>NC_134412.1:33211250-33858750 GCF_038048845.1 Mixophyes fleayi | reverse complement strand
TCACAGATTGACAGGAGTACAGTATTGTTCCCCTTTTCAGATTCTAAAATAGGGAACAGTATCCCCTACCTCAAATCAACCATCTTTGACTGCCAATTCACAGGAAAATGTAGGAGTGCTGGGAGTCATTGAGGGCTACCATAGATTGATTGTTATGACTGCCTATATTTTGTATGTGGCAGTAGTACCTCAAATCCACCAGAGGTGCTGCTGTTCTGCCCCTGAACTTTACACCATACCTGTAGGAGTTAATCTCCTTACCTGAGTAGAACTGCACCTGTCTCACAGCTTCTAATACCAGCCTCAATCTGTGCTCTGAACAGTTCATCATTTATACCTGGCTGCTGCTTGTCTCTTGTTTATCCCTGTTCCAGTTTTACTTTGCTGCTGTCAGATCTCCTGTTGTGGCCCTCTGCCTAATTACTAGACCCTGCTTGTTTGCCTGTTGCCCTGACCTCTGCCTGGTCACTGGACTCAGATAGTCTGTCTGCTTCCCTGGACTGCCTCATTCCTCTGGCAATCTGGAATCCTGACCCCTGACTTCTTAGTCTGGAGCCTCGTGCCTCCTGGCAATTGGGTAACTCATTAAACTTGTTCCTGCATTTAAACTGTATATGTCATTGCTTGGAACCTGTTGCTTCTGTGGACTATTCCTGCCATTCATCACACCTGTTCATAATTGTGTTTTGGAGTATACCTGTTTATTTTGCTACCTGAAATCTGCATATTCTACACAATCAATCCTTCTTCACATATTTTGCCTAAATAAAGACACTTGGTTTCTATACTTCAGTTGTCGCTTCCTGAATTCGCTAGGAATCATAGCCCTCAGCCTCTGTTGCGCCCCTGCCCCAACTAGGCAGGATGAAAAAAAACTTGTACTGGGAGCCATTTCTCCAAGCTTGGGTTCCTACAGCAAAGCTGCTTGAAATTCCCATTACAGGGTTGTAAGCTGGCCAGGCAGGGTCCTGACACATTTCATTCTTTCTCTGTGGATATTCTAGATATTGATAGCTCACATGGATGCCCGGATAACTTCAGCAGACAGTCCCTGTTGATTTCCTGGTCCTCAATATGTAGCCTGAAAATACTTTCATATCTTGCTATAATCTTCCTGGAACACCTTAAAAGATTCTTCTTGGCAATGCATTAGCTCCAAGATGCTACTGTCACGGGCACTAGGAGTTTCTACCCAGGATTCACCAGGTGTGATTATGCTTACCAGAGGGGCGAAGTTTATCACAGCGATTCTCTGGGCAGTATGGTGAATGGTTGGAACAGTACAACAACTTAGGATAAGGAATGTCAATGGAGAGTCAGCGACTTGCAGCTATGCAGCAGGAGAGTCTGCGACTTGCAGCTATGCAGCAGGAGAGTCAGCGACTTGCAGCTATGCAGCAGGAGAGTCAGCGACTTGCAGCTATAATGCGGAGGTAGGTATAACAACTGATGTGCAGTGAAGACTTGTGCCAGTGCAGGTGGGTAGCGGGGAGAGTCAGTGGTCTGCGGATAGCAAGTTGTACCACTGCTGTGATGGGAAGAGTTGTCCAGGTGCAGGTGAAACGGGAGCGTCAGTGGTCTGCGGATAGCAAGTTGTACCACTGCGGTGATGGGAATACTTGTCCAGGTGCAGGTAGGAGCGGGAGCGTCAGTGGTCTACGGATAGCAAGTTGTACCACTGCTGTGATGGGAAGAGTTGTCCAGGTGCAGGTGAAACGGGAGCGTCAGTGGTCTGCGGATAGCAAGTTGTACCACTGCGGTGATGGGAATACTTGTCCAGGTGCAGGTAGGTAGCGGGAGCGTCAGTGGTCTGCGGATAGCAAGTTGTACCACTGCGGTGATGGGAAGACTTGTTCAGGTGCAGGTAGGTGGCGGAATAGCGGGTAGTCTGTAGCGGCAAGTATACCACTGATGAACAAGGGAGACTTGTCCAAATGCAGGCAAGCAGCTGAATAGCAAATAGTCTGTGGAGGGTACGTTACCACTGATGAGCAGAGCAGGCTTGTCCAGGTGCAGGTATGCAGCGGAATGGCAAGCAGTCTATAGCGGGTACGTTTACCACAGAAGAGCAGATAAGGCTTGTCCATGTGTAGGCATGCAGCGGAGTAGAGGTAGTCTGTAGCGGGCAAGTTTACCACGGATGAGCAGAGAGGACTTGTCCACAGCAAACCGATCACACGAGCAGAACATAGGAAACACCTAGGAGTCTCAAGGGAATGAGAACCAAGAACAGGCAACGATACTAAGGACACAGGTGCCTTAAATAGTGAGTGGTGATTGATTCACCAATAGGATTAAAAGCAAGGTTATAAGTTCAAGAGTCCTGCACATGCGCAATCCAGTCAAGATGGCGGACGGCCGCGGCTTAGGACAGGCGCCGGCAGGAAATGAGAGAGAGCCACGTACCAGACCAGAGGCACTAACCGTCCGGTGAGTGACAGCTACACTTGGATATAGGGAGAAATATACACATCCTATAGTTACCAAATGGCCAAGGATGAGACATTGTAAAAGTTACTAATGTGGAAAATTTTGCTAAGGAATGCTGCACAGATAGTACTCAGCTACCAGCTCTTTTCCATGCCTTTATATGGCTCTTCTGGCTAGCTTGGGACTAGTGAGACACTGGCTCCATCCTCAGGATCTGTCAACCACTCCATATAAATCATCTTCCAAGACTTGGGGTGTACATAGCTTCTCCTCTAAAAAAAGTATCCCTCTAGCTGGGACTACTGAAACACTGGATCTCTGATCAGGATCTCGTAACCACTCCAACCAGAACTTGGATGGTAAACGGCTCTCTCAACAAGACTGCACTGCGTTATAACCCATACTTCTGCAGGGCTATGACTCACTAATCTCAGCAGGATCACAACTCACTACTCTTGGTGGGGCTAAAACTTGTTTCTCTCATGTGTCTGACATGTATATTGGAACGGCTCTAGAGCCCTGAGTAATATTGATGGTAGTTTCTACCTACTCCAAGAACTGGGGATACCTCACTGTGGTTCCTCCTTGGGGCACAACCCAATATTTAATACTTTTTGTAGAGAGTATGATCAATCATCAAGCCAATAGCTAGGCAGCCTCAAACCTAGCCTATTGCCAGGGTCGCTCCATCTTTTTCCTGGTCATTAGTTATGATTCTCCCATGCCACTCATACACACCGAAAGAAAGGGGAACAAGTAACGCTATTCAGAATATTATAGGTATTTTCTTGGCTATCTGCAGGGCAATAGAGCATAACTCTTGTGTGCTTCCCAGTGTTCCTCCCAATAATTCCTGCTTTGGGGTCTTTGGGAGGGATGATGGTTGCCACCAAATGTCTCAATACTCAAGGGATAGGATTGTCCCTAGGCCCAATTTTAGCTGGCAGACCCTCAGGTGAGTCTGGTGGCTACCAGGTTTAATTAGACCCCTATTTACAACTAGGGAAGAAGGAAAGTGGGGCTTCTGCTGGTAGGAATGACAGTCCAACACAGGGTTATGCTGACTATACAGCATAACTGGTACAATACACAAACATAGGGAAAATATACATCCCAAATATGGATTATCAGCTTGTGAGATAAAGGCACTTTTCATCAGCCTGGACTTATATATGAATAGTTCTCCCACCACCACTGTATTTTTTATGGAGAAGGATACTATAGCTTTCTTTGTGTATCACACTTAGGGGAACTGTGTGGTATGCAATAATTGGGGCACAGGGTCCAGCAAAAACCAATTGGGGCATCAAAGGAGTTTTTTAGCTCCTTTGATGCCCCAATTGGTTTTTGCTGGACCCTGTGCCCCACTTATTGTAAGAGAATTTAATATGTTAGTGGGAAATGGGTTCTGTGAGGGCTTGAACTGTTATAGATGGGTCCTGGAAACCTCTTTTGCCAATTACATAGGTTAGAATACATTTGGATTAGGATGATAGTGTAAACCCTAAAGGTGCGACTATTTATATACTTGTTATTATGTGACTGTTGTCAGACTTAATCTAGATGTACCTTTTTGTGCTTTTGTGCTTTTGTGCTTAAGCCTTTCTCATAGCTGTTAGCCTTGAAATTGTACATGCCTTGTGAAAATCTTTGCTATTTCAATTATATTTAGACTTACCATGTCAAATTAGTCACTCTTATTTTTTAACCTTTGAGGGGTTTAAGCCCATTGTGTAAACTCTCCGGCAGAGATCTTAAACTATGAAAAGCAGAAACGGTCTTTGACACACTGCATTCTGTAAATAGAATATGGGCACTCAAACTGTAATTTCCATGGGAGAAGCATAGAATATCAGCAGATTGGAAATACAGAACAACTGTCATGGTTTATCTTCTGCTACTCTGCTCTGCTGTCAAGCCTCCCTCTTGAGAGATCCTGCCACAACTTCTATACATGCTGTCAGGAATTTTGTAAATACACATTATTAACTAGTTTATACCCTTGTTATATATTTTGTCTTCTTTATCATAGATGGGCCAGAAACACCATAATGTTGTGTCCTGCACTTTTGGTGCCAGACTATTCTTTAATAAACTGAGTGGAAGAAATGTCAGAGTGTTCTGAGGAGAAGGCTTTCTGTGCACGGCAGCAGTGAGCTCTGTAATGAGCTCTCTGCGCTGACCAAATTGATGCCCCACAATGCAGTGTGCGGCATTCTAGAGCCTTGGAAGTTACGGATGGACAGGACAGTGTCTGCAGTGCTATCTGCTTGTGCCAGACGTAGCAAAGTTACCCTAGGTAAGATGCAGCACGGTGGCTTAGTGGTTAGCACTTCTGCCACACAGCAAATGATTGAAGGTAAATGATTGTATGAAAATATTATGATCAGGAGAGTGATAATGAAGTAAAAATGTGAGAGGGCGATGGAGTAATAGTATTTTGATGGGGCAGTCATACACTTGGGGGAGTTCCATTGCTCAGACTCTAACTCCTGCGTTTAAATCATGTGAGCTCTCAGTGCTAATTTTTAAACTGACTGTTCAAGTAGTGGGGAGCTAGCTTGGGCTTTCTGTAACTGCTCTGACATTTTCAGGGAAGAGGAATATCGGCATACACAGAATAGGCCCCTGCTCTGCTCTTCTGAGTGTGTGTGGTAAAGCCCTCTACTGAGAGTAGAGCTGGAACCTTGGGAGGGAAACCCTACATTTCTCCAAGTCTCCAGGAGGTTGCTCAATAACAGTCACCCCTTGGCTATGTTTGGATGCAAAATGTTGTAGATTCATTATAGGATAGAAAAACATTACACGTCTAAAGCCATAACTGTCTCTGTGCAGGACTGCATACTATGTTTAAACTTCCTGGTGAAAACCTGGGACATGTAGACTAAAAACACTACCTAAAACTAAAAATGTACTTCAGTGTAGAGTAACAAAAAAACATCCAGGGTCCCAGATGGACTTATCTATACTACACTGCACATCACATTCTCTTCCTCATCAACCTGCATGCACTAAGCCAAGGAGTTGCCAAGGTCACTCCCTTGTGAACATTTCCTGAATGCGAAGTTCACAGGGGACACGGCATTGACACCCACTTGGCTTGTTTCCAGCAGGCTGAGCAGGAACTTAATATAGTTCAGCATAGTACCCATGGAGACCCTTGACAGATCACACAAATGGAATTGAGAAGGGAGAAAAGCACTTTTTAATTTTTTTTTTTAACTCTTTCTGCTCCACAAAAAATTTATTTTTTAATATTGGGTATTATTGAGTTATCTTTTAATGGTGCTTTAAAAAAAATAGTTAAACATATAAACATCACAAGTCCTACTTGGTGCCATGTTTGCAGTGGACTTGTCGGATCTGCTAGCTCAGGTAGTAGAACGGGAGGTGCAATTAGGCAACAGCTGGAGGGACACCTCTTGGCGCCCCGTATTTTTAAGTCATTATGTAACAGAAAACCCCTAACTGGAGCCACATGTGAAGAGATTATAGATGATATTATAATCGTTGCAACCTGGGATTAGTCTCAGTACATTACAGAATCCTTGAACATCAACGTGGGAATAGAAAAAGGCTTTCCAGTAATTGTAATCTCTGATAAACTGCATTCCTGAGCTTCATTAAATTTAGTAACAGAAGGCAAGAGATGATATAAAACTCCCAATATATCACCAAGTGCAGTAAGGTTTGCACTGATATATAACAGCAAATTAAATATGGCTATTATTATCAAGCTATTAGACACATAGACAGACAATGATGGGTTGATAGACAGACACAATATGAGGATTTGCTACTAAAACACCAACAAAAAAACCCTATATAAAATAAACACACAAACAACAACAATGACTTTTAGGAACCAACACATATTAAATACCCTTTGTGTTTTTTAACAAATGAGGACTGCGTGAATAACTACATTTCTAAAAAGTGAGTGTATGTTGTATGTACCCTGTGTGTATATTGTTAGCTAAAACTGGTCCTAAGCTTGCCTAATGTAGTTTGATAGGTTTAAAAATAAGATATAGTTTGTGCTATTATATATTGTTATAATATTTTCTATGTATTGCCCATTTAAAAAAAAATAAAAAAATGTTTTTTCTCCATCCGCTGCCAGGGTTTTCCCAAGGTAATGTGCTACATCTGCAGCCTAACAATACTGTCTGGTCAGTGAGTGGACAACCTACAGTGCGCATTCACATTTCACTTTGATGGGTTGCCATACCAATGCATATCCATGAGCCCAGAATCTCTGGAGAGAGGATAGATATATCTGCATGCAACAATTAAAGCAGATTTTAGCATGCCATCGCTGCTCTAGTTATACCAAATAACCTCTGCCAAATGGACCTGGCAGCGTTATTTACTTCAGGCGTCTTAAATATTTTTAGATACACAATGTATCGAAGAAATCTTCACCAGCATAAACATTACTAACTTTGTTGCATGACCACAAATATCTATTTTAAGGTGTAAAACCCTCTTGTAGGTGAATGTTATGGGGGGGGGGGGGGGGGGGGGGGGGATTTTATGTGGTTAGATAGAAATAATCATGAATACATACAGTGTGTTCCTCTTTCTAATACACATCAGGAAAATTCAAAAAGCCAATAAGAATAGTTATATTATTTGCAACAGAGATAGCTGTTAACATCATAACGTGGCATATATACATAACAATTTTTTTCTTATTATAATATTTTCATTATAGCCTAAATGTCATCTTCCATCAGCCAGTCTTACAACTAAATACATATACTTTATTGTTTGTTTACAATAGAACACAGCTTAGCAATATGTCGGAGCATCCACGAATCTGGTGCTTCAAAGGGGAGTTCCAGCCTTGGAAAACCGATCATGGAAAATGGTTAGGTTTATAAGCCTGCCTGCTTATGGTGAGCAGATGTTTCATGGGCAGCAAGCCTCATTGGATTTATTATGGATTAAACGTAGAAATTTTACAGTCAATCTAAGATCCAATAGCCACAACCAATGATAGCTGTTTATTGTATATTGATATATTTTTTGCCACTGTTCCTACTTATTAGCTCTGCATGTGCTATTTGGAGCACTAATTGCATAGCTTAGATTTAGAATATACAAAATAATATCTCTGTATGATTCTCTGTTGCTAAAGAGATTTCAGTAACTAGATCTGATTTATATATAGGTCCTGCTGTTCTGATGGGATTTCATAAGGATTAACTGGTCAACAGCAATAATAAGACAATTGACACCTAGTAAAACATAGAGCTCAATAAAAATGGACTAACTAGGGTAAAATACACAGTAACACAAAAACACAACTGAGTATTTATCAGCAAATAGTTGTCTACCACAAAAGCGTTTGCTTTGTTGTTACTATCCTAATGTGATGGTTATAATACAAAGGCAATTAAAACGAGCAGTGGAATTCCTATACACTTTTATCATTATCACAGCCTGTATCTCAAATGCGATTTCTCCATTAACACGGTGGTGAGGTTTTCTATTTCTGTATAAGTGATGCGTCTACATTATCCAAGCAAGCAGTGCAGATGATACATTGATACAGAGCAGGTATAAGGTCACTTGCTCACTATCAAGACGAATACAGGGCTTACAGGGGATGCCGTATATTTCAACAAGTATCCTGCTACTTTAAACCACATTTTGTGATGATAGGTGACTTTAAGAAGTATAGTAATGATTGACAGCTTCCTCATCACAGAGGTTCTGCACCTGTGTGGCCAATTAGTCTTCTGCCTAAATTCCACTGGTCACCTTAAACCCAAAACACTGCAAATAAACTGGCACTCAATAAATCATCATTCACTTATGTTGTTGAGCTAGATGACTTTGCGATGCATTAGGCTAAAAGTTAGATATAGGAAACTTACCAAATGAAATCAGTGCAGTGGCTGCAGAACGTTGGTTGCTTGAAGAATCTGGCAGTGAACTTGTGACTCTTAACCTCATGCACTAGTTTTTGCCTGAGAGCTCCTTTCCGACAAAACAGAGGCTTCACAAAAGGCTGTTCCACATCGGTGCCAGTGCACACCTGAGCCATCTTGTCCAGGTCTTCAGTGCAGCTATAGCTGTGAGATTTCCAGATTCAACCAAAAAGCCGGAGGAGACTGTGAGAAGATAAAACCTGTACACCTGGCAGAGATAAAACCAGAAGCAGCTCTATAGGTGCCTGGGGGAAATGAGGGATGACAGATGAGAGCCTCTCGCTGATGGTACTTGCAGTAACTGTAGGCAGCCGTGTCCACACGCACTGGAATTATGTGTGTGTGTGTGGAGAGACACTATGCTGCTACCTTAGGAGCGTGAGAGATAGAGAGGGCAGCTCTTCAACATAGCCTTCAAAAGGAGGGACTTTTCTCTCTATAATAAAGCAAAACAGGAGGAGTTTTCCTTAAAGGCAAAGATTTATAGCGTTGGTTGTTTATGTAATAGTTAAATGCAACTAGCCACATAATACTGTGCAGGTACAGTGAGCACACAGCATGGCTCTTTCACTAGTACATGAATGATGCCTCAGAAATACAAAGCTACATAGCAGTTTTTAAGAAAAAAAAATACATTTTAAAAACATTAGAAAGTACACAACTTGTTATTTATCACCTCTTACTATTATAATGGACTGGATTTGGCATTGAATAACACATTATTTGAAAGAATGAATGGGCATGTGATATATAATGTACAAGAATACAAAGCATTTTGACACCAGTTACTTTGCTGTAATGTGTGTGATTCACAGGGGAGGGCTGGTGACTCTTAGCCCTGGGGAAGGGGGGGGGGGGGGGGCAAGACTCCACTCAGCAGCCTATTTTAAAGGAAAAAAAGTGCCAGCATGCACTTGAGCTCATGTGCATGTTGGCATTTGTAGTGCAGCAAGTGTGCAGTATAAACTGCCACAGGAAAACCTTAGTACAGTGGATCCCAAACTTTCTCAGTCTGAGTCACCCTACGGGTCTCCATATTTTTTTCAAGGCAAAATACTTACCAAGAAGTCTTCTGCCTTGCTTAAAAACCCTGTGAGATCGACGCGCCACCCCAGGGAGCCACAGCACACAGTTTGGGAACCACTGCCCCCTGATATAGTCCCAAAGAGTGTTAGCACCCGGGGAGAGAGTTCATGGTCAGACTGAGTTGTGTGTTCCTAAGCAGGAGGGAGAGTGCCATGTGTAGCAGTATGGTTGGACCCGTCATTCAGGGGAGTACTGTGATTCTGTGTGTGACTACAAGTATGTGATGGAGGTGTCTCTGATGATTGGGATGTGTAACATCTGTAAAATATTCTGAAAGTGTTCTTTAAAATAGTTAAACGCAGCTTCAGCAGAGGGATGAAGGGAGGTCCCTGGATAGTGGGAATTACTCCATACAGTAGCAGTAGGAGGAACCATAGAATGTACTCCCATACCTTGAGGGGGGATTGCTGTGTGGTGGCAGGTTAAAAATTTGCAAAGAGGGTCACTGATGGAGGGTATGGTGTGCACAAGCGCAGTGCAAGAATTTCTGTGCCATGCCTATTGTCTGCCTGCGAAAATGATTGACTCTACTGATGTTGTGTAATGACTGTCCCTACAACATCAGCTGCGTGAACTGTCAGAAATATTTAATTGCTGTCAAATGTGTGCTGGAGGAGTTGAATTGGTCATATAACCTTTACCTGCAGCTGTTATGTTCTTTAGTGCTGGAGGAGAAGAAGAGTTCAATAAAGTTTGCTTCTGTTTGAACTGAGCCTGGCGCACAATATTTAGTTTACACTGCACCACACCACTGCACTAGAGTCTGCCCACATGTGACTGTGTTAAACACCCGTGTATTCGGGAGGGTAGTATTGGTTGCCCGCTCCCACAAACTAGCCGGGGCAGAAAACACTGACTGTAATTGCAACATGGCCTACAGAGTGACCCTTCACAGTGTGTATTGTAACACAGTGTTATATATAGGGACATAAAATGTGCTTGCAAAGAGATGCTTATAAATATATGTATTTTGCAAGTGCTAAAAAGCATATGACCATTATTCACACAGTGCAGGCAGCCATTTTGTCTACTTTATGATCATTGGAAACTAGATGCCTCATTAATGTTTCCAGTTCCTAGATAATTCACAGGTTGCATTCTCATGACTATTGATTCATCCTACAAATGGCTGCCTCCACTGTGTATTGACAATTGGTACACTTCATTTGCTATTGGATTCTCTGTAAGTTAGGTCAGTTCTAACAAGTAATAAATCAGTACATTGAAGTTCAGTAGGTGAAGCATCCAAAAGAAATATAAATTGTAATATATAATGATTCAGTAGTCGAAGCGGAAATTTAGTGGCAGTATAGAAATTTAGAAGTTGTGGTATGAAAAATGTAATTTGATCGTTTTGTGATGAAGGCGGGTGGGAGAAGTAGTGGTATGACATAGCACTGTATACCAGTCCACTTTAACCACTGATAATAATAAAAAAGTAATAAAACACTAAGATTACTGATTAAACATCTAAATAAAGTGGTGCTTTGGCTTATCGCAAGATAAAACCTTATCCTTGTCCTTATTTGTATTTTTTGAGTGTTATGTATCATATACTTTTATCTTTATATCTATAAGTTGACCACAGACTTTATAATCGGATTAATCGATCGCTCGTATTTTATCAAGTAGTTAAAAAATGGTCTTTTCATTTCATTAAATGCAATAAAATTGTAGACTGACAAATCGATCAATATTGCGATTGTCTTCAGTGGTTATTTGTCATCAGAAGGTGATTGGATAGAAGCTGATTAAAGTGTGTGTATTTGTGTGATTAAAGTCTTACAATCATACAACTGTCCTACAGTGCGCAGGCACTACAAATATCTTTCCATTGTAAATTGTAATGTGTGCGAAGGAAGGCGGCCACACATGTTCCGTGAAGCCTAAACCTGATGATCCTATAATTTGTGATATCACAGCACATAATGGCCAGCATTCTTTCTTGCTAAAAATGTAATCGCAACATGTGTGCCTGAGTTACATTATGTGCAATGATTTGTTCAGATACGAAGGGACACTCATTGTGTATGGCTAGCTTTAGACACACTGTCAGGTTTCTTTATATCTCTAGCTTTTAGCTTTCCAATAAAGAAGTTATACATTTCATGAGTCTGTGCAGACAGTGGATGGATTATATTGGGAGGATACTTTGATCCAGTTGCTTTTGCCTGAATTATTTCAATCTAAAGGAATGAAAAAGAATCTGCAGGCAGCCAATGCGATTAACCCACTACTGGGATGGCATCTAACAGGTGTGTGTTTATATCTATGTTAAAGGTTAGAACAGACCCATCTAAATTTTCACATCCCTTGAGCCCGTTAATCTAACGCTGATAAATAGATGGTGATAAGGTGGTCAAAATACCAACAGAGGCAGACATTCTAAATGTATCAGTCTCCATAGTGACCAGGGGCTGCATACAGATAGACTGTTCTGTCTCTGTCATTGAATTAGCCTTGCTGATTAGTTGTCAGGAATATCTGCTAGATTTTTAGTTTAGTGGGTTCTCATGAACAACAATCTGTTAGTAAAAGATCAGGATGTTAATGTGAATGGACTGACATCCATTTTACTATTCCATGTATACATGATAGAATAACTACTTCATCTTTCTCCAAAGCCTTGTATTGCTTGTAGCCAGTAATCACACTGCTGCACTCTGTGGGCTACAATTCCTAATGAGCTAGGAGCAACACTACATGATTAATATGTGTTCCCCATTTAGTACAGACTGTCAACGGGTAAGAAAAAGCACATAATATGACCTGACCTTTTTACTGGACTATTATGTCTTTATCGATCAAGACAGAACTGACATAAAGCGTTGGCTCCAGGTCTAACCTGTCTGTCTCTGCCACAGATTTAACCTCTTCAGATGTCACAGACCTTACAATATTGACCTACAGCAGAGTATCTGAAATACAAATGTACAAACTAAAAGTTATCTCATTTTTTTTTTATGATTAAGAGTAGTTAAAATGTAGACGTCATCTATACACAGAGCATGCAGCAATTTAATGGGTTGAATCAATATTTATGAGAATGTAGCCAGGCCCCACGAGAGGGGGGGAGATGGCTGGGTTCAAGCCCCTGGTCAAGGGCCTTTGGGGGGCTCAGCGGGTCCAAGTTAGCTAGAAAGATTTTCTCATTTACTATTTTTCTTTAGAATTTTTTTTTGATGGGGAATATTAAATCACAGAGTTGTTTTTTTTAAGTTGGGTATGCAATACGCACTGGTAGTTTAATTGGCTGCTGACAAAATTGGACTCTAGTGTGTTTATAATATAGTAGTAGGGAGTTCAGACATAAAGCTCAAATGGAGCAGGAACTGATACGAATGATTTGATATTCTCTGTATAGCACTGTGTAATATGGTGGCACTATACTCTATAAATAAATAAACAATAATGGTAATTAATAGCAGAGAAACTCCATTGTGGCGGTGATTGCTGTTAACACATTCTAAGGGGCATATTCAATTCTGATCCGATCCGCGGTAACGCGCGTTACCGCGGAAAATGCGCAGTACTGCCGGTAATATGGTACCGCAATAACGCGGATTTTCGTACGCAGCCCTATGGGCTGTGAACGAAAATCCACGTTATTGCGGTACCGCGGATTAGGTTCGCGGCCGTTCCGGCGCGATCCCGCGGATCGGGATCGGAATTGAATATGCCCCTAATAGTTTAACGTAGCTGGAAAACAAACATGGGCCCTGCCATCATGTTTTTGAAGAGTAGAATAAATAACATTAATTTACAATTAAAAGTAAGCTAGCAATCATCATCACCATTAATTTATATAGCGCCACTAATTCTGCGGCGCTGTACAGAGTACTCACTCTCACCATGCCCCATTGGGGCTTACAGTCTAAATTCCCTAACACACAGACACACACAGACTAGGGTCAATTTGTTAACAGCCAATTAACCTACCAGTATGTTTTTGGAGTGTGGGAGGAAACCCACGCAATCACGGGGAGAACATACAATCTCCTAACAGATAAGGCCATGGTCGGGAACTCATGACCCCAGTGCTGTGAGGCAGAAGTGCTAATCACTTAGCCACCATGCTGCAATGTGGTTTCGTGAGGGGATTGTAGGTTCTATCATTATTTAGTTATATAGTAATTATTAACATCTGCTTTGCCCATCAAATACTGGGTATGTAGCTAGCTATATAGAAACTGTTCAATGCAAACTAAAAGGACTAAACACATGCTATAATAGCCATCTTATCAGATCCATTCAATTATCAGCCAATATACACAGTAATTCCCAACTATGGGGCCCATGGTATATTCATAAATGTTATTGCTGCTGCATATTAACAGTAAATATGATAATTATTATGACTATTAAATCATAAAAGTTCTGATATATCTCAAGTTTATTTTTCATATGATACTTAATTCACATGTATATTAACCCCAGATTCTTATGATGTAATGCCTCTTATTGCTGACTTTAAAGTTCCACTTCCACATATAGTTATGCATGCTGTCAATTAAAACACAATTTACAAAGCAGGTCATAAGAAGGATGGCTACTGTAAACATGCAGCCAAAGAAGTGTCCCATACAATGCTGCACTATACAATAATCAGGCCTACTTCTGTCTGCAGTGCCCCAGAGATAGACAGAGCTCTAGCTCCTGGCTGCATTAGAGTCTCAAATAAGTCTGATAATGCGTAAAAGTGTATACAATAGGTATAATAGTGCCAAGGAAGAAGTCTTAGAGGGCGGACTAAGATGTGGCTAACAGTGCAGTGGAGAACTGAGGCTCCATATTAGTGACAGTATGGAGGGATTTGGAGCAGTGTCGAGCGAGATGGGTTCAGAGATGTAGTGGGAAGGGGTGTTAATGGCTAAGGGCATTGTAGGTGAGGTTGAAGAGTTTAAATTGGATTCTACAGGAAATGGGGAGTAGCATTGCGGAAGGGTTAAAGTAGGGTGAGGAGTAGTTTGAGAAGTCGAGACCGGAAATAATGAGCGAGTGGTAGTATCAAGGGTGAGAAAGGGACCTATACTGGTGATGTTTCGAAGATGAACGTGACAGGCTTGGGGGACAGACAGGATGTGAGAAGTGAAGTAGAAGGTGTAGTCATGGATGACACCCAGACTACCGACATAAGGAACAAAAGAGAGTGTATTGTCCATGGTGAGAGATATATGGAGGGTGGGTATGGTAACTATAGAAAGAGGGAAGATTATTACCTAATTTTAAGACATGTTGAGCTTTAGGTAGCATTTGAACAACCATGAGCAGATAGCAGGGAAGAAGCTGTACATACAATAAAGGAGAGAAGGGGAGAGGCCATAGGAAGAGAGGTAGATTTGGGTGTCAACAATGTAGAAGGGTCACTAGAGCCAGAAAGAGTTGATTAGATAAGTAAGAGAGGAAGTGCATAACAAGAAAAGCTGAGGGCGGAAGATGGAGCCTTATGGGACCCCAACAGGTATAGGGAGAGGAGAGGAGTTATAGAGAAGGGCTATAGATGCATGAAGTGAACCAGTACACAACAGTGCCAAGAAGGTCAAGTGAAAGGTGTGCGGGAGGAGGTGGTCAACTACATGAAAAGCAGGAGAGAGGTTCAAGAGGATTAACATGTAGAAGCGACCCTTTGAATTATCAGAAGATCACTGTTGACTTTAGTTAGGATAATCTCAGTGGAGTGAAGAGGTTGGAAACCCACTTAGAGAGGGTCAATAAAGGAATGAGTAAAGAAAAATCTTGTGAAGTAGTTATAGTGAAGCTGCTCAGATAGTTTAGATTTCAATGGGAGGAAAGAAATTGGGCGGTAGTTAGAGAGATAAGCAAGATCAAGAGAAAGGTTTTTTAGGATAACTGAGATGAGTGCATGAAGGATGTAGGGAAGAAGCAGAAGGACAAATAGAATAGTGGGCTAAGTACAGACAGGCATTATGAGAGAGGGAGCAGAGAAGATGAGAAGTGATTGATTAAAGGGGGTAGGTAGAGGGGAGAGAAGATTATAGAAGAGTGTGGGTCTCCTCTCCAGAGACGGGGGAAAGAACAGATGGTAGGTTGAGTGGGGAAGGCATGAGTAATGCAAGTAGGGCATGTGAGGATATTTCTTGATGGATGTGTTAATTTTGCTGGTGGAGTAGGGGGCTAAGTCAAGGACTGTAAGGGAGGAGGGGAAAGGAGAAGGGGTGGTCAGAGGAGGGAGTTGATTGTAACAAAGAGGAGAAAGTTAATTGTCGCAAAGAGATAATGAGGGTTGGATGTTTGGGTGGAAATAAAACTAGGTTTACTTAGCTAGAGTTTGGGTAGATCTGTCAAAAGAATACATTTAAAGTGAAGCCAACATTAGAGTGAGATTTCCTTCAGCAGCACTCAGTGGTACAGGAGCACTTTTGCAAAAAGGCGGTCTTTTTGGAGTGCTACATGTGTGGTATAGGGCATCGGAGGCTGAGAGTGATGGCAGGGACAGCCATGTCTAGCTCAAGGTGATAATGCCCTTATAGAGGGAGATGACAGAATGACGATAAAAGAGAGAAGTAGTTTAAGTGTGAAAGAAAAGAGAGCAAGGTCAAGACCATCAAGGTGATGAGGGAGGAAATGTCAGAGGATATACAGTGAGGGAGCCGGACAGTATAAGTTATCTAGGAATTGGGAGACAGTACCAGGAATATAGTGGATAGAGGATAATTATGATACATAAAGTCGTGATGCAGGAAGGTAAAATGTGAAGCAAATAAAAGTAATAATTAAATTAACAGTGAAGCATGGCAAGTAGAGGTAAGTGTGGAGAAATAACAATTGGGGGTGAGAGGTTAGTTTCTGCTTGTGTCCAGGGCCGGACTGGCCATCTGGCACTTCTGGCAGTTGCCAGAAGGGCCGATGGCCTTGTGGGCCGGTCCGGCTCCTGGCGCTGTCGGGTAACGGCACTTTAAGTTTTGCGCGGCCGCGCAACGTGACGTCATGATGTCATACGCTGCCGCACAGGAACCCTTGCAGTCTGCAGTTCAGCTGTTGAGGACGGAGAGTGGATGCCAGCAGGCTGATGAGGTAAGTGTTTTCTTTTTATTTTAGTATTTCAATTCCTTTCGGGGGGATAGGGAAAATGGTGCAGGGGGGACAGTTACTGGAGGGGGGTGGGTGCAAGGGGGGGCAGAGTGAACATGGCTGCAGGGGGGGGCAGAGTGAACATGGATGCATTAGGGGAGTAAATGAAAATGTATGTTAATAGGGGAAGTGTGTGTGCTATGTTAATATAGTGTGTGTGTGTGTGTGTGTGTGTGTGTGTGGCCGCAGCATTTCAATTAGGTGTGTGTGTGGGTGGCCGCAGTATGTTAATATGGCGTGTGAGGGAAGTATCTTAATATAGTGTGGGAGGTAGGCTATTTAATGGTGGAGTGTAGTTAGGGGCTAATTATTTAAGGTGAGGTGAAGAAACCTTTAATTTCCTGCTCTGGTGGTTTAAGGTTATCAATTGAATATGGGGCTGATTTTGGGGAGGAGGGCTATTTATTAAATGTGTATATGAATTATTTATTCCTGGGAATGGTTGTGGAAAATGACTATATTTATTAAACTTTAATGCTATTTAATTTATTGCAGGGACTGTTTGGAGGGAGGGAAATATGTTTTGAGTAAATGGGTATACTGTTAAATTAATGTTGGGGCTGGTTGGAGGGAAATAGGTCTACTTTGTAAATGTGAATATTATTATTGTTGGAAATGGAGGGAGGCCTAATTATAAAACGTGAGTGCTACTGATTTAACACTGGGGCTGTTGTAGTTTTCTAAATCTCATGTACCCATTTTTTTCAAAATAGGGCATCCAATATTCCAGGATGAAGACAAGCAGGAACTGAGCTAAAGAAATCAGCTGCTACAAGTGGTGAAAGAAACAAGACAGGTAGGAGAGAGCAGATCATTCTTCCAACTGTCCTGAATCTGATGGGACAGCCCTGAATTTGGGTGGCTGTCTCGCTTAGTCAGGATTTGGTCCGACTGCAAGGACAGTTGGGAGGTATGTCACGCTTCATAATCATCTAACAGTAGTGCACACAGTATTGCCTGTGTATTTGTCTAAAATTTGTCTAATATGATAACCATGTTACGTAATAGGGGCCCTGCTGTCTTAAATACCTTTGGTCCCCCGAGCCTTAATCCAGCTTTGGTTAGGGGAAGGGAACTGATAGCTGCTCCCAAGTTCCCGGACAGGACACAGCCTGCAGAGCAAGCCGAGAAGCTCTAAGTAGCACAAGATTTGGTAATCTCGTGAGACTCAGAGCTTCCCTGCTCACTCTACAGGAACTTCCCACCTTGATGGATGTCAGCAGCACCAGAAACATAGATAAGTACAGTCGGCTGGGGTGTCATAATGTGGCTGGGAGGGCAAGATAAATGTAATGTTTTATTACAATATATGTATCAATGCGACATGTTGACCACACCCAACCACAATGCGGCCACAGCATTTTCTGAGCGGCGGCACACAGTTTATTTGCTCATCGTCTATGGAGGGGGGCACCAAAAGTTCCCAAATTTCTCTTGCTGGTCTTGTACATACCATTAGCTGATACTGGTAAGCTCTATGCTACAAATAGAGAGTCAAGCTGCACGTAATACATTTGTATTTCATGGGACACTGTATAACTGACCTTTACTAAAAGTACTGTAATATTATTATCTGGAATAGAGGTGGGCCTGTGTGCTTTAAATGCCAGGGCTGATTATTAGTCCCAGTCCGGCCCTGCTTGTGTCAGTGAGTGAAATGGGTACAGGCAGCAGAACAGATTATGGGTTCAGACAAGCGAATAGTTAAATGCTTAACAGATGCATTGTGTGTGGAATGAGGTTTAGATAGAGTTGATACAGAGTTGAGTCTGTTGAGCCTGGTACTACAGGGCAGTGGAGGAGGTATAGTTACTTTAGTTTTATCATCAGAAGATAGTCTTTCATGCCGTCTGCTAAGCTTCAGTTGTCTCATCTGATAAAAAGAAAATAGTAGTAAATACATTTTTTCCATTAAGCAGTTAATGGGGCCTGTTTATACTGCACACTATTCTAATATTTAGAAAGACGACATTCATTGCCATGTTTATTGATGCATCCACTTGCCTCTTCCTAGGCAACAGCTGACAGTTCTTTTTTCTTCAATGAGCGGTCACTGAAGACAGGCAGGTCACATTCATGAAGCTCGCCTGCCTGTGAAAGGCTTACTGAAGCTCTCATTTAGGTTTTACTAATTGGTTGAGCACATGAACACTAGAAAAACCCCACAACAATTCATCAATATGTCAGTTTGTTACTTCTGCTGTTTCTCTGAGACATTGTTGTATGCTCCATCCAATAGTCTGCCTTAACAATAGTAATCCAAATAGGACTACAGTAAAATATTTTAATGGCAGCATGTTTGAAATGATTATCTTATTTTAATATATACTGGTGTATGTTATCATTTCAGAAATCTGATATAATATTATACTCCGGACTGGGAAGGAAATTAGTTGTTATAAATAATTTATTTGATCCTAAGTACAAGGAAATGTAATGAGCTTAGTTATGGAATAAAACCTAATGATTGGAAGGAAGTACAGTACTTTTCTTGGATAATAAGGCACTTTTGAAAATGTATACTCTTGGGATCAGAGATAGGATTATTAAAGATTGATTGTCTCATGACAGTGGAAAGAGGTCAAAGTATTTATATTGTGACAAACAAAAAGTTTACATATTTTAAACCCGCAAAATACGGAAAGCAAAACACTAAGAGAGGGGGCCCTGCTTGTGAGAGCTTACATTCTAGAGGGGATGGGCAGACACAGAGCTGAAACTGAGTAGAGGTGGGTGTTACAGAGGTGGGTATGTTAGAAGGAGGGTTGGTAAGCTTGAATGAAAAGATCAGTTTTAAGGGCATATTTGAAAGCTTGGAGACTGGTGGATAATACAATTGAGTATGGGAGTGCTTTTCAGAGGTTGGGATCAGGTGTAGCATTTTTACAAATTGTAGGTGTGAAACTATATATGTGCACAACACCATGCCAAACATGACCTTTGGAAAAGACCCCCATAGTGTTAAATGTTGATTCTGTGTCACGAATTGGGGTCTTAGTTCTGTTTACACCACTAGACGGTACCATATCATTGTACATCTTCCTTCTGGTTGAATGCAGCATTCTATCCTGGGACAAGCGTGATTTCTGTCTACAGTACGGGAGGCTGCCATCTTGGGCAAGACATTTGCTAAACATCCTGTTGAGTCTGAACACCTGATCTAATCCACCAATTAGCTTCCTCTGCAGACTATAAGAGTCTCCTCCTACACTCAGCTAATTCCTAGTGCCTTGTTCCAGTTCATCACTGTTGCTCTTTGTTGCTGCTTCATCTTGTTTGCCATGATACAGACTTTAACAATTTACCCTTTGAGTGAGTTTAGCTTCACTCTGCTTGCTGTGATACAGACTTCAACCATTTACCTATTGTGTGAATTCAGCTTCACTCAGCTTGCTGTGATACAGACTTTAACAATTGACCCTTTGTGTGAAATCAGCTTCATTCTACCTGCTGAAATAAAGAATTTGGTTATTAATTCCTTGTGTGGATTTACCTTCATTCTATCTGCTCGTGTACAGATTCCAGCTGTTACCTTCCATGTGAATCCTCCTCTCTTCAATCTCTTCCTATCTCTCCTACTGGCTATCTAGGGTAGTAGGTTTTTGTTCTGAATCATCCACTTTCTGGAGCCATCTCTAAGTCTCGGGGTTCAGAATTCCAGTTCCAGACCTACCTCAGGTTCTGAGTTGTCCAGGGCCAGTTCCAAGCTAATTCTGTTGAGGAGGTTGCCACCCCTGTATATTCACTGTCTCAGTTCTGAATCTTCCCAGTCCCATTTGTGGTACTATATTGGTCTGAGTTCTTGAAGGTACTGAGTCTCTAGTTGTGGGTTCAGGTTCCCCTGTTCCCACATCCATGTTCCAGTCCATCAGGTCCAGATTCCAGTCATATTCCTCCTCCCAGCATCTGGTATACAGGAATAGAGCAACCACTATGAGCAAGACATTAATCCGGCCTCCTAGTTTCCACTAGATTCCTGCCACAGCTAGTCCCAAGCGTCCCAAGACGTGTCCCAGAGACCCTATTGCCACACATTCTGTACCTGTATGTACCCAAGGATATAGGTGTTCAGGGCATTTGCCTTTTTTGCCTATATATAATCCCAGCACTGCTTCTATTTAGTCTTCTAGCCCTCCCCCTTCTTTTCTTATGTCTGGTCATGTATTTCACCTGTTGTTTTTGGATTTCGATTTCTGAACTCTATGCCACAGTTAGCATTTTTCTTGTGAAGCGCATTAAAAAAAATATTGCTGTATCAATTATTGGAGCTACAGCATCGAAAGTGCACATTTCTGAGATTTTACCATGTCAGTGAACTCACAAACTATGGGCCTCAATCATTAAGGAGCGTAAATGCCGATACGTGCCGTATTTTACTGCACATACCCAGAAATGGACCAATAAGCTAGTGAATGCAGCAACGTTCATTTAATCTTCAAGCGCAAGGGACATTCACAGCATACAATTTCGGTGGAGGAACAGGGAGGGGAAGTGTTGGTCTAACGTAGCCAAAGTACACAAAAAGTGAAAGCATGTTTTTATGGACCATGCTTTGTTAGCTGGAAGTATGTATTGTCTATAATGTTTAGACCTCAAAGGGGACCCCAAAATCAACAATGCATAAGGCATTTTTTCCACATCATTGGAACCCATGGGCACAAGGGATTGAGGTTGCTGGCCAGGAGGAAGATGACATTGATCCTGGTCCTCCAGGTTCATACAAATATTTGGTATTCAAGGCATATGTTATTTTAAGGGGATGTAATGAGGGCCTGACTACATCCCCTTAAAATGGTGCATGCCACCCTAGGCTAATATGTTCGTAGTACCCCCTTGCTTTTCATGCATGTTTATGTTGCTGTGTTTTCAAAACTCAGCTTCACTTATCCTTTTAAAAGGATCACAACATCTTTGTCATTCATTTTGTTTTCAATTAAATCAGAACTGTATAGCAAAATCGAGACATGAAGGAGCACAACTGAGAGTGAAGATGTGAAATGGGAGGGGCTCTCATGCCTGCTCCTGTCACCATCCTTGTCTCTTCTACATAATTATCCTCAGCCTTGTCCATAGAAATAAATCAAGATTAAAACCTCATCGCATTCTTCTTTCATGTTTTATTTTTGCTTTGGAGAACACCTATTCTCTTATATTTTAAAATTAATTTCAGTTTATAACTCATCCTGTAACAATTATGTACCCTCCAAAATTTAGCGAGTTTGGTTTATTTAGATTTTGTTTTGGTGCACTACAGGTCCCAGCATGTCAGTATGACCTGGCAGTCGTGGCCATGCTAGCGCTTGTGGTACTACAAGCACCGGCATTCCCAAACTGTTAATGGCAACATGGGCTTTTTTGGACCTGTAGCAGGGGTGCACAGAGGATTTGTCAGGGGGGTTTACTCCGCCGCGCATGCGCCCTGCGCGGCATGAGCGGCAGCTCCGTTTTGGCTGCACTGTAGTATACAGCAGCCGCGGCGCTGTCAAAGAAGCGTCCGCGGTGGTGCTGTATACAATACAGCACCGCCGCGGACGCTTCTTAGACAGCGCCTCGGCTGCTGTATACTACAGTGCCGACATGTAGGGCACTTTTTAGCGGAGGGGGTGGTGTTTCTGGAGACCTAGAAACCCCCCTGCATGCGCCACTGTGTAGTGCACTAAGCCAAAATGGTGTGTTTACAATAAAATATATTTAATTGCCATACACCCAATGCCCAGCAGTGTGGGAAGACCCCCAGTGCTTTCAGCACATAGCTGGATACGCTTAAAAGGGGGATCCACTTTATGTTTTGTGAACACCATCTCCTTAGGGAATCCAGCCCCTTAATTTTTGCCATTATAGCAGGGAGACCGCACTCTATGGTCTCCTATGCTATAGTGCCACCAGCAGGGATGTCAAGAGGAATTCAGGGCCCCGGTACAACAACTTCATTGGTCCCCCCTTATAGTTGAGAATGTAAAAAAATGTAGCCTCGCGCGTAATATTGCTAGTGGGTGTGTTCATACAATTGGGGGTGTGACTATGCATCATTGTTGTGTACAGAATTGAATGGTCACCAAAAATTGGGATTGGCCTACTAGAACCTCAACATTTCACAGACTCTCCTGTTCTCTCCTACCTGTTTTTGTCACTTTCACCACCTGTGGCTGCAGGTTTCTTTAGTTGCGGCTTTTCTGGATCCTGGAATGTTGGGGGTCTCATTTGGAAAAAAACCGGGTACATTTAAAAAATTACAGCCAGCCCCGGCGTTTAATCAATAGCACCCACGATTAATAATTAGGCCTTCCTCTAGCCCCAACATTAAAATAATAGTATTCACACTTAATAAATAAACCTAGTTCCCTCCCTCCAGACAATCCCAGCAATAAATTAATAGTATTTACATTTCAGAAATATACCTATTTCCTGCAACCATCACTGCCATTAAATAATTTATAGGCACATTTAATAAAGAGACCTCACTCTCTCTAAACTCACCCCCACATTCAGTAGCCCCCAAACCACCCCATCTTAAATTAATAGTCCCCACTATTAAATTTCCCCACCATCACCCCACAAACAAAATTGGACCCATTAATTAGCTACCACCTACCTCACACTACATTGCCACAAGCCCCTTTTGCCATCACACACACACACACACTGCCACAAGCATTACTGTGCCCCTTCATCAACATGTTGTGCCCCCCTATGATTACACTGCGCCCTCCATGCTGCTTTTCCACCTTCACCTGGCCCCCCGTCATCACATTCCAGTGGTCTCTCCTCCTGCCGGCCTTCAGCCGTTCAGGTATCCCTGCACATCTCTCTGACAGCCTGCTCTCCTGAACCGTGGTATGCATACTTCTCATTGACTTTGCTTGTGTATTGCATATCTAGCTGGACTGAGTTGTGTTCTCCTCCGGAGTCCTTTATCCACTGAGACTATCGCTACCATTGACTTTGTTTCCTATTTGCCTGGATTGTTATTGTGACTTTGTATACTTTAGCAGTGCTGCTCTGTTATCATTGTATTGTGATATCATCGTGGGATCAAGTCCTGTGTGCCCGTGTATACTCTGCATAGCATTCATCTCCTCGTGCTCTCCTCACATATATATTGCAGTGGTACAACTTGCTATATGCAGACCACTGATTCCTGTTCCCTGTGACACCAGTTTCCAGTATCCTCTCACATAGCAGTGGTACAACTTGCTATCCGCAGACCACTGACTTCCCTGTTATCTACCTTCACCTGGATTCCATTCCTTCACCTAGACAGCGGTACAACTTGCTATACGCAGACCGCTGACTCTCACTGCCTCCTCGCTACCTCTGGACATTCCTCCTCACTATAGCAGTGGTACAACTTGCTATACGCAGACCACTAACTATCCTCACGTTTCCTTGTCCATCTAGTTCCTCGTGTACAGTTATATACTCATTACCAGTGCTGCTAGTCATAGACTTTTCCTGAGCATTCTCTCACCATCTGCTGTTCCTCCTGTTCCGTTGTCACCCTGCTACCAGAGTATCTATTACCACCTATATTACTCTGGTAAGCCATCATCTGGTGATTTCCTGGGCAAAGACTCCTAGTGCCCGTGACACCCCCCTTTTTCCTCATACTGTGCCCCTCCCCCCCTTTTTCCTCATACTGTGCCTCTCTCCCCCCTTTTTCCTCATACTGTGCCTCTCTCCCCCCTTTTTCCTCATACTGTGCCTCTCCCCCCCCTTTTCATCATACTGTGCCTCCCCCCCCCTTTTTCATCATACTGTTCCCCTCCCCCCCTTTTTCCTCATACTGTGCCTCTCTCCCCCCTTTTTCCTCATACTGTGCCTCTCTCCCCCCTTTTTCCTCATACTGTGCCTCTCCCCCCCTTTTCCTCATACTGTGCTTCTCTCCGCCCTTTATCCTCATACTGTGCCTCTCCCCCCCCCCTTTTCATCATACTGTTCCCCCCCTTTTTCCTTATACTGTGCCTTTCTCTCCCCCCTTTTTCCTCATATTGTGCCTCTCTCCCCCATTTATTCCTCATATTGTGCCTCTCTCCCCCATTTATTCTTCATACTGTGCCTTTCTCCCCCTGTTTTTCCTCACACTGTGATTTTCTGCTTATCTCCCTTTGCCTCTGTTCTTTTACTTGCCTTTGTATTAGCTTCTTTCTTCTCTTTCCTTCTCTTCTCTTCTCTTCTGTCTTCTGTCTTCTCTCTTTTTGCTTCTTTGTTGGTCCGGTCGAAGTCAGATAATTGGATGAAGTAAACCAAATACGCCACGTGTTATGATGCAATCGCACGGATTCATAACACACACATTTACATTCGCACTTACACTTGTAAATATTTATTAAGGTTCTCGGGGAACCGGACCCGCCCATCTCTACATATAAGCATGCTGGCCCCCATTGTTCGGCCTCTCTGATCCAGACTACACAGACAACATGACGTTATCTTATCCTGGGTGAAGCTCATTAGAAAACGTAATGTATTCAGTGTTTTTATAATTTCCTGCTTTATTGTAACATCTTTAATGCGTAATAATGGCTTGCTGTCAATCCTGCTATATTTTGCAATTAAATATATTTGTGTATTGGAACCACAACATTGACAATGTTCTATTGGTAAGCAATAAAATGACTTTAATAGTCCTCTCTGCGCCACTCCTCACTGAACATTGGGCGTGACTTGATGACGTCACGCCCAACATTCAGTGTAAACAGAGCAGAGAGGAAGGAGGAGGGACGCCGGCATGTGAGTTTATGTATATTTTTTTATTTTTTATTTCTACCCTGATCCTCCCACCAATGAAGGGGTGGAGCACCACCTCCCCCCCCCCCACACACTTCACCCCTTCACCCCAGCAAAAAAAAAAAAAGACGAAAATAAAATGTGGGTATCTGGCCCGTAAAAAAGTAGTACCCGCCCTCCACCCCCTCTGTGTCCCTGGCCACCAGCCTAGTGCTGGTACAAGTAAAATCGGGGTACCCCATGCTTTCTGTCTGCCCCCCCCCCACAATTTTGCCAGGGACAGCTAGAGTTAATCTGTTTTGGGGGGACAAACTGTTTTTTATTTATGTAGTGTATTATTGACTGTATTTTGTTGGCTGCTGTATTGATGTGCTGGCAAGTCCAGTGGCTGTATTGCCAGCACTCGGATTAATGTGTTTACCTGTGGAAGAGGCGCACTTTTTATGTGTGGTTTTTTATGTATTACCAGTTTTGTGCCGGCATTGCCTTTTGAATGTCACCAAACTCAATCTGTCGTGGAAAGATACTTTCAGGAATCCTAGCATGAACTCCACAGAGATTGATAATGTACAAGTAAAAGGTCTTTAATAGGCAGAGATTCACAAGCAGAGACTAGTGCAGTAAATGATAAACAACAATATAGTTCAAGACAGCAGATGCAAACAGCTATGGCAATATAGTTTGAATAGCTCAGGGAGCCACAAATAGTAAAACAGTTCACAGAGGCAATACAGAGTAGCTGGATACCAGACCTAGCTCAGGGGCTGGAGAAGCAGAGAAGGCTGAAGGCACTGGATGTATCATGGTGTCAGGATACCTGGTAGACTCAGGAAGCACAAGGCACTGGATGAATCACAGATGGCAGGATACCTGGTTTACTCAGGAGGCATGAGGTACTGGATCAATCCATGGGTGTCAGAATAGAGGAGGGTCGAACAAGACAAAGAATCTAGGCCAGAAGAGCCACAAAGGTACCAGGGAATGAGCTGGAGTGTAGTCGAGAACAGAGTATGGGTTTGGGTCAGAAGATAATCAGTGAATTCGAGGAAAAAGCAGGGATCAATACCAGAAGGTTAGACTGGAACAGGACACAGTATACTCTGGAGAATCAGCAGCAACAGACAAGACAACAATGAACTGCCACTGACTACTGGGAGAGGCAGTCTTATAAAGGCAGGGAACAGGTGTGGATGCTGATTGGTGAATGAGGTAACTCCTGCTAGTGAGGTGGTATATACAATTGTGAGACAGCAGCACCTCTGGTGGTAGGGAAGTACTGCAGGCCAGATTCACATAAAGGCAAAGTCCAAGCTTAGTTCTTAGCAGACAGGAGCTGCAGGAGGCAAGCAGCATCCTCATGGAAGATACTGAAGTGCAGTCGGAGGCAGTTCATGACAGATTCATCTTCACCAGATTGTACCCAACCCATTTCCTGTTACTTTAATTTAAAGTGGAATGATTACGATAATTGTATACACAAATAAGTTAGCAAGTTTTGATGTCAAAATATTTTAGTGTTCAAAAACGGAAACTTTTTGACACAAAAAAAACAGAGGTGCAAAAGATAACATTCAATCACTTTTCCGCCGTTGCTTGCCACTTGGCCAAATATTCCCTGTGCTACTTGACCTTGGCTGCCTCCAGGTCACCCAAGCAGCAGGTAACACAGGTGCACTAGTGCAACAGGGGCAGGAGTGACAACAGGACCCACAACGGCAAGAGGGACAACAGGGTCAGGAGGGGCAGAAGATTGCAGAATGGCAAGAGGGTAAACTGGTGGCTGGTAATATTGAGGGTAAACAGGATGGTAATGGTAATGAGGGTACACAGGTTGGCGATGGTAATGTGGGTAAAGTGGCATATGGGCAGAAGGTGACACAGGGACAGGATGGGAAAAATGTGGCATAGGGGAAGTAGGGGCATATGTGTCACTCACCGGACCGTGAGTGCCTCTTCCCGGACATTTAGGAACCGTGGCCGTCCTCCATCCTGAGGGTCTGCGCATGCGCAGCCCTTTCCTATACTTCAGTGTATGTCCCTTTAACTCAATTGGCAGATCAGGCAACACTCCCTATATTAAGCACCTGTGGTCAACACCACGTTGCCTGATCTTGGAGTCTCATTCCCCATGAGTCTCTGAAGGTGTTCCTGTATTCCTCGTGTATTCAGCGCTGCTGATTCCTGTGGTTTCCAAACCACTTCTATCCCTGTGGTTTCCAAACCACTTCTACTACTGTGGTTCCCATACCACTTCTACCATCAACTGTATCATCGTGACTGTTAGCTGATTCCTATCCGCTGCCTCCGTGCACTACAGTCTTCTAAACCACTTCAACGCTATTATATATCATTGTGACTGTTTGCTGATTCCTATCCGCTGCCTCCGTGCACTACAGTCTTCTAAACCACTTCAACGCTATTATATATCATTGTGACTGTTTGCTGATTCCTATCCGCTGCCTCCGTGCACTCCAGCTTTTACTTCAAATCCACTCACCTGTTCATCATCAAGTCTGTGAGCTGATTCCTATCCGATGCCTCCGTGCACTACAGTCTCCTGCTTGCAACTCGCCTGTGTTCATCATCGTGACTGTTAGCTGATTCCTATCCGCTGCCTCCGTGCATTACAGTTTCCAGCTTGCAACTCGCCTGTGTTCATCATCGTGACTGTTAGCTGATTCCTATCCGCTGCCCTGTGCACTGCAGACTCATCTCAGCTCTTCTGTGTTTTCCTCGAGACTGCTGCTTTCATTGCCATCTGCTACACTTCGTGATCAACAGCTCCTGGTCTACTCTGCTCTCCCGGGTCCCATCGCTGTTGGTACCTTTGGTTGCTACTGGTTACCTCCGTGTGCCCGCAGAGTCCTGCTGCTGTTGTCAGCGCTATCGTCCATCTCCTGCTGATCCGCTCTCCACGCCTTCACGTGTTCCACTGGTCTCTACCCTCCTGTCAGCATTGGATTCGTATCTCATCTACTACTCCTCTGCTGGATCATCTCCATTCTCCTGGGTCCTCTATGAGTCCAGTTCCACGTGTTACTGATTCCTGTGGATTCGTGTCCCTGTTGGTCTACTCACCTGTGCGCTGTACCTACTAGACCGCTGCCTCACCCATCCAGGGACTTCGCATCCAGCCGGCCTCCTGCCGCTCAGGTATCGCTGCACTCCTATCTGACTGCCTGCTTCTGAACCACGGTATGCATACTTCTCATTGACTGTGCTGGTGTATTGCATATCTTGCTGGACTGTGTTTGGTTCTCTCTGGAGTCTGCTATCCGCTGAGTCTATTGCCATCATTGACTGTGTTATCTTGTGCTGGACTACTTCAAGAGACTTTCTAGATTTGCAGACCTGCTCAGTCATTTATATATATATATTGTGCATATTACTGTGGATCGTGTATAAGGTGCCTGTGTATATTCTGTGTTGCAGTCTCTCCCCGTGCACCTCCTCACATATATATTCAGTGGTACAATTTGCTGATGTCAGACCACTGATCCCTGTTTCCGGTATCACCTGTTCCAGTATCCTCTCACATAGCAGTGGTACAACTTGCTACCGCAGACCACTGACTACCCGGATACCTCCACTTGGATTCCATTCCTTCACTCAGACAGCGGTACAACTTGCTATCCGCAGACCGCTGACTCTCATCACCTCCTTGTTCCTGTTGGACATTCCTCCTCACTATAGCAGTGGTACAACTTGCTATCGCAGACCACTGACTACCTTCACGTGCCCTTGTCCATACAGTTCCTCGTGTATTATTACCTCCATATTACCAGTGCTGCTAGTCATAGACTTTCCTGAGCATCTCATCATCCATCATTTCCTGTTCCGTGATCACCCAGCTACCAGAGTATCCTATTACCATCTATATTGCTCTGGTCAGCCTACCACCTGGTGATCCCTGGGTAAAGACTCCTAGTGCCCGTGACAGTAAGATCAGGCCATGACAGACCCAGATACGGAACCTACCGCCAAAGAGATGCTGCAGCATCTGGTTAGCCGTGTGGAGCAACAGGATGCCCGCCAACAGCTGTTACTTCAGTGTTATCAGTCATTAACCTCCCAAGGAACATCTGGACAGACTGTGACAGCTACTACTGAGGCTCCTGTGCTTTCCTCCGTTTCCCCATTGCCATCCCAGGTGTCTACAGCTTCCACGCTTCACCTGCCTACTCCGTCAAAGTACGATGGAGACCCCAAAACTTGTAGGGGTTTCCTTAACCAATGTTCAGTCCATTTTGAGCTCCAACCTCAAAATTTTTCTACCCATCGTTCTAGAGTGGCCTATCTTATCTCTTTGTTTTCAGGACAAGCCCTGGCTTGGGCCTCCCCTCTGTGGGAAAGAAACGATCCAATATTACAAGATAGTGCCAAATTCATTTCTACATTCCGAAGTGTGTTCGATGAACCAGGTCGTGTGACCTCCGCTGCTTCCAGCATCCTCCGTCTGCGACAAGGATCTCATACAGTAGGCCAGTACGTCATTCAATTTAGGATCTTAGCCTCTGAACTTCAGTGGAACACTGAAGCCCTAGTTGCCGCCTTCTGGCAGGGGCTCTCCGATAAAATCAAAGATGCACTGACTACTCAGGAGCTTCCTTCGTCACTTGAAGATTTGATCTCTCTATGCCATGGTGTTGATATGAGATTTCGTGAAAGAGAGGCTGAGAAAACGACTTCTGCTAAAGCACCTCTTCGTTCTAACCCTCAATTTCGTCCAGTGTCACCCTCTGTGATTCCCATGGAGATAGGACGTTCCAAATTATCTTCTGAGGAGAGGAAACGAAGAGTCAAGAATAGACTCTGCATCTATTGTGCTGATTCCACTCATGTCCTCAGCTCCTGCCCTAAGAGATCGGGAAATGCCAGGCCCTAACTAGTTCTGGAGAGGTGAAGTTAGGGTCCCTGGAGTCCTCTCCATCTTCTATGAAATCTAAAGTCTGCGCTTTTGATGTTACAATTTCCTTTGCTACCAAAACCTTTGAGTCACAGGCATTGATTGATTCCGGAGCAGCAGGAAATTTTATTTCCAAATCATTAGTAAATCAATGGTCTCTACCAGTGATTACCTTAAAAACACCCATTACTGTGACGGCTATCGATGGATCACGTCTCATCAACGGTCTCATCACCCAGAGTACGTCTCCAGTAACCCTTCAGATTGGTGCCCTGCATCATGAAGAAATATCGTTTTTAATTCTTCCTGTTACGACAAGTCCGATTGTCTTAGGCCTTCCATGGCTTCAGTGTCACTCTCCCCAGATTGACTGGCGCACCCCTCAAGTCACGTCTTGGGGGTCTGAATGTCACCATCATTGCCTTTCCCAAGTCATTCCTCTCAAAGTACAGCAATCTTCCATCTCATCTACTTCACCGGGACTCCCTCCTCAATATGCTTCATTTACCGATGTTTTTGATAAAGCTCAGTCTGAACGTCTTCCTCCTCATCGTTCTTGGGATTGTCCGATCGACCTTCTTCCTGGCAAGACTCCTCCCAGGGGCCGGGTCTATCCACTCTCGTTACCTGAAACTCAAGCTACATCTGAGTATATACAGGAGAACCTCCAGCGTGGGTTCATTCGACCTTCCACCTCGCCCGCTGGAGCTGGGTTCTTCTTCGTCAAAAAGAAGGATGGATCATTACGCCCTTGCATAGATTTTCGTGGACTCAATGCCATTACTATCAAGAATCGGTATCCCATTCCGCTGATCACTGAGCTATTCGATCGCATCAAGGGAGCCCGTATCTTTACTAAGTTGGATCTTCGTGGTGCCTACAATTTAATCAGAATCCGTTCCGGTGACGAATGGAAGACAGCGTTTAACACCAGAGACGGGCATTACGAATATCTGGTAATGCCTTTCGGGCTGTGTAATGCCCCCGCTGTTTTTCAAGGCTTCATCAATGAGATCTTTCGGGACTTATTATATGTATGTGTCGTCGTCTACCTGGACGACATATTGATTTTTTCACAGGACCTGCCTTCTCACCACCAACATGTGGCAGAAGTCCTCTCCAGGCTACGGAAAAATTCATTGTTCTGTAAATTAGAAAAATGTTCATTCGAATTACCCCAGATTCCATTCTTGGGGTATATAGTTTCCGGAGTTGGCCTGAAGATGGATCCAGACAAGGTGAATGCTGTACTACATTGGCCCCAGCCAACTACTCTTCGTGCTATCCAGCGTTTTTTAGGTTTTGCCAATTACTATAGACGCTTCATTCAAGACTTTTCTTCCATTGCATCTCCTATTGTGGCCCTGACTCGAAAAGGGGCTAATCCTAAGCAATGGTCACCTGAGGCTCTCCAAGCCTTTCAAACATTAAAAGAGTCCTTCTCTTCGGCTCCAATCCTTCGACAGCCTGATGTGACACTCCCCTTCTTTCTAGAAGTAGATGCCTCTAATGTGGGCTTAGGAGCTATTCTCTCCCAACGCTCGGAACAGCAAAAATTCCATCCTTGTGCCTTCTATTCTCGGGGTCTCCTCCCCGCAGAGAAGAATTATACTATCGGGGACAAGGAATTACTGGCTATCAAAGCCGCATTAGAGGAATGGAGATACTTATTGGAGGGAGCTCGCCATCCGGTGACGATCTTCACGGATCATAAGAACTTGTCATATCTCCAGTCTGCCCAATGCTTGAACCCTCGTCAAGCAAGATGGTCTCTTTTCTTTTCCCGTTTTGAATTAATAATAACCTTCAAACCAGCTGCCAAGAACAAAAAAGCTGATGCTTTATCTAGAGCCTTTGTGACGTCCTCTGAGATAGAAGAGGTTTCCAACCATACCATTCTAGACCCCAAATGTATCTCACTGGCTGCTTCATCCACCAGAACGCTACCATTTGGGAAGACCCTCGTGCCTCCTACCCTAAGGAGGAAAATCCTTTCGTGGTTCCATGCCTCTCGTTTTTCTGGACACGCCGGTGAACACAAGACCTTTGAGATTCTCTCTCGAAGTTACTGGTGGCCTTCAATGAGGAGAGACGTCAAAGAGTTCATTGCTTCCTGTGAATTATGTTCGCAGTTCAAATCCTCCCGCAGAACTCCAGCAGGGTTGCTGCGACCACTACCCATTCCGTCCAAACCATGGACCCATATTAGTATGGATTTCGTTACTGACTTACCACCTAGTAAGAATCATAACACTATTTGGGTGGTAGTGGACAGATTTTCGAAGATGGCTCATTTCATCCCTCTGTCTGGTTTGCCTTCCTCGTCTATCCTGGCTGAACATTTCATTAAAGAGATCTTCCGTATCCATGGATGTCCGTCTGAGATTGTGTCTGATAGAGGAGTACAATTCGTTTCCAGATTCTGGCGAGCCCTTTGTAAAACCTTGGGCATACGATTAGCACTCTCATCTTCTTACCATCCGCAATCTAATGGACAAACCGAACGTGTCAATCAAGATCTTGAGACTTTTATAAGAATGTTTTCATCAGCCAATCAAGACAACTGGGTAGAGCTGCTTCCTTGGGCTGAGTTCGCCCATAACAACATGTACCATGAGTCATCATCCAAAACTCCATTTTTTGTGGTCTACAGTCACCATCCGTCTTTTCCGGAATTTCCTGCCCTCCCGCCCACCCAAGTTCCTGCGGTGGAAACTGTTTGTCAGACCTTTAAAAATATCTGGTCTCAGGTCAAAACCTGTTTAAAGAAGACATCTATCAAATATAAATCTTTCGCAGATAAGAAGAGGCGGGCTATTCCACCACTAAAAATTGGAGATCGTGTCTGGTTATCCACCAAAAATATTCGTTTGAAGGTTCCATCCATGAAATTCGCCCCTCGTTTTATTGGTCCATATAGGATCATTCAAGTAATCAATCCAGTATGTGTGAAACTTCTTCTTCCTAAGAATCTTCGGATTTCTAATGCCTTCCATGTATCCTTGCTCAAACCTCTTATTATCAACCGTTTCTCAACTCCTCCCTCAGCTCCGCAGCCAGTTCAAGTCCATCAGGAGGAGGATTTCGAGATTACTGAGGTACTAGACGCAAAAATTTTGTGAGGAGGTCTCCATTTCCTCGTTCATTGGAAGGGCTTTGGTCCTGAGGAGCGCTCTTGGATCAAAGCTGAAGATCTTAATGCTCCTGCCCTTTTGAAGAAGTTTTATTCCAAAAATCCGGACAAGCCCGGTTCCAGGCGTTCTGTGCCCACCTTTAAAAGGGGGGGTACTGTCACTCACCGGACCGTGAGTGCCTCTTCCCGGACATTTAGGAACCGTGGCCGTCCTCCATCCTGAGGGTCTGCGCATGCGCAGCCCTTTCCTATACTTCAGTGTATGTCCCTTTAACTCAATTGGCAGATCAGGCAACACTCCCTATATTAAGCACCTGTGGTCAACACCACGTTGCCTGATCTTGGAGTCTCATTCCCCATGAGTCTCTGAAGGTGTTCCTGTATTCCTCGTGTATTCAGCGCTGCTGATTCCTGTGGTTTCCAAACCACTTCTATCCCTGTGGTTTCCAAACCACTTCTACTACTGTGGTTCCCATACCACTTCTACCATCAACTGTATCATCGTGACTGTTAGCTGATTCCTATCCGCTGCCTCCGTGCACTACAGTCTTCTAAACCACTTCAACGCTATTATATATCATTGTGACTGTTTGCTGATTCCTATCCGCTGCCTCCGTGCACTACAGTCTTCTAAACCACTTCAACGCTATTATATATCATTGTGACTGTTTGCTGATTCCTATCCGCTGCCTCCGTGCACTCCAGCTTTTACTTCACATCCACTCACCTGTTCATCATCAAGTCTGTGAGCTGATTCCTATCCGATGCCTCCGTGCACTACAGTCTCCTGCTTGCAACTCGCCTGTGTTCATCATCGTGACTGTTAGCTGATTCCTATCCGCTGCCTCCGTGCATTACAGTTTCCAGCTTGCAACTCGCCTGTGTTCATCATCGTGACTGTTAGCTGATTCCTATCCGCTGCCCTGTGCACTGCAGACTCATCTCAGCTCTTCTGTGTTTTCCTCGAGACTGCTGCTTTCATTGCCATCTGCTACACTTCGTGATCAACAGCTCCTGGTCTACTCTGCTCTCCCGGGTCCCATCGCTGTTGGTACCTTTGGTTGCTACTGGTTACCTCCGTGTGCCCGCAGAGTCCTGCTGCTGTTGTCAGCGCTATCGTCCATCTCCTGCTGATCCGCTCTCCACGCCTTCACGTGTTCCACTGGTCTCTACCCTCCTGTCAGCATTGGATTCGTATCTCATCTACTACTCCTCTGCTGGATCATCTCCATTCTCCTGGGTCCTCTATGAGTCCAGTTCCACGTGTTACTGATTCCTGTGGATTCGTGTCCCTGTTGGTCTACTCACCTGTGCGCTGCACCTACTAGACCGCTGCCTCACCCATCCAGGGACTTCGCATCCAGCCGGCCTCCTGCCGCTCAGGTATCGCTGCACTCCTATCTGACTGCCTGCTTCTGAACCACGGTATGCATACTTCTCATTGACTGTGCTGGTGTATTGCATATCTTGCTGGACTGTGTTTGGTTCTCTCTGGAGTCTGCTATCCGCTCAGTCTATTGCCATCATTGACTGTGTTATCTTGTGCTGGACTACTTCAAGAGACTTTCTAGATTTGCAGACCTGCTCAGTCATTTATATATATATATTGTGCATATTACTGTGGATCGTGTATAAGGTGCCTGTGTATATTCTGTGTTGCAGTCTCTCCCCGTGCACCTCCTCACATATATATTCAGTGGTACAATTTGCTGATGTCAGACCACTGATCCCTGTTTCCGGTATCACCTGTTCCAGTATCCTCTCACATAGCAGTGGTACAACTTGCTACCGCAGACCACTGACTACCCGGATACCTCCACTTGGATTCCATTCCTTCACTCAGACAGCGGTACAACTTGCTATCCGCAGACCGCTGACTCTCATCACCTCCTTGTTCCTGTTGGACATTCCTCCTCACTATAGTAGTGGTACAACTTGCTATCGCAGACCACTGACTACCTTCACGTGCCCTTGTCCATACAGTTCCTCGTGTATTATTACCTCCATATTACCAGTGCTGCTAGTCATAGACTTTCCTGAGCATCTCATCATCCATCATTTCCTGTTCCGTGATCACCCAGCTACCAGAGTATCCTATTACCATCTATATTGCTCTGGTCAGCCTACCACCTGGTGATCCCTGGGTAAAGACTCCTAGTGCCCGTGACAATATGGTTGCATATGGACAAGTTGGTCCTAAGGTGTCACCGGGAAAGGATATGGAAAAAAGTGGTACTGGAGAAGGGTGGGTATAATGTGGTACCGTCAGAGGATGGATATAAGGTGGCACAGTGAACGGATGGGCATATGGTGGCACCAGGGAAGGAGTGTGAATACGTGGCACAGGGGCAGGAGGAGAAAAAGGTGGCTCATGGGCAGGTGCTGATATAATGTAGCAAAGGGGCAGGAATTGGATTATGGAGGTAGGAAAACAAAAGTGTCAGTTGCTTCCATGTTGACTACCTGCTTTCAGAGTGTTATTTATTTTCTGCATGTGTCCCTCCAAAACTCTATTGATTTCATACATTTTAACACAGAAGCCCGCAAAATTTGTCTCCTGACCACTACCCACTGCTTCTTTCTTCTGGGGCTACTCTTCATCTGCATTGTCACAGGAGTCGTCCCCTGGGACCTCCTCTTCCAGGACAATCCCTGCCTCGGCATATCCAGCTAACACAGAGGAAGAAAAAAAATATCATCATAAGTGTGTATGCTTGTATCCATAACATTCAGGTTTGGGCATCATATCATTAGATTTCATTACACACATTAGTCCGTTATCAATTGTTTTTGTTTTTAGTTTTTGTTTTGGGTGTCATGTGTGAATATTGGTTAGCACTTCTTCCTCACAGCACTCGGGTCATGAGTTCAATTCCCGACCATGGCCTTATCTGTGTGGAGTTTGTATGTTCTCCCCGGATTTGTGTGGGTTTCCTCCGGGTGCTCTGGTTTCCTCCCACACGCCAAAAACATACTAGTGGGTTAATTGGCTGCTATCAAAAATTGACCCTAGTCTGTGTGTGTGTGTGTGTGTGTGTGTTAGGGAATTTAGACTGTAAGCTCCAATTGGGCAGGGACTGATGTGAATGAATTCTCTGTACAGCGCTGCGGAATCAGTGGCGATATATAAATAAATGGTGATGATGATGATAAGATGCAACCTGCATATCTTTGTTTTTATGGCAATTTTACCTATGCATCCATGTATAACTGTATTATTCTCAAAGGGATCATCACAGAAAATACATAGTAAAGTTGTGCGCTCACCATCATGTTTTGGTTTTGGTTCTTCTAAAACATGTTTGTGTTTTGGCTTCACTACTGGTTTTGTTGAACTATCGCAAAAGGTTTTGGTTTTGGATCTAGATTTAATTAAAAATAGTGAAAAATCGGTAAAATAATGTAATTTTGATCTGTTTTTTGCTCCTATATTACTATTTATACCATTACCATTTCTTTCCAGTCATTTCCAGTAATGATCCTTTCACAACTGTTCCTAAATTACACCAATTTTGGCCAAAGTCTGCAGCAAGCTTAATGAAGGATTTTGTAATTTTGCCATTATTGCATTTGCTTTCTCCCATTTAAAATAATTAAACCGCAAGGGAGTATATTCAATTAGGTCAAGCGCTCGCAATTACTTGCGGCTGCACAATTAACATTACCGCACCACCGTGGATTTCCGTGCACACCCCATAGGGTTATGAAGGAAAATCTGTGATGTTGTGGTACCGTATTGTCCCTTTACATGCGAAGCTGTGCATAATCGCGAACGCCGAACCTAATTAAATCTACCCCATAGTGTTGATATCTCCCTTTCATTGCACACAAACCTCCTTCGCGTGTTCAGACTTTTTATTACTGTAATTGAATAAATAAATAATCACATGGACACCAATGTAAAGTTAGCAAAAGGCCACAGTTTTTATCTAAACAGAAATGGTGGCGGAGAGAGCAATGCGAGTCAGCTAACAGCTAATAGCAAAACCAAACAGTGTAAGATCAAATTGGCATTATACCACTGGTGCCAGGATATAATCTTTTACGATTGGCCTTTGCTATATCTGGCATCAGAGTGACTACACCACTTCTGGACTCACAATGACGTGCCCACACAAAACAGGTCAGGGGATCCTCCACATAAAAGGACTAAGTCAGGTTAGTTCGAAAGTGGCCAATTAGCAGTAGCACCATATGAATTAGTCGCTGACTGCAATGCTCTCCTGCCTACTGTGCTTCCCCTGTGATATGCAAAAAGCAAATTTGGTTAACACAGACCGGTGGTAGCCATTATCACAAAGCTGACAATGCCGACATGGAATAGCCCAACATGATTAGACCGAAGGTGACATGCACCACAGCGTGGTAATAGTGACAGCTTGAAAAGGAGACATCAAACATTACCAATGAATTAACATCCCAGCAGCCTGCAATAATGTCAGTTTCAAGCTCCCTACTATCATTTGTGCTGTTAAGCTGGTAATTTAAGGAGGCACTGGTTGTACAATGTTCTAGGCTTTTTAAAGATAATATTTGGTGCAGCAAAGAGACCCAGCATCTACTGGGAGGAAAATATATACAAAAGCCTAAGACGCTCCCTGTGGATCTTATTGGCTGGGAACTCAGGAGACTTAACCCCGAATGGGTAAGTGAATGACACTCGCACAAACACATGAGTTTAAATGCATTTGGCTTATGGCCCCTCTTGTCATAATCAGTCTATACGTTTCTGTATTCTTTACCAATCTGTCATCTTAATTTTTCATAATGTGGGAAACCAAATCTGCATCAATGTGAGAATTATACTTACTTACTTGTGTAGGACGGGCAACTATTGGCCTATCTGAACTGTCTGTTTTACATATTTCTTAAACTTCACAAATAGAACATATAAATATTATTTATTTACAAAAATGTCAAACAAAATGGGGGCGTTTCCATAGTGCATTAACCAGGTAGAAAGATTTATTTAAAAACAGAATATACACGTACCAGAAGTAAAATTTGATCAGGCATTAGACGGACAATCAAATGGCTCCTACATCAACACAGCTCCGTAAGCAGCCTGGATCTAAACCGCCTCTATGCGTTTCATCTATGCAGAATTCGTCAGGAGTCTGACGAAGGAAAATAGTTATTTATTTACATTCCATATTTATATACATGGGTCTTGGGGACCACCTCTGCTGCAAGTCTTGGGCAGTCCCCTTTACCCCGGGGTTGTGCATGGTGAAGGTTCCAGTCCCACCACCACTGCATTTTCAAGTAACCTACAGGCCCTGGCCCCTGGAGGCAAAGGCACCTTGGGCTCCAAACACCACTGGACTTCTGACATCAGACCAAGAGGACGCGCCCATTCAGGGCGTCCCAAACAAACCATACTACAGATACTACACTTGAGCTTAGCCAAAAGGATGAATTGAAATTTACATTTTAATCTCAAACTGGACATGCTACCTGGGTGTAGATATACATGGCATATATATGAGAGTTCCCTTGCTTCACAAGGGCAGCATTATGACACAGATCTGCCTTACTCGTGGCTCCTCTCTTGATAAACAATGAATGCTCTGCCCATTGAGAATTGCATATTACTAGCCTTTGAAGTTTTGTAGTATGGGTTCAAGCCACCTTCATCTATCATCATCAACATTTATTTATATAGCGGCAAGGTATTTGAAAGCTCCAACTTGGCTAACGATGAATGCTTTGCCTTTCGAGATGTGCATAGTACTAGTTTTGAAGATTTTGGTATGAGTGCAGGCCACCTTTGTCTATCATCACCATTTATTTATATAGTGACCGCAAATTACAATTGGGTATCTACTTGTCTAAATATCTACTGATTCCTCTGTCCATCCAATGACATCTGATTGTCACTTCTGTTTTTGGGGTGTGCAGCTTAATTGACACTGACAAATAAACACCCAATTTTTTAAAAAATTAATCCAGATGTCACTGCCCCAAACAAGATTACATTCATTAGAAAAACTTGTACACAGTTTTTCTCCACTAAATAGACTACTTAGCTCAGAATGATAACTAACTCAGTCTTTATACTAGTACTATTATATATGCATTAATAAGAACCAGTAGCCACTATTCCGTCTAAACTTTCTGACAGATTGAAATTAAAACCAATTGATCAGCAAACTATTCTAGCTAACTGATCTCTACAGAACTGCTTTACAATAATTACAACTATTCTATTGTTTTCTCTGTCACTCTTTCACCCTGAATGATATTTTCAGAGCAGAACACTGCAGCTAACATCCTCCCTACATGCTACCTGTTTTAAAATGCCACATGAGAAAACGAGGGAGGACTACATATAGAAGATATCTGTCCCAAACTCTCGCCAGTTTTGCATCAATATTTTACCAGAAAGTTTTGCTTTGTTTTGAGATCTGAAATTGATACATGAAAAAAAATTCATGACTCGGTTTTGTTCGGAACCCCAAATCTCAGATCTGTGGGTTTTCGCCGAATTTAAACCACTCATCTCTAATATATAGTAATCTTGACTAGTACTTTGTAAGTACTTGGATATCTCGACTGAGATCAGCATTATAGAACAATACAAATTTATTAAAAGATCAACAGATCAGAGCTATACAGCATGAGACCCCAGATTATCCAATAGGTAGATTAGGTTGCAGTCTAAGGTGCTAGGATTTGTTTGATGAAAAATTGCCCATTTCATTTGAAAAAAGGCACATGGAGAGTAAATAAAAAAACGTGCATATATACATTTTTGGTGTAATTGATTAGATTTCTTTAGCCTTGACATTAGTCATTTTAAATGTTAATGCATGTATTTAGAGATGAAATTTACCTGGAGGGGTATAGTGGTGTGTTTTGGGGGCACTCTCTTAGGTTTTAATCAGTCAAATGCCCTGCACCTACTGGTCATCCATGCAGGTCAATGCTGTGGTCTCAGTTGACTGAGGTCCAAGGAAACTGTGGGACCACCGTCAATCCCACTAGCATGCCTGCGGTGGTCTTGGAGCTTGTCCTTGAGGGGACCTTAAAGTCCTGCCACCTGTGTGAAATGAAGAAAGTTGCAATATATACTAGCAAAAACAAGTTTCCAATACTTGTGCAAAAATACATATAGATATTAATGTATTGGGCCTAAAGGTCACACAAAAATCAGACAATGCTATACAGTCATAATTATTTATAACAAATTAAAACAGGTTGCAATATAAGATAGCCAATTTCTAAATTGCTTTATCTATGGAAGGTATTGGTCTTGGTCTTCCGATGCCTCGCACGACATTCATGTGTTTGACAATATTGAAAGATGGCCATTTTAAAAATGTAGACTGTGACCAGGTTACAAATATATGCAGAGCACAATATACTGAAATATATTAAAACTTTCATTTGCTTACAATTTTTTTACCGCAGTCACAGATCTCTGAGTTTACCTGCATTTACCTCTTCCGTGATGTTTTCCCATATGCTTTGTTTTGCCAGGCTGGAAAACTGCCGGTTGACAGGGTGCAGCCTATCCACCACCAGTTACACAAAGATTTCCACCAAGATTTTCCGTTGTGTAAAGTTCTGTTGCTTACATTTGTTGGACGCAGACTGGCTTTGGTCAGCTCTCTCTTCTCTACACAGTCATGTCGACAGTGAATACCAGTAGATATCACCAATTCCAAATAATCAAAATAGACTATCAATAACTATTCAGCCTGCATCACAAAATGGCAAGGTGCTCTGATTGCTCCTCCAGCTTTATATAGCATCTGCAGAGGCCTTCTTTACTGCCACTGGTTGTGTTTGAACACCTTTATCTGCCTACTATTGTAATTAAATGATATATGGTCATCCAATGACAGGTGAGAAATCTACCATTTCAGATGTGGTATAGGAGGGATCAGCGACTGATGTGGCCTGAGAGCCAATCAGTGAGGAGAATGTTGAAAAGACTCATTCAACTACAAACATGAGGGCAAGCAGCTTCATGAGGGTTGAGCTCCGTGCCTTAACATGCACTATGGACAGAATACTGGGTCCTCCTCTTTACAACAGTGACAAGGACAAAATCGCAGTCTACAGGGCTGCAAAGGTTTATCTGTACTGTAGGTGTGGAAGCAGGCACTCTATCATCCACCTACAGCGATGGTGAAGCAAACTACACAAGTGGCAACTGCAGCTCCTTGCGGAATTGAGGACAGAGATGAACAAAGTACAAGGCCTGCTATGTAATACTGATGTCTCGGACTCAGTATGTGATTAATATAAACCTGCTAGGTCAAGTTCATATGGAAATGGTGTAGAGGTGTGTTTGTTTGGCCAATGATGGAGTAATGGTCCATGTGTGGTATTGGATATTTCACATTGAAACCTAATATTATATGTATGTATGTATGTATGTGTGAGACAGAGGGAACATTTATTAAAAAACTAATGTGTCATATTTATTTCAACAGAACGACCTCTGCCGCTGCCCCCTATACTGCCAGAATCTGGGGGCTAGGAAGGAGCCCCAGGAGGAGGACCATGACAAGGGCCAGGAGGAGGCCCAAGAACAATCCCTTTCCCCAGGAACCCTTCTGTCCATTTCCCCAATCCACAAAGATTCCCTTTTTCCTCCCCACCACCAATCCCATTCACAGACCCTGGAAGAGACGATGGAGATGCCCCACATTTTGATTAAAAAAAATTAGAAGAATTTTTTTTAAAAAAATTCTTACATGTGATTGTTTGTTCAAAAAGTTTATTTTCAAATTTGGTTATAAAAAAAAGTCATTTTGTTAAACAAATGTGATGCAGTAATGCATTACACAAAGGGTTAATAAGCAGGGTTAGTATGATGATTATGTAATAAAACATGAGTGTAAGGAAGGATTTGCACGTCTGTACGTTCTTCTGTCAATCGACAATACAAATGCACATCTCACAGAAAATTACGCCTGCCAGCGAATAGATTGACGAGCAAATAAAAGCGCACTGCTATGTGTGCCAGTTTTTACGCCACGGATGTGAGTTCCTCTGTATTCATCAAGGATCATATTGGCTGCATATGCTCAACTTTGAATATCAAAGTGCGTATGCCCAATGTACGTGCGTTCTTAAAGAAAAACGCACTTTATGCTTGTTTTGTGTTCCTTTATTAATCGGACCCTAAGCCACTAAAGGAGTTAACTTTATTACTTAAAGCTGCAGACCTAGAACTGTGGAACTGCACCAGCATTCTTGGTTGCTAAGCAACTCTACCATCTGCCACAATGCTTTTATTTGCAGCTAGTCCATGTTGATTTTAAAATACACATTCAAAATATACCTTGCTGATCTTTATCTAGCCTGTATGCTGTAAACAATGTACAGATATTGAGGTCCATAAACGGTTAGCTGCAGATATACACATTCTTTTGTACATTGCTTACATTTGGAGTTACATCTTTAACATGACCCAATCTGACTTGTTCACATCAAGCTTTTAAGGGAGAGATGACTGCATATCGTTTGACAACTTCAAGATCATAAACTTCTATGGTCATTGCACCTACCTGTTGACATAGCAACAATGTGTTAAATTCTAATGCATAATTAATGTTATATTCAGCATGCACAGTGTATGTTGATTTTAAAATTGTTGATCCTTATAGTCACTGCACCTGCTAATTCACATTATTCTTTATTTTATATATAAATATGTTATACCCCTATAGGCTAAGCATCCATTATTGGGTTAACTAAGACCATCCTTGCCCACTCCTGAATTCCGGGTTGCTCTCCTGGACTCCTGGGAGAGCAAGCCATTCTCCCACATCATGCCCACTGCCTAGTGAAGTGGGCAGGATCGGAGCATCCATGACTCAATTTGCTGTGAATTGCGTAATTTTGTTCCCCTACATTTCACCGCGCCCCACTTGGTCCTCATCTCGGAGGGAGGGTGAAAAAGTTGGCAAGTATCACTGAGACCACCACAGGGAAAGCATAGGAAATTAGTGAGGGTTGGACGATTGTAAAAAGAGTGCTGTCAATCTCATACTGAGCTTGAGTGTAGAAAGAGAAATTTAATATAGTAATGTGTGGAGCATGTATTCTGAGAGAACAAAGACCCTTGCTGGTAGACAAAAGTCTATTCAACTGTAACTGAGGCCCAAGAGGTCAACAGGAAAGTGAGCAGTGTCTGATTTCAAGTACAAGCCCATCAAAATAACCTTGACTTTGACTGGTAGCCAATCAGAGGTACACTGTGTGGATAGCTGATAACTGAGGTGCATTCTAGATATAGGCTAGACAGAATTCCAAGAGGGGAAACTAGTGAGATGCAAGTGGAGCTTCAGAGATATTGGTCCCGATTCATTTTAAAAAAAAAAGAACACAGAACTTGAGCGTACTTTTGAACAATCGTATCTCAAGATACATTTCCATTTGAATCTGGCTGTAAGCACACTCTGCCTTCACACTTGTTGTACATAGAAAGAAATAACATATTGCTGTATGTGACCAATTTTGGTCACACTAGAACACATAAAAATGTTTTATATTATATAATAAATGAACATTATATACATAAATAAAGATCCTTTTTGTAGACTATCTTCCTTGCATACACATGTTCTTTGCTATCTAGTGGCATGCATACATGTAGTATTTAAAACAAAGACCTTGTCAGTCATCACTATCAGTCGGCACTTACATCTGCCCTGAAGCTGGTGCAAATGATAAAGGTGAAACCAGGTGTACTTACGAGAAACCCAAGACTTGAATCGTCAGCTTTTGCATTGGTACTCTCTCGACATCTCCCTACTGTACATGGCCTATGTTATACCGCCCCTTCCCTCCTAAGTTCTACCTCTGAAGTCATAGGCAGTCATAAACGTAATTTGTGTTGAACATGAATTGCATGCAAGTGCGTTCATTGTGGTAAGATCTGTTTCTGAGCATATGCAGAGCTATTTCATACAAGATACGCTATGCAAATGGGCGTACGTCCAAACATGAATCAGGCTCATTGAGTAAGAGAATGGGGACCCACTACATGTGTGTAATACTTATGTCCAGAGAGAGTAATGGACAGTACAGTGAAGGACAAATGACTGAATGTTATGATCAGCGGCAGGCGGCGCCAGGCTCATGGTCTTTGTGTGTAAATGTTTGTCTGCATCTTTCAGTTAGGTGCTGCCATTCTTCTGGCTTGCAGTACTAGTTGCAAAGCGACTGTAGCCTCCATCACTGTTTTTTTTTTTAGGCTCCTCCCCTGGACTTTTGACTGTCCAAGGTTTATTCACAGTTACTGCTTATTCTTAGGTTCAGAGGCACCGTCCTAAGGTGGATCATGTGATCAAGAGGCTTGTCTTCCAGACCTCACCTTATTGGCACTCCAGGCTTTATTAGGCTTGCTCACCTGTGTTGGTGATAGTTTGTTCTGACCCAGTATGCTGTATCTGTGCTTAGTGAGCACTTTGGGAAGTGCAGGATGTTTTGCAGAAAGATGTGCACCTTGGAAATGCAAGGTACTTGCAGAGAGATGATCACTAGGTAATGCAGAGTACTTGCAGAAAGATAAATGCTTGTAAATGCAGGGTATGTAGGAACAGTGCTGGAAACATCTGGAGCCTGGAGCCAAGAACTATCCTCAGGACAGAAAGTGTTTTGTTCTGGGAATGAGTAGATCTCAGCAGCAGGTTTAAATTGGATGTTCCTAATAGATATTGGTTGCACAGATCATGTTATCTCACCTGCTGAATCTGGTTGGTCTGGAAAGATCACCTGACTGAATCCAAGATGGCCATGCCCATGCAGCAAAACAAACAGCATGGTAATTGTGACTAAGACCCTGATGTGTGACATGTTGTTTGCGATTGAGGTTGATGCCTCATGTGGGACAGAAGTCATCTTGTCACAAGTGAATCCAGAGGATGAGAAAAACCCTGTGCTTTATTTAACCTACAATTTCTTCCAAAAAAGCAAATTAGGATGAGGCAAGAGATGGTTTTAGGACAACAAATGGGCATTCAAGGACTGAATACATTGGAAGAGGCCAAGCATACGATAACAGTGTACACTGATCATAAAAATCTTCTTTATATTGAAATCACTAAGATATTAAATCCAAAGCAAACTCTTTATCTGTAGGATCAACATTAATATAACCTACAAGTCGAGCTCCAAGAATCTCAAAGCAGAAACCCTCTCCAGCCGTTTCTTACAGCAACATTCAGAACATGAACCATAGACTTTGATAAATCTTTTCACAAATATTGTAGCAGATCATACTAAGAATCTATCATTACAGAAAAAGGAAAATAAATAGACATTAGAAGGCACTACTATCCTGTTAGAAAGTTAGTTATAAAATATAACTTTATTAATAATATTCTTAAAAACATTTATGATTGAATCCTGAGCACATCATTAAACAAACTCGGGGTTTAATCAATCCCTTGAATTTTGCCTGTTCTAGACATTATCTGCTGCCTGCCATGAGATCTATGTTTGTCTGGGGAAGATTATCTTGTTCTGCCGTCTTGGACTTTGCCTTAATTGTTTTTTTTGTTTTCCTGCCTTGTACAGCAATTAGCTGTTATTTTCATTCACCCTGCCTTGCTTAATGTTTTGCTCTGCACTTATTTGCATTTTACTCATATTCCTTGTTGTTGTCTGACACATAGGGGGGTATTCAATTGTTAGCAACATGCGTTAAAATTTCGCGCTCGAAAAAAAATAAAAAATGCACTCGTTTTTTCCTGTTCGAGCGCGCGTTTAAAAAAAACCCCCTCAATTCAATTGTTTTTTTGCATGCACCCCCTCGCGCTCTATTATTGGTCCTAGCGAGTTTGAAATGAGGAGTGGTTATGGCACTCATTTTACTATAAAAAAATAAAAGTAAATTAATGCAATCAAGAATGGCCCCAGCACTGCAAAGGAGATTGGGCCCCTACACTGCAATCAAGAAGGGCTCCAGCACTGCACAAGAGAATGGGCCCCCACACTGCAATGAAGAAGGGCCCCAGCACTGCAAAGGAGATTGGGCCCCTACACTGCAATGAAGAAGGGCCCCAGCACTGCAAGCAACAATGCCCCCCCCCCTGTACAGCAGAATTAAAGATTTTACAAGGAGGTAAATTTTTTGAAATTTACAAACATTTCTTGAACACTGGCCAAGCATGGACATTTGTAAGGTACAAATATTTGTGGGACAGTGGGCAAGCCGGACATTTCTTCAAAGGTACAAAATAATTTTTGGGACTTTGCGTAAATTAGTGTGTGTAGGTAAAGCATCATAAAACTGAGGATTTCGTCCATGGTGAGTATTTTGTTTTTTGTTTTTTTCAATAAAAATCTATGGTGTACATGAGGGTGTTTACTGTATTTCTTGGGGTTTTATTATTTTTAATAAAGATTTGTGGTTGGAATGAGGGTGTTGTGCTTTTATTTAACATTTTGCTTTGTGGAACTACAGATCACAGCCAGCCGTGGGTGTAAGAGCATGTTGGCACTTGTGGTTCTACTACAAGTGCAAACATGCCCTGGGTGCTATGGGTACGCTGGTGCTTGTAGTTAGACAAGTCGCAGCATGCCCACACTATTTCGGACAACATGGCTGGCTGGGACATGTAGTTCCACAAATCAATTATTTATTTATTTTTATCCAAAATCCCCATTTATTACCCTACTACCCATAGCCCTGGGGTAGTAGGAAGAGCCCTAGTGCTATCGGCACTGGCCTGGGTGTCCCTAGGGGGGTGGCCCGCTTACATTTTTCAGTGGACCACAATCCAGGCCAGCGCTGAACAGTCTGTGGGTGTTTAGTCATTATGGCCGTGGGACCCAAACTGCGTTTCCCCCCCCCTTCCTGTTATAGTGCCTATCACCCCGGCTGGTTTGCCTAGTGCTGGTTCAATTAAATTAGGGGGAACCCTACGTCAAATTTTTCACACATCAATAGCCTGCCAGCACTAGGACGAAGACTAAAATAGAGTGGGGAGCAAATGATTTTGCTTTTAAAATAAAAATAAAAAAACATGATACTTTTTGGCAAAACCACCCCCCCCCTCTTAAAAACAAAAAAAATAATATAAAAAAGTTTAAATACATGCACCACTATGGTTTTTTCTAAAGGGGGAAATTTCCAAAAATTATTAATTATTATACACTTTTTTAAGTACTTTTCTTTTTTTAGGTTACTTTTATGAACTTTTAGACCTATTTTCTCAGTTTAATGTATATTTTTCTTAACTTAATAAAAAAAATTTTTCTTTGAGCAGACCATGGAGGTGCGAGATAAAACAGCATATTTGCCTTTTTCACACTCGGCGTTAAAAAACAATTGAATAGCTTTTTCCGCTAAGGGTTCGCAGCCAGCCTATACTTTAACATTGACAAACGCTTTGAGCGCGATAACACCGTTTTGGTAAAAAAAAAAAAAAAAAGATTAGAATTGCGTGAGAAGTTTTCGCGCTCGAAAATAAGGTAAAATAGCAAAAAAATTACTTTGCATGCTCGAACTTCCAAACCCGCTAACAATTAAATACCCCCCATATAATAACATAATTTATTTATATTTTTAGTTGTGTCAGAACCTTAAACTATTGTCCCACCTATAGGAGTCTTCTCTTGGGGACTTACTGATGAGGGGTTACAGCCCCTGTTGCTCTTGTCTGGAATTGTGCCAGTAAATCGTATCATCCTGCCTCTATGGAACTTGTCACTATGTGCACCATGAAAAGCAGGAAGACATCAGGCTTGGTCCCTATCATGAGAGCAAAGAAGTGAATGTGTGGCTCAAAGGCAGATCATCACTTCAAGGAATACTTTAAATATAGCATCTTTATGGTAGGGCTATTTGGTAGGCTTGTGTGGTGAATCCCTTGGTATTTGTTTATTTATTTAATAGAGAATAATCCTGAGTATGTAATTTGTTATAATAAAGCCTCTTCATGCTTTTATCCAACTGTTTTGCCTAAGTAATTCCAATCCTCCTTAGATTACCGTGTGTGCCATAAGGCTGCCTCCAGGTAATAGAGATAACATTTACCTGGTATGTTTACTCTGCACCTAAGGAAAGGGAGCATCCACCAAAACATCTTGAACCATATTTATAACTTTTGTCTACTAATAATAAAATAGCTCATATGAGCATACAATAATCTTCATTCCAGCCTTTGGTGTGTAGCCTTATTCAGGGACATTTTTAGTTGACTTTCTTCTACCACTAGTCCACTGGATCACAATCCAATATAAGATGTATGCCTCCACCATTTTCTCTGCCTAAATGACTGGATTATCTTGGTCTTCATCTTTTTCAAATAATTTCTGCATCCTTCCCTTCAAAATAGTTTTCTTCTAATTGTTTATCTCTGTCCATGAGAGAGAGAAAATACGTTTCTTGCATTTCATCAAAAAATTCGTCATCACCAATCATTCTCTTACAAGTTTCCCTATCTTGCTCTATGAACCCATTAACAATTTTGATACGTGTTGTTTTGTAAAGTACAAGCATTGAGTTCCTTTTTGCAGGAGGCCAAAAGGTCACCCATTTTGTTAAGGGAATGCAGCATGATCATGTCGTTTTTGTGATGTTTCTCAAGGTGCTTGTTATGTTTTGCACAAAAAAGAATCATCTGTACCATGGCTGCTAGTGTATCACCACCTAAAACACCATTTTCAGTCTGGGTTTCATCATCATCAACAGCATTATTTTGTCTTTGGTTGCCATCAATAACTTTTTGTCCATCATCATTGTCACTCTCCTATTCGTCACAAGCACATATACCATTTGAACTTGTACGCATTTGTGACAATGGTGTTTCAGATTATTGTAGTTCATTGCTGTCTTCACACCTTCTTGTATAAAGCTTAATGATTGCTCCAACAGAAAAATAATTGGTATAATATCTACAATGCCACAGTCATCCTTGCTAGAAAACTTGATTGTTTCGTCAAGAGTGTCAGCGTTTTACATACAGTATCATCATCATCATCATCATTTATTTATATAGCACCACTAATTCCGCAGCGCTGTACAGAGAACTCACTCACATCAATTCCTGCCCCATTGGAGCTTACAGTCTAAATTCCCTAACACAGACACACAGACTAGGGTTAATTTGTTAGCAGCCAATTAACCTACCAGTATGTTTTTGGAGTGTGGGAGGAAACGGAGCACCCGGAGGAAACCCACGCAAGCACGGGGAGAATATACAAACTCCTCACAGATAAGGCCATGGTCGGGAATTGAACTCATGACCCCAGTGCTAGGCTATAGTATAGCCTCCATCATTTACCATTGCCTTGGTTGTATATAAATATTTGTGATTTTGCATAGCACAGTTGTCGTCAGATCTTAGTAATGAAGGAATAGATCCATATAATTGTAAAACTTGTTAACATTTTGGTCAGTGTCACATAAAAGTACCATGTAGCCAGCTCTCCACTCTTTCTTCTTGCTTCTGTGAGAGAAGAACATACATTTGTCAGTACATTTTATATATATATATATATATATATATATATATATATATATATATTATATAGAGAATCTTTATGGAAATGTAGTCAAACGGGTATACTTTAATATTTCCCTTGTTCTTCATCAAATACCCAAAAAATGGGGTAAATTTAATGTAATATAATATGCAGTTCTTCTTCTTGTGTGGCAGCAAAGTGGCCATTTTAAAGTGACCTTGTTTTTGGCAGTAACTCGGAGGATGAATTATTATACCGCAATAAAATTTTCATAAATCACGTATCAGTCAAGTGCTGATGATGGCGAATAACTGATACAGGGACAACTAAAAAAAGCAGCAGAGAAAAAACTGTACTGCTCATGTCACGCCATAAGTCTGACAATTTATTCTATCATCGTACATTTAATGGAACACTTTAAAATGTGAGTTTATATGCAACACTATCAGCTGTTTTATTGATCGTTTTAAAAACAAAATCATTATTATTATTAATCTTTATTTATAGGGTGCCACAAGATTTTCGCAGTGCCGTAAATAAAACAGACAGTGGACCATACAGAGTAAAACAGTACAGAACAGTAAACAAAAATACCAGTACTTAAATAGCTCCAAACATAGCATGCACAGTGGAGTTGGAGTAGAAAAATAGGTAGAGAGACTTGAGGGAGGAGGGCCCTGCTCGTAAGAGTTACATCCTAAAGGCAGGGCAAACAGACAGGAGGCACAATGGGGAGTTAGAGAGGATCAATTGCAAGAGGAGAGAGTAGCGGGACAGGGGAAGAGCGGTGAGGAGATCAAGCATGGAGAGAAGGTTAGGTGGATGAGTGGTAGGCTTTGAGGAACATGCGTTTTAAGTGCCTGTTTGAAGTTGCACAAATTAGGGGACAGTTGAATGGAGCATGGGAAGTTTGAAAATGATTTTCTAAGGGAATGGGAGTCGGTGTAAGGCATGGCAGAGAGGAAGATGAATCTCGCAGCCGTGTTAAGTATAGACCTGAGGGGGCAAGGTGGGAAAGGGTTAGGCCAGCGAGGAGAAGCTTACAATAATCAAGATGGGAAATAATGAGTGCATGGATAATGGTTATGGTGGAATCCTGAGATAGGATAACCGATTTCTATTTCTATTTCTGATATTTCAGTGACGAAAAAGATAACTTCTAAAATGTCGCACATGAACTACATTGAACAGCAATTATAGTAAACAAATAACATACAAACTATTGTGTTTTTTCCTTTTTAAAATATTTATCAGGTGGAGCATTTTCTTGTTTGTGGATCCTAGGAGGTTGCGCTACAGAAATTTTTTTATTTTATTAGTTACTGAAATTTCCTGAAAAAATACATGCATCACTGTTCATTGCAAGCAAAAAAAAAATTTGAAAATTCAAGACTAAGGGAAAACAAACCATTACAGTGTTACGAGCTGCGGCGGTGCCCAGCCGCCGCGACTCACTCATCCGCGTCCCGGCCGTCGCCATGACGACCGGGACGTCATTTCCGGCCATAACCCGGCCGTTGCCAGTGCAACCAGTAGACGCTTCAGAGCTGCGTCCCGGCAATGGGAGGAGGCCGGGCGCAGCGTTCTACAGCCTGTGGGCTAATTAATATGGGCAGATTATAGGAGGCAATTACAGGCATTAGCCTGCAACTGTGCAGGCCAGGGGCAAGCCCTGATTGGCCCTGTTAGTGACTGCTTTATTAACCAGCAGGAGTGTGTTCAACCTGTGATTGGTTCAGCTGGGTATTTAAGGCAATGAGGTCTGCTGCCTCATTGCCGGTTATAGCTCCTGTGTTCCAGTCTGCTGACCTGCTTGTTCCAGTTCCTGTATCCTGATATCTATATTTGACTTCCCGTGTATGACCCTTGGCTTTGTATTGGACTTCGCTCGTGTTTCCTGTGACCCTGATCCTTGGCTTGTTTACCCGTTCTGCTACTTTGCCTGTGATCTCTGACCTCAGCTTGTTCATCGATACTGCTACTTGCTGCCGGCCTTTGACCTCTGCGTGGACCTGACTCTTCTTGCCTGGGTTCTCCCCAGCCGGTACACACTTCAGGACCCTCTGTCAGTCTGCAGCCCAGTCTGTCCCCACCATCAGGGGCTCCAGTGAACACCTGACTGGCAGAGTAGGTTGTGTTGTGCTGGCTGGAGGGGTTCCTAACATTATAACCGGCCCACTCACGGAGACGAGGTTAGAATGGATGGAAGTGGATCCACACCGTCTCCGGCACAAACCCTAGCAGACCACGTTGAGTCCTTGTATCAGATGATGCAGGGATTGGCTGAGCGTATGTCTGTTCAAGAAGAAGCCACAAAGCTTCACAACCTACTCCAGGTCCCATCTGTGAACCCAAAATGAACTTACCAGATCGGTTCTCCGGAAATAGAACCCTGTTTCGGAACTTGAGGGAGAGCTGTAAGCTCTATTTTCGGATGAGACCCCGCTCCTCCGGTTCAGAGCAGCAAAGAGTTGGGATTATTATTTCCCTTCTACAGGGTGACCCCCAGTCCTGGGCGTTTTCTTTGCCGCAGACCAGTCCGGCCATGCAGTCCGTAGACTCCTTCTTCGAGGCATTGGATCTACTGTATGATGACCCGGATCGAGTGGCCTCCGCGGAAGCTCATCTGCGGTCCTTGAAACAAGGCCGACGGTCGGCAGAAGAATACTGCGCTGAATTCCGTAGATGGTCACCTGATAGTGGATGGAACGACCCTGCCTTACGAAGTCAGTTCCGTCTCGGCCTATCTGAACAGATTAAAGATTCTTTGGTGCAATACCCGTCTCCTAGCTCTCTGGAGGATCTGATGCACCTCTCCATTAAAATTGACAGGAGATATAAGGAGCGGAAAACTGAAAAGGAAACATCATCACCTCCATCCGCCTTCGTTCCTGTTTCCCAGGATGGTGAGGAGCCTATGCAATTAGGAGCATATCGTCTCTCTTCTGAGGAGAGAGACAGGAGACGTTCGCAAGGTCTATGTCTCTACTGTGGCATAAAAGGCCACTTCTCCCGTTCTTGCCCAAATAAGTCGGGAAAAGACCATGCCTAGGGAATGAGGGGAAAGTTCACCTAGGTCTGAAAATTATCTCCCCGAAAAATGCTGTATTAATCCCTGCACAGCTCACCTTCTGGGCTCGCTCTGTGGACCTGTCGGCCTTCATTGATAGCGGAGCTGCAGGCAACTTCCTTGATATCGGGTTTGCCCGCTCTGCCGGAATTCCGATGGTAAAACTCAACTCTGCCATTATTGTCTGTGGCTTAGACGGAGGTCCGTTGCCTGGTGGCAAGATTTCCTGGGAGACCCCGCCACTACAGTTGAAGATCGGAGCTCTCCATTCTGAGTAAATCACCTTCTTCCTGATCGATTGTTCGTCGGTTCCTATGATCTTGGGCCACCCATGGCTTTCCTGTCATAACCCTGTCATAGACTGGGTAAAAGGAGATATTGTCAAGTGGAGTACTTATTGTACACAGTCTTATTTGTCACTGTCTCTGCGTATGATTCAGCCTATTCCGGAGCGGCTTCCCTCACAGTATCATGAATTCTGGGACGTGTTCTCCAAGAAGGCTGCTGATACCTTACCGCCACATCGTGACTTTGACTGTGCCATCGAACTTATTCCTGGTTCCAAGTTACCTAAGGGGCGTTTGTATTCCCTTTCTGCTCCGGAAACAAAATCCATGCAGGAATATATCGACGAAAACCTGGAGAAAGGCTTCATCAGGCCATCTAAATCTCCCGTAGGAGCAGGATGCTTCTTTGTATCAAAAAAGGACGGAGGGTTAAGACCTTGTATTGACTACCGGGGATTGAATCATATCACAGTCAAGAACACCTATCCCCTTCCGCTCATCTCAGTATTGTTTGATCAGCTAAGAGGGGCTACTGTCTTCACTAAAATCGACCTTTGTGGAGCGTATAATCTCATCCGTATCAAAGAAGGAGATGAGTGGAAGACGGTTTTCAATATGCACTCTGGCCACTACGAGTATCTGGTCATGCCGTTTGGCCTCAGCAATGCGCCTGCAGTGTTCCAGGACTTGATCAACGAGGTCCTCCGAGACTTCCTGGGTGGTTTTGTGGTCGTCTATTTAGATGATATCCTCATCTATTCCAAATCTTTACTCGCACATCAGACTCACGTCAAACAAGTCTTACAAAAATTGCGAGAAAACCATCTTTACGCCAAGCTGGAAAAGTGTGAGTTTGAGGTGCAGAAGGTATCCTTTTTAGGTTACGTAATCTCTTCTGAGGGATTTTCTATGGATTCAACAAAGGTCCAGGCTATTGTGGATTGGGTACAACCCAACAATCCAAAGGCGGTACAGAGGTTTCTGGGCTTCTCCAGTTATTATCGAAGGTTCATTCACAACTTCGCTGACATTGTGGCTCCCATTGTCGCTTTGACCCGTAAAGGAATGGACCCAACTAATTGGTCGTCTCAAGCAGTAGCCTCATTCAAAAGTCTGAAAAAGGCCTTTATCTCAGCTGAGGTCCTTAAACATCCAGATCCAGCTAAAGCATTTGTTCTAGAGGTCGATGCCTCGGACGTCGGGGCCGGCGCCATTCTATCACAGAAGGATCCTCATACTAATCGTCTACACCCATGTGCCTATTTTTCCCGTCAGTTCTCTTCAGCAGAAGCCAACTATGACGTCGGTAATAGAGAACTATTGGCAATCAAGTGGGCCTTCGAGGAGTGGCGGCATTGGTTGGAGGGTGCTTCGCATCAGATCTCTGTCATTACCGACCACAAGAACTTGCAATATATACAGTCAGCCAAGCGTTTAAACCCTAGACAGGCCCGCTGGGCATTATTTTTTACCCGGTTCAATTTCCTGATCACCTACAGACCAGGTTCCAAGAATGTCCGGGCAGATGCCCTGTCCAGGAGTTTCATGGCACACCATGTTCCAGTTACTAACCCAGAGTCTATTATTCCTCCTTCCATAATCCATACTGGGTTAACCCAAAATCTGAGTGTCACACTGCAGAGATTCCAGAAATTAGCCCCAGATGCTACTCCGGAGCAACGACTTTTTGTTCCAGTCCACTTAAGAAAGGCGGTTCTTGCGGAAGCACATTGCAGTAGGGCTGCTGGGCACCCTGGAATTTACAAGACGCTAGAAATCCTTTCCCGCACGGTCTGGTGGCCATCCATGTCTGCCGACGTCAAGAGGCATGTCCTCTCATGTGAGATTTGTGCTAGAAACAAAGTTCCTAGGATCCGTCCAGTAGGCCAATTAGTTCCTTTGGCCCCTCCTGCGAAACCATGGACTCATCTGTCTATGGACTTTGTAGTGGATTTGCCACCTTCTGCAGGACACAACACGATTTGGGTCGTGGTAGACCGGTTCAGCAAAATGTCACACTTCATTCCGTTAACCAAACTGCCTTCTGCTCGGGATTTGGCTCTCTTATTCATTCAACATATTTTCAGGCACCATGGACTCCCTACTGACATCATCTCTGATCGGGGTTCTCAGTTTATAGCACAATTCTGGAGATCCTTCTGTACCCTTCTCGGAATCAAGGTCAGTTTATCATCCGCCTACCACCCTCAGTCAAATGGGCAAACTAAAAGGGTTAACCAGTCCCTAGAAAAGTTTCTGCGATGCTACACATCGGAGTTCCACGATAATTGGTCTTCCTTGTTACCCTGGGCGGAATTTGCCTGTAATAATTCCTGTCACTCAGCTACTAAAATCTCTCCGTTCTTCTGCAATTATGGTTTTCACCCCAGATCTAACTCTCTGTATTCACTCCAGTCCGTTGGTATCCAGGAGATCCGCTCCACTGCAAGAGATCTCAGAGTTATCTGGAAGAAAGTTCACTCATCATTGAGACAAGCCTCACTTGTGACAAAAAAAAATTCGGACCGACATCGTACCACCTGCTCCCTTAAGGTTGGCCAGAAGGTGTGGCTATCTACAAAAAATATCAGGCTCAGACAGCCTTGCAAGAAGTTGGGCCCTAAGTTCATCGGGCCTTTTCCTATCATCAAACAGGTGAACCCCGTCGCATTTAGGTTAAAAATTCCGGCCTCGTTGAGAATTCCCAACACATTTCATTGTTCTCTGTTGAAACCGGTACTATTTCCTGGTCAAGCCCAGTCTTCAAGTGTGCCTGGGAGAGGTTCCAGTGGACCACAAAAATTTGTGATTCAAAAGGTCCTTGATTCTAAAAAAGTTCAAGGACAGGTGCATTTCCTTGCACAATGGAGGAATCGCGGATTGGAAGAGCGATCTTGGGTTCAGCGGAGACAACTCCATGCCCCAAAGAAACGAAGGAGTTCTTCAAAAAATTCCCTAGAAAACCGGGATGTCGGGGTCCCTCGACCCCTCCTCAAGGGGGGGTACTGTTACGAGCCGCGGCGGTGCCCAGCCGCCGCGACTCACTCACCCGCGTCCCAGCCATCACCATGACGGCCGGGACGTCATTTCCGGCCATAACCCGGCCGTTGCCGGGGCAACCAGTAGACGCTTTAGATCTGCGTCCCGGCAATGGGAGGAGGCCGGGCGCAGCGTTCTACAGCCTGTGGGCTAATTAATATGGGCAGATTATAGGAGGCAATTACAGGCATTAGCCTGCAACTGTGCAGGCCAGGGGCAAGCCCTGATTGGCCCTGTTAGTGACTGCTTTATTAACCTGCAGGAGTGTGTTCAACCTGTGATTGGTTCAGCTGGGTATTTAAGGCAATGAGGTCTGCTGCCTCATTGCCGGTTATAGTTCCTGTGTTCCAGTCTGCTGACCTGCTTGTTCCAGTTCCTGTATCCTGATATCTATATTTGACTTCCTGTGTATGACCCTTGGCTTTGTATTGGACTTCGCTCGTGTTTCCTGTGACCCTGATCCTTGGCTTGTTTACCCGTTCCGCTACTTTGCCTGTGACCTCTGACCTCAGCTTGTTCATCGATACTGCTACTTGCTGCCGGCCTTTGACCTCTGCGTGGACCTGACTCTTCTTGCCTGGGTTCTCCCCAGGCCGGTACACACTTCACGACCCTCTGTCAGTCTGCAGCCCAGTCTGTCCCCACCATCAGGGGCTCCAGTGAACACCTGACTGGCAGAGTAGACTCCGGGTTGTGTTGTGCTGGCTGGAGGGGTTCCTAACATACAGACAGTAAAACAATTACATTGTGATAAAGTAAAGTGCCATGGTTGCAAGTTCTACATCATGTGCATCCTTTGAAAGCAGCTCCTCAAATGCTTCCAATACAAATAATGTAAGTCATACATCATTCAAGAGGCCAGTTTCCATGACAATGAGAAAATCATCAGGTTGGAATTTTTTTTAAAACTGATGCAGCCAATATGTCAATAGTGTGTAATGTATACAAATGGTCAGTTGAGGTGGTCAGGGGATAAATCTAAAGAATATCTAAGGAATATCATCCTGGAGAGTGCAGCTGGCAGAATTGTAACTGAAAGAGTCAGTCATAGTCCTAAAAAGGTTAAAATACTGATATTTATAAAATTTAACAAAGAATGGACAACCCTGACATTTGCTCCACCTGTTCACAATTCACAATAATAACAATTTATAGTTGATATTTGTATATTAATCCATCATTATAACCCATTTATCTATTTACTCTTCCAGTTTAATATGTGCCTGCTCAATACATATTGATTGTTTATAATTTGCATTTGATGACACAAATAAATAATGATGATGATGATAATAATGGACAAATATCTACTGCTGTCAGGGAAAAAGAAAACAATGTTGATTTGCTTTTCTTTTGGACCTACATTTTCAAACATCTCTATTCACTGCAATAATATAACATGTGGTTCAGATTGTCATAATAGTTTTATAGATCTCAACTATCCCCCAAAAGGAGTTGTCACGAACGACCAGCCTGCCTCGGATACAGCAATTTGAAACAGCTGGCCATGACTGGAGTCACCTAAGTCACTTACCAATGAATACACCTTTTCTGCCACCGTGAAGGATTTACTATGGAGTCCTTGTGTTCACATATACATGTAGCATACGCCTCACTTGGCTTCATAAATTCACAAAGAATCATGGAGAATATGCTAGATTAAATAAATTTAATATCACAAAATATTTCCAAAGCTTAAATACAAAACAGTTAATTACAAGACATACAGAAAAGTTACACAAATAAGTTTCAGAAATGAAATAGGAAATAAAACCAGAGTCACTAACATACTAGATTAAGACTTGGCATGAGAGGAGTACACTTTGGAAAAGATGACACATTCTAACATGGACAGGTCTCCTCATGGAAATGAACAACATTACTGGGTAAGGCAGCTGATTTAAACCTCTCACATTTCTGTCACCCCATGTTTGGAAATTAATTTTCCAAATGTCAGAGCAGACTGTTTCTCAGAATGACACAGGGCTTTCGAAATGGGTTATCTATGTGAGATATAGGTCTGGCATCTCAAAGGGCAGGATTTCTCACCTCTTAGTTTTGCCTGGATATTTACCCAAACTCTGTAATGCCTCAGGGATGTTATCTGTCTAGCCTAGTTACTTTCAAAAGACTATTTACACTTGTACAGATCAAACTCATGTCATCCAGCAAATCACACTTGTTACATACAAAATACACATGGGCATACATGCATACTCAGGGGAAAGTAATAATCAGTGATTAGGTGCAATACATAAACGCCACACAAATATATATATATTTATTGCATGTGCACCAAAGAAACCATGCTTTTTTTTAATGCATCACATTTATTTATTAACAACATCTATATAAATGGATGTAGTCAAATAAAAAAAATAGCATCCACTGACATATTTAATTATCCTGGCTACTGCTTTCTGGCTACTTTCTCATATACTTGAAACAATTCCAGGAATTATTTTTCTTAACATCATTGATGTTTGCCCTTAATTCAGTAAAATATTCGTTCAGCTTTTCCATCTTTCGACCACAACCTTTCCGTCACCAGAAGGACTACAAATATTACTGCATGTTGCTTCCCTCTCTCCTTCGTCAGATATGATGATGGTACCTATATGAGGAAAGTAAAAACATTTTAATTATGTTGAACTAAGAAATGGAACAAAAGTTCGTTTCTACCACAATTCAAACTACCATTTACTCACCTTGGAACTGCTTGAAATAACTATGTTGAGGGCCCTCTTGAGTTTTTCAATCAAGCTGCCATGTTGGTCCATAACAAAACATGCACCATTTTTGATATTATAACAGAACAGGGAGTTCCTTATGCTTAATTTAACTTTTACATGCCATTACAATTATCTTCTTTTATTGAAGCTTTAATTTCTATCTCACTTTTCCCTTCTTTTATAACCAATACACCTTCTTCCACTTTAACTTTTCCAGTAGCTAAGCAGCCCATTTCTTAGTGCATTATTCCTTCTGTAGATAGTTTTAACACTTTGTTTAGTCTTAATACTCATTATTTTTAACGTAAATCACTAACAAGTTATTTTAACAGTTTCACAACATTTTAACTTAGCACCTTTAATACTCACTTTTTTTAATGTTGTTACGGATTCTCACAAGTCTACTTTGTTCTTTATTTTTTAAGTCGGACCATCTGTTTTGGATTTGAAATTTTGTCCTTTTCTTCCCCAGTTTCTCCCTGATTTTATTTAGTAGTTTTTGCATAATCACTTCTTTTCTGTGATTAAGTGTTCAGTATTTTTGCTCCTGACAGTTGTAGTCATACTGGTCCAACATTCTCACCATCATCTCTATCTCTCTAGGGCTCATTGGCTTTGCTCTTTTAATGTCTGTTAATTGCATTTCGTCTTCTTCATTCCGCTCCACTACTTCATCAATTTTCTATCTTTTCTCTTTCGCCTCCACCAACATCTGCTCCTCATCCGCCATCTTCTCTCGTCCCAGCGTCACCAGACTGGCTCCTCTATAATTTTATAGATGCAGACATTGGCGTTCTCAGTTGATATGGAGCATTATGGGTGAACGTTCATTTGTGTATAATAACCTTGTGTTTGCTGATATGTCAGAATAATATACTCCAAAAATTATATGGAATACGAAGGGATACTGCAAACATTTTGCCACATTTTATCGCTGTAACTTCAAGGTACGCACTTTATGAAACGATAATGTATGGTTTTTCGTAGTCTTGTACTTCTGTCAAATATGGAAGTAATTTATAATTTTTCTTATATTTTTTCTTAACTTAAAATTATTTATTTTGTCCAAAATATGAAATCTTAATAAAGTAATTTAATCACTGTTAAGGTTACAACAGTTTACTTAAGGCATTGCAACAAATTGGTAGTAGTCATCATAATGATACTGATGATACCAACATAGTCTATACCGACCAAAAAAATACAGATTTTAAGAATGCCTATAAAAACAAAATGCAAACTTACTATAATAATGACACTGTAGATTAACGACATCCTTCCACTGTATACCGATTGCTGACAATGACGGCGCTTTGTAGTTATGTCACTTATCATAGCGATTTGGTGTTTTCTGCATTTAAAGCACTAATGCCAGCAGCTCACGACTTTATTATCTAATTTTAAGGTTTAGTGTAGGGTTAGGGTTAGGATAAGGGTTACGGTTAGGGTTGGTATTAGGGTTAGGGTTAGGCTAGAGGTTAAAATTGCAAAGATGATAGACACTTTTACATTATACACGGCTGCCGACATTGCTGCTTTAAATGAAGATATCCCCGAGTCGTTATGATAATTGACGTCAATACAAACTGCCAGCATTCAGTATATAGTGAATAATCTACAGTGTCATTCTTATGGTAAGTCGGCATTTTGTTTCTATAGGCATCCTTCAAATCAAAATTTTTTTGTTGATATACATTAGGCCCTGATTAAAAGTTAAATACTGGCTGTTTTTTCATGTAGAACACAAATATCAACTTTAAATTTCAGTGTACAAAAAAAGCTATTAAGTATCTGTGTGCTACATGAAAAAACAGCGAGTATTTTCCTTATGTGCAAAATAATAAACTCATTTATACCCCTTGCATTGCAACATAGTTTTGTCCAAAAAACTTAAGTAAGAAATCTTACTCAAATTCTTGCCTAAGTTTCTTAATGAATCAGGCCCTATGTTGGTATCATCAGCGTCGTAAAATGGTACCCAATTCCAACAAATAAGGTTTAAGATAAGATGCCTTATTAGTACAAGGAAACGTATGCTTGTTGATTGAAAGAATGTACATTAGAACACATTACACTGGTGTCAAAAAGTACTATCAGCCTAATAGCTAAATTATTCATTTTGGAACAGGGATAGTCTGCTGAGTTTTTAGTAAAATAACTAGTATGAGGACTGTAGATAATATTAATAATCAGAGATATCTTTTGGTGCTCAATATGTCTGCTAGAAACTAAACTGTTTATATGTATGTAATCACACTTCAGCTCTTCTCAAGGGCACTGTGTTTCATTTGTTTTGAGTATTCTGATATAATGAGGAGTTTTACATAGATAGATATTTTGCAATACGTCAGATCCATTTTAGACTTCAATTAGGAATTACATTTATATCTAGAACATTTGTAAATGTTTTGCTATATATCACAGATCACAAGCATTGAATATAAAACCTTTCATAGGCTGACTGATGGTTGTTCTTGAGTGGACAAGTTGTGTTTAAATTTGAGCACCATCTTGAGCTATCCTTTTGATATAAATACAACCAGAACTGAAATGCATAAATGAGTTTTTAAATAAAGGACCCAAGCATCAATATCTGGCAATTGTCCTAATAGCTGACTGGATTCATACTAAGAGCACAGAAACTGGAGATAAATCAATTTATTTGGTGGATAGATCATTATTCACACTTAGGAGCAAACAGTGGAAGCATTTAGAGCTCTGGAATGGGTGAGACTTTAGTATCTAGTTTATACCAGCCGGAAGGACTAATGTGTTCCATATTCTAAAAACAGAAGTGCTGTGTACACCTTTAGGGGTAAAGAAAAGAAAAGAGGAAAGGAAGGGGCAATAAAACAGTGGGAAATAAAGAGACTAACAATACACATTGTTACAGTAGGACTTAAATACAGAACTGTGGGAATCAAACATGATTAACTTTGTGAAAGCTCATTCAGAGTAAAAGGTTAATGATCAGATATAGTATTGGGATCAGGTGATGGTAAGCCCTCTCCATCAATCACGTAATCATGCCAAGGATATTATTTAGTGAAAGGTGGAGGGTAATGGGCTATTTCCCAGCACATATATACAGTCATGGCCAAAAGTTTTGAGAATGACACATGCATTGGTTTTCACAAAGTTTGCTGCTTCAGCGTTTTTAGACCTTTTTGTCAGATGTTGCTATGGTATACTATTGACAATTACATTAAGTTTATGCAAAGAGTCAATATTTGCAGTGTTGACCGTTCTTTTTGAAGCCCTCAGCAATTTGCCCTGGCATGCTGTCAATCAACTTCTAGGCCACCTACTGACTGATGGCCGCCCATTCTTGCTTAATCAATGCTTGGAGTTTGTCAGAATTTGTGAGTTTTTCTTTGTCCACCCACCTCTTGAGGATTGACCACAAGTTCTCAATGGGATTAAGGTCTGGAGAGTTTCCTGGCCGTGGACCCAAAATTTAGATGTTTTGATCCCTGATTCACTTAGTTATCACTTTTGCCTTATGGCTGGTGTCCCGTCATGCTGGAAAAGGCATTGTTAGTCTCCAAAATCTTCTTGGATGGTTGGGAGAAGTTGCTCTTAGACGACGTTTTGATACCATTCTGTATTCATGACTGTGTTCTTAGTCAAGGGAGTGTGCTCACTCACAATTTTGCCTGAGAAGCAACCCCACATATGAATAGTCTCAGGATGCTTTACTGTTGGCATGACACAAGACTGATGGTAGCGCTCACCTTTTCTTCTCCGGATAAATGTTTTTCCAGATGCATCAAACAATCTGGAAGGGGATTCATCAGAGAAAATGACATTATCCCAGTCTTTAGCAGTCCAATCCCTGTACCTTTTGCACAATATCAGTCTGGCCCTGATGTTTTTCTGGAGAGAAGTGGCTTCTTTGCTGGCCTTCTTTAAACCAGGCCATCCTCAAAAAGTCTTCACCTCACTGTGCGTGCAGACGCACTCACACCTGTCTGCTGCCATTCCTGACCAAGCTCTGCACTGGTGGTCCCCCGATCCTGCAGCTGAATCAACTATAGGAGACGGTGCTGGTGCTTGCTGAACTTTTTGGGTGCCCTGAAGCCTTCTTCACAACTATTGAACCTCTCTCTTTGAAGTTCTTGATGATCAGATAAATGGTTGATTTAGGTGCTATTTCCTTGCCTGTGAAGCCCTTTTTCTGCAAAGCAATGATGACAGCACGTGTTTCCTTGCAGGTAACCATGGTTAACAGAGGAAGAACAATGACTTGAAGCACCACTCTCCTTTTAAAAATTCCAGTCTGTTATTCTAACTCAATCAGCATGACAGAATGATCTCCAGCCTTGTCCTTGTCAACACTCTCACCTGTGTTAACGAGAAAATCACTCACCTGATGTCAGCCGGTCCTTTTGTGGCGGGTCTGACATGCAGTGGAAATATTGTTTTGGGGATCACTCTTCATGACATTCTGGAGTATATGCAAATTGCCATCATAAAAACTGAGGAAGCAGACCTTGTGAAAAATAATATTTGTGTCATTCTCAACTTTTGACTATGACTGTAGTGTGCTTACGGATTTGGTCCAGGTAGAAATGTAGGTGCAACTCCTGGAAAAAATTATATATTAATATTGAGGACAATATTTGCGAAGATGAAAACCTCCTGCCATAAGGGACAGATCTCCCAACAGTTTCAGTAAATATGTATTGTAGTTCCTGACCCTTTATTAATGTTCCTGACTCATTACAGTTTACTACACTGGTTACCTTATTTACATCTCCTACATTTCAACTATTTCTTTGTTTATAAGAACATTCACTCACATTCCCATTACTTTTTCACACCACCACTTCTAAATTTCCACTTCAACCAATGCCTTTATAATAATTGGACTGTACAAAGTAAAGTAACCAAAAAAAAAGGAAACAGAAAGAAAAAGAATGTGAGGTGGGTTGTAGAAACCCTCTTGGGAGGGCTTACCTTGGACATCTGCGCTTGGTTTTGTTGATTTGAGGGTTGGTGCTGCCTTGACGGTTGTTCCGGGGGTTCCAGTTCCGGTTGTTGGTTGTTCTCTTGTTTTTTCCGTGGCGCAACCTGTGATGGAAAAAAGATAGGGAGTGGGGGGGGGGGGGGGGAGGGCGGAGAGAACAGGCGAGAAAGTGTACACGATAACAGCTAGAGCGGTGGCTCTGCTGCAGTGGGAAGTGTTTATAGCTTGTTTTGCAGTATTTGTTTACAGCTCTTTTGCTTTGGTTTATAGCTCTAATGCCGTGTATACTATGGTGATCTAAGGAGTTCTCAGAGTTAGTAGCTCTATGGGGTGTGGTGGGCAGGGGGGGGGTAGGTTTGCCCTGAGTGGGATTGGGGTTAATATATAGCAGGTGTACTGCTAGCTTGTGTGGAGGCTAATAAAGATCCACTTACCAAAGACAAACAACATCCCTGACGAAGTCTCCGGACGAAACGCATTGGATAAGACACCACACAAAGAATTTTCATCCAGATCAAAAGGAACCTGAACGCGGAGAAGCCCCTCTACAAAACAAGCTATCCGACGAGAGGTCCAAGCACTCCAGAGGCAAGCGTTACAAACGAGGAGAACACAACACTGCAGTGGAACGCACAGGCGCCTGTGCGTTCCACAACAAAACAGGAAGTGAGGCTTTTGGAACGCTTTTGAGGAAGTAAGCCGCTAGGCCGCAGCCACCCAGACCGCTCGTCCAGCGCTACACATTCCAAAGCCAACCTACAGAAGACATCCGCCTACCCGAGTTAACCTGCCCAGAGAAGCCATCCCACACCAAGCACCACAAGAACTGCCCTTTTAAGAGCACGTAAGCAGAAACGCTATAACACCCTCCATCTGCACTACATTGAGCCCTAAGCCACACATATCCCCCTCACTTAAAGCCTCTCTATCCCCACACACAGCAGAGCCCAGACTTTAACTGTAGCACATACCATTACACATATCCCATAACATTCACATTATTTACATTCACCACACCGTTATTTCAGATTTACAAACACCATTCTAAGGCAATCCAAAACAAACTTGCTCCACTAGATCACCCATTAGCTGTATTTTAAATAAATACAGAAGAGCAAGCCTCCACACAAGCTAGCAGTACACTGCTATATATTAACCCCAATCCCACTCAGGGCAAACCTACCCCCCCCCTGCCCACCACACCCAATAGAGCTACTAACTCTGAGAACTCCTTAGATCACCATAGTATACACGGCATTAGAGCTATAAACCAAAGCAAAAGAGCTGTAAACAAAAACTGCAAAACAAGCTATAAACACTTCCCACTGCAGCAGAGCCTTCCGCTCTAGCTGTTATCGTGTATACTTTCTCGCCTGTTCTCTCCTCCCTCCCACCCCCAAACTCCCCATCTTTTTTCCATCACAGGTTGCGCCACGGAAAAACAAGAGAAAGGAAAAGAAACCTACTAAGGAACCACTAGTGGTGGCAAAACGCGGTAGTACTACTTTCAGCCCAATAAAGACAACGGGCAATTTTTCAATTGCTTGAGATTTTTTATACCCTGTGTTCCATTTTTGAGCTATTACTCATTTACTAAGTATGGGGGGCAACCATTAAACTAGTTTCAATGGAGATAGAAGAGAAAAACGAGATTTGTTCAAGGTGGTGCATTAATATCTCGCTTTTTTTTCAGTTATATTGTTTTTAAACATCTTTGGTTTCTATATTATTTGTAAAAATGTTACATTTGTTTTTCTTTAAATATATATTCAATATAAATAACAGCAAAATATAAAAGGAATGTGAGTGTGAATAAATAAAAAATGTGAATGAAAATTACTGAGTGCATTTAAGTTGACTCCTATATTTCTTGAGGTTTTTGTGCAGTGTTGCGGCGTAAGATTGAGGAAGGTTAAATCAAATTAATCTCTAGGGATTTATATTTCCCTCTATATATTTAGCAATTTTCCTTATATAATGATTAGGTTCTGCCTGTCTATCCTTTCATTTACGTATTAAAGCTACTACTCATGCTGTTCACCAAGAATACATTACAGGTTATTTTGTTCAGTTTCCTGTCTGTCTGCCTTTTTGCCTACCACTTACCAATATATATTTGCTTATTATCATTACATAGTTGCTCCATGCTCCTTAATTTGTTCTTTTAAATTACTTTTTTTTTTTTTTTTTTTTAACGGTCACAAGTAACAGTTAATTATGTTATACTGATATAATAATTAGAGATGGGCGGGCTCGGTTCCCCGAGAACCGAACCCGCCCGAACTTTGCCTGAGTACCGAGCTGAGCAGGATCGGTACTCTCCCGCCCGCTCGGATTCCAAATCGAGGCCGAACGTCATTGTGACGTCGTCGGATCTCGGGGCTCGGTTCTCGCGATATTTGAAAATTATAAATACCTGCCTCCACAGCAATCCATCGCCATTTGACAGAGGGAGAGAGCAGGGTGTAGCCACAGGCTGATTAGAGAAGGGATAGAGAATACAATTCTGATAACAATTCTGATTACAATTCTGATAACAATTGATAGAGAAGAGAGGAGGATAGAGTCTTTTTTTTTCAATATTTGGCACTACAAGTGCTTTTGGTGTGTCCACCATTCTTTTGCATTAATTTTTCTGGCTGTCAAAAGTCATATTTGTCAGCAGTATCCAAAACAATTTGTAGCACTACAAGTGCTTTGGGCTCATAATGGATTCAAAGCAGTCCACATATGAGCAGAATGAGCAACCAGGTTCTGTCACCAGTCCTGATGGTAGTGTTCCCAGTACGTCATCTGGGAAAGGCGATGTCAAAGTACACAGTCTTTTGAAATCAGTCAAAAAAACACACACCAACAAAAATGTACCGTGTTGAAGGGAAAAAGAAGTGTAACTGAGGAAAAGTTAACTGCCGATAAAAAAAAACTGCCAACATGCTATTCTACACACGCAGTGGCAAAGAGAGAATGAGGCCTTCACCTTTGTCTATTAGTGGCAGATCAAAAAATGTTACTGAGCCTTCTTCTTGTACGGACACTCGTGACAAAGCAAAACCAAGTAATTTGGAGTCTAAAAGTGGTGCACAAGTACTGTTACGCGTGAAAGCCGAGCTGCAAGAAAACAGTAAGGCATTAGAGGATAATGTATACTCTGAATCAGAAATGACACCAATCCCTATGGAGAGTCCATCCACCAGTGGTATGTCTAATAGTGAGCATTCTGTTAGTGACAGTGTACCCATAAATAAGGTTCCTTTCAGCAGTTCTGCTGATGTGTGCCAAAACAGCCTGAGTGTAGTCGGTGCTACACCAATTGAGGATCCCACTTTTGAATTAGAAGAGGATGAAGGGGAGATTTGTGTAGGCGACTAGGACACTAATGATTATGTTGATGATTATGATACAGACAGATACCAAATTTCCTTTCTCAATTTCTAGTTATATTCTAGACTCTATAACGGCTGAATAGTTTTCTATTTTATTCCTAGTGGAGAGGGGGTCTGATGAAGACAGATACCAAACCACCTTGGTCCATTTATTTTTACTTTCTAATTCCACAGTCTATGCAGGGTGCTTTTTTTTCTATTCAACTACAATTGGAGGGCAGGGGGGGGGGGCATAGATAGCCACCAAACTACCTTGGTCCATTAATTATTTTTTTTTAATTCCACAGTCTATGCAGGCTGCTTTTTTTCTATTCAACTACAAGTGGAGGGTGTAATATACATCCAAAGATGATGGCTACATTGCCAATAATCAAATATGGAGGAGGTAGACAACCAGGTTTGTCTGTATAATTTGCAGGCAAGTGTTCGCATTAAGGATGGCCTACCAGGGGTTAAACTGATTTTTTTCATAATTTATTAGCTTTAGAATTACCTCACTTATCCAAGAAACTGGTGGAGCACTAAATTAGGTTATTTTAGACCAAATTTTTTTTATTTTTTTCAAAAATGGCAAAACAAAACCAAACAAAACCAAAACCAAAACACGCAATGACGGTTTGGCAAAACCAAAACCAAAACACGATGGTAATCCAGGTCCAAAACCAAAACCAAAACACGGGGGTCAGTGAGCATCTCTAATAATACAAAAAAATGCAAACTTTTTTGTTCAAAACATAAACCCACAAAAAGATAGGGGAAGAGGAGGACAGGGCGGGGAGGAACAGGGGGTAAGTGGATCACAAATAGGTAAGGGTTGTGAGTGGAGAGAGAGACCAGGACAAGAAAAAACCTATTTTCCCAATCAATGGAGTTGTCAGAGTTGGAAAAAAGTAAAGGAAGGTTCTAGGTGTGAGAAAGGCAATTCCTATCTTCCATAAAAGCTATGAAGCCCATACGTTTGTAAAGAGATCTGGACAATCATGGATCTGTTTGTAATTTTTTCCATGCATGCATGCGACATGCCAAGCATGTTTTTTGTCACTTAGTGAGGGGTCAAGGGTCTACATCTAATACTTATACGCTTTTTTGCAGCCATTGAAAATACCACAGTTTTGTGACTCATCATTTTTTCTAGCTCTACCACAACAACCATATGAAACCACAGCTCCAGCTCTTCGTCACCAGAGAAACCCATCTTCAAGACACAAAACACCAAGCTTACTGTACTTGGTCTTTGTTTGCCCTACCCCTTTCCTCCCCATTCCGCTTCATCAAGCAGGTACCAAATCTGCATATATAGGCATTCTCATTTCTATGTTGGCATGCCCAGTACAAATTTGCCTATTTTACTCTAAGCAAACGGGTGTATGCCCAACTCAGCATGAGCACCTAACTCTTGGTAAGTGTGCTAGAATCTCTATACTATTAGTCATGCACATAGAGAAAAAAAAAAAATGGAGGAAGAGGTATGTGTCCTGACCTTTTAGCAAATGTGTAAACATAAACTTGCATGGTAAAGCTTCAATGTTATTTTATAACAGAAATAGACATAATAAATAGCAGCGCTGGTATGACCATAAAAAAGCTTATTTAATGAAAAAATTAAAAATATTAAGAAATATACCAATAATACCGCTCAACAAGCTGCTAGGATAGCACTACAGATCATATACAATCACATGGAATACATATAGGTAGCGGCCATAGAATCGCAGATAATATTCCTATCTTACCTATCTATCTTACCCATCTTACCTTATCTAGTTCTACCTTACTAATAAATGAGATAAACATTTCAAACCAACAGTTAGCTATATATTATTAAGTTCAATCACATCATTCAATCCCTGCGGCATGAGGGTCCTCAATCTAAATATCCAATATGCTTCTCTCTTGCATAGGCGATTAAATCTTTCGCCCCCTCTATGGGTTTCACTTATCTGTTCAATGGCTTTAATTTTGATCTTCTTAATATCCCCATTTTGACATAAAAAAACATGATGAGAAAGACTATGGGCTAGATTTACTAAGCTGCGGGTTTGAAAAAGTGGGGATGTTGCCTATAGTAACCAATCAGATTCTAGCTGTCATTTTGTAGAAAGCACTAAATAAATGAAAGCTAGAATCTGATTGGTTACTATAGGCAACATCCCCACTTTTTCAAACCCGCAGCTTAGTAAATCCCTATGGGTTTTGACTTGTTTCAATATATTTCTACAATGTTCAAGGAAACAGATAGATAATAATCTTGTGGTGCATCCAACATACTGTTTACCACAACCACATATGATCAGATAGATGACATAACTAGAACAGCAGTTTAAGACATTCTTAATTAGGAATTTCTCTTTTGATACAAATGATATAAATTTGACACTATGGTCAATAAAACTACATGTTATGCAACGATTCCGTCCACATCTATAGCAACCATCTGGTCTCTCGGTTAGCCAGTTCTTAGGCTGATTGCTATTATCTACTATATTACCCTTGATTTAATGATTACTAAGAAGCTTGTAGCAAGTTTCTCTTTTAAAATCTTTGCTCTTCGAAAAACAATATTATTTTCTTTATTGATGCACATACCTATAAGATCATCATGTTCCAAGATAACAGAATTCTTAGTTATAATATTCCTAATTTTCGATGCATATGTATTATATTGGGTTACAAATACCATAGATCTATCCACCTTTGTATCCGATTGTTACTATAGTTAGACTGCTGTTATCACAAACATGTTTATCTTTATTCCTATGGAACAAGAGTCCAGTGCGATCCATAGATCTAACTTTCTCCAAGGCTGTATCCATTAAAGATCTCGGATACCCGGTTGTAGATATGATAGATATAACACCCCAGCTTGTTGCTCAAAATCCTCCATTAGAGAACAATTCCTCCTAATCTGGAGGAACTGTCCCCTTGGGATATTGTACTTACATTATTTTGCATGATTACTCTTGTAATGTAGATAATTAAAAGTGTCTTCACTTTTAGATTACGTTTTGGTTATAATATTGCTGTCCCTCACCAATAGTGCCACATCTAAAAAATTAATACCATCTGGATCCTGGTGACCTATAAACTTAATACCAAATTGATTGTGATTTAAATGTGATAAAAAACATGAGTTGTATCTTCATCTCCATCCCAAATAAAAAATAGGTCATCGATATATCTGCCATAGAGAAGCAGGTTCGCCCCGAAGCTCAACGCCAAATGTAGTACTCCTCAAAGAGGCCCATAAAGAGATTAGCATAACTTGGGGCAAACCTGGTTCCCATAGCCATCCCATGTGTCTGTAAATAATATTTTTAATCAAAAATAAAATAATTGTGCTTCAAAATGAACTTTATTGAAGACAGTATAAAGTCACATAAATTAGAACTTAACCAATCATTCCCCCTTACATGCTGATTTACCACTTCCATACCTCGATCAGTAGTAATTTTAGAATAGAGAGCCTCTACTTCACATGTAATTGAGCGATAGGACTTCTTCCTATTGACTGAATGGATTAGATGGAGGAATCTGGTTGTATCCTTTATATACAATCTCTACAAAGGAACATATCTTTCCAAATGTGAATCTACAAACAGCGATAAATTACTCGTGAGGGAACAGATACCCTGAAATGATAGGTTTCCTTGGGAGGTGCTGTGAGTGTCTTATGAATTTTTGGCAACTGATAAAAGGTCGGAGTGACCGGATAGAGAATGTTTAGAAAATAAAATGTGTCCGTATTCATCACACTATCGGTGAGGGCTTTATCAAGCAACAAACGCATTTCGTATTGATACCGGGGAGTAGGATTCCCCTCTAATACTATATAGAAATCGGTATTGTCCAATTGTCTAAGTGCTTATTTTTTGTAATCTGTAACATCTTGTATAACCAGCCCCCCAGGGCATGGGTCATGAGTTCAATTCCGTACCATGGTCTTATCTGTGTGGAGTTTGTATGTTCTCCACATGTTTGCATGGGTTTCCTACGGGTGCTCCGGTTTCCTCCCACACTCCAAAAACATACTAGTAGGTTAATTGGCTGCTATCAAAATTGACCCTAGTCTCTGTCTGTCTGTGTGTGTATGTTAGGGAATTTAGACTGTAAGCTCGAATAGGGCAGGGACTGATATGAGTGAGTTCTCTGTACAGCGCTGTGGAATCAGTGGCGCTATATACATAAATGGTGATGATGATGATGATGATCTTTTTTATTTTAATATGTTTAGGATACTATTATTTTATATATAATTTATTTCCTTTTTTTACCTAACACATGATCAGTAGTCCAATGTTTTATGCCCAGATAATTTATGTATACTACTATGGGCTTTTATGGACACTAATCATATCCTAACATTATGTACTTATTATGTTAATTATGCCTCCAATGGGATTTGAGTGTGATTGCCTAATGGGAATTACGGATTATTACAGATGTATGTCCATTTCTGGGTATAGGAACATTTATTGTCCAATAGTTATTGGATTTAAGAATACTATTAATGTGATTTCTATACACATGGCCATTCAGTAATTTGCTAATTATAACTGACCTGATAGTAGACACAAAGCGGTTTGAATACATCTTGTTCTGTATATGTCATCCTCATAGGATGTCTGATAGTGGGCAGCTATTTAAGCAATGATTATTAATAAGTAGAGATGCTCACTAACCCCCGTGTTTTGGTTTTGGTTTTGGGGATCTGGATTACCATCGTGTTTTGGTTTTGGTTTTGCCAAACCGCTATTGCGTGTTTTGGTTTTGCTTTTGTTTGGTTTTGCTATTTTGTTGAAAAATCAATGTTTTTGGCCATAAAAGAACCAAATTTAGTGCTCCACCTGTTTCCTGGATAAGTAATGCTTATAGATTTATATATAGTTTAAGATTTATATTCACGATTACTGTTCCAATGAATGGTTATTTAGATAATGGTAATATGGAAGTCACATGATCGGATGCAGCACAGCGATCATGTGACTTCTAGGTTACCAATTGCAGGATATAAATAAAACCTTTGCATAAGCAGTACTTTACCTCTGATGAAACCGCCCTTTAAAGGGGTGGAGAAACACGTCAGGAAAGATGCCAACCAGCTGGGACACACTACAACAAAATACTATTATTTTTTTTTATGTATACACTTTTTTTTAGAAGTTCGGGAATTCTGATGTAGTGGCACAATGATGGCCCAGCTATGAATCTCTGAAATATATTTCACTGGAGGATTCACCCAAAGGATACCAGGAACTTATCATAGTCCCTGTAAGGTACATTTATCAGTTGGCTTAAAGGGAGACACATATCTGCACTCAAAAGTGCTAGAGCTCTCATATAAATCTTTCACTTCAACTGTAATACTGTACAACTTTGGACTTATCGCTGTACTTTCCTTATAAGGTCAATAAGTTTGGTGGGCTGAAAATTCCCAGTGCTTACATGTGATTTATGTGATCCTATATTATTCAGAGTAATTCTGTGCATTCAATAGCGCTGGAGCACTGTATGTATATCATCCAATTATAGCATCCAATTATAATGTGTTATTGAAATACATCTGGAAAGTATCGTTGGATATTCAATGTTATAGGAATATTCTATGGCCGCTACCTATATGTATTCCATGTGACTGTATATGATCTGTAGTCCTAACAGCTTTTTGAGCGGTATTATTGGTATATTTCTTAATATTTTTAATTTTTTAAATAAATAAGTTTTTTTTATGGTCACACCAGCGCTGCTCTCTGTTATGTCTGTTTCTGTTATCTTTATGTAACAAGCACCAGTTCTTTTTACGATTGGTAACCTGCAGGTGTGCCTTACAGCAAATATAATTATCCTGCCTATATTATTTGAGTACTTAAATTGTCTTCACCAGCGCTTAGTGTGTTGCTTGTGTTATTTTATAATCTGATGTTTATTATTATACTTATAACACAGAGGTGGTGGTGGTGGCGATTAGAAACATGGTGATTGACATTTTTCAGGCACTTTTGTATCACTCAGTGAGATGTAAAAACTGTGTATTACTCCTAGTGATTGTAACCAAAGGAAGGGAGTATACCAAGGCACAATTTTTTTTGAGGGGGGGGGGGGGGGATTCCCCCTTGGCTGGCTGAAAGATCAGGGATAGCCATGGCATAAAGGGGGCAGTCCCGAGAGTGAAAACTTTTCTGATAGCAAATTTACTATTAGAAGCTTCAGCATCACCAGTATCATCCCTTATACTGGTCGCCGCTTTAATCCCTCTCCTTGTAAGGGTCATGCAGCCTATTGCAAAATTTCATGATCACTATCTCCTCTCTGTTGCCCTCTCCTGCAAACACATGCCACAGCGAGAACAACATTCCTCCACACTATGGCCACACAGTGGGGCATATTTAACAAATCATGGTAGTGCACTATTGTGCACTTACCGTGGAATTAAAGTCCCGATGTGCCCTCCGCAAATTTATTAAAGGTGCATCGCAGCAGATATCATGGATATCTGCTGCTTTGCACTCCTGATCGTTTTTGCGAGCAGTCACCATTCTAACAAGTCTAACGCAATCTAACAAGTCCCGAAAAAAAATTTTTTCGGGAACTTGTCTTGATAATGTACGCCAGCTGAAGCTGGCGTACATTATCAGAATTGAAGAAATCCACTGCTGTCAGCGCTGCTCCGAAGAGCAGAGCTGGACAGCGCATGTGTGGAGGGATCACATGATCCCTCCCTGTCACTCAGCGAGCTCTCTCTGCAACGATAGTTGCAGAGACAGAGTGGGGACTTTGTGTGCATGTGCAGTGCAATTGAAGGAAGAAGAGGAACAAAGAGGAGAACCCGAGACAGCGCATCCGAAGAGGGGGGTAAGTGTGATTTTTTTCTATCACAGAAACAGCAGTTTTTCGGAGCTGCTGTTTCTGTGTTCCCTTTTTAATAAATTTGAGAAATAGTTCAATCCTTATCCTTGCGATAAGGATTGATAACTATTTCTCACTTTTGCCGATTAATGATAAATGTGCCCCAGTGTGTCAGCAACAAGGAGAAGGAATGGATCAACACAGGTGCGTGGGGGTGGAGGGAGGAATAGGAACAGGTGTATGGGCTGGATAGAGAAATAGAATCTGCAACAGGTGTGTAGGGGTGGAGTGAGAAATAGGAAAATGGAATGGGGGAGGAGGGAGGAATGAGTATAATTAAGGGAAGATACTATTGAGTAAAGGGGGTTAGGTATTAAGATTGGGTTTGTTTATGAGGGTGATCTTAATGGATTAAATTACAATTACTTTAGTCATTATAAAGGGGTTAATGTTGAATGGTGCTGTTATGATGAGTTGCTGTTATGATGCTATGAAAGAGTTATTGATTTTAAGGTGGAGTTAATGATGAATGGAATGATAATGTGTGGCGGTCACAAAACTTTTCTTTGTATTACAAAGAGGTTGCTAAGATGTTCTCTGTAGTGAATGGCAGTCACTACTGTACTTTCAATTGTATTGCGGTCACTACATTGCTCTCTATATTGTATGGCGATTATAAGAATGTTCTTTATATTACATGTTGGTCCCTTGGATGCTCTCTGTGTTGTATTGTGTTCATTAGGTTGCTCTGTGTATTGTATTGCGATCATTAGGTTGCTCTCTGTATTGTATAGCCGTCACTTGTTTGCTCTACGTATTGTATGACAGTCTCTAGGTTGCTCTCTGTATTGTATGGCAGTCAGAAGAATGCTCTCTGCATTGTATTATGGTCAGAAGAATTCTCTCTGTACTGTATGGCAGTCACTAGGATGCTCTCTGTATTGTATAGCTATCCCAAGCTTGCTCTCTGTATTGCACATCAGTCAATAGGATGTTCTCTGTATTGTATGGTGGCCACTTGGATGCTCTCTTGTATTTTAGACCCTAGAAAGCTTTCTGTATTGCATATCAGTTACTAGGATGCCATCTGTTTTGTATGGCAAACACAGGATGCTCTTTGTATTGTATAACTATCACAAGCACTGGTGACATTATCATGCAAAGCAGTATAATACTGCTTTGTCTTGCAATACATTTTGCATGACACATTCATGCCTGTTTCATTTGAACAGTAAAGGCATTTTTAATTGCTGATGCTAGGGTTTCAGATTAATTGTAGTTCTATTTAAAAGTATGTTTTTCTGTTATCTTTGAAAGCTACACTTGACTCCAAGGAGAGGTACAGAGGACATTGAGAGGGTGGAACCTCTTCTTGGGGGTGAGGGCATACCCACCAACATGGCTGGGACACCCTAAAGTTTTGTGTACAGTTAGGTAGAGGAATTTTTTTTTATATTCTACTGATAGGGAGGATTTAAACCAATGGCAAAGAATGAGACCCCAGTTAATATGATTTACCATACAGTGACTGGGCTTAATGCAACAGCAACAAATTCCCAGACTCAATTGCAATCACATTAATGTTAACCTTGGGAACTACCCGATGCTGGATTAAGCTGCACAAACCAGATAACCAATGCTACCCACTGGTGTGCTCACTATGCCTGCTTTTCTTTGCTTCAGTTTAATGTTTTACTTACTGGTGTTTGCTCTATATTGTTAACAATATAAGATTATAAATCCTATACAGCTTGATTAGAAAAATAATGTCACCTAGGTACAGTGTCGGATTGGGGCAATGCTAGGGGCCCACCAGAGGGGGCGTGGCCAGCCATCATAGAGGCGAGACCAGACACTAGAGGGGGAGTGGTCAGCCCACGAAGGACAGCTAACCCCATAGTATAGTATATAAAGAATGCAGTGTGTACATAAAGAGTACACAGTCTTGACCTGCCCCTTAGATTGGGCAGAACAGTCACCAAAAATCGGATTGTCCCACTAAAATCAGAACATTTGACAGACTGTCCTACCTGTACTTGTCACTTTTACCACCTGTGGCTGCTGGTTTCTTTAGTTGTGGCTTGTCTGGATCCTGGAATGTTGGGGGCCCTATTTGGAAAAAAAATGGGTACATTTAGTAAATTACAACCAGGCCTGGCGTTAAATCAATAGGACCCACAATTAATACTTGTGCCCCCTCCTCTTCTTCATCACTCTGTCCCCTTTTGCCCCCCTCTTCTCCATCACTCTGTGCCTTTCTGCCCGCCCTCTTCTTCATCACTCTGTGCCTTTCTACCGCCCCTCTTCATCACTCTGTGCTTTTCTGCACCCCCCTCTTCTTCATCACTCTGTGCTTTTCAGCTCCCCCTCTTCATCACTCTGTGCCCCTCCTCGTCTTCATCACTCTGTGCCCCCCCTTCTTCATCACTCTTTGCCGTCCCCTCTTCTTCATCACTCTATGCCCACCCCCCCTCCGTTCTTTTACTTACCTTCCTATTGGCTTCTTTCATCTCTTTTGTCTTCTTTCTTTTGTGCTGGGTCCTCTCTGCATCGCTCCTCAATCAATGTCGGACGTGACATCATCAAGTCACGCCCGACATTGATTGGCTAGAGCAGAGTAGATACCAGCATTCAATGCAAATGGAGCAGAGAGGAGGGAGGAGGGGTGTCGGTGCAACGTGGTAAGAGTATATATATATATATATATATATAGATTTTATTTTATTTTTTTTAAAAACCCTGCTCCACCCACCAACGAAGGGGGCAGAGTTTACAGGGGTCAGGGCCTACCGGGAATAGCCTGGCTTTCCGGCAGACCAGTCCGACTCTGCGTAGGTATTTACCATTGTAGCTTGGCGCATGCCATCAATGCGAAGGGACAAAGCTTCAGCAAATCTCAATGGTATCATTTCTAAAGTGATCAACTTGGCTAACTGGGCAATCAAAAACAGCATTGCATTTTCTGCTACTAGAGATTGTCAAGCTCGCCTGTCATTGTGTCCTGCAACACTGGGACATACTGACAGGGGTTGGGTACCATTTCACGACGCTGGTAATAGCGACATTGTGTATACCTACAAAAAAAATGTTGATTTCAAGAATGCCTACAAAAAGAAAATGATGACAATGTAGATCCTCAAAATCGTTCCGCTATATACCGATTGCTGTTAATGGCGGCAGTTAAAGTTTCCGTCACTGATCATAGAGACATTGATATTTTGTTATTTAAAGCGGCAATGCCTAACCCTAACTTCTAAATGAGATTTTAAAGTCGAGGGATCCTGGCATTGGCACTTTAAATACAGAGATATCACTGTTTCTATGATAAGTAATGTAAATTGAAAGTGACGGCATTGACAGTAATCTGTACGTAGTGGAAGGATGTCGAGGATGTACAGTGTCATTTTTATTGTAAGTCATCATTTTAATTTTCTTGGCATTCTTGATATCGTCTTTTTTTTGTAGGTTAAGTCGATGTCAGCATAGTTATATAACTACTACCCACTGGCAGGGTGTTGTGTCAGTATAAATTCAGTGCACAATGCTATTAGGTTCCTAGGTATGCTGCTACTTGTGGTTCTTTGCTGATTTAACCTTAACGGTCTTCTTATTTTGCTGTTATTTGCCTTCCCTGACCTTAGCTTTGGAATTGAATTATTCCATACTTGCCAACTCTCCCAGGATGTCCAAGGGGACTCCCGGATTCCGGGTAGGTCTCCCGGACCCCAGGGAGAGTATGGCAGTGCCCCGCATCTGCCTACTTCCAAATGAAGTGGGCAGAGTTAAATCCCCAGCCCTCGCTATAAATTGCTTAGTTTGTATCATTACGTCACAGGGGCCGGGCCAAAATGCTGTGATTTGCTGAGCCCTGCTTTCCGCACGCCCACCTGCCCCGGCAGTTCCCGAACGCCGACTACAAGAAGTCGGCATGTATGAATTATTCTCCTGGATACTGAATTGGTGCTGTATTTGCTTGACTGTTGCTGAACTCAGTCTGACATTGTCATTGCCTTCTGCGTCTCTGAATTGGGATCCTGATTTATCCCTATGTTTCCTAAAGTTAGTCTGATAACCTGTATCACTTGCTTATAAGCACCTCTTACTTGTGCATAAGTCCTGGGGACAACAGAGCACTGGTAAGCACAATTAGCTTTAAGGGAAAGAAACAACATGGTCTCTGGTGGCTACAGACAGGAAGTGGGCCCTGAGAGACAGACAGATAATGCTTGATGGAGATTGTTTTTCTATATTTTGTTTATTATTTTTCATTTGTGTACTGACAGCTAATTTGCCGTTTCTTCTATTTAAGGAGGAGAGTTTCCTAGAATTTTTCGTATAAATGAGATTAATGTAGTTTTTCACGTATTGTTCCAGGGCTTATGTTTCTAGCTTTGTTCCCTGATGACCTTGATTGACTGCTTTTGCACACAGTATGCACTTGGCCATTGATATATTATACATGCATAATTTTTTTCCCAAACTGATGATTTTCAATTGCCAATTATAATTGTCCTGCTAGATGACACCTGACCTCCATTCGTTGTACTGGTGTTTTTGAAAGGTTGTATGGGATGAAGCACTGGCAGCCACAGCACTTTGTTTTATTGCATAATAAATTTCAGTTAATGCCAAAAATAGTATATTTTCTGTAACAATAGATTGGTTTTTTCTTTCTTTCTGATTGTAGTTGACCCTGATTGCTGTGGCCGACACATTTTAGTTTTCATGCTTCTGATAAATTTTAGCTACATCTGTGTGCGTTACAGTTTCAGCATCATATCCACTTGACGCACACATGCTTTCTAAATATTGATTGTCAATGATAAACCTAATTGTCACAGTCAACTCCAAACACAGAGTTCTGATCCCTGTTAGAAATTGATGCATGAACTTGTGTTACTATTTTATTGACTTCTAGTGATCTACAAGTATGTGTAATTATTTTGTTCACAGTTACATGGATGCGAACATGGTTTCTTTAATGGAAAAATTATTTTTGTGATGCCCGCTTGTCTGAGCACATTTGTATCCATTGTATCCATGTATCCATTTTGGCTGATCAGCCAGTTTTGTGTATCACATCCACATCCTCATCATCCCACTGTTGGGCATCATGCAACAGAAAACTTTTATCCTCTGGAATAGACTGATGATGAGTTTAATTTTGCATAATGTCTCAAGAACCTTATCTTCTGCAAATCTGAAATTCACATTGTTTTCTCTGTTATTGCAGTGTCTAAGACTGTTCTACAAATAAGTTTTAGTGTGTAAGGATCTTGGAATGAAAAAATTATAGTGTCACGGTCACTAGAGTTCTTGACCCAGCATCTGCCAGTTGTTATCACTACTCTCGAGGCGCGGAGTCTAACATAGCAACTGGTCTTCTCCAGGGACCCCCGCAAGAGAAGTTTGGGTTTTTGCGGCATCACTACGCACAGGTCGCGGTCCTCAAGAGAGTGCAGCAGAGCATTGGAGTACAGCTAAATATAGAGATAGATGGTAACAATGATGCAATGATACTCAGAAGAGCAACTGTATATATATATATATATATATATATGATGGTTGTGGCAAGGCTGAGAGGTGAGACAGATGCTATGGGATAAACAGAGGTAATGTTATTCCATAAGAGGCTAATGGAGTCAGTCCAACTGGAGAAATATAGCACGGGCAGTGGTGGTCAGCCAGAGGTAGTTTTACTACTGACAGAATGAGGGATGGCCAGAGAATGGTAGAAAAGCGATAATAGAACAAAAGTCAATGAATGAAATGTTTACCACGGATGTGGCTGAGAAGTATCCGGCCAACAGGTGAGATGCAGCGGTCACTACAGCATACAGCGGAAGGCAGGTTTACCACGGAGGTGGCAGAGAAGTATCCGGGCAACAGGTGATATGCAGCAGTCACTACAGCATACAGCGGGAGGCAGGTTTACCACGGAGGTGGCAGAGAAGTATCCGGGCAACAGGTGATATGCAGCAGTCACTACAGCATACAGCAGGAGGCAGGTTTACCACGGAGGTGGCAGAGAAGTATCCGGCCAACAGGTGAGATGCAGCAGTCACTACAGCATACAGCGGGAGGCAGGTTTACCACGGAGGTGGCAGAGAAGTATCCACCAACAGGTGAGATGCAGCGGTCACTACAGCATACAGCAGGAGGCAGGTTTACCACGGAGGTGGCAGAGAAGTATCCACCAACAGGTGAGATGCAGCGGTCACTACAGCATACAGCAGGAGGCAGGTTTACCACGGATGTGTCTGAAAAGTATCCGGCCAACAGGTGAGAAGCAGCGGTCATTACAGCATCCAGCAGGAGGCAGGTTTACCACGGAGGTGGCAGAGAAGTATCCGGCCAACAGGTGAGATGGAGCGGTCACTACAGCATACAGCGGGAGGCAGGTTTACCACGGAGGTGGCAGAGAAGTATCTGGCCAACAGGTGAGAAGCAGCGGTCAGTACAGCATCCAGCAGGAGGCAGGTTTACCACGGAGGTGGCTGAGAGGTATCCGGCCAACAGGTGAGATGCAGCGGTCACTACAGCATACAGCGGGAGGCAGGTTTACCACGGAGGTGGCAGAGAAGTATCCGGCCAACAGGTGAGATGCAGGTAGAAAAGTCAAAGACCAGTGTAATGAGGCAGGAACGCTGAAAGTAACTGCAGCCACAGGAACGGAGTACACAGCTGACACAAGGAGGTGAGAATCAAGATCAGGCAATTAAGGAGGGGTCAGAGGTGCTTTAAATAGGGAAAAGGCTAATGGATAGCCAATGCAAATAAAGGAAAAGTTATAAAGAACCCTCATGGTTTGTACATGCGCAGAAACACAGTAAAGATGGCGGACGGCCATGGCGCAGCACAGGCGCCGACAGAGGGGCAACTGGCCCAACTCCAGGTCTAGAAGTCCTGTGAGTGACAGATAGTAAATTACATAGGAATATTAAATAGTGCAATAGTATTTGATGATAATGTCCTAGCCAGGTAAACATGATGTTAAATTTAGGGTCTGATTCATCTTCAGACGTAAGTTCCGTTGCATGCAATTTGCTCTGCACATGCTCACAAACGGACCTTATGCCAGTGAACGCAAATTGCATGCAATTCATGTACGCACAAAGGCAATGTACAGTAAGGCCGTGTCGAGGTCGAGCACATGCGCATTTGCCTAATTCAAGTACAGGGCATCTCTTACATGTTGTTTAGCTGCATCACTCACACCAGCTACAGGGCAGGTGTAAGTGCCGACTGATAGGGATGAATAACAGGTAGGCATACCAAAACATGTGTTTGCATGTAAGAGAAACTATAAAAATGTATTTTATATACAGTACGCATTAAGAACATCCTGATTGATGTAGTTCATGTTAAAAAATAAAGCAAAAAAAAATGTTTTTAAAATGTTTAAAATGTATTTCTACTAGTGAGTATAGTATTAATATATGTAAATTAATTTTAAACATTTTTTATTTCTTATGGGAATTTATGTGTTCAGAGTATACATATACCCATATTGAATGGAAATGTTTCTTGAGATCCTCTTGTACTTGAATACGGGCGAACGTGCGTGCAAGTTAACTGTGATTTGCATTCACATTGCGAACCAAGATTAATCAGTCCCTGATCGTTTACAATAAAGTTGTATAGTTTAGAACATTGCTGTGTGGACTTGCTATTACCTGTAGAAAAGAGATCAAGTATACCTCTCGGAGATATAAGTGACAACACTCAAAGGGAGAAACTACATTAGCCGCGATGTTCTGAAGAACATAGTGGCCGCAAGATTTTTACAGAAATCACAACTGATCTTTCTTCGTGTCCCATAGAGTTGCGAGGAAAAAGGAGCTGATAATTTACCGAAGTAACCGTAAAAATGCGCTTCCGAATTGAATTCCATCCAAAGACTTGTACATTTCACTTTACAAGAATCATAAATTGTACATATTGTAGAATGTGTGCTGCTTGGGTTGGGTACTTATAACCAATGCTAAGTTTGCCGACAGAGTGAACCCCTACAAAATAAAGCCGTTTGTAATAAACCCGATAATAAGGAAATGCAGACTTAACTTAAAAAAGACACAACTGATCCCCGACATGGCTTTTAAATGACTGCTCTATTTTCCGATTGAAGAAACCAGCAGCACTTGTTATTTACGTCACTAATCAGGGCGACAGTCAAATTTTCGGATTTAAAGCAGCAATGGCATCACTCGGCAATTTACCTTTTTACATTATACACGGGTCCTGCTATTGCCGCTTTAAATCCGGAAATTTGACTGTCGCCCTGATTAGTGACGTAAATAGCAAGTGCCGCTCTTTACTAAACTTAGCCGGTGCTGAAGCTATTGATAAATCAAACACTTTAGTAGTCGAAGAAGGGGGGGGATAGAAAAGACCCTGAAGTGCTGATAAAAAAGATGGAAGAAATACGCTTATTTATAATGAATGTAATCATAGCCAGACACAAATTCAACACTTCCAACCAATAGTGTGATGAAAGCATTCAATTATATGTGTCAAAACTTAAGCTTTTGGCAAAGAGATGTGATTTTGGCGTCATTTCAAATAAACTGATAAGAGATAGGTTTGTGCGTGACATAATGATGCCGCACTCACTCAATTGTTTAGAGAAAAAGAGCTTTAGAAACTGCAATCAACATATGCATGCTCAACGAACAGTCTGGGAAAGGCATAAAACAGCTTAGAAGTGAGGCAGAAGTACGTTCAGATCAACATGGGCTGACACAGCAAGTGCAGTGTCAACACTGCAATAACTAGAGCACAGTAGATAGCCAGCATTTATCAAACGGTGTAACTCATGTGGCAGATGGAATCATTTTGCCAAATGCTTCAGATCAACATCAAATATGATAAAAAGGGTTTTACAACATGGAACAGCAAACCCAGCAATAGACAAGTATACTCAAAGAATCAACCACATAGAAACTGTGCAGAATAGAAAACTGACACAACAAATATACTGCAAAAGCATCAACCTCATCTAAGAAAAGGGTGAGAATTTCACAGCCCTCACTACTACTAGGGGAGAGACAATTATAAAAGTGAAAATTGATACATGTGCAAAGTGCAATGTGGTCTCTAAATTACTATTTTACCAAACTGATCCACAAACAAAAATTGACCAATACAACATAGTAAATCTACAAGCCTATGGGGGTCAGGTCATGAAGACGATGGGTACAACAGACCTGAATTTGACCTGTGAATACTTACAATTCCTTGTAGATTAATGCCCAGTTAAACTACTTTCACATTGCCTAAAAGCATCAAATTTGGACTAATACAACGTGGGCAGATGTACATTCCATACAGTCAAAGACCCCTGAGTTTAAAGTGCTCGAAAGTATGCTTGACTGTGATACTATAGGAAAAATTCTGGTCATCTATCACATGCGTGTGGATGACTCAGTTCACCCAGCAGTGTGTGAATCTAGATACATACCACTGGCTATGAAGGACAAAGTAATTGCAGAACTGTACAGAATGACCAAGCTTGGGGTCATCAATCCTGTTGAGGAAGCAACACAATGGGTTTCTGCAATGGTGGTGGCAACAAAAAACATTGGCACGGTCAGATTCTGCATAGAACCAGTCCACCTAAAAGAGGCCATCCTTAGACTCCACATCCCGTGAATCCGTGGAGCTTCTACTTCCAGAATTTTAACGGAAACAGTGTCACACAAAAATAGAAAAGAAAAAGAATCTCTTAGCCATCACTTTCAATTACCAAAAGTTCCACGACTAACATTTATGGCCGCCCTGTGTGCATGTAGACCCGATGCAGGTATGATCTGCTGACTACTATTATAGGACAGGCCATATGACCAAACAGTTAATAATAATAATAATAATAATAATAATTTTTATTTATAAGGCGCCACAAGGTGTCCGTAGCGCCGTAGAGGGACAAACAAATTACAATACAATGGGAGACAGCACAGTACAGTAAACAGTAAGCACAGTAACTCAATAAGCTCAATGCACAGCTAGAGAGGGCGGGGAAGGGGGAGGGAGGATCCGCAAACGACGGGGCCCAAGAAGGAGGGCATTGAAGACAGGGAGACCCCCAGGGGGGAGGAGGGAGCGAGAGTGGACGTGGGGTGGAGGACCCGCGAGGAGGAGGGCTAAGTAGCTGGAGAGCAGAGTTTAAAGTGGTGGAAACAGGAGGAGAGATGGCCCTGCTCAGAGGAGCGTACAATCTAAGGGGAGGGGTAGACAGAGAGAGACACAGGGGAGAGAGGGAGAGTAGGTGAACGGAGGCAGAAGATAAGGTAGGAAGTTAAGTGGGAAACAGAAAGGCTTTAAGAAAAAGGTGTTTTTAGGGCCCGTTTGAAACTGGACAGATTAGGGGAAGTTCTGATGGAGGGAGGGAGCTTGTTCCAGTGGAGGGGGGCAGCGCAGGCGAAGTCTTGGATATGCGCATGGGAGGAGGTTATAAGGGGGAAGAAAGGCGACGGTCAGAGGCAGAACGGAGAGGGCGGGATGGAGCATGAATAGAGAGGAGGGTGGAGATGTAGGGCGCAGTGGAGTTGGTGAGGGCTTTGTAGGTGAGTGTGAGGAGCTTAAAGAGGATTCTGAAGGGGAATGGGAGCCAGTGAAGGGCTAGGTAGAGGGGTGGGACAGAAGAGGAGCGGCGAGAAAGGAAAATAAGCCTAGCGGCAGCGTTAAGAACAGGTCGAAGGGGAGCGAGATGAGAGTGGGTGAGGCCAGTGAGGAGGAGGTTGCAGTAGTCCAGGCGGGAGATGATCAGAGAGTGATCAGTTATGCGGTGGAGGCCCAGGACAGTACATTCGAGAGGAACAGGCAACACCTCCAGGTGCCCCCAACACACAGCAGAGGGGACAACATCATTAAGAAACTCACAGATTAGTTAAGATGGTCAAACAGTTCCAGCAGCCAATGTTTGGGAGCCCTCAGAAGACCCAAAGTCTGACAATGAGATAACAGAAGATCGAAATCAACCCCAGTCATTCTCACCAAATCTTGGAGGGTATCCAAACTCAATTCCAGGTGCCAAGACAATTATCATTGTTACATAGTTTGTTGTTTAAATGTTACATTTATATTACCACGTTATATTGTTATGTGCTGTACTATGCTTTAGGGTGGTAATGTACAATGTGTGCTGCTCACTGTTTGCATTCACCAGTACCCTCAAGGAACAGTGCGACTGGCCTCCATTTATTAACAGACAGGTTTCTGGAAAGATTACACGATGGAGAGCTTGATTTGAGCACCAAGACTGAGATACTGTTCTGGTACTGTACATAGCTACACATATACTGTAAGTCTTGGCCAGGTGAAAATATTGTCAAAGTGTCACGGGCCGCGGCGGTGCACTCACTCGCCGCAACTCTCTGCTCCAGCGGCGTCCTGGCCGTCACCATGATGACCGGGATGTCATTTCTTCTTCTTGCCCGACCGATGATAGGACAACAGTCGGGACACTCCCTGCTGACAATCCCGCATCCTGGCATGATCCACAGCTGGGCGCGCATGTAAGTAAATTAAATCATTGATTTATTGGCGCAATAGGAGAGAATGGAGGGGGTTAACTCCATTTGGAGTTTGTGTTATTTATAAAAATCGAACATTCATTATTATATATACTTGTTCCGGGTCATGCCTATGACCATTTGCATCCTAATAGTTTTTATTAGCAGCCTCCTGGGGCTGATTGTCAGTCCTGTGATTCCTCCTTCCTGATTGGCTCATTTAAGTATTTAAGGCAGGGAGGGTTTAGCTTCCCTACCGGTTATAGCGTTCAGCTTCTGCTAGCTTGCCTGCTCCTGTTTGCTGAACCTTGGATTGATTCTCTGTGCATGACCATTTGCTTGCTTCCTGGACCTTGATTACCTGCTTGTTGCACTGACCTTTGCTTTGTTATCTGGACTCCCTGTTTATTGCCGCCGGCCCGGACCATTTGCCTTTACCCAACAACGTTTATTGTTCCTTACCCACTACCCTGGTCTGTTCTGGATTTCAGCCTCCAGTATTCCGATTACCTCCATATTGTACCACGGTTATACTGATAAGCCCTTTACTACCCTAGAGCCTAGTCCTGGGGGCATCTGTGTACCTCCGAACACCATTAGTTCTACGGGAAAATCGGCTGCTAAAGGTGAAGACCTTTAATAGCTTGGCTCATCTACTAGCTGTGGTCATAACACAATGTACACATAGTAGCCAAGGAGAGAATATCCATATGAGCAACACTGCACTACATAAAGAGGCTGGACTGAAAAGTGAGGGTCCATACCTTCAAACTTTTATTTTTATTTATTTAATAACAAAACTGTCATATTCAGGACTTAATTGTTGACTACTAGAGAACCTATGGTTCTGAATATATACTGTGCAGGAACAAGTAAGACTCCTACATCCTTAATTTAGGATGTTTCCTATTAAGACAACGGTTAGATTAATTTAATGGGCAATTTCAGAATACCATATATGTTTTTATAGTCAACCGCTCACTCTCCATAGACCCCATCGGCGTCTCTCTGATCAACGCACCACCAGGTGTTTGAACAGAGACATGAAAGATAAAATCTAAAGCTATTTTATCAAAAACAGTTGTTTCAATCTGTAGAATATAAATGACACCTACAAGATTATTAATTGCAACATACCTATTAAGGATATTTAGATAAATACAAATTGAAATATGTGAACTTTACAGCAGTATAGACAGCAAAGCATGTGGGTGTAGTAGTGAAACTGTTTAGCAGACAGAGCTATGCTGAAATTCATATTTACTTATGAAGCACTAAGGGTGATTTACTTGCACCTAATAGTATTGCATGCAGCTTGCCCTTAACGAGCAGTAGAGTCTGAAGCGGGATAGATCTCAACTAACTTTGCAGTCAGGGCAATGTCCTGATGGAGCGATACAGTTATAGAAAATTGGGATTGCCCCACACATTCAGGAAAGTTGGCTGTGTTGATTTTGCTTTTCTCACCTATCTGTTCTTTAGGCTTACCCTCCCTGTTGCTTGCAGTGTCTTAAGCTCAGTTGCTGCTTGTCTGGATCCTGGAATGTTGGGACCCTGTTTGGAAAAAAGGGATAGATACGTAAAATATGGAAATTCTAGCAGCGAGTGAACCAGTTAGGGCTTCCTCCCCAAAGCAGCCCTGATGCTAAATCAATAACACCTACGATTCATAATTAGGCCTTCTTACCTGAAAACGATAGTAATTTAATAGTAAATTAATAGTACTTACATTTAGTAAAAACACCTATCCCCCTAAACAACCCCCAATATTAATTCGTTTTCACATTTAATAATAAACCTATTTTCCTCCCAAACTGCTCCAATATTAAATAAGTATTCACATTGAATAAATAGCCCTCCTTCTTCCCAAACTCAGCCCCACATTCCATTAATAGCCTATAAAACACAACAGCATTAATTAAATAATGCCATCACCCCACCTTAAATTCATAGTCACTACCATAACCACACTATTATATTAAATAGCCACCAACATCAAATCAATGGTCCCCACCAACAAATGAACATTCCCCATCCACTATTAAAAAGACAAAAACCCACCATCACCATTGCATGAATACCCACCCTACCGTCCATCACAGTAGGACCCCCCCCCCTCCTTCTTCCATCTCCTGCCTACCTCTCCGGTTTTTCACACATGTGGGACAGCACCACATGTGTTTCCTGGCACTGATCCCACAGGCAGATCCAGCCTCTCAACTCCCAGTAAGCAACCTCTACTCTGCATTGCTGAGCCACAATACACCTCTGTGAATTGAGGCATAAAATACTACCTGAATACTAAAGCAGGGGTGGGCAATAGACTTAACAGTGCGCCATAACACCAAAGAAGCCTTCCACCAGAGCCATAAGTAGACATTTTAGTGCCCTGGGAAAAGCAGAGCATGGGCGCCCACCCTTCCCACACACGTGCAGGAACGCACCATCAGAGGGAACATGCCTATCTGGTGCTGTTGCTTGTGTCTTAAGCTCAGTTGCAGCTTGGCCGGATCCTGAACGTTGGGTCCCTGTTTCGAAAAAGAACGTTACTATTCATCTCCTGGAAAGTCGAGCAAGACTAAATAGGCCATCCTAACCCCAACCAGCTCAATATTAAATCATGACCTTTTTTTGTTCAGTGAACAGACCTCCTTCCACCTAATCAGACCCAGAATTTAATTAATAGCATTCATATTTAATAAATATGCTTAATAGCTTCCACATTTACTAATTAGGTTTTCTTTCCCTTAACCAGCTTGATATTAAATAGTGTTTACGTGTAATTAATAAGCTTCCTTCCCACAACATTAAATGAATAGCATTCCCTTTTAATTATCATACCTATTTCACCCCTCATCAGTCCCAACATTAATAGCATTCTTATTTAATACAAAGGCCTATTTCCCCCCAGCAGCCCCAAAATCAAGTTGATGTCTTACAAATTTCCACCACATTTAATAGGTTATTGTTACTAAGAACTTATCACCTTTTGAATATAGTACGCATTTATTTTTTATAATGACTTTTTATTAATATTTTTATTGTATTGATGTTGCATATATTTATATACTTTAAAGAAAAGCCCCCTTCTCTCCAACCCCAGCCTCCTGAATCTACCTCTTATCTCTCCGGCCTCCTCCCCTGTTGTTTTAGCCCCCCAGCTATTTTCAGTCCTGCCCCCCTGTTTTTTCCAGACCCCCCCTGTTTGTTCCAGGCCCCCCCCCTGTTTTATCCAACCCCCTGTTTTTTCATGCCCCCTCTCTCCCCCCTTTTCTTTCCATCTCCCTCTCCCACCCTGTTCTTTCCAGTCACCACCATCCACCCATCGCCCTGCTCTTCCCACATGTCATAAATCACAGTGCAAGCATATGCATTTCGGGATATCACAGAGATGAATTAAATAGACAAAGTCCAGGACTTTTGGCTACAGGATAGTGATAACACACATGTGTATGGATGATTGGAATAGTCTGTAATTTCCTAGTAAAAAGTTCAGTCACCTGACATTTGAACATTATCGCTATCCTTTATCCAAAGGTCCTGGACTTTGTCTATTTAATTCATCTCTGTGATATCCCAAGATACATATGGTTGCACTCTGATTTATGACATATCTTTGATATGTGATGTATTTTTAAATTGTTTTTTTTTTAACCACTGCTAATTAAACCTTAACTTGACCTATTTGCAATAACTTGTACCTAAACAACCACAAACACTGGGCCTGATTCATTTAAGTCACAGCCCTAACACAGGATCTTGCTAAAAATCCTACAAATAAATAAACTAAACAAATAGCGCTGGCATACAACTGGTAAAAATATATAAATAAAAAAATTACTCACTATGGCAGAAATAAATGATTAGGAATGGTTCTCTTCAAAATGCCTTCAAATTTTATAAAGCCCAATAAACATACATAACTATAAAACAATCTAAAACGTATAATTGTTAGTACATATGACATTCGTTAAAAACACCCATACTCCCAGAGCGTTTATATAACACATGCCCTTAGGGTTTTTCTAATCAAAGTTACTAGGAATAAGCTGTTTATTTGTGAACATTCCCCCACAATAGTAATCAGAAAATAATAGGTATAAGAGCAAACTTAATTTGTGTCCAAGTTACCGCTTGAACAACAAAAGAGCAGTCTATTAAGGATTTTAATCCATACGCTCAGGTAATATAAAGTTGATGATTCACAGACCTAAGTTGTTGTAAGACGCACCGATCAGTAGAGATAGATCCTCTGAAATAGTAGGAAAAAGTAGGTGTTGAATATCTGCTTGTTAATAGTGATGATTTAGATGATATAATTAACTTGGATTCACGTCCGTTCAGTTGCTCATGATAGCAGCTGGCCTATAGTGGAAGTTGATTCAGCATGCTCCAGATAGTGAAGCCACCTCACATAATTATCTCCATTTAAATGAGGATCAAATCAGTAGTACTTAGGAATCATATAACGATCACCAAAGGTTTGGCTAAACCAACATTTGAATCTTCATTTGTTCACTTAGTAATAGCAGTTCCTGTGTAGTATTGAAGTAGGGACTCCGTTTGACGCGTTTCGTTCAATTCTGTCAAACTTTTTTGAAGATTGGGATGTCATGATATGCCTTCATTATTTTACAGCCACAGAGGTCATCTTAAAGGAGTCAGGAAACGCCAAAATCTCCAATATGAACATATACTGCGCAGCACAAGGTATAGCTTCCAGGACAGTTCCCCAACTGCTCTAACTAAGAGGAGAGACCTAAAACCAGTAAATACATTCTTGAGGGATAATCATATCCAATAGCAGTGGTTCATTCCCATTTGTCTACTTATATGGTACCAAAACCGCCAGCTCTCAGCGAGAAACATCTTGGAGGCCCAGGTCCTACTACATCAATTGGGCCTCTCTTGACCTCTTCACAATCATCCAGCAAGCCACAACTCCAGCAACACCAAGACCACAGAGAGCCCTGGGAAGGGACTGGGTTACAGTACCATGGTCCACCAAACAATGTCCTGCTTATCCCTGATCTGACCTCAAATGTTCTGATCATCTGTTCTGGCAAGTAAACTTACCTGATTTTATTCCAAATATTATACTTGGCTAATTCTAGATGTTGCTTAGGACATTTGCACTGACTAAGTCCTCCTCTGAACTGTAGTTCTATTTGAGTTCTTGTTTAACTTTTCTATTGCACATCCACCCTCAAATGCCTACCAGGAGAAATTGTCACACTGCAGAAAGCTCTGTCCCCATTCCTTGCCACTACAGATATTCAAAATTTATCTGCAATTTGAATGATTATTCCTTGTTTCTGTTGTTCTCTTAAATCTCGCACCCCCAATAATCAGGACTCATCTCAACAACCAATACAATCCTTATTTGCAATACATAAGGTTTGGTTTCACTTGTTTATTATTAACATAGTGGTTTTTTTGGGGGTTTTTTAGCGATATGTTTGATATCCTCAACCATACCTATTATACTATCCATTTGGCCCACTTTGGAGAAAACGCCACCCCCTCTCCTGCCCTCAGACGCACAACACACCTGTGTGTCTAATCCGTCTCCTCCTCAAACTACCTGAGGCATTTGGTTCAATGCTGGCCCCCAAATGCCCATGGCCTTTTATCCACTCTCTGTCCAGCATATTTGGCAAGTAAAATATATCTCACCCAGGTGCAACCACCTTCTCAACATCACCATGGTCTCCACTTCACACACTGTTCAATGGAAATTCTTATGCCCGCTGTTTCCTACCAAGATTTTCAATTCCCATGGCCCCACTACCGAACATTCTGCAAACTCCTCAATCATGACCCTTCATATAAACTCCCACAACACCAAACTCCCACAGAGACAAAGTCCCGGACACATCTTATATATACGTTTCTGGCAAAGTCCCATAAACTCTCTTCAACCCACCTAAGCACTGAGATTACTCCTGAAGAGATTTCCAAGATCAGCAAATCACAAAAATCTGGTAAGGTGCCAGGCTGGAATGTCTTCTCCGTTTATTGTAAGTATATACATATTCTCGATCCTGAGCTCCACACCCTCTTTAATTTTGTCCAGGGTGCTGCCCCCTGGTCAAGTCAAGTGTTGGAGGCTAGAATCTCAGTAATCCATAAAGAAGGTAAGGCTCCATATAGCTGTGCCAGCTACCACCTTATTAAATAATATTATTAAGCTCTATGCAAATATCCTGATAAATAGATTGTACTCTTCTTTGATTCACTATGACCAGGTGGGCTTCATCTCAGGCAGACAGGACAGGGATAACACAAGGATGGTTGAGCGGGTCTTCAACAGGATCTCTTGGCAATTTATGATCCAGGTTCTGCAATATTTTGATCTGTCTGGAGACTTTTTCACAGGTGTCAAGGCCCTTTATACTTCTCTCTCTGCTAGAGTTATGATCAATGGCAGCTCTTTGGATCCTGTCTCTAAAAAAATGGCACCAAGCAGGGGTGCCCATTGTCCCCTTTAATATTCACTCTATTAATCGAGCCCTTAGCAGTGGCCACTAGAACCAATCTAGATATATGGGGTGCGGAGGTGCGGAGCCTGGAAAATAAGATATCCCTATTCGCAGATGATGTCCTATTGGCCATCCAACATGCTAACATCAGAACATCGCATCTCACTTTAACTTCAAATGGCAGAAAAGGGGGCTCAAGTATCTTGGGGTCTGCATTACGCATTCCTATGAGTACTCTGGAAATATCCCGGCCCTCTTCTCTAGGATGAAAGCAAATCTCCACTCTTGGAAGTCCCTATACTTTTTGTGACTGGGCAGGATCATTGCAATCAAAATTGATTTCCTTTCCAAACTCCTTTACCTCTTCCAGACCCTACCAGTTAAAGTTCCCTTCTCAGAAGTAGCAGCTATTCAAAATTGCTTCTCTAAATTTGTTTGGAATAACAAAACCACTAGAACACACTTGTCTCTATTTAAAAAGCCAACAAACCGAGGTGGCAGAAGCTTCCCAGATGGTAAAATCAATAACTGGGCAGCACATCTCAGCCAAATAACATCTACATTTGTCACTCATACTACAGTCTCTTGGCTCAATATTGAGGCCAACTATGCCAAATTCACTTCATTATCCAACAAGTGAGGCCTCAGTAAACGGCATAGGTCAAATATTGACAAATTAATACCTACCCTACACTTTTCAGCTATGGTCTGGAACATGTGCAGAAATCAAGTCGCCTCACATTCTGTTTACCTTCACATACTTCCTCTATGGGACAACCCTGAGTTCCCCCTGGGTGCCTCACTGCATTACCACCAACCCTGGATTGCGGCTGGTATATGTTTTGCCAATTACCTTTCTGACAGGGGTTCCTTGATGACCCTTGAATGCCTATTAAGCAAGCAGCCTGAGCTATCCTGCAAGCTCTTTAACTTCATTCAACTTGAGCTTCCTCCCATCAGACAAGATTCTCGGAACCGCCACTGAATTTGAAAAACTATTACTTCTCCCATTAAACTAAAAAAATAAAATTCTGATTATACTGAAAAGTGTAAGCACACAGGGCAGCTATCCTGATCTCTTTTGAGAGTGGAACGGGAAGCTATAGTGACATTGCTGGGTCCAAACCCAAATTTTGCTATGTAGCTTGCCAATACTCTTTTCCACCCCTGCGTAGAGCAATGGAATGGTAGTGGGCACTCCTATTTTATGGAGTATGAAAATAAGCCCAACTGTTTCGGCTTTAATGAAGAACGTTTGCCATACAAGTAAGAACATTTCCAGGCTGAGCTGCAACTGAAGGTTTTGCGAAGCCTGTGATGATTCACCTTGATCTTCAGCCTGAGCGGCCAGAATTGTCTGCTGTGCAAAGCGTTGCACAATTTGGGCTTGGCTGGTTGGCTGCTGACTATCTGGAAGCAGGATTAGCTGTACTATTGATTTTGATGCCGACACCTGAACATTCTGTGACTCATCAGAAATTGAAGTCTGCATTATGACCTCTACACTTACAACAGGTGCTGGCCTCAGTGTATGAATGGTATGTGGACGTTCAGCTGACTTTCAAAAATAATTCTATTGAGTCAATATATAATAATATATGACAGAAAAATTGTGTGTCATCTACACAGCAAAGTTCCACCCACTGTTGACATAATCAACAAAGAACTAAGTATACAATAACACATAAGCAAACCAAAATTTTAAAGTTATAAAGAGTTTACAGCTTGCCACTATGTAGTCAGTGACTGACAGTCACTGCAGAAGCAGTCCTCAGAATTAAGTCATATGCTGTTGTCATTAAGAAATATGAGTATTGACAAGTATTTCCTATTACGTATCTAGTATTAGTCAACATGTTTGATGTTGGACTGTTTTATTTTTTTTCTTTGCCCCTATACTAACATTTTGGAAAAGGTCAAAGATCAACAAGAGAGGATGAATCAATAACAGTCAACATGGCCTTTGACACAGATTTTGTTCTTTTACATACTAGTTAATGGTTAATCACTAACGTTTCTAATTTATATAGAAGTGCAGACTTGGACATTTTTTGAGAAGTGACAACATTTGGATGCTTATGGTTCCAATCATGGCTAGGAAAACGTATCTCATAATGGCATTCTTTCTTAGCCTTGTGCATGATGTCTTCAATGATCAAGGTACATTATGATTAATTATTAATGACATTTGATATACATCAACATTACTAAACACAAGAAAGTAAATTATATTGCCTCATCTAAAGTTAACTTACCTCATATCAATCTGTGTAGTAGTGGAATGACTTGTTTTGTAATATGTCCTAAGCTTACAGTTCACACTATTGAACCTGGGACATGTGCAACTCACTAAACATGTGTAATAATATGGACTTTTTCTGTGTAAACCCCCTCATGTAGTATTCTCTGCACGCTTTTTTCTAGTGAAATAATCTGCATTATTATTGCATTATGTGATCTCACAACCTGTTTCTATGATTACCTTGACAGGGAATATATAACCTCTGGCCTTGAACTTGCCACTTATCCTTTTTTCCTTCTTAGCTTCCATGTATCTGTTTATGCATTGTGCTCATCAGTTGCTTGTTTCTGTCCAATCAGTTAGCGGGCTTTGAGCTAATCTGGGTCTGCAAGAAAGTTCACAGTTGACAGGATTTGGGGACTGAATTATATGTGGAAGCTAGTGTGAATTCCAAATATAGGTTAGTAAGATTTTTAGTGCGTCAATGATCAATGCCAGTGTATTTCAAATCCAGTCCTCAGGGAGCACGAACAATGTATGTTTTAAATATCTCCTTGCTGGATCTCCGGTATTCATTGCTGATTATAAAAGATCCACAGATAATACTAATTATGTCACATGTGATCTGGAAAACATGCAATGTTAGTGCTCCCTGAGGACTGGATTTGGGAAACACTTATCTATGCAAATGTTTCTTAAACCTGGTTCTCAGGACCCCTAACAGTCCATGTTTTCCATATTTCTTTGCTTTAGCACAGGTGTATTCATTACTGACTGACTCATTGTAACAGATCCACAGATGATATAATTAGTTCCCTTGTTATTTGGTAAACATGCACTGTTAGTTGTCCTGAGTGACTGGGTTTGAGAAACACTGCAACAGAGTAGGTGCTATGTGGTACTCTGTGCAATGTTGATATCAATGGAGTGTGCAGTGTGGCTTGAATGTGGTCTGTGTAAAGTGGTTGGCAATATGTGTGCAATATAGCTAGCAATGGAGTCCATGTCTGTGCAATGTGGCTGACAATGAGGTTTCTGCAATAAGGTTTATTTAATGTGGCTGGCAATAGGGTTCATTTAATGGGTTCCTGAAAATAATCTTGGAGAAGATTGGACTTGAAAGCCCCAGAACTTCTACCTTACCGAGGGTCCTATTGTTTTTAATACATATGAACAGATCACAAATACATGTAATACACATACCTGTCTAACTAAAACATTTTGCTGTGCCTGCTCCCCTCAGATTTTTTTCAGTTGCTAAATCTGGAGCTGAATTATATTGTTACTGCGATTTTTTTCCTTTTTTTTTTTTTAACACATATTAATTCAGGTTAGGTTATTGCAATTGCAAAATAAGTAGTAAAAGAAGAAATAGAATATTATCACATTGTCAATTGGCTCAGTTTGGAATGCATAAATGAATGCCTCCCACATGTGGCTGAACAAATCTTATATGTAGCAGCATGTAGTATGAAATAGAGTGGAGCACATAGATTATTATTGATGGATATGCTAAAAGAAATTGTGCCAGTTAAAAAAAATGTACAAATGTAGGCTGGTGTAGACTAATGAAGTAGTTCATTATAATCTGTGCTAGCTCACGTGTTGCTTTTGTAAATGATGTCAGAGTCGGTAAAATGGGTGAAATGAGCAGGCAGAAACTTGGGAGGGCTGCAAAGGAGGGTGAGGGGTAAGATACATATTTTCTAGTGTATACAGAGCTGCACATAACTTAAGATGTGTGCAGCTCTGCATAGTAGGTTAAATGCAACTACTGAATGGAAATATGTTTGAAGCATATCGTATGGTTTAAGCGTATGATACAGGGTGTTGCCGCACCCTATCAGCGGCAACATCGGTGGGACAAGCCGCTACCAGCATTGTATAGTCGTAGCACTAGGCTATCACAGTACAACATTTATAAATTGCATGAATGAAGAACACTGTATCAATGTACTTCACTGCGGCTAAACCACTCGTGGGTTTAGTTGCTTCTAACCAATCAAAGCAGTGACCAATCAGAGCGAAGACACTCTGTTTACAAGTGCCACCGTGCCCTGGTAGCCATGGGTATGCAGGCATTTGTAGTTCTACAAATGCCAACATACCCTAAAACTTTAGCCATAACAGGGCTTGCTGAGACCTGCAGTTCACCAGCAAATAAAACAAAATTTCACCATTCACACTTTCGCCTTTTTTAAACATTACATTACCCACACACCCATTGTACCATATGATTTGAGAAAAGTCCTGGTGCTATCAGCATGGGGCTGGTCTTTCCTAAGTGAAGGACCAATCTGGTTGACATTATAGCAGGAGACCCTACACTGAGTTTCTCTACTATGGTGTCATCAACCCAGCCAGTTAGAGCCTAGTGATGGTACAGGCTATTTGCCCATGTTGGTTGTCTTTCCGATTTTTCTGCCACCAGTCTAGGCTATGAGTGCTACTGCTGGTTACTATTTTAGGTGGGGTACTGTTTTATTAAAAAAATATTATTTTTATTTTTACTCGCTTCCAAGATACCTGCTGATGATTATGAACATCATCATCACATACCTTGCACAAGCAACAGATACGCCTCCTGACAGTTATATCTGCTGGTGTTTTCATCTCTGCATGATTACATGAAATGCCCTTACTGTACTTAGCCTACATTGCAATGACCATTCCTTCCCCGTTCCGCCTTGTTAAGTGTAGACAGGTGTAAGCTGCATCTCAGTTTATGCACTTACCCTTACGCATTTTTGGTGTGCAGACATATTTTGACCAAATAAAATGAACTTGCATCCAAATCTACTGAGGCCCAGTGAGTATTGGTGCAGCTCGTCCCGCTTTTCATATTGGGAGTTTTGGGAAGTATGACAACTTAACAAGGCAATCTACAGACACCTTTACATCATATTTACCAACTAAGAGTTGCCCTCTGGGATATCCCGGAGGTCAGAGAAGTGGGAGGGAGGAAGGGAGCAGGCCGTGGTGAATTGCGTTAGTGGCTCCCATCCTGCCCACTTCATTAGGGAGACCTGCCTGGAATTCGGGAGTTTCCTGAACATTCCGGAAGAGTAGACAAGTATACTCTACACACCATAGTATGCAGATTTTTCTCAAAGCAAAGCACTCAGTAAGAAACAGCTGCTATCATCCATTTCATTTGTTTAGCGCATTTCATATAACATGCACACAAGAAAACTCTAAAGTCACCTCTGAGAAGTTTTGCATTGCAGAGATCTTCTGTAGTACAGACATAACCCACTATGACCATGATTCATCTACTAAGGATGGGTAGAAGAGCTTACAGGGTTACAAACTAAATCTACTTCTGTATAATCTTAGATTTCGTCTTAGTTTTCCCAAATTATGCTTTTTCTGGCTTCATTTACAAATAGACAATCTCTCATGCACGCCTCAGAATAGAACACTGGATTTTTTTTCTGGTGCTCTTCAAGTGACATATTTCAAAAGATACCAAAACAGAACGCAATAATTTGTGCACAAAATCAACCTTCAGCAAAAAGAACAATTTAATTACACTACACACAAGCAAGTTATAAATGCAGTGCATTCTGCTGATAACAGCTAAAGGAACATTCCAATTACAACCAATATCCAGACAAAGTCCCTCTAGACAGCTTTGTAGACAAGACTGCGATTTAGGACTCTATTAGTGTTCATATTAACTCTTACTGGACACATCGCTGTAGCAATATTTTGTTATATCTGAAATTAATATCACTAGATTTGCTCTGCACAGATATTGAAAAAATACACAATCATTTATTTACCTATTTGATTATAACATACATGTGTTTTTTCTTGTTTATTATTTATTTTGCAAAAAAACTAATTTATTTCATTAAAGTTAATATATGTCTATATGCTATATGAGATATTTGCATTGGTTGTTTATGTACTGTCACAAACATAGCGTTTACAAGTAATCATGTAGCCACTTACTTTCAGTCCAGATATAGAGATTCTATCCCTGGTGCCACATCTTACATTCAAAGTAATCAAAGTTATGTATGTTTTAATCTTTAATTATATAATCAAAATTTTTCATAAAACAGTTACTTTAAAAAAATACTGTTTTTTTTAAAAAAAACTGTTGAGAGTAAAGTTTCCATTTTTGCAGATGTCACCTAACTTCAGAACAAGATGTAGTTTCTCTGCAGAGGAACTTTAATAAACTGGAGGATTGGGCGGACAAATGGAAGATAAAGTTTAACATAAATAAATGTAAGGTTATGCATGTAGTGATCAAAAACAAGAACGTAATCTATAAATTAAAGGGGATAAATTTAGAAGAATCTATAATGGAAAAGGATTTGGGAGTGCTCGTAGACAGTAGGCTTAGAAATAGTGCCCAATGTCAAGCAGCAGCTGCAAAAGCCAATAAAGTATTGACATACATAAAAAGGGGCATAGATGCAAGGGAAGACAGTGTAATTTTACCACTATATAAATTGTTGGTAATAACTCATCTTGAATACAGAGTACAATTCTGGGCATCACTCTATAAAAAAGACATTTTGGAAGTAGAAAGGGTTCAGAGAAGGGCGACAAAATGAATAATGGGTATGGAGTCACTTAGCTATGAAAAAAGGTTAGTTAGTTTAGGCATGTTTACTTTAGAAAAGAAGCATCTAAGAGGGGATATGATTACTATGTACAAATACATTGAGGGTAAATACAGAGAACATTCATGGGAACTTTTTACCCCAAGGACTGTACACAGGACACACGGTCACCCCCTAAGTTTAGAGGAGAGGAACTTTCATTACCAGCAAAGGAAGGGGTTCTTTGCAGTAAGGGCAGTCAAGATATGGAATTCACTGCCAGGGAAGGTTGTAATAGCAAATTCAATTGATATGTTTAATTTTTTAGTGGAAAAGGGTTTTTAGGGTTATAACCGTTAATTAAAATAAAGGACAGTAGTGGATCAGGAAGAAATAGGGCTGAAATATTGGGTCAGGAGGGATTTTTCTCGATTGAAACAAGTTGGCAGTTGCTTTATCTGGATCAATTTCAAATATAAAGACGGATTGCAGAAGATCCAAACAGGTTGAACTTGATGGACTGGTGTCTTTTTTCAACCTCATCTACTATATTACTATGCTACTATGTAAATTGTATGTGGGTGCAAGTGTGCATATCTACCCACAAATTTGCATGGATACAAGTTAAATTCGCTTAAGCGCAATTCAACTTTGAATAAGCATATAACCAACTCACACGTCTGTACTTGCATGGCAAGTGTAGAACTTATACCTACTTTGTGTAGGAGAAAAAAATACAACTACAAAACCAACTTTAGAAATGTGTGCAGCTCAGGTTGACATGGTTAACTTACATTGATGCACCATTATTGAATTCTACTGGCATGTGAAGGGCAAAGGGACTCAAATGTTAGATACAGTTAAAAATACGACACAAATTGTATGCATGTGCAGTGTGACTATGTTTATATAACATGCAATATTATATGCGCAAATTAATTTGCATCCAACTCTAAACCAAGGCCTTTATGTCCCATAGGATGACTGTGCATCCTGGACTACTGTTGTAGTAAATGCATCATCATGACCTTCTATTAGAAATTGAGTTACAGGAAGTTCACTGACTTCAATGGCACAAAGGGTAATTAAAGGGCAAAAAGTTTTTGCCGTATCTATCAAGGGGTTACCATCTTGTTATCGCTGGGTCTCTCCTGTGAAAGCTAGTCTGTTTTACAAGGATTGAGGTGCAAAAATGAATGAAAAATGCTTTGTTATTTCAATAAAGCATTTGATCAATTACATATCGTAAAGTTTAAATCTGTGTATTTAGTGCACAGAGATCCAACCTAATAGTACTGCACACAATGGCTCTGATTCATTAAGGCATGCAAAATGAACGCATTGAGCATTTTATTAAAACCCACGCCCGTATTCAATTAAAAGTGGGTCTGAGGAACGTCTCTTGCTGGTACGCTCTGCATATACAGCACTTGCCGTATTGAAACAGGCACAACACACTACTGGATGCGTAGAAGGCATATGTGGAATATAAAGTCCTGGCAGAATGCACAGAAAAAAAAGATTCAGTTATTGTCAGATGTTAATAATATAGTCATTAATGAAAAAATATTATTAAAAGAAAGAGTTTTTGTTTTTTTTCCTCCTCATGAAATACGTTTATTAGGATATTATTAATGTCTACTGTTCATAAAATGCATTTACACAGTTGTTCTTGAATGCAAGCAAATGTTCTAGCATTCATACGCGTCATCACAATCACTTACACCCGCCCTGTGGCTGGTGCAAGTGATACGACGGAAACCACGTACCTTAGAGATGCTCAGAGGTTGAATCAGATGCTGCTGCGTGCACTCGACCTTGGCACGTCCTAATTGTACATTGGCTACGTGCATACGCCCCTTCCCTCACTCTCCCGCCCATGAAATCGTAAGCTGTTGGATGTGTCATTGGCGTTCCAAGATAAATTGGATGTACTTGCGGTAACTATAGTCCGTTTCTGGCCATGCGCAGAGCAATTTAACCCAAAATAAGCCATGTATCAGCATTTAATTTCTTTCATGAATCAATCCCATTGTTTCAAGTAAATTGCATTGCATTTGGGGCAGCACGGTGGCTAAGTGGTTAGCACTTCTGCCTCACAGCGCTGGTGTCATGAGATCAATTCCCGATCATGGCCTTATCTGTGTGGATTAGTATGTTCTACCCGTGCTTGCGTGGGTTTTCTCCGGGTGCTCCGGTTTCCTCCCACACTCCAAAAAACAATAGTAGGTTAATTGGCTGCTATCAAAATTGAACCTAGTCTCTCTCTCTCTCTCTCTCTCTCTCTGTCTGTCTGTCTGTGTGTCTGTGTGTCTGTGTGTGCATGTTAGGGAATTTAGACTGTAAGCTACAATGGGACAGGGACTGATGTGAATGAGTTCTCTGTACAGCGCTGCGGAATCAGTGGCGCTATATATGTAAATGGTGATGATGATGATTGCCATTGGAAGTAATGCAGCAGGGACAAATGTCAAAATGTGTCCTATGCACACTAAACAAACACCCCAAGGTCTGTTATACAAATAGAAGAGTAGAGATGACACTTCAGTAAAGAAGTGGCTGGCCATCAATTGTTATTGAATGAGGCCAATGTGAGTACAGACAAGGGTGAGTTCTTCAGAATGACAGGGTTACTGGTATGTAACCATGGTTTCGATATTTGGCAGCAGTTCAGTATTCAGTAAAAAAGTGCATGTTAGCTTGAGTTACCCTTTTTCTTTGCATGAAAATTATTTAGACATTTCTAGATGTTTTTTAAAATATTTAAAACAGTATTGAATAGCTACATCTAGCTCATTGCTAAGTACACAGGCTTATTTTCAGTGTTTATTGATTGCTGTGGATAAGTAAAATAAATGCAGCTAAACTTAAATGCCTATGTAGCACAATAACAGCTGACTGAGCATGATGGGAACTTGTGTTTAACAGCAGCTAGAGTGTGAAATCTTTATAATCCCTTTCCTATTAACCAATCAAGGGATAGATTTATATTACTCCATAGCTGGTGCTTATTAAAATTATCATGCAGTGAACAAGGTTAAAGATGTAAATTTTAGTTATTGTGAGCGGCATTTTGAAAACTATTATCTTTTAAGTACTTTGTCATACCGCCCAACTTTACAGCTCTTTGAATCGCGGTGCACGGTGCAGCAGGTGGGAGATGGTAGCTACTTGCCAGTAATTTGCACTACTGAGCTAAGAGGAGTGGTGTTCACCAGGGACCCCCGCAAGGAGTTATGGTCATCACTTCATGAAATGTGCAGGTCGCGGTTCTCAAACTCAGTTACTAGTGAAGTAGGTAGGTGACAAGAGAGTGGTCAGACGGTCTGTGTTCAAAGCCAGCTGGGAGCGAAGTTCCGAATCATGATCCAAAGAGGTGTCGAGAAAGCCAGAGGTCAGAAGCCAGACGAGAGCTGCAGGACAGAATCAGGAACCAGAAGAATAGGCAATGCCAAGTCGAAGTCACAAGTCGAAGGAACAAGCCAGATGCTTGGGAATAGGGAACAGAATGCAGGAATAGGTAAGTATTGCTGGAACTAGGTAGACCTAATACTCTGGCACCCTATTGGTGCCTCAGTCTCCTTTAAATAGCAGGCTTACTAGTTACCTCCGGCAGTCAATGATGTCACTGATCGCCGCCGAAGCTCGGAATCTAGTTCCATTGCCGGGCCATGAGAGCGTATGCGCAAAAGTGCCGAAAGGACAGACAGGGGAAGAGCTTCCCATTGCTAAGCAACGGGACATGCCCAGCTGTTGGGGAGAGGCGTCAGTCCCCGTGTGGCTGTGTGGACAGACTATGTAAAGAGCATAGCCACACCCCTGTTTGTTACTAGCTGTTTTGAAGTGCTAAGCCACCCAGTACCCCCCACCCCGCAAAATACCCATTCATTACCATGCACACTAGTGGCAGGTGTGAGCTCAAAGCTGCTCTGTTATGTACAGCAGAAGTAAATGGGTTATCCCTACCAACTTGCAGATCCCTGGGACAAATGGGTTTACATAGGTGGAAAAGAGCCCTCCAACTGGATCTGTTCTGGCTAAATCAGGACAGTTGGGAGGAATGCATTGTTGGTATCTCTGCTTACAAATAGTAATAATCACAACGTCAATAACTTTGATCATTACAGAACAAAGTAATTTCCATGTAGTTGATTGAGCAGTATAATAATCAGCAGCTTGTTTTAAGTTTCCATTGACATCTAGTGAACATTATTAGTATTACATGATTAAAAAATAAAAAAAAAGAAGCCAGGCTTGCAACGATTTACAAGGCCCCAATGCAATATCCTTGTTTCTTTACCTAAAATGTATAATATGACAAATCACTACAATACAATATGTAATCAGAAAGTAGCATATAGGCTTCCAAAGCTTGGTTTGTAAGTATCGGCTTAATCTCATTGCATCACTTTGTGTTGCTGTAATCTGTAATACCTGTAATATCTAATCATATATGTAATACAAAAGTAAACCCTCAATAAACAATATGAATAAAAGTCCTGGTGCTAGAGGGTATCATCATGTTCCTAAAACACTAAATCAAATATTCTAATACATATTTTTATACATAATGTATTTATATAGAGGAGGTCATCAAAATGAATCCTAAGATATATTGATTCATTTAGATTTATGTATGTGTGGGAGTTCCTATACAATAAGCCTGTCTCATGCTTCCTCCTTTTACGTCTGCACTCACTTGAATATAAAGATAAAAGCAATTACCTACAGGCTCCATAGCCACTGCCTCCAATGTGACAGCTATACTTACACCCCTGCCCATAATCTCAGCATCCATCTCCATAATTTTGTCAATGCCATTTCTCTTCATTTTCTGACTTAAAAGGATATACAGTATTATATTCAGAATAAAACACAAAGGTTCTGTCATATTAACAGGGAAAGAATTGTGAAGACCAAATATTGATGTTAATTTCAACTTATTAGAGGAAATTGTTAGTTAACTGTAGAAAGTGCAGGATTGCAAATATGTGTCACGGGCACTAGGAGTCTTGCCCAGGAATTCACCAGATGACTGGGCTTACCAGAGTAGTGAAGTTCACACAACGGTCCTCTGGTAGCAGGGTGACTAGCGGAACATATATAGATAGAGAGAGAATGCCAATACAGAATAGGAAAGTCAGTGACTTGCAGCAATCTTGGTCAGTGAATCAGCGACTAGCTGATATTGTGGAAAGGCAGATTTGAACACGGAGATCAGTATGGATGTGAGCAGATGCGTGGAGGTAGTAGGGAAGTCAGTGGTCTGCGTACAGCAAGTTGTACCACTGCTTAATAGGTGAGGATGTGTACAGGTGTCGATGAGTGGAGGCATACAAAGGATAATAGGATGCAGACACTGAGAGCACAGAGGAACTAAATCCCAACAGATATGCAGCGTATCCAGCAAAGTCTATAGCGGTATGTGTGGTGCTGCTTGGTAGAGACTTGCTCAGCACAGATATGCAGGCCAATAATGGATAGTCAATCACAATTATGCATATAACGACTGAGTAGTACAGTTAGTTCCAAACAGATATGCAGCGTAACAATAACAGTCTATAGCGGGTATGGATACCGCCGCTGAGAGGGAAAACTTGTTCTAGCGGATATGCAGAGTAAACGTAGAAAGTCAATAACAGATATGCATACCGCTATTCAGTAGAACAGTCTGTCCACAGGGAGATGCAGGGACTGCAGAGACGCTGGACGGCAGAGACGAGTGTAGGAACCACAGGTGAGTAGATCCGGTAATTAGAGTCCAGCTGAGGACACAGGCAGAAAACAGGAGACTGTAGCAGGTATGGAAACCAGCGATGAGTATAACAGGAATCAGCAGGTAACTGAAGACCCTAGTAGAACACAGGAGACACCTTCAGAGACTCACAGGGAATGAGACTCAAGATCAGGCAATGAGGTAATGAGCACAGGTGCCTTAAATAGGGAGAGTTGCCTGATCAACCAATTAGATTAAAAGCAACAGTCACAAGAGTTCTTGGGTGCTGCGCATGCGCAGTCCATCAGGATGGCGGACGGCCGCGGTTCAAGATAGGTGCCGGCAGGAAGGCTAGGGAGCCACGCACCAGCGTAGAGGCACTCACGGTCCGGTGAGTGACAATATGTTTGACCACAACTGTATAAATGTGCTTTCCCATACATGTGCCTTCAAACATACAGAACATCCTCAATGGCTTCCCATTAAAAGTATATACCATGTCTATTCTTTGACACCTTTGAGGACATGAAAAAAATCAAGATGTTTTAAAGTACTTAAGAGGCTCTACAATGTGCTGTCTCTGCCACTTAAATCTTATTTATTCCACTATAAAGTAAACTTTATTTAATAATAGCGATGTGCTGTTTGTATTTTGGCTAATTTAACAATTCAAGTTTTACATACATTCAAGTCAAGCCAAATTAACCCGTGAATTGGCCCCGCTCCTCAAATGTGATCAAATGTTCCAATCTCGCAAAATTTGGTTGCTGCCAGGCGGTGACAGCCCAAGTTTTCTGACTTTCTGGGAATTGTAGCCTTGCTTCATAATGCAATAAAGGCAACACCACTACAACTCCCAGAAGCTCATGCACACGCCAATAGTATTACTGGACCATTCAAAGAGCAGTAAATACTGAACACCTCTAAAAAGAGAGAGCTGTTGGCCAGAGAAATGCAGGGAACCCTGTCCTTTCAAGTATGTAGGGAGGTTTAGGAAAAGCAGGTAAGTGTGTATTTCATTTTTAAATTCTTTTTTAGGTATATTATTTAAATACTAATCTAAGAACAAAATGCCGCTCAAAATTATATAATTGTATGTGATTTTTCAGCATTTTACCTTTTATGGTGAACCCAAAAGAAAAAAACAAAATTCCAGCCTGTTTTTGCCAAAACCAACACCAAAACACAAAAAATGGTTTTAGAAACAAAACTAAAACCAAAACATGGATTGGCTTGCTCATCTCTACTAAATAATTTCCCTTACCAATAAAACACTTTGAAATTAGTCTCAACCCTGGGACTCACACCATCTGTATTTAGCTGTGTCCTAGAACTTACATATAGCAGGAACCACCATGGATCAATGTTGGCACTGCCTGGTGCATTCTGTACTGGAGAGAAAATGGCCACAGACTTTTATTTAATAATTTCCATCATAAACTTAAGGAGAGGACCATACTGTGCAACAAGTGCACCCAAGGGCCACAAAACCATGCCCACTAACCAAATAAAGAGTCACCAATTACTCGCTAACCTGCTTCTCATGCATGCATATTGAAGATATCTGATCCCATAACTGGAAAATATCTCCATCTAGCCTATAAAACCTGGGTGTGCATTACACCAATTCCCAGTGCCTGATTGAAAATGAGCCCATCATGCCAATAACGTCAGACATTTTGTTTGTTCAATTTTTTGAGGATTCTTTTAAGTGCCTTAGTGTTAATGGCCTGTTTCCATTTTAGCTAGTGTACCATTTCAGAGCGTGCACCCATCTAGCATTTTGCTGATTATTATCATATCTGAGCAAATATTGGCTGCCAATTCCACAATTGTGTCCCCACATCATTACATTGCATCGTAGTTCTAGTGATTTTTTGCTATTTCTGGGATCACTTGGGACCAGAAAATGCGGCACTGTGCATTTGGACAGCATCGGTTCCCAAATTCTGTCCCAAAGGCAGCACTGCCAAACTTATTGCTACCTAGTGTATGCATGTGTTCCAGCATATCAACACTTTAAAAATGAAACAGGACCTAAAAATTCAACAATAAACCATGTAATAATTGCAAGCCCAACAATTTCCATTAATCAGATGTATGGTCTTCTTCCCACTTTACACTACCTCTGGTGAACTGGTATCTCATCGCTCAGTCCTTCTGTATAAATAACGGCACCAGGAATCTGTGGGCAGATGCTCAATAACTACTGTACCTTATCTACAGAACATATACAGGAGCCATGTGATCTCTTAAGCTTAATCCACTTCAGTGGGGGAACTAGCGAGCTGTGTGCCGGTGCAGGGAATCAGAGAGGAGAGACCCGTTGCCCACAGCTCGCTAGTTCCTTGTGCAGTGGTCCCCATTATCTCGATGGGCCCCAGTGCACCACACCTGCTGCACAAATGGTAGTTCCTCCACTGATCCACTTACATTTGCTTAACTGATCAGTCTTTAACCAGCTGATGAGAAAGGCTAGCCCCCACCTCTCAACTTAATGTCAATTATGGACAGTCCTCCAGTCTCTTTTTTTTTTTGCAGGACTGACTAACTCTCTTATTCTTGTAGCTTCACAGAATGCAAACACTGCCCTAAATAATGTTACCTTGAACCCTAACAAGCACACTCTTACAATACTTGTCAATGTCAACTTCAATATCATAGGAATAATATGGCGCCTACTATCCAGGCTGAAGTCAGTCTCTTCCACCCTGCTACCACCCTTCTTACATGCCACCTTATATCAGGACAGCCCAATGACTGCAAGAAGAATGAGAAACCTGCCAATACTCTTTACGCTGAGCTGGCTGCATATAAATAGCTCTATCGTCTTTACTTTGGGCACAACTGGGGACCATAATCTCTTATAAGCTCATAAGCCTGTGAGAAAACTACCCATGTGTCCCAATGTGCATAGTAGGAGGTTATTAACTCTCAGAAGTGAGCAGGGTATCTGTGAAGGGCCAAGGTGTTAATTTTGAGAACTGGATTCTCAAATTTGCTAGCCCAACATTAACCAAAGTCAGCCTTGACCACTTATCCAACTCCAACCTCTTTTCATTGTAACTCACCATATACTTACCACTTAAGATGATCTAGTGACATTGCATTCCAAACCTTCAGCAGAACACCAGCTAGCTATTCACTGGCCCTTTTATTCCCATAGTAACACTGACAGCACCACAGTTAATATCTATAATAGTGCCGCCGTGCAAGTTGTGTTTAGTTCACCCAATCAGCAGGCAAATTCGTCCCATTTTTTTTTCTTTACAATGTTTAGAAACCGCTCGTAAAATATCTGGCTTTAGCATGCAGTAGCTTCTAGCCCAATGCAATTCAGCATTGGTACCAGTCCTCTAGGAGGAGAGCACATGTTCGGGCCCCGGCCCAGCCAAAGCTAAACAACACTGTGGAGATGACACTGACGTTAATCATACTGTTTCCATCTCACAGCTTCTTTGTACTTTCACTTTTATTTTAGCAAGTTGTGGTGTGGTTGGAAAGGGTCTCTCCAATGTTCTGTTACAGCTTTGCTGTTACTGCTTCCCATTTTATTTGAAATGAGAAGTGACTAGGTTTCTTTGCTGTCAATATGTAATTATAACATGATGAAATTCTTTCTTTATGACTTTTAGAAAATATATAATATTTATTAGATAACATAAAAGGTGGCATCATGATAGGTTGAAACTCAGCTGTGGAGTAGCTTTGAATTCAGTGTCGTGAAGGAGTTTTAACTTTATCTTGAATTTGGGAAAAAGTATATTCGTTTCCCCTCAATAAATAATTATTTGATGGTAGTGATGCAATTATTAGGCCAATTATGTAAATTTAGGTTTCGTGTCAGTTTGGGCAGACTAAGTGTAGGGAGATTGAGAAAGGGTGGTAAAATGTTTTATATTTTAGTGATCAACTTGACCCAACTATGTAGTGAGGCAATTGTAGCTTTGGAAGTATCTTTAGTAAGTGGTTTACCTTTAGGATGGAGGCATAATAAATCCTTTATAGGAAAAGACGTTTTCATGCCATTTTCCCGAATAACCCACGGTTTTAAATAATGGACTACATGCCAATCCTTAAGATGGTATAGTGGGCAGACCAATTGGTAGTATTCTAGGTTAGGAAATGCTAACCACCTGCATTTTTGGGTAGATACATACAACCCCTATCATCGCCAAATGAAATATCTTCAGTAATGTAGCTTGTAGTAGCTGTGGGATAATCCTGAACAAATACAGCACTTTAAGTAGCAGCATTATCTTTATGGATGCTGTTTAGCTCAGCTAGGAGACCTCATAATTCATCCAGTCCCTAATGAGCTAATTTAATTAGGTCAATAAGATAAAATAATTGCAATCTATAATTTCCTCCTCCTTAGCTGGGATTTGAATGCCCACGTAGCTCAAAGATTTCTCTTGCCAGGTACATTTAACTATAGAGTGAAAATGATGCTCTTCCAGGAGTAGATGAAGTGCCGGCAATGAGGACTCGGAGCAGCTCAGGTAGTTGATAGGATAGTAACTCAATTAAAATATGGTATATATGGTAATAGGCATTCTGAACATGTTAAAAGTATATATAGTCTTTAACAGTAGCATGTCTAGCCTTCCAGGCATCATACAGATTATACCCAGCGAGGGACTGATAAAATGATATGGACAGGTCATAGCTGGAAATTTCCCTAGTCTGGTTGGATGGGCTGGACCTATACATCTTTGAGTTAGGGGTTATATTAAAGTCGCCAATTAATATTATTGATCCATTTCCTGTTTTCTGGATTTCATTGCAAACGTGAAGGGCACTTGTTTTGTATTGGGTCAATATGTTGAGATCAAAGTGTCATCTCTATTGTCTAATTTGACTTTTAAGACTTTTAAGACCATCTCTAAAGTGTTGAATCTGTTAGGAGTTTGGCTTCTAGTGCTGATGTACAAAGTCATATTCTGGTTTAGTTTTGTATGATTAAAGTGGAGGCAGGGGAAGGGCAGGGAGAGAAACAGGGTAGAAGGGAGATATAACCAAACTGAAATAGCTCTCAGATGAGGGCTAGATATTTTGTTGCACAAAGTAATGCAACAAAAAGTAACTGTGTAACCTGGTCCCCACCACTCAGCTGTACAAACTACGACCTAACATGAGTATGGTTCTTTGTGGATACTCACAAACCATAACATCTACTGATTGGAGCAGGTATTTCAGTTCCATTATAGAACAGTAGAAAGTTGTGGTAGATTTCTCTGACAGATAAAAGGGAGAAAATAAGCTAGTAAGATATCTGCAAACAGCTGCAAATCCCCCAGTAAACTGTTGAGAATGAAAAAAGTTTGGCTGCATTTAGTATTCTCTCTTTTACATGGAGGTAGTGAAGTCTCATAAGTGTATCTCAGGCACATTTTTCAGCTTTGGGATATGATAGATGCAATCAACGTGGTAGGAGGTGGCTTGAAGAACTTTATCGGTGGGACTGTATTGCTGAATTTAGTTTTTCTGGGCCTCATTTTGGCTTTACAATTAGTAGTCAATAGTTAGCTTTCCCAGGGATTATTTGCAGGATGTACGGTGAATTGTGTTGTTAAGCTTTGAGGGAAGGGGGTCAAAGTGTCTTTGGTCATTTAAGTTGATATTTATTAGGGAAATGTTCTGCCAAACTTATTTGTCAAGTCACTGCAGCCCTAAGTTTTTTTTAATCTGAGGCTCTTGTCCTGTTAATATATTATGGAAGAGCCCCATGTCTTATCAAATTTAATCAGGTTAGTAGTTGGAGAAGAGTGAGAATACTTATTGGGTTAATTGTTTCTACTTATGCATCTCACTTATGCTCTCAATATTTACTACCCACATTCTTTTTTTCCACACCTGACTTTTGGGAACATTTTCTTTATCACCCTGAGGACTCTCTCGCCAGTGGCCTAGTTGTTCTTACATGCTGACTTCTCAGACTGTCACTGCATTCCAGACTAGTTGATACCACTACCTCCAGTTCTTTTCTTGCTCTTGATCTACTCTCTTTAAGTCCTCTAGAGGATGGGATAAGTTCTGATCCCTCAGGCCGTGCTCCTCACTTGGGATGACCTCTCCCCATCTTCCAAGTGTCTCCCCAACAATGCCTCCCCAAGACTGCAGCCCAGCCTGATTCAGCAACATTTAAACTAAATTTGGAAATAACAAATAACACACCTAGCAGAAACTGTTGTTGCCTCTGTTTGTTCTGCTGGACACAGGAGGAAGTAAATGTGCCCTCAACTTTTATATGACGATGAATCCGGACATTGCGCCAATCACCCTGCTCTCTTCCCCTTATCTCTCTCCAAACCCTTATGAAAGGGTTCTAAAGTCCCTAAATTTCACTTGCTCCTGCTATATGGAAAAAAATGCACTTAATTAATTAATGTAATTATTTAATTAATTAAATATTATTAAAATATATATTTGAATTACCGACGTGTGTGTATATATATATATGTATGTATATATATATATATATATATATATATCTTACTCCACCTATATACACTGAAACTCTCCATCATTTTGAGTGATCTCCATGTGGTCAGTAGTGACATATGTTAGTGTGTGGTACAGTAAAAGATTCAGTGTGCCAGCAGCTTTAGAATTATTAAATGGTATATTTAAATGGTGCTGAAGCATTGGCAAAGGCCTCCAGGCTACCTCTTTTGTATAGTTTGTTAGTGGAGAATGTTGTCAGGCAGACTGAGAATAGATGAACCACTGCAAACAATTCTGCAGTACGTTTTTATCCTGTTTTATGTCTCCAGGCATGGCAGCTGTAATAGTCCCAGAGCACACCTCTTTGCTCCATAATTTAGATTCAGGAATAACTCTTTAACTGACATAAACAATCATGGATTGATGAGGTTTTTTACTGGTAATTCAGAATATATATACACAATAAAATTAATATCTGTAAGATATTACAGAATATGCCCATACTACTACTACTATATAGTCTATATACACTTTAGAGTCTATAAGAGAATATCTTTAGTGCAAACTATATAACTATGATATATATGTATTTAAGAGAACGCTTAGAATTTTATTTTTTTTCGTTGAGACGATGATGTAGAGATTATGATTGTTGGGGTTATTTTAATCTAGGACCTTTAAGATGACAGCATTATTTATTATAAATGTCTGAATTTGTCTACTTCACCAGGTGTTTTAGATCTCTGTCCATCAAGGATGGGGAATCCTATAGGTCAGACTTGCCAAAAAGCGTGTACACAGGACCAAGATTGCCCGAGGAAGAAGCAGCGGTGTTTATGCGATGGCGAATGTGGGATGAGCTGTGTTGCAAGTATGTCTACACGAATAGCTTCAATAGATGGTTATAGACTGACTCTGCATCTTGTATCATTATAACAAAATTGAATTTCATCCAGATGAAGAAGATTGATGTAATCATTTTAAAAAACTAATTTATTCTCTACATTAGTGCTCAATCCAACCCCTATTTTTAGCAAAGTGGGAATTTTCTTCAACTGCGAGCTGCATTAGCCAGGAAAACCGTGAGCATAATTTAAATAGTGCAAGTGCATTGCATGTGCTAAAATGTTCATCTTCCATAGTGATCTTGTGCTTGCTCGTGTGTTGTTCCAGGTGCACAAATATGTAAACAGCTGCAACGTGTTCATATTTTTCTGGTGTTTTGTAGCATGTGAGGTGGAATTGTGACATCCTTTCTATCCTTACCTCTCCTTGACACATGTGCTGTAGGTGCAAATGTGCAAAGTCGTGTGAAGGCATTACCGACATATCTAGAGCCTAACCCCTCTTTTAAATAAATGTATTGATAAGTTGATCTACTCTCAGCTAATTTCTTGTTTAGATTTTAATTACATTGATTTCTCGAGTGCTGATCTCTAAGCATTTGATCAGCTTGTTAACGTTGCAGTGTTTTACATTTGCATGTCATTAATAACCCATTCTCTCTGAAAAATTCTATAAGCACTTCATAATAATAAACATATTTGCGTACTTAATTGACTATTCAATCCTTAGAAATCATAGTACAGTATTTATTGCATAAACAATTCATAGGCCATCTTGACCAGTATTAAATCATATTCTTTTATCTGTTTCCCAGTAATTATTGCATTACTGTCAGCACAGAGCGTTCATACATCCTATGCAGCAGGCTAACCCATAATTCCATGCTTCTGTCTTTTTTATAAGTCAGTATGGCTTTGTGGACACTTTAAACTGGCAGTTGAATTTAATATTGTATATATATGTATCTATACTTTTTCCAGATTCCCATGATTCAATAATTCCCTGAAAAAAGTTGTATTTTCTGCCATAAATCATCCTTCAATTTTTCTTTAATATTTGGTGACACTTTTATGCTTACGCTCTACAACTCTTGCGGGACGTTGCCACACATGTGGAAGTAATCTTCTGTTAATCATTTTATGGTGCCATCAGAGGAAATCATCTTTTAACACCTCCATTCCTCCTCTAGCAGCAGAATTCATTTTTAGATACTCCCCCCAAAAACCATAAAAAAGAGAGCCTATGTTGAAATGCAGGCAAAGCTGTGTAGTGAAATGTCAAAGAAGGACTGGATCACTCCTTGCCTCCTTCTTGAATTGTGAACTTGTGAATTGTGATCTGTCACTCAAACAGCTGAGCCAGATGGATGCAGCTTTTGTTTAAGTCTGCTGCCTAGGGAAATATACTTACCTCACCCCATGACAGGGATGCCTCTGTCAAACTAAATTATTATTATGTACTGCTACACTAGAGCATATGCAATAAATTAAAAATGTACATATACACTTAAATATGTACATGCATTCATTATGCTTTCTTGAGTGCCAGTCATATGACCACCTCCCCATACCCAATGGGGCAAAGGCACTTAAGGGCATCAGAACAGGAAAAGGGGGGGTGGCTGTGGGGTGGCCCTCACACCAATGGTAGGAAGGAAGGGATGGGATGGGCAGGCAAGCTCATCCTCCCTTTCTCTCCTTAGTGGTGAAAAGAGCCAATGAGCTGTGGCGGGGAGAGGGCCATAGATGGGGGGAAGCCAAGAGTTTTAAGGATGAATGGAGGGGCAGGTAGCATTCCAATTTGTGATTCCAGCTTCCTCCACAAACAGATAGAGCCTTTTACTAGTCAGAGCTGCTACCATAGGCCCAAGATCAGAGTGACCTATTGTCTTACCTCTCCTTACCTGTATCAAGTCCAGCATTCAGCAAGGCACAGCAGAGAGGCGTGCAGATCCAGTAATGGTGCCAGATTATGTGACCACACTGAGAGATCAACTACAGGGCACCTAAATGAGGACAAAGTAAAGCAGAAAGCCTAAAAGTGTAAGTTACAGAATTAATGCAGACACAGTTAAAAACAAGTAGCAGCAGAGTAGAAGCCAGATACTGAGCTAGCAACAATTGATGAGTGAGTTATTATTATTATTATTTTTTATTTATAGGGCACCACTAGCTATCCGTGGCGCTGTACAGGGACAGACAGAAACACGATACAGGGTGAGACAGCACGGTACAGTTAACAAAAAGCACAGTAACTTCGAAGCTCAATGTACAGCTAGATGAGAGGTGAGAGCTCCAAGCGGGGTAGAGAGAGGGGTAGAAGGGCAGGAGGACCTCGTGGAAGAGACAAGGAGCTGAAAAGCAGAGTTAAGGTGGTGGAGAACAGAAGGAGAGGAGGCCCTGCTCGAAGGAGCGTACAATCTAAGGGGAGGGTAGGACGGACAGAGACGCAATGGTAGGAAGAGGGAATGGGGAGAACAGAGGCAGAGACGGAGAGGGAGGAAGAGGAGAATGAAAAGGAGGGAGGTAAGAGGGGGACAGGAGGGAGGGCAGGAGTGGGAGGGGGGTAGGGGGAGACTGTGAGGAGGTCAATTAGGTGGGGGACTGGAGGGCTTTAAGGAAGAGGTGGGTTTTTAAGGCCCGTTTGAAGCTAGACAGGTTGGGGGAAGTTCTGATGGAGTGGGGGAGCTGGTTCCAGTGGAGGGGGGCAGCACGGGAGAAGTCTTGGATGCCAGCATGGGAGGAGGTAACCAGGGGGGAAGAGAGGCGGTGGTCATTAGCCGAGCGCAAAGGGCGGGATGGAGCGTGAATGGAGATTAGGTTGGAGATGTAGGGAGCAGTGGAGTTGGAGAGGGCCTTGAAAGTAAGAGTGAGGAGCTTGAACACGATTCTGTAGGGGATGGGGAGCCAGTGGAGGGATTGATAGAGGGGGGAGACGAGAGACGAGAGGAGCGGCGAGAAAGGAAAATGAAACGAGCGGCAGCATTGAGTACAGAGTGAAGGGGAGCGAGATGAGAGCAGGGGAGGCCAGTAAGGAGGAGGTTACAGTAGTCCAATCGGGAGATAATAAGAGAGTGGACAAGAGCTTTAGTGGCATCTTGGGAGAGGAAGGGCCGAATGCGTGCGATGTTGCGCAGCTGGAAGCGGCAGGATTTAGCTAGAGAGAGAATATGAGGGGCAAAGGAGAGAGAGGAGTCAAGGGTGACGCCGAGGCAGCAAAGTTGAGGAACAGGGGAAATAGAGGAGTTGAGAACGGTGATAGAAAGGTCGGAAGGGGAGGGGGAATGAGCGGGGGGAAAGATAATAATAGAGTTGCCACTTCCCTCCCATCATACATCACAGGGAATACAGGCTGAAGTTCCAGAGGCAGCTGGTGGTGAACCAGAACTTGGCCACACAACCATATCCCCACCCATGAAACCAGAGTGTATTGCTCACCCCAGCAGCAATTGCACTCAAGCACAATGGACCAACATCACAAACTAGGAGGCAGCAGGAGATTACATGAACATGGGGACTTCCAGTTCAAGGGTGTATATTGCATCAATGTAATTCTTTAGTGGGCCTCTAGAGCTGCCCACTTTTCCTCCCGTCGATTTCATACCACGATACCCTAATGATGACATGGTAGGGCTCCACAATGTGCCTAGTTGCCAGGACATACTGCAAATCAGCCAGGTCCCACGTTATGTTTCACCTTTTAGACACGGATACCAGCAGTATAACTGGTGTCCCTGTTGCAGTCACAATCATCAGGAAGCAAGGACCTATCACAGCAGCAACCCAGAACAGTTCCACAAGTGGGGTGGTCATCTATTGACAAGGACTTTCTGTCATCAAGCTCCAGCCCGCTGCACAGTTGACACAAAGTCCAACACGACAGGCAGTGTAACCTCATAAGCTGACATGACTTCCACATGTATTTTTAGACAAAAACTCAGGTTCGGATAGCTCATCAGAGTCCAAGGGCAATTCTGTTTATAAGGTTTTAAGAGCAACTGTGCATAGTGAGGGCTAACAGGTAGAGGCAGAAGTTACCAGGCCAAGTTGTGGGCTCATTTACGGGGCATCTTGGGATGATGCCTTCACAAATATCTGTTGGATTCTGGCAATGGGGTGTGACATTATGTTGCAATTTAGAGGCAGATGAGGATGGATACTATGAAGGGTGATTTCGTAGATATTTTAACTTATGTGAAATTGATAATTGGGTGAGCAGGATATTTCGGCTGTAACATAAAAACTCATTCGGACATGGCATTGAGCATACTAAAGTACACAAATTTTATAAATTCAATCTATAGATAGTTTGGGGGTGGATCTGTTTGGAAGAAGTACAACGAGTCTTTCAGGTTGAAGTTGCAAGGCCACAAGCCCACAGATTTTTGTTTAAGGGACATAAACATTTGGCTAAGATCATAAGGCAGTTCCATAGTGGACAAGGGAGGCGCAGCACTACAGTCAGCAGCAGGGAGGCTTAGTATGTAATGCGAGGAAAGACTTACGTGCTGGGCTTCACATTGTCACTGTTACGGTGCTGGTAGTTACAGGTCTGATAGTCAGAGCAGGCCTGTACACGACCAGATGCTGAGTCTACTAGGTTCAGAATAAGGAGGCAAGACACAATGTAGTTCTTCAATACCTCAATGAAAAACACATATATATATATATATATATATATATATATATGAAATACAAAAAGACAGGGGGCGCCAAACATAGTGTATTAAAAGTGATATATGACACTCTCCACAGATGTATAGTGCTCGTACCGAATATTCAGTAAATCTGGGCCAAGATTAGCAGTCACTCTGATGGTACCGGATAAGATAGAAATCCTCTCAGCGAGCCCTTTATTCAGATGGCACATCCAGTCTGCAGATTTATTCTCCACTGCACATCACAGGAACAGGAAGATATCCAGGAACATATATAAATATGCAGATGATGATATGCAGATGTCAATTAGCCACGACGGAGCGTGACAAGGTGGTAAACACAATAGCAGTCTATTCACAGCACAGATGATAATATGCAGGTGTCCAATAGCCACGGCGGAGCGTGACAAGGTGATAACCACAATAGCAGTCTATTCACAGCACAGATGATAATATGCAGATGTCCAATAGCCACCGTGGAGCGTGACAAGGATAAACACAATAACAGTCTTGTTATATGCACATAAACAGACTTGCAGCAGGCTGTGAATCAGTAGAGGCACAATAGAGAGAAAACAAAGTTTTGGTAATATGCACAAGATGATACTTGCAGCAGGGAAATCCCAGTAGAAGTGCTCCAGCACTAGGTAGAGAACTGAAACTCATACACAGGAAGACACAGGATACACAGGAGTCCAAGGAATCAGGCTAGCAACAAGTTGCACTGACAGTAAGCAGATGTCAGTGCTGAGTTTAAATAGAGCAGGTAAAGTGACCATGCCCTGAGGGTGAGTCATGTGATGCACAGAAAAACAGAGCAGACAGGGAAAGTAACAAAACCTGGTCAGGATTGTTACAGTCACATTGTGCAAGATTGCAGTGCAGGCTCAGATGTGTGTACATTCAGCAGGACTTTGGCATCCACATCACATGGAATAAAACTAAGAGCTCCAAGTCCATAATATCTAATTTGGGCATAGAGATTGACAGAGGAAATCTGGAGTGCAGGCTTCCAATAGAGAATGCAGCAAAGCTTGGCGAGATGATTAGCCTTTGTACAGAAGCAAAGAAAGACAAAGCAGAGCAGATGAAATACTTGTTGGGACTGTTGAACCATGCATGCTGAGTGATTCCAATGGACAGATATTTAAAAGGCACATATGGGGCTAGAGAGCACCATAATGAGAGGGTGGGCCAGGAAGAGATGTTGAGGCCAGCCACCCCTCCTGGGGCCACTGCTGGTAGAAAGATTGAAGGAGTTAGTACATGTAGCACAGGAGTATGTAGTAAAAAAGAGAAGGCAACATTATTTAAAACTGCTTTTTAGGCAAGACAGCCTGACGTTATGGTGCACACCTCAGGAGGAACAACCTAGACAAGGTGAAATCCCATGATTTAGTCAAGAGCAACCAGGGAGACATTGTAGTGCTGTAACCCTAATATAGTCAAATAGCATACCAAAGTTGTCTTGGTGAGGCATGAGGATGAAGTTGGGCATTGACAAGCTGAGGAAAAGAGTAAACCCATCCATTAGCAAGCTTATTGACTGTTGCAGTTGCAGCAGCACAAGGCATAAGGACATAGGAGTCATGGGGTACACTTGTCAGAAGTTGCTCTGGACCTACTTAACAAAGGTGCTGAAGGTGGTTTTGTACTAATTGGTCATGGTTGATGGGGGCTTCAGTCCTCTTGGGCAGGGTCATGACTCATGGGGATCTCGTTTGGCAGAGAAAGTGGCACACAATACATAGAAGTGGTAGGGATGCAGCAGCCGCATGCAGTACCACCCAGGGAGGGCAGCAGCTCACCTCTCTCCAGTTTTAATGAGTGACTCCCCTGGGTGGCGTGCATGGTATAAGTGAAAAGCTTGTATGCTGAATGGGCCTGGTGTCTGGGGGGCATTGTTATGGTGACTACATGGTAGATAGAATATGTCCTAGTGATTGAATTTGGTAAGTTGGTTTAGTATTGTGCACTGCTTTTTTTTCCCTGTAATGTGTGTAAACAAATAGACGGCTATTTTTCCCAGTACTGATGTGTGAGCCATTTCTTGGTTAAGTGTCAGCAGGGTGCCAGTTGGTTGGCATATACCCAGCTAAGTGTAGAGAATGAAGCATTCAGCAGTAGAACAGAAAGAACCTGCAGCACTGTGGTAAAAGAAGTGTGAAAAAAGGGACAGAAAATATGTAGACAGATTCCAAATTTCCCCAATAATATATACCACCTACATTAAGAAAATGGTGTCACTTGCTCTGTGGCTGAGCCATCCCCTCACAATCCATTAACCAGAGGTTGTATCCTGGAATGGTGGGGAGTGGTGGGGGGAAGAAGAAAGACCTCCTCTACTAAATAGTATAAAGACATCTGTTCTGGAAAGCATCTTAATTCTATACACATTGCTTATTTTAATTATTTATATAACTTCCCAACATGTCAAAATGTCATTATTTACATATTACTGTAATTTCCGTCTTTATAATACTAATGCACCCCAGGCATTGGCCAGGGAAGTTGTGCTAGCTTATTACTAAGATGTATTGCCCCTGCAATTTAACAACCAAACAATAATACAACTACACTGAAGAAAGTGAAATATCTCACATTGTAAAGAAGCACATGAATAAAAGATAAGTTAAAGGACATTTTTGTGCCATGGGAACTACACTGTAAAATTAAAGCTTTGTAAAATGTTTATCACAGAAAAACATCGACCTAACTCCTTGGCACACATGTTGCAGAGGAGGGCATTGCGGAAACCCAGATGCTCTGTCTGTTAAATGACTTTTATCACCAAAGGGAAGGTGACCAGATGGTGCTGTTTCCTCTAATATCATCATACACATATGACTTATTAAAGGTGCAAGCTGTCCTAAAATGATTTTATTCTCGCACTGAAAACATGAAAACTGTTTAAATAAAACACCTTTATAGGATCATAAAACCCAAAGAGTAGTATGGATTTAAAAGGAAATGGAGTTTTCACACATCTAACATCTTACAGACAGTGAATAAAAGATTGGTGTGATCAAAAATCTGTATTAGGAATGCAAAGCATTCTTCGTTACTTGATTTCTATTACAGCGATTTATTTTCAGACGTTTGAATTTACCAACCTAAAAAAAACAATCCTTTTAAGTAGAAGGTTGCAAACCGATCACTTTGATATATGAAGCTTTAGGTAACTATACAGCACCCTACCTATCACAAGCTAATTCAAAGTCTCCATTACCCTGAAGCAAGGCAACACTGCCACTACGTACAATCTTTGGACGGCATGGGGATTAAATTTGTATTACATATGTTTGTTTTTTGTTTTTTTTAAAAAAACAACTATATTTACCTTATTTGTGCCACCTAGCAGGGGCAAACGCAGAATTTATAGATGAGGGTTTCCAAACTACACTGCCACATTAGGCATCATGCAATTGACGTGACTATAATTTTAGGTGGTGCTTGTCCCACGTGTTACACATAGGTGTGCGCAACAGTTTTCATTAGGGTGTGCATCCAGGAAAACCAAGAGACGGATACTCTGCGCCACAGCTCGTCACTGGAGGGGCATGTCTAGCACCACCTAGGTATTATAATATGCCACACAGTTGTGCCCCTAATTCACACTATGCCAAACAGAAGTGCCGCCAGTTGATATTATGCCCCACAGTAGTACCCCCAATTCATATTATGTCCCACAGTAGTGCCAATAGTTCATATTATGCCATAATAGGGCCTCAAGTTTATATTATGCCCCACAGTAGTGCCCCAAGTTCATATTATGCCCCACAGCAGTACCCACATTTCATATTATGCTCCACAGTAGTGCCCCAAGTTCATATTATGCTCCACAGTAGTGCCCCAAGTACATATTATGCCCCACAGTATTGCCCCAAGTTCATATTATGCCCAACAGTAGTGCCCCAAGTTCATATTATGCCCCACAGTAGTGCCCCAAGTTCATATTATGCCTCATAGTAGTGCCCCAAGTTCATATTATGCCCCAGTATTGCCCCCAGTTGCCATTACATTACGTAAAAGTGCCCCTTATTCATATTATGCACACACACACATTATCATTAAACACATAAATAGCTCTGATTTTTTATGTGTGGGTTGACTCACGTCTGGAGTTAACGTACAGACCCTCAGACAGCGCTGTCACATACAGTCTTCCGTTCCACTTGATAAGTGGAGCTACATTTCTTCTGCAGTCAGTATGAGGAGTTCAGAGGTAGCCAGAGTTGGTGCAAGGTTTCTTTGCGTCCTAGCCAAAACTTCAGTCTACCGGCCCCCCTCTTCCCCCTAATTTCCACTTCCTAGCTCCTCACATACTTGACATCTGTAAAATAAAAACAATAACTTTACCTCCTCATGGCTGGCTGGTAAGACTGCAGTCCAGATGCACTGATGTCCAGATGCACTGATGTCCAGATGCACTGATGTCTGATGCAGAATGCTGCCCAGGCTTCACTGCTGCCCAGAAACAAAAGCAGGATATCTAGAGGGGATGCTTCAAATGTTAGATTTCAGAACACAGTAAAGAAAACTTGACATCACTCACCTGTTACATACTGACATGACCTCCGCTGCCGACCAGCTCCATCAGCTCATCGTACATGCCACCTCCATACCCCCAGCTTTTCTCACATGCCTTTGCCCTCTACCTTTTCTTTCATATGCACCCCTGTCCTAGCCATCTTTTTCAGGCATGTGCCCCTGCCCGCAGATTTTTGTCGCTCTCCTCCCCACCAGCTTTTCACTCATATCGCCCCCCTGCCCTCCAGATTTTCTTAAACATGTTTCCTGCCAAACAGCTTTTTTCTCACATACCCTCTTGCCCACCAAATTTTAATAAATAAACAGCTTAATACTGTATGTATGTCATTTAGATTATCTTTGTTTATGTGTTAATGTATTCTGCAGATTTATATGAATAATACTAATAGATAGCAACAGGGGAGAGACAAATATTGTGCAAATACTAATAAAATAAATGGTTGCTCAAGCCTTAAGTTACTTTAAATTAATGGTATATAACTAATGGGGATTTCTGAATGTAACCCTCCCCCACCCCTTCCCCCATTTTCTCCGCTCACCTTTCTCCACATTTTCTCCAGCCCCCTCTCTCCATATTTTCTCCTGCTCCCTCTCTCCACATTTTCTGTAGCCCCCATCTCCCTCTCATTTTCTCCTGCTCCCTCACCTTTTCTATAGCCCGTTCTCTCCATATGTTCTGTAGCCCCCTCTTACCCCATTTTTTCCAGCCCTCTCTCTTTCCTCCATTTTCTTTGTATTACTGTAGTTACCTTTTCTTTTCTCTTCTTGTCGGCTTCCCATCTTCTCTGCTTCTTTCTTATTCTCTTCCTAGAACCTCTCGGCACCTCTCCACTGACAGTTTTGTGATGTCACAACACTGTCAGGAGCCCATCACCTGAGGGATGTGTAGAGGCAATACTGCCCCAAGGGAACAGCACCTTTCTTTACAGCTAAGTACAGCAGCATGGGGAAATAGTAGGCGGGCACTGCCCGCACCACCCTGGCAGCCTAACTAACAATGTCTCATTTAGAGACATTGTTAGTGTGGGTGTGCCGCCACAGTGCCGCCCCCTCAGAGACCAGCACCCTAGGCAGCTGCCTTATGGTGGCACTAGCCCTGGAGGTAGCAATAATGTAAGTTAATAAATATCAGGACACACCCAGGCTAAACAGTTATATTAGGGTGTTTTTTTCAGAAGATTATAAGATTTCCTTTCGGGTAGAGGATGGTTGTATAGAGATGCTAGTACATAGGCCTCGACATGGCCATTTAGCTTGCCAGAACATTTCTTGATGTACCCACGTTTAAGTGGATCCACTGGCATTTTCAACAACCACAAAAATGGGGAAAAAATTTTTTTTATTCCCCCCGTGGCCCCAAACTCCAGAAAATATCTCTGTGTTGAATTTTGCTGAGTTCATAGTTTATACAGAAAGACACATGTAATATAAATATTTTGACTCAATAGTATTACAAGATATTTCCCTGTGGTACACCTTCCATCTACCTTATACATATTAGTTACAGTATGTGTTGTTTCTGAAGAGAAATGTGTAAATAAGTAATACAATGTAAAGTGAAAGCAGTAAGTTTAAATAAATGATAAAAATGTGTAAATAAATAATACACTGTAAAGCAAACGTGGAAAGAAAAGGCTGAACAATCCTGGCAGTAGTTATTGGTTTCAGCAGATTAATGTTACCCAGAAAAAATGTGTGTATTTATTATTTATAGAAGGTAATTATTAATTGGTTTGGGAGGAAATTATTAAATTGTGCATGAATAGCTTGCGGAGTGTAAGACTAACCAAATGCATGCAATGATTAGAAAAGGACCATTGTGTTCAGGTTAAGTGTGCGCAAATCTGAAAACCAGTTGTGTATATATTAAAATTATAACTGTTATTATATAATACAAAAGAATAACATATAGAAAAGTATATACTTGTCCAAATTATAATATTAATAATATAAGTATTACTGGTAGGAAATTTTAATTTATTAATGAGAATTATAGTAAACAAGGGAAGCCAGTGTCAGAGCTTGTAGTCCAAGAAACATTGCTCTAACTGATTCTTTATTGTTTTATTAATCTACTTTAAGGATTTATTTAAATATATAAAAGCAGCAGGGTCACTAGATGTGCGATCAGCATCGCAAAAGAAAATATCTTATTGGTTGCTGTAGGTTATTTTATTTTTGCAATATGTGAGTAAAATAAACATTATGGTATAGGCTTCGGGCATATGGCCTTTTTAGGTTTTTGTTTATATGATATGTATGCAATGCATATACAAAGACAAACTGTGAAGGTGAATAATTTTGCATCTCTGTTTGTTAAAGCCCGCAGCATCTGTCCATGGCCTGTAATCATCGAGAATGCTGAGACATCTCTGACGCAGGAAACAAGGAGCTTTGGAGATCAAATGTTAGTGCGCTGCCATATGGGATTCAAAATGGCCAATGGACAGGAGATGGCACAAAGCCGATGTCAAGCAGACAAGAAGTGGAGTGTGACAGCACCCTGTGATGGTAACAGCACTGTGACATGATTCATGTTTATTTTAGCACTATAATTCATGGAAATGCTGCTTACATGTGGAGTCTGCAATTCTTCCCTTTGCATTTTTAAACACATTACCAGTGGGGATGCTGGAAGATGGACCTGGGTTTAACTGGTTTCTGTTGTCTGCCAGAGCTCATATATTCCCATCTATCACCGGTAAATCACCAATAATTAAAAATGCTGCCTAGAAATTCCTATACAAGTAAATATTACTTGATGATAATAATGAAGCATAGCTGTTTGTATTTGTTTTTAATCATAAGATGAAAACTCTTTTAAAAAAAAAAAACCCAAGCTTTGTAATATGTATGTGTTAAGCTTTAGGTCATTCCAGGAGTGGAAGGAAATAAAAACTTGCATTAGATCCTTTTTACATGAAAATATTTTGAGCTACTTCAAATTCCATCTTCATGATCATATAGCCAATGACTGGCAGTGTTATTTTTACAGCATTGCTAGCACTTCTGCCTCACAGCAATGGAGGCATGAGTTCAATTCCCGAACATGGCCTTATCTGTGAGGAGTTTGTATCTTCTCCCCGTATTTGCGTAGGTTTCCACCCACACTCCAAAAACATACTAGTAGGTTAATTAGCTGCTATCAAATTGACCCTAGTCTGTGTGTGTGTCTATATTAGGGAATTTAGACTGTAAGCTCCAATGGGGCTGGGACTGAGTTCTCTGTACATCGCTGCAGAATTAGTAGCGCTATATAAATAGCTGATGATGATGTGCAATTGTTTTTTGTATGATGTGTAAATGTCCGGCGCTGCAAAGATTTATGGTGATGATCTCTTTCGAATTCAGTGATCTCTACTTGTGAAGACCCTCCCAGCTTAGAGAATGGATATGTCATAAAGAATGGATATTTGTTAAAAGGAACATCAGTCCAGTATACATGCAATCCAGGGTAAGTATGGTTTATTGGTTAGTTTTAGTATTATAGTCCATGCAAGTGAAAACGCTGATAAACCCTAATCCTCCAATTGATAATCGGATCAATTTCAAACATTATTTTTAATTCTTCTGCTGACTTTTGATTAAAAGCAAGAATTAAAGTGAGCATCTCCTCTGCAGGGTTAATGGTTCAGTGAGAGGTCTAACACTTTTGTACAGAGTTGAACATAGCTTACATGTACCACTGCTGTCCTCCTATAGCCATCAGTGAAGTAAAGCTTTGTTTTCTTTAGTAATATTATTATTTATTTATTTTTCTAAGCTGAAATTGGATCAGATCACAGTCCACATCGAGGACTCATCAAAGCTTAAGAAATAGACCTCATAGTTAGGTTAGAAACCTCTTCAATGTATGGCTTTGCTTCTACCAGAGGGCACCAGAAAAACATATAGCAATAATTTGCAATGCCTGTTATTATCAATTGGGAGATATGAATAATAAAACTAGTGTGGTGTTCGCCTTTACAGCTGCATTACCACCTACACAATCAATCTTACTACCAGCCTTACCTACCTTCTCTCTAGCAGCCACCGATGCTGCTCCACTTTATAATGGCTGTGGAGATGCAGTGGGAGAAAGGGAGAGTTGGAGTGGATGGACCAATCACAAGCCACACTCTATTAATGTTTCCTGTACTTGGTCCTCCCGTGCTGTAATGCAAAGTGCAGGACTAATGCTGACATTACTAAAATTTAGTGTCTATTTTATTCATTTTCCAATAATTGTGAAATAAAGGAAATACTAGGAAATAGCAAACGATAATCTCTGTCCAATAAATATGTATGTTCATATTTTCCCCCTGCACAGTTACAAACTTGAAAACAGAGAAGGCGCTAAAAAAATATATTTTATTATTCCCAAGGAAGGATCATATCCCGGGAGGATCACATACATGTAGATTTTTTGGGAGAAATCACTATATAAAGCAGTACTGTTGTAGAAACTACTATATTGAAAACTTTGATTAAGAGCTCCGTCTCTGTTTTCACTTTTGTTTTTTATTGTGTATTTTGGCTCTAAGTTGGATCAGGTGCCAGAAAGCAGAGGGCACACTTAATTATTTGCGTTGATTTACGAGTTTTGTTATTTTGAACACAGTTACAAACTTGAAGGCGATGAGGTCACAGAGTGCCTGGAAGACAATGTGTGGTCAAACCCCGCTCCTACATGCAAAAGTAAGTTTTATCATTTGATTTCATTTTACCCTGAAAATGCAAGCAGTAAAAAAAAACTGTGTGCATATATTTTATTTTTTCATATAGCTTCAGTATAATAGCTATACCCTAGAAAAATAACTGTTTATTACAAAAGTTCTTGTGTTGTGTGCTAATAAATCATTTCAGTGAAGGTGCTTACCGAACTGAATCAGTGCATTTTATTGCACATGAAAAAATAGCTTCATATTAATTGAAATATTTTTATATATTACATTTTTTTAGGCTATATTTTATGGTAACTTAGACAAAAATACAAAAAGTTTCCACTTACTATTCTCTTGGCCTAGTAGATTGAGAACTTAAGTAAAGCAGGAATTGTATAAACTGTTCAATGTTTATGCATGTTTGTCTTTTATGTGCCTCATTTAGGTACAGGAGCAACACAAAAAAAGTAAATTTGCATCCTGGCAAAGCCATGTGGCACTACAGAATGGGAGGGGGGCAAATTTAAAATGTGCAGGCAGATTTAGAGTTGGGAGAGGGCATATCGTAGCTCAACTCTACATTGCAGTGTAAAATAAAGCTGTCCGGTATTTGTGTCCTACAAAAGCTGCCAGTATTTCCCTGCATGCAAAACAAAATGTATTTGCACACTTTACATTGCAACATAGTGGGCCTGAGTCATTAAGGAGAGCAAAGCATAAAAAATTAGTAACTTTGCACCTGGGCAAAACCATGTTGCATTGGAGGGGGGGTAAATTTGAAATATGGGGACAGGTTTATAGTTGGGATAGAGCATGTCGTAGATCAACTTTAAATTTCAGTGTAATAATAAAGCTATCAGGGGTCTATATTTGTGTGCTACATGAAAAAAACAGCCAGTATTTATCTTATGTGCAAAATAATAAACTCATTTGCACCCTGGCATTGTAACATGGTTTGTCCCAGAGAACATGTACTGCTTTTTTTGCTTTACTTTCCTTAATGACTCAGGCCCAGTGTGTCCAGCAGAAAATTTGCTCCTTTTTTTTTAGCTTTACTCCTAATTCAAAATCAGGCCCAGTATTTCAATTTGTATGATACATCTATAAAATAGCAAAACGTGTCATTTTGGCCCAGCCCCCAGGGACATAATGCTTGCTGTGGGTCTTTATACCACTGTAAAAAGACCCAAAACAGGCATACGTCACTAGGGCGGGGCCAAAACAATGTGATTTGCGGAGCCCTGCACCCTTCCACCCTTCCCCCCACACCCCTCTTCAGTGATCTCCTGGAGGGAGCCAGGCAAAAGTAGGCAAGTATGGACTAAACCATCTTAAGTGATTTGTTGGATCCATCGGGCTGTGTAAACACAGAGGAGGGGATATTATTATCCCTAAAACAGCCACTTGCACCCATATTGATTACAATCTCACATGTAAGACATTTAAAAGGGAGTGTGTGCCATCTACTTATTGACAGTGTCTATTTCTATTACTACAATACAGAGACTATATACAGATATAATCAGTACTAAATGAAAATGAGTGAAGTTAAAATTAAAAAGAAAAAATCATTTCATACACACGGATATTATTGGGAACCATGCATCAATGATTTTACCAGAAGGATGTTTAAAACTTCACATTTTACTCCTTTTAGGGAATTCAAATGAGATGGCCACTCATGTATCCTATTTATAGGTAATATTGCATCAGTGTTTTTTTCATGTGTAATTATTCTGATAAATTCAGCAGTACTTTTCATGATCATGAAAAGTGGTTTTCCTATATGTATATTTAGTCTGCCTACAGCAAGAATATTTATTTATTTAATATTTTAATATTGCATTGACTATATTTATGTTTTTTTTTTTTGCTAATTCTAACAAATAAATAAATCATTTAAATGTTATTCAGGAGTTCAGTTTGTCTATCTGCCATGTTACATATAGATATCTAAAAATGCTTTTTATTCAATAATTGCATTTTTAGATGTTCATTTGTAGGTGCCCCCAAATAGTTTTGTAAGCTTTATGTATATAAAATGTATCTCTTTAAATCAAGCAGTTGTTTAAGGGTAACTTTGGGTGCAGCAATTTAGATACACACATTTCTACTATATCAAATGAACAGGTCTAACTAATACTAAATACACTTTAAATGTGTCTCATTTGTTATATATCACTAAAAGGTGCCACTAGCCACTTTAATTGCTATACTGCAATATTACTCTATCCACAATACTCCTCCTCATCATCACAACCAATTATTGGTGTAACGCCACCAATTCTACAGCTCTGTACAGAAAATATTTTTCATTGACATCAGTCTCTCAGTCCATTGGAGCATACAGTCTAAATTCCCTAATACACACAGACAGACAAACACAGACTAGGGTTAATTTTGGAAGCAGCCAATTAACCTACCAGTATGTTTTTGGAGCGTGGAAGGAAACCGGAGTGTCCAGAGTAAACCCATGCACATACTGGGAGAACATACAAACTCCACACAGATAAGGCCCTGGTCAAGAATCAAACTCATGACCCCAGCACAGGCAATACAGTTGCAAATAGCACAGAACAACGTCACAGTTCACTGTATTCCGCAATATTGGCTTAACACCGATAATCCCACACAGCAGCACTTTGCAATTTTACTCTTCTTCAATAAACAGTTATTTTTTCAAGGCGATTTGATAAACAACACTCCTTTGTCTGTCTTACATGAGTAAATACAATTTACACTCATGCTGTTTCATCTTTTCCTCTTAGATGTGAGTATGCAGTAAATTTAGTATTAGCTTGCACGTCAACACACAGTTAGGGTTTCCCACAGACAGTAAATAATATCAAGGTGTTTGGTGCAATTTACATCAGATTTAGACTCAAGGGTATATTCACTAAACTATGGGTTTGAAAAAGTAGAATTGTTGCCTATAGAAACCAATCAATTTTAGCTGTCATTTTGTAGAATGTTCTAAATAAATGAAAGCTATAATCTGATTTGTTGCTCTAGGCAACATCTCCATTTTTTTGAACCCGCAGCTTAGTAAATATACCCCCCCAATCTCTATCCCCTATACAGTCATCAGCCTGTTCAGTTGCTCAGAGGATGCTACACCAGGCCGGGTCCTTAACTGGGATACAGGGGGGGCATAAACTCTTTAATGAGGCATTGACAGGCTTTGATGTCCATCTTTAGCTTTTGGGGTGCACTGTATCAAGGAGGCCGATTGGCCGCAATAAATAGGTCCCAGGCTGTTGTGACATGCGCTTGAGGTGTACCATGCGTTGAACCTTACAGCTTGCTGCAATTATAAGGATGTTCGCAGCATACTCTTGTCCCATTTGCAGTTACCCCAGAGCCCTACAGATCCCAGTTCAGGACACTGGCCAAGTGTGGTAACAAGTCACATGTAGAGTTTACTGGTGAACTTTGGCTTGTGACCAATTGATGGAGCGGAAAAAGTGGTCACAGCAACTGAGATAAAGGATGTGTTTTTGTTGGAGCTGGCTCCTGATATCCGAGAATGGGTGAGCCACCACAACCCACAGTCCACCCACCCACCAAGCTGGAATCGATTATGTAACTAATCAGCCACTGTGGAGAGGGCTCATGGACAGGAGTACTAACATAGCAGATGGCAGGAGTAAGGTTCAGAGATGCCACAGACATGACTGGTGAGAACCAACAGAACACAGCTCACCACAGTATCCCTACTGAGGGAAAGATGCACGGGGCTCCCAGTCCAAGATACTGCTTCAGAAGTGACCAACCAGGTCATTTACAGAATGATTGCCCCAGAGCTGAAGACCCGTTGCAGGATCTTCTGAGTGAAGAACGTGACTCAGCAGCTGGGATTGTGTAGCAAAGTGGTGAGACAAAGAGGCTGATAAGGTATAGGAGTGTGTAATTTGATGTGTGGTGAACACTCTGGTATTTGTTGCACATTTTCTATTGTTTTAGTAGCTGTATGTTTTATATATATACTAAAAGGGTGCATTTTTCAAACATATTTGTCTAAGTGATTTATTTATCCCACATTGAGGTACCATTGCCAATATGCTCACAACAACAAAGTCCCTCATCTCTACCAATGAGCTACTGAATGTACTTTCAATTATAATTATGTGACTATACAGGATTCCTTTTTCTTTTCTAGGAATATATTGCCCTCCTCCTCCAGAGATCAATGAAGGCATTCTTGTAGCAGTGAAAAAAGCAGAATATGAAGTCTCTGAAGTGATATATTACATGTGCAAAAGAAACTTTATTACAGATGGATCAAACAGTGTTACGTGTATGGCCAATGGGCAGTGGTCAGAGGGTCCATTCTGCAGAGGTAAGAGACATGTAGATTGACCAATTAAACTTGTCAAAATTCAGTCAATGGAATATACTGAATTTGACTTAATGCATTATATAATATACAACAAGGTTTGTTTTACTTATTTGTTTCTAGGGGTTCCTTACATGCAGGACAATGATTTTCATTTGCACAATATGATGGACTTTACTGGAGATGGCAGAATGTTGCTTTCTGCAGAAAACAGTTGCAATTAGAGATGTTCACTGACCCCCGTGTTTTGGTTTTGGTTTGGATCTGCATTAACTTCTTGTTTTGGTTTTGGTTTTGGATCCGGATTTTTTTTCTAAAATCCCTATTTTTTTTGCTAAAATCACATAATTTGGCTCTTTTTTTATCCGACAACGCAACAATGACATTATGCCTCGATTCAGATCCGAGGACGTGCAAAAGTAACGAGCCGGCTCGCGAGCTTACTCGGATCTCCTGAGTTCGCGTTTTCAGAAAACCGAGCCTGAGCATCTCTAGATGCAATACACACCAATGCAAAAACAAAATATCAGTATGTAGGAGGAGATATTTTGGATAATGCTCTCCCTGCTGTAAATCATATGCATATTAACCATATAAATTCACAAGGCTATAAACAAAGTCTGAAATCTGTGGTGTTGTATAACAGCTGTAGAAGCAGGGCCGGATTAACCCTAGGGCTAACTGGGCTACAGCCCAGGGGCCTCGGGCATCCAGGGGGCCCTTGAAAGTGGTCAGCAGCAGTATTGATCGGTCGGCACGATCAATGCTGCTGAGCACTTTCACTGCGGTCCTTCCCCGGCGCGCTGTAGTCTCCTTACTGAGGAGATCTCGTGAGTCTCACTCTCACGAGATCTCCTCAGTAAAGAGTGTACAGCGTGCGGGGGAAGGACCGCAATGCCAGGAGAAGAAGGTAAGTGCCTTGGGGGCGGCTCGGCTCACCAGGGAATTGGGGGGGCGGCTCGGATCATGGGGGGGGGCCCTCACGGGGGAATGAAGGCCCCCTCAGCCCAGGGGCCTCCATTCCCTTAATCTGGCCCTGTGTAGAAGTAGTATATACATACACACACACACACACACAAGTGACACTATTAAATGAAAATACTTCATATATATATATATATATATATATATATATATATATATACATCTATCCCAATTGTTATCTCATTCTTTACTCAGTCTATAAAATGTATTTATTCTTCTTTGTTCTACATGTAGCTAGATGTAAAGTACCAGTACATCGAAGTCGAGTTGTTTACAAAGGGCAGAAGATCTGGGTGACTGAAATTGATGAGGGTCTAGTGCATCATTCAGAGATTGTTACATTTTTCTGCCAGAATAAAACTGAAGCTTGCAGTTATACAGCCTCTACTCAGTGCTTTGATGGTGTTCTTCCACTTCCAAAGTGTTATGAAGGTAAGCAGATTCTACTACTATGTGAAGAATCCGTCTATATTCCTTCCATTGTGTACAAGCAGTGGGTTGGTATACAGTGGTATGAATTACTGCCACTTCTCCAGCTGCCTTCCTTGTAAAACTGTAAAATTCCATTAACTTACATTTTCCATACCGCCACCTCAAAATTTCAACTTCGACCACTGTGTACAGAGTTACAACAGAAACAAGTGAGCCTAGGGGGTAAATGTATCATACCCCGGTTTTTGTAACTCGCGGGAGATCGGCGATCTCCCGCGAATTGCAAAAACCGGGGTATGATACATTTACCCCTAGGTCTTTATATGGTTTCCTGACTGTTTAGTTATTTTTGTCAATATTCATTTTGCTTATCTTAAAACAAGGATATTGCTTAACAGCAGTGGTCAAAGTGGAAATTTAGAAGTGGAGGTATGCAGTATGTAAGTAAATGGTATTTGATAGTTTAACAATGAAAGGAGTAGGCATATGGCATACCACCGTATAGCAGCCAACTTCGACCACTGCTTTCCAGGGTATTAATAACAGACGGACAGTGTTACATTACAAAAAGATGATAATGATTATGATAATAGACCATTAGATAGACGGACACTTTGGGCTTTAGACCAAACAACACTATTTCTATAGAGACTTTATATTTTCATATTGAAAACTACCAACCTGGGTGACAAATATCCATTTAAATAGCGGAAAAATAAAAGACACTTTGTGTGTGAGAATCACAGTTTTATATAAATGCAACAAAGCACTGCGAGAGAGAAAACACATACCACTCCCAAGGCAATAGGTTGTTTTTGTCTGGTCCCCTATGGGACATTTTCTCTTTTTACAAGTGTGGCATAATATGATTTTTTCGGACCTGTCTAAACAGTCATTTCTTTGCCGGTCCTCATTCAAAGCTGAAGTAAAATTAATATTTATTATATTAAAAACTTAACAGAGCTTAATTTGCAACACACTAAAATATTGTTAATATGTTTACAAGTTAGACATAATGGCCCTGATTCATTAAGGAAAGCAAAGCAAAAGCAATGAGTAACTTTGAACCTTGGCAAAACCATGTTGTATCGGAGGGGGAGTTAATTTTAAAAGGTGAAGACAAGTTTATAATTGGGGTAGAGCATGTCCTAGATGAACTTTAATGTCAGTGTAAAAATAAAGTTAACAAGTATTTGCATCCTACATGAAAAAGACAGTCAGTATTTAACTTATGTGCAAAATAATAAACTCATTTGCACCCCTTGCATTGTAACATGGTTTTGCCGAGGTTCAAAGTTACTCATTTTTTTGCTTTACTATCCTTAATGAATCAGGCCCAATCTGTTTTTTTGGTAGTCAATAGTTTATAAACAACGTATCCTACTGGCAGTGGTAAGTAACCTGTTGGTCACCAACTGTTGCCAGAATTACAAGTCCCAGCAATAACTGGCAGCCTTAGTATATAAAGGAGCTTCACCTGAAATAAAAGTGTCTGGACAGTAAAAATACAATTGACTAGCGGGCATGCTAGTATATGGTCGGTAATCAGATTATTTATGCCTGATATTAACGCAAAACAGGAAAGATAACAACGCACCAGATAATAGAATTCGGGTTGTTCTCTCTCCAAATTATAAAAATTAGATTAGTATTTCTATGCTTCTCACAGAGCAGTGCTACGATTAACTATTTGACACATTGGGGTAACTATAGAAAGCAGAGTTTTTCTAGAATCATGCACAGGCATAAAGTAATTTTGAGAGTCTGATACAGTTACATTAATCTCTTAAAATGAAAAGGTAAAACTTTATGATTTATTCATTAAAATCCTTATAAAAATAAGTGACAACAAAATATTGAAATGACTTATAGTGCTCTGTGTAAAGTAATATTACAAGTAGTAAAATTAAAATTCACTGGGTGCCACTTTAGAACATACTTGCCAACTCTCCCGGAATGCCAAAATCACGCGATTGCCCCCTGCCCTCCAGACACACCCCTCTCCCGGATACAACTTGCCAAAAGTAGGCACGTATGCTTTAGAATGTATAGTTCTTATGATGATGGTCCCAATCAAAATATATTTATGAGGTACAGAGCTTATGTCTGCCTTTTTGTTCCTTGTTTAATTAATAAAAACCCCTTAATCCTAGGGAGATGATATGTATATTTTAATATGATTTGTTTTTATAAATTATTTTGTTTAGTTATATAAGGCAAGTGAATATATATGTTCTTTTATTCACTTTTATGAAACAATCTAGAGTTTATAACTTTGTATTCAGAGGGATAAGATAACTTGTTTGCCTAGATCTAGTCTTTTGCAAACAGTTACAAACGCAAAACTGTTATAATTTCTCTTGCTGTTGTAAACTGATAATCCTGTGTATTATCATTCACACAGGTTTATTGTATAAGATAGTTTGAAAAAAAGCACCCCCTGCAACTGTTATCTTATCAGTTTCAGGTATAAGTTATATCTTACCTTCTATTGTATCTAATCCTTTGCCGTACTGAAGCGCATTCTAAGGCTGCATATTCTAAGTTAAATTCTAATTTTAAATCTCTGAATAAGGTTAAATTAGAAAGGACATAGGCACTCAGCGAAAAACTGAACGCGTTTCGCTGTACTTGATTGATAAATGCTTTCAATTGTTTCATTAAAGTAAATAAAAGAACATATATAAAATGGCAGAGGAAAGGAAAAGGGTTCCTAATAGTGTAGTAATTAGGTATATATAACCCATTCCAACAAGGTGTTTAGTTATATGCATACCGGATATATGCATGAATAGAGCACATCTATGTATTAGTCCCAAGTCTCAATGGAATCAGTGATCACTGTATCTTGGGACTCCAAGCAGGAAAAAAGCAAAAACAGAAAAACAAGTGATCAGAATTAGTGTTATATTTCCTCGTATGAATAGTGAAACATCCAAAATAATAGTGCGTATACATACCAGATAGAAATAGGGTTTGAGGCTTACCTGTATCAATCCTTAACGATGTGTCACTCCAGGTCCACTCTATATGTCTCCAAAGAAAGGGATAAGCAACTATATGGTGTAGTATTTTATACAACCAGTTAAAATAAAGTGATTAAAATCAATACAATCACAAAAATAAAGTTAAAAAATGCTTATCTGCAGTCCTGGTCATCCAAAGAGGATGACTAGTCCTGCTAGTCGGTATGACTAGCCGGGGAGCAAAGTTCTTTTTCCACAGTTCCAAAGGCAAGGAGATAACAATTCCAGAGTGGATTCCTTTAACGATAGTCCATCGACACGTTTCATCTTATATAAAAGATTTCTTCAGGAGGATATATATGTATTATGTCCAGTTCTAGCGATTAAAATAAGTGGGGAATGCCATCTTGCGCATGCGCAGTAACCAGCGCGGCGCATTGTGCATGTGCTAAAACAATGACGATGAGGCCCACATAACAAGTTTTGCATATAGTCTTGTGTACAGGAGAAGGAGGAGGGGACAAGTAGCAGAGTAAACAAGGGACCATCGTTCTAGTGGGAGTGAATAAAGACCATCTAGACAGAATCAGCGGCTGCCGTCTTATCTAAGGGCCATTCATATTGATGCTTAGTGTGCTGCTAATAAAATGAAAACCCTCATCCATACTGTACACATTAAAATTATTACAGCTTATTTATAAATATTTTTAAGACACACAATATAATGGAAGGTCTCTGTAAAAGACAGAATACACATAGTTTACATAAAAAAACAACAATATGTGGTATATGATTATTCAGTATATATAGAAACAATATATGGTAAAACATTTAAAAGCAAGTTCCATGGAATAAAAAATGTCAAGATGTAAATAAAGGCTCTGCTTAATTATAAAAACATAAATACACATAGTATATAAAGAAAGAGTAAATGATATAAAGGCTAATAAGTTCATTAAGTATGTAAAAAAAGTATGTGATAAAATACCAGTTCACTGGTCTATAAGTGACACTGAGTATATTGTAGGATATATGAAGTAATAACAAAGAAAAGGTGCAGTCTCTTATCCTTTATTCAAACCTTGGGGAGAAAAGGTGTTCAGTTGGTAGATCCAAAGTATATCCTATTGTGTGAGCTTTTTTTGGATGTCTCCACCACTAGACCCCAATTTAACGTGTTAAAAAGTAATGAATTGTGTATCTGTACCGTGTTTAGTAATGAAGTGTTTGGACCTGGAGTGGCTTTCAACTCTTTTTTAAATGTTCCTTATATGTTCGTGTATTTTAAATTTGAGTGGGTGTTTAGTCTTTGCTACAGGTTTGTTACCACAAGTACATTCCAATAAATATATGACTGATGACGTTCGGTAAACCGTTCGGAAATTGGGAAACCTGAATACTCCAGTAAGGTATGGGTGACGTGGTCTATCTTTTACGGTATGTACCAAACATGGGCGCCATCTTGAAATCGGCCAATCGGCCCAATTCCTGTAGAGTTTTTGAAATAAAAGGGTGTACTGCGACTTTTGAATCACCCTGTACATCTGAAATGTAATAGGTTTCTTAGCAGGAGAGAAGGGAATACCTTTAGTTAGTAGGGAGTATTCTGATTTGGATAACTTATGTTCAGATAGGCTAAATGACCGGTTTCTTTGACTTTTATGTCCTCTATTGAAGATTCCTTCTCTTGTATGTTCTTAGACCTTCCCCCCACATCTCCCCCTGTTTCTATCTTCATCTTTGAACTTTCATTTTAATGATGAAGCTACTTTTATCGTCTCTCTCAATGTGAGTTTTTGATACAGGATGTTCTCGTGTAGAATTTGAGCAGGGGATAAAAAAAAATCATTATTTTCAGTAACTTCTGTTTTATCCAGAATGGAGAATTTTTTTTTTGTGGTTACTTGGTTCATTGTGTGTTTTTGGGTGATCTAGAAGTAGCGTTGTAGCGTTTTTTGTTAATCCTATTAGTATTAGGCCTTCCCAAATTTTTGATGTTTATGATTATCATGGTCTTTCTTGTCCCTAATAAACTTTCTTGTTTTTCACTTTGATCACATCAGCCTCAGTTCTATTCTTTTTTATTAACAACCTGTTCATTTGCCACAAAATCCCCTTTGTCTCTATGTGGCTCTAACATGAGTTCTTTGGATTGTAGTGCTTCATCTATTTTATGAAAAAGTTGCTTTTTCTCGTGGATGATTAACCTCAATAAACTCAGTGACCATTCGTGTAATATTTGATCCTATTCTTTAATGAGGTGAGAATTAACCAATTCAAATGTAAGGGATTTGTTAATGAATATACCCCTAGGGATACTGTCCACTTTCAGATAATGCTCAAGACCTTTAAAAGAGAACAATATATATATATATATATATATATATATATATATATATATATATATAACAGATATACATATGCGCTCAATAGCAAACTACGTGACACACCTGCAGCAGCGGCGGAACCAAGGAATCCCTCCTTGTGGATACAATGAATACAAATATGTTCCAACTGCGCTCGCAAAGTGATAATAGAACAAAAGGAGTGAATATAAGAACAGTAGTAAATTAATTTGGACACATTGAAATAACGACTAATCATAGACTAACTAAAGGTGGTGCATCAATATATACTGCTAATATTGAATAGACTAAACCATAGTCTGAATGGCAATAAAATCAATGGTCTTTGACCTGATGAGTCGCACAAAAAACCAAGTCTCTGAAAAACACTTGTAAGGCTTGAAATCACTGTCCATGGGGTATAAACCAATTTTATATATATATATATATATATATATATATATATATATATATATATATATATATATATATATATATATATATATATGTGTGTCTATATATATATATATATATACATATATATATAAAAATATATCTATATCTATATATTCATTTGTCTTATTTAACTAAAGAAAATATATCATAAAATATATTTAAATTTATCATCTCCCCAGGATTACGGAGATTTTATTAAGTAATCACGGAACAGAAGGCAGACATACTCTTTGTATCTCATGAATATATTCTGATTGGGACCATTATCATAAGACCGATACATTCTAAAGTGGCACACAGAAAATTTTAATTTCACTATTTGCAATATCAATGTACATAGAGCACTATAAGTCACTTTAATATTTTGCTGTCTCCTCATTTTTATAAGGATTTTAATGAATAAAAAATAACATTTTACCTTTTAATTTTAGAAGATTATTTGAACTGTAAAAGACTCTCAAAATTACTAGTTGTCAGTGCACCATTCTAAAAAAACTCTGCTTTCTATAGGTACCCCTATCTACTTATGTCTCAGCAGACATAAATAGCATTATCTGTCTGTCTGTGTGTTAGGGAATTTAGACTATAAGCTCCGATGGGGCAGGGACTGATGTGAATGAGTTCTCTGTACAACGCTGCGGAATTAGTGGCGCTATATAAATAAATGGTGATGATGATGATGATTAGTATCTGTACACATCCTAATCACATCTATAATTAACAGATGTATTCTTTTTAAATAGTATAAATCCTATGTACCAATAGCCACAATTTTCATTAACCTGAATGTCTGTCCACCAGGGAAATGTGTTTGACCTGACCTCTGAAAGATTAGACCTGATAAGGGACATAGCCTCTCCCAAATGTCCAATTTGAAGTGTTGGCAGATATGTATATTGCCACAGAGTAAATCAGCAATTCCAAGCTGTTTTGAAATTGAACCAGGAGATAGCTTTTTAGACTCCCAATGGCTTTCTAAACTCTTAGGGACAATAATCTCAAACAGATTGTTATATCCATGCATCATAATAAACCCTAGTGACAGACATGATACATGAGCATAAGGTTACCCATTGAATATAGTTTACCTGGGTAAAGTAAGATGCTTAACAGATCTACTACATAACCGCTAGTGTTAAGCTGATACACACCACCAAATGCTGGTGACTTAGTGAAAGGAGCAAGTAACAGGATCCAATTTAGCCAAGATCTGAATTTTTGGCCCTATGGACTGAGTAGCCGGATCACTTTCAATCCCCAATTTGGGGCCATACAACCTGATTTTGATCAAATTAATATTGGGCATATCAGTAGTTTTTGGGCCACACATGCTGTAATATTGGTTGTGATATGGCATTAGAGCACGTGTTTATATGAATCCCAATAGGCTTGAATGCATCTCACACATTAAAACTCCCCAAAAATATGTTATCATAAAATTCCAATAACGTACACATTGATATCCCTATAAAATGAAGTAAAATTAAGAAGGGAAAAATCAATAAAGTGCATCTTCCAAGAAAACGTTTTACCACATATAATTCCCATTAATAAAAACTATATTTACTTGACCAAAAGAAAAAAAATCTCCAAAAAAAGTACTTTATGGGGGGAATTGAATTCCCCTAGAAGTACAGCCGCACTAAAACTATTACCGTTAATACGGTAATAGTGCGCGTAATTACCGTTATTACGGTAGTTCTAACGCCGGCTTTTTGCTCTCAGCGAAAGCCGGGTTAATATTACCATAATAACGGTAATATTTATAACGCGGCAGTACTTCGGGGGGAATTGAATTCCTCCCTATGTGACAAAAAAAAATATTAAGTAGAGTGAAAAAATGTTATCCTTTAGCTTACAGTGCTGGAATAAAAAGATTGTGGGGCCTCTAGAAGCATATATTAGGCACAGACTTCTGGCAGCAAATGGATTAAAATCCAGGTCAAATTGTAGCTTTTATTTCCTCTTCTTTTATAACTATTGCACCATCCCTCAATCGCCTGTCACTTTTCACTTTGCTGCAAATTAATACAAAACACTGACAATTCAAGTGATCGAAATCTGAACTGAATAAAGTAAAAGGAAGTGCCAACAGTAACTGGAACTGTTATTTCTAAAACTTCGTGACTATTGCATCATCCCTTCATAAATTGAAAGCTTTATTAATAGCCATTTTTTGGGAAATATCACAGTTGATTAGTCAAAAATAACATCTATTGATTTGAAACAAAAATGATGGTTACCTTTAATAGAAAGTAAAGTTAGATTTTGATTGGCAGATTGTGCATTTTACCTCATAAGATCTTTTTCATGTGAAAGACAAGTGTTCTCCTAATTAAGAAACTTTTCAGTTCTGAGGCATCCGTAAGCCATAGGTTTGCTAATTTAGCCCTGTGGGCTGTAATGTACTTGACATAGCCACGAGGCGCCTTGTAGCTGAAGAATGATTATTAGCTTTGGGTCAGCAGAGAGCTACATGTCCTCAAGAATACAAATACTTTTAATGGAGACTTATTTTTTTTGCTAAAAATGTTTCTTTCAATATTCTTTAGAGCCAACCTGGGTACAGTACAATTGGTTCCCCAAGGGACTTGTGTCAGAAATTGCTTCATGCCAAGAACTTTAAATGCTCTCAAAGAATGGAAGAATAAATATTACTATAAGTACTACAGCTTTTTACAGCAAGAGGACAAGACGACAACATGCCATTTGTTTATTAGACCAGCCCCTTCCAGTATTTTTTTCTCGTTTGAGAGTTTAGAAAAATATGGTATATGATTGTATTTATTTGTAATTACTGCAATGTTTATTGAATACATTTCATTCATCTGCAGCTCTTCATTGTTGTTTCCTGTATATATTAATATAAGATTGCATTTTACCTCCTAAATGTTTCTTGTTTAAACAAAGCTCCAATCTATATTACTTTCTTTAATGAGGAATTGCACTCAAAGTGTAGTTTACCTCAACAGGGAGCTTTTCCTCCAGGTAGAAGTCTAGTAGGAGTCTCTCTTCAGGAACCTTATCCCTTAAGTAGCAATGGAAGCCTAAGCCACAGCAGGAGGCACCATCTTGTGAGCCCTCCAGCTGCTGAATTGGAAGATCTGTCGGGTTAGATTAAAATTTGTCAACAGAGAGAATGATTGAACCAGATGACATTTTCAGAGCACACTTCCCGGTGGCATCTTATGAATCTAACAGCTGCACTGTTATCCAAGCAACACTGGGCTCACAAGATGGCTGCTCCGTTTTCACGTGTAGCAATTGCAATGAACGGGAAGGTGTATCAGGGGAGAGATTCCCACTGGACTTCTACCCTAATGTGTGGTAAACTTTAAGGGCTAGATTTACTATGCTGCGAGTTTGAAAAAGAGGAGATGTTGCCTATAGCAACCAATCAGGTTCTAGCTAGAAGGTACTAAATAAATGAAAGCTAGAATCTGATTGGTTGCTATAGGCAACATCCCCACTTTTTCAAACTCGCAGCTTAGTAAATCTAGCCCTAAGTCTTTTTACATTTTCTGGGTTAATATGAATGTTCCTTAAAATGTATGTCTCCTAAATTCAGCATATAATTATATCCACTATGTGTAGAAGTGTTATATCACTTGTATGCAATCTGTATTGTAAATTTCTATGCCTGTATCTGCTAAACAAGTAATGAAAAAGCTGCTAACTAGGTGATAGCATCACCATCCCATAATTAATTTCCTTCTCCTTTAGAGGTCTGTTTATAAAGCCCTACACCATGCGGAAACTGCTTTTTCTGCATGGTTTAGGCATTTTTAAGTAAAATGTTTATTTAATAAAAGCCTAACACAGGAGATCTCGAAGATTGGTGCTTTGTGTATACATCCTTTATAGCATGTACAGTAAGAGCAACATTGTAGAAGGTAATAACTGGGAACTAACTACAATGTACTGGTATAAATGTTGGGCTTGAGTCATTAAGGTAGCAAAGCATAAAAAAGGAGTAACTTTACACCTGGGCAAAACCATGTTGCATTGGAGGGGGAAGTAAATTTAAAATGTGAAGACAGATTTATAGCTTGGGTAGGGCATGTCCTAGATCAACTTTAAATTTCAGTGTAAAAATAAAGCTATGAAGTATTTGTGTGCTAGATCACTAAAAAGCCAGTATTTAGCTTATGGCTCTATACTGCAGAAAGAGAGGCGCTACCAGGAAAACTGTTGCAGTACCTAGGGCTCCACTAAGAAGAAGCAGGGCAGTAAAAATGTAATAAGTAGCTGAGAATCCTGGTTTAAAATCAAACGAATCAATTGCTGATTAATGCAAATTTAAATATCAGGAAAAACAAAACTCCTTTAGTGACAGAAAAATGTATGTCTGGAACAAGCTTTTCCCACAAATAGCAGAGTCTAAAACAGTTTACAAAAATGTAATTGTGTCGAAAAACAAGATAATACTAGACCAGGGTTTCCCAAACCCAGTCCTCTGGGCTCCCTTACAGTGCAGGTTTTCTGGATCACATGTGACATAATTAGGACCACCTGTGGATCTGTTACAATGAGTCAGTCAGTAATGAATACACCTGTGCTCCAGCAAGGAGATATGGAAAACCTGCACTGTTAGTTAGCCCCGAGGCCTGGGTTGGGGAAACCCTGTACTAGACAATGAATAATAACAATGAGTTCTTAATATAGCTACATAAATGAACCAATTTTTATTAGAAACGACCTTTATAATTGAACTAATCTTATATGTATATGTAATTTAGCATGAACAAGTCACATGTTTAATCACCCAAATACTTTCTTCATGTTCAAGTTCAGAAAATTAGAAGACGTGATAGAGACAAGTCATGGAGTGGTTCCTTTGTATAGAAGTGTAAGGTTTAAAGGTCCCATGTAAAGGCTTAGGCAACTTTAGTGGACTTTTTGATTCAGTACTAAAGTATTCAATTAAGCCAAGGGGGGTAGGTTTTACAAACTAAACACCATACACTTAATTTTTTTTACTTTGTTTGATACTCTCCAGCAGAGCGTATCTAACATTATTGTAATGTAAAATTGTTCTCTCTTACGAGGGGGGGGGGTGTATCTGCCAAGCATCCCTGGGACCCTGGGTTTTCATTTAACATGGCTTTTTACCCTAATGAAAGCACAAACTAGGAGGAGCACATACATGCCCACCCACAGAGTACAGCTGTTTTTGGGTTTTTTAATACCAGTGATATTACTTAAACTCTGCTAAGCAGTGTATCTGACAAACTAAAAATATAGTAGTTTAATTTGTAAAATGTAACCCTTGGGTCAGTTATATACAGTCATAAAAGTTGACTAATCTTTTAAAGGATCTGTAAACTAAAAAACAAAATCACATTGCCAATCTATGATAAGATAACTTAAATGACTATCAGTAAACAGCTAGTAAATTAGTAATAGTTATCCAGAACGTTGCAACATTCTTATTTGTAACAAACTATTTTGTATTATTTTTTTTTTACATTTCTTGGCAATAAGAAAACACAGTAAATAAAGTGACTTTAACTTCCCCGATGTGTCAAAGCCATTTAACAATAAATAACTATTATAACACATATAATTGTCAGAGTATTCTTTGCCTGTTTACATATAATATACTCACCATTGAGATTTTATAACCAAACGTACTGTTAAGCGCTTTATACCACAACCTGACGGAAAGGGGACAATTTTCCTTTAAAGTGCAGGGTCAGTGATGTTGTTTTGCTTACATTTATGTTGTGGTGGATTCAGTTGCCTTGTTTGCAAACGGTTCTATATTCTGACTGGAAAACTGAGATAAAAATGAGCAAGATGACCTGGTGAGTTTTTCCACAAACGTACAGCGGTAAAACACTTGACAAGCTTCCCAGATTCAGCTTTTCCTTCATAAATACAAAATGTCAACAAAGATCAATCTCATTATAAGTGAGCCAGGACCTCTGGAGAAAGTCACCAGCATTAATGTAGCTCTTTCAGGGGAACCTTGACTGTGTGCCATGATAGCAAAGTGCCGTTTGTAGAGAGAGAGAGAGGATTAATGCTGTAAATCACACAGGATATCCATAGCCTTCTGAAACATAAACTCAAATGTTTATACGGTGCAAGTACAAAATGGAAAAGTTAGATATTTAATTGGTTAGATTATGGTCTAGCAGTCATATTGCACATACTGTTTTGTAGTTTTCTGTATGTAAACCAGAGATTAAAAGTAAATCAAAGAAGAACTGAAACTAAAATAAATATTTTCCAAGGAACCCATTTTACTTTAATTAGAAGCACTTTGGGATACTATGTCCAAGACCCGTGCTTCACAAAATACCCCAATCAGTGCATTACCTGCTTCTGAACTCAGGCAAATAGCACCTACCTGCCAATTTTGGAGATCACTCCTCCGGGAGATCTCCAAAGTTGTCCATGTCTTGGGGGCATGACCACGCTAATTGTGTCATTAGGCCACTCCTCCTGCTATACAATACTAATTACAGCCTATTATAGCAGGGGGGAGGCCATGATGACGCAATTAGCGCTGTCCCCACCCACTTCACCAATGAAGTGGGCAGGATTCGGCAGGTTGCCCTGCTCTCCTGGGAGTCTGGGAGAGCTCCCAAAAATTCAGGAGTCTCCCGGACATTATCCCGGCAACTATGAAATAGCAAGGAGCATTTTCAAAGTAAAGTTGGTGAAGCTACAAGTTGGACAAATCTTGGCAATCAGTGATGGGACTACAAGGAGAGTATGGGGGTGGGTAATCAGGTCCTGGCAATGTAATTTCTTCTCCCTTGCCAGTCATCTCATGCTCAGAAGATTTCTCCTTTTTTAAGGAGAGCGGGAGGACTAGTAGGCTAGACCCAAATTTTGCTATGTGGTTGATGGTGCCCTGTGCCGCCCCTGTGGGTCACCGCCAAATCAGCTTCATTGACAACCTTTCAATAGATGCCATTTACTTTCAAACTTCTCCTGACTATTATAGTGGGGAAAGTTTAGCCTCAACTCTTTATCACATTTATTGAAAATCTGCAGGTTTCCTGGCCTGACACCCCATTGATGTGCAGTCGGTTAGGTTTATTGGAAATACAAATATTGCTTGAATTTTATAGTTTTAGCCACATGATAACTATTTTCCAAATGTGTTGAGCATTACAAATGAATAACACGCTTTCTAAGTTCATTAGCTGCAGTTATATAGTAAGATTTAGGCAAATTATTATTTTATTAATTACGAAGAGGTTTAATCATTGCTAAAAATCTCCACAGTAATGTTTTCAATGATAATTACTAAAAGTTATTAAAATATAAAACTATGATTGTGCAAAAATTATTGCCTTTTACTTATTAGCAGAAGTTTAACAAGATTGGGAACAACAGGATGTGGTATAACAATTTCATTACTTACACAGCAAATTGACTACAGAGCTAACAAACTGAAATAGAGAATATTGAACTTTATTCAAAACACTACACTTTAGTGTCACTGACATTTAGTAATGTCATGCATCTATTTTTGCATACGTACTACAAATATTACACAGTGCACCTGAGTTTGAGTGAGTTGATAATGAAATGCCAGCTCAGTGCAGCTGTGCACCTCATTTAACACACACACATAATAATGACAGTTTATGCAGAGGGGCTGATTTAGAGCTGGATATAAAAACCAATGTGGTCCACGAAAATTCAGGTAGTTCAGTGACTGGTAATTGGAAGTAGAGATGCAGCCTAGTTAGCAGTAGTATTGAAGGATGATATCAATCTTGGATAATGATGTATTGTTGAACACACAGAAAATGCACAAGATGGCTTCTAGTCTACACATTTTTATCTATTCAAATTTCCTACATATAAATTCCTATATATAAGCATCACTATAAATACATCCTTTCCTCCTACTATTCTGTCCTCTCTCTTGCCAAACAAACCTATTTCACATCCCTCATCTCCTCAATGTCCAATAAACCCTGACACCTCTTTGCTACCATTAATTCTCTGCTGTATCCTCCCCCACCTCCTTGTCCATCGCCGCTCTTGACTTTGCCACCTACTGCAAAGACAAAATTGACTTTATACACAATGATGTCTGTACTCGTCAGACTTGCCTCCCCCCACCTGTCCTCTCTATCACTCACTCTGCCAACCTTGGCACCTACCCTCCTGTTACTGTGCCGGAGATCCTCTCTCTTTTCTCCTCCATTGCGGAAACTAAAGATGTATGAGGAATTTCTGAGCAAGGTCTCTATTCTAGAATCACTCAAGTGGGAACGGCTGACTGTAGCAGACGTTTTCAATCCTGTCCCCTCCGCTCCCTCTCTTCCAGTGCCTGTTGTCACCTTGCTCACCTCTTTAACCTCTCTCTCTCCACTAGTATCTTCCCATCGGCCTTCAAGCATGCTCTCATCTCTCCTATTCTCAAGAAACCTTCCCTTGACCCATTAACTCTCTCTCATCAATTATCGTCCCATATCTCTGCTTCCCTTTGCTTCTAAAATTCTCGAATGACTTGTCTTGAATTGTCTGACCCATTCCTCTCTTCCCACTCTCTTTTTGACCCTCTCCAGTCTGGCATTTCCGTCCCCTTCATTCAACTGAAACTGCCCTCACTAAAGTAACAAATGACTTGCTCTCAGCTAAATCCAAAGGTTACTTCTCCCTTCTCATACTCCTCGACCTCTCTGCTGTTTTTGACACTGTTGATAATTCTCTTCTTCTCACCACCCTTAACTCCTACGTCTCTGGCCGCTCTTTTAGTGTGTTTCTGGCTCTTTCTCCCCCCATCTTCACCTTTCTATTGGAGTCCCACAAGGCTCTGTCCTTGGCTCTCTGCTCTTCTCTCTCTACACTACCTCTCTTGGTAAACTCATTCAATCATTTGGCCTCCAATACCACCTCTATGCTGATGCAAATCTATCTTTCCTCCCCTGACCTCTCTCCCGCTGTCCTAGCCCAGGTATCTAGCTGTCTCTCTGCTGTAGCTACCTAGATGTCACAGCGCTTCCTGAAACTCACATCTCCAAATCCAAGCTCATCATCTTTCCTGCTGCCAATGACAGGCTCTTATCGGAGTTGCTGGAGCAGTTGTAAACAACCTTGCCCTCTTTTTGAATCACCATGTCGAAGGATTCTTTAGACCATGGCTTCCCACTGTGGATAGAGTTGAAAAGGGTGTGCAGATGGGGAAGCAAAATATTAGCATTTTTTTATAATAAGCAGCTGTAAAGTCATCAGGCCCTGGAGCCTTTCCTAAATTTTGGCTCTTCACAACCTATCATAAAATCAGTCCCAAGTTGTCTCGCTGCACGAGGGGATAATTAGGGAGTTTAGCGCCAGGAAAGAATTCATCTATCAACTGTGTCTGCCTCCTCTTAGACAAGGCACCAGAGAGCCAAGGCAGGTTATAGAGTTTGTATAATAGTTTCGGAATTCAGAACGAATCCGTTGGGGATCATACTGTGAAATGCTATTTGAGTCTCTGACGGCCAGGAGGTTCCAGGCAGCTACTGGAGTATCACTAGTATCAAAATATTCAGAGAGAAGGGATTTCATGTGAGCGACCGTATTTATTTCCTTAGGTAGTGACTCATTGATCCTCCTAATGGTTTTGGGAGGTTGAAACGTTAAGAGGAGAGAACCGTTGAGATAGGGACATGGTCTGACAAGGTTATTGGATGAATTTGGAAAGAGGACATTTTTAGAGTGTGTTTGTGCCTGAGCAGGGTCATGTCGATCCTAGAGTATGTATTACGAACAGGGGAATAGAAGGTGTAGTTTCTGGTAAGGGAGTCAGACTTGCCAGGAATTGTATAGATTATGGAGTTTTAAAAAAGTCAGTAAAGCTTTTGAGTTCAGGGAGCCTTTCTGGTCAGGTGCGGCATCTTGGAGGGTAGACATGTCTAGGCTAAAGATGAGAACTGCATTAAACTCACCACCTACGATCAATTCCCCTCGTATAACCTGAGCTAAGGAGGAGCTACGTTTTTTGAAAAATTTATGTTGAGCTAGGTTTGCGGCAAAGATGTTTACAATAATGCAGGGTAGATTATGTAGAGTGCCTATCAAGATCAAGAATCGCCCCTCTTTATTCTTATTGGATTCAAGGTGGTCAAATGTGAGGTGGCGAGCAAAAAGCATCAAACGCTGAGATATTACCGTTTAAGATCACAAGCATGGCAACTCAGTAGAAATTTTCTACATTTAAGTTTAGGATTTAGCTGCTTAGTAAAGTGCATTTCCTGGAGGAAATCTAGGTCCCTTTTCAGAGGAAGGCGCGTAACTTTGCACATTTATGGGGCGAGTTGAGAGCTTTTACATTATCCGACACACTAGTTAAGGTCATGGGAAAGGTCATTGAGTGGGGATCAACAAAGTAAGATTGGTACAGACATGAAGGTCAGAAAGACCAGAGAGAGTTAGGTGATAACCGGGGAAAGTGACCAAAAGGGTCACTGCTCAGAAATCTATAGTGCTGGTTGAGATGAGGAGTGATGTGCATCATCTGAGGGACCAGCAAAGAGTCCAAGGCTCTCAGGGGGTGCATGGCTGATTACAGCCAGACAAACGGAAGTTTAATGAGAACCAATAGGGGGAGTGGGGGGTGGACAACAGGAGATAAGCTCACAAGCGGCCAGAAGTACATAATAGACCTAAAAAGAGAAAAGAGACGAGGGTAGGCAGGAAAGTTTACTGTTCTAAAAAAAACCTGTGTAAACAACTCTATACATACATTTTTGTAGGGACAATTAATATGGCAATTTGAATTTCATCTTATTTAAGGTTCCTCTAGCCTATAGAGATAAATAAACTGCTTGAGGCCACCGACTGCCACTATTTGGATATAAACTAGGATTTTTATTAAAGCTCTGAATGCCATTGTTTTTATAGTCATTCACTTCGTGCCCTCAATTAAAGTGGAGCTCTCAACGTGTCCTATGATATTTTTATTTTGCTATAATGCATAGTGCCTTTGGCTCTTTGTAGTAAACAAAAAATGTGGCTCCCATGAAACCTTGTTAGATCAGGAAAGAGCATAGTATGGTCTTTTCTGGGCAGGCCACACATAAGGAGAGCTATGATTTATACAGGAAACCAGGGTGGCATAGTGCAGTCTAAGAGGGTTTATTTATGACCAAAAGCAAACTGCTCTCGTTAATTTTCAATTCTTTTTGCATTGATCAGAAATTAATTATTAAAAAGATTGATTATTGAGCTGCCCATTTAAGCCAAATTGTAACTACTTTTGCATCTCCATCCTCGCTGTCTTGGGTTGATATTGAGTCTCATTATCTAATGCTGACATCCCTCCTTTTTGAATTGGGTTTATCTAAACAGAATAGATCGTCTCTGATTAAACTCTCTCCAACCCTGAATTTTTCAGTGAAGACCGGGAAAACTAACATTCCCCACTTGGATATACAGCCTTTCTCCCCCTGTATCTTACCTATCTGGGGTAACCCTGATTTCCCTGCAGGTTTCTCTACTACTTTCTCTCGAGACTGGATACAGGTTGACGCATGATTTGTTGGTGACCTCTTACACCGGGAACATTTCTATATCTGGCTGATTTACGGACCAAATTTCCTGATCTCAACCCAAAATTTTTGGAATACTTTCCACTACATCATTTTGTGGGGTCTCTCCAGACGGACACAGACTCTCCACTGCCCTTCTCTCCATTTGATAATTTGTGCATCTCCTTGGCTCTTCAAAGCAGTATGATCTCTTCTATATATAGTATTGTGCTCAATGCTGTATTGTCCCCAGATGTAAACATGAGAGGGGGAGGGACCTGGGTGCCCCATCCCAAAGAGGACTATTGGAAGACCATCAGAGAACAAGTATCCACCGCCACCAGTTCGATTTCCACTCTAATCAAAGTAAACGCATACAAAGATTACTGTAGATGGTACCTCACTCCTGATAAACTTGCCAAAATGTATCCCTCTACCATGTCAATCTGCTGGAGAGGATGCCGCCACCAAGCACGTTCATACATATCTAGTGGTCAGGCCTAAAAATAGCCCCCTTCTGGCATGGAGTCAGAGCCTTCCTCTCCTCAATCCTTCTGTACCCTGTCAGAAAGGACACGTGGTCATTTCTCCTCTGTTATCTGCTCCCAGATGCAGTTAAGCAAAACTAGACTCTCATGTCCTGGACGCTACCAAATCCCCGATTGCCAAACTCTGGAAATAGAACACCTGCCACCGTATCTCTGCCCTAAAGTTGTACATCTGTCTTATTGCCCGAATAGAGAAGATTATTTCTTACCTGCACGGTAAGCAGGATAAGTTCCATTAGGTCTGGGCACCCTGGCTATACTTGTAATCCTGGACTCACTCCCCCACCCTTTCACATTGCGTACCCTAGTTAGCTGCTGAGCTTAGCACAGGTATTCTTATCCACTAAGTCAAGCCCCCCATGGCACTTCACCTGAAGCACCTTTACATGATACCAGTCACTACAGGTGATGACCAGTACCCCCCCCCCCTTCCTCACACACACCATTCCTTCCCTCCACCCTTCCCTTCTAATTTCTATTTTATTTTAAGTAACTTAGGCCAAATGTTTTTGATGTTCTAACAAATAGGTTCTAAGGTCTACAAGTTGCTTTTTCTTCTTTTCTGCAGTTCTTCGGCCTTAATGTATTTTCTATTGGTCTCTTATTATGATTGTACACTTTTACTCTTTTATTTGGCTACATTTGTATTTGAGATTTTAAAATAAATAATTAAAAGTTGAATTATGTAAGTTATGTAAAAATAAGGGTATAACATTATTACTGCATTTGAAGCACAGTTTATAAATTCACTGTGGTCTCTTTTATCCAAATAATGAGTCATATAAACAGAAAGACCTCCGTTCCTTCTGTTAATGTTCAATAGATTCCTGAAAACACAGTGTTCTTCAGTTGAATCTGTTGTTATTTTTTGGCAATCAATATTTGAAGAGCTGCAGTTGGAGAGAGCTTTGACCTAGGATTTCACAATAAAGCAAATTGACAGGTCCCTCAACATTTGGAACCTCCTTTAAATGTCTTATGTACGACATGGCGGTAATATTATTATTATTAACCCATTGTTGTAATACCAGTGTATTAGATTTTACCGTGCTCCAAAAAAACTGGAGTTAACTGAGACTTCTTCAATCAGAGCTTTGAAATTCTCAAATAAAGCTCCAGATTTTTCCCCATTGGGTTTCTATAGAGATCTATGTTTCTGAATCCCTTCAAAACAGCAATCCGTAAGCAAGACCTAAAGGATTTTTATTAAAATCTGAAAAGGCTACTTTACCTATGATAATATGCACCATAGTGTCCTGTACAGAATATCTGGGACTCAGTGGTTCATGCCTATCAATAGCCACAAAAAGGCTTTTATTATAAACATAGGAAACATGTATTAGCATTGACCATTATACTAACTCATGTAGTAGGGAATTTTACCTTATTCAGGCCTGACTTTTGTCATTTAAAGTTTTAACAACTACAGCATAATTTTGACAAGTGTCATTTAACAGAAATACAATCAAAACTAACTTATAGTTCCAATCTTTCAATGCAACCCCATACACACAGTGTATGACAAATACTGTATTGTCCAACATAACATGATAACTGGCAACTATAGTCCTAACTCAGTTCAGTATAGAAGAAAAAACAAATAATATCATGGACTACAATGCTTAACATTCCTGTGCAACATCCTCTATACACTAAATACTAATAGCAGCAGTCGAACCTAAATATCAACTATTCTACTCTTCACTTAGGTTAAACCAGTGGTTCCCAAACTTTTGCAGTTCGCGGCACACTTAGAGTCTCCAAATTTTTTCAAGGCACCCCTCCAAAATAATTATTGAGCGGTCCTGTTTTAGAAGTAGTTGTGTCAAAAAAATGTAATAAGTATTTAGGTCAGGACAGAAATACTTATTTAGTTGTATGCAAAAATGACCCCTCTGCATCAAGACACTCTGCCTTCAGGCACTCTGCCCCCTCTGCATCCAGACACACTGCCCCCTCTGCATCAAGACACTCTGCCCTCAGGCACTCTGCCCCCTCTGCATCCAGACACACTGCCCCCTCTGCATCCAGACACACTGCCCCTCTGCATCCAGACACACTGCCCTCTCTCACACTGCCCCCTCTGCCCTCTGTCACACTGTCCCCCCTCCTCTGCTCTCTGTCACGCTGTCCCCCCTCCTCTGCCCTCTCTCACGATGTCCCCCTCCTCTGCCATCTCTCACGATGTCCCCCCTCCTCTGCCCTCTCTCACGATGTCCCCCCCTCCTCTGCACTGTCACGCTGTCCCCCTCCTCTGCCCTCTGTCACGTTGTCCCCCCCTCTGCCCTCTGTCATGCTGTGTCCCCCTCCACTGCCCCTCTCACGCTGTGTCCCCCTCAACTGCCCCTCTCACGCTGTGTCCCCCTCCACTGCCCCTCTCACGCTGTGTCCCCCTCCACTGCCCCTCTCACGCTATGTCCCCCTCCACTGCCCCTCTCACGTTGTGTCCCCCTCCACTGCCCCTCACAAGCTGTACCCCCCTCCACTGCCCCTCTCACGTTGTATTCCCCCTCCACTGCCCCACTCACGCTGTCCTCTGTCTGCCCGCTGTCGCACTCCTGCCCCTCTGTCTTCCCGCTGTCACACTTCTGTCCCTCTGTCTGCCCGCTGTCACACTCCTGCCCCTCTGTCTGCTCCGCTGTCTGCCCGCTGTCACACTCCTGCCCCTCTGTCTGCCCGCTGTCACACTCCTGCCCCTCTGTCTGCCCGCTGTCGCACTCCCTCTCACTCCTCTGCCGCGAGCCAGCCATAGAAAAAACCAAAGAGCACATAAACTTACCAATCAGCGCAGTGCCGGGACCCAGCAGACTCCTCTCTCCCGCAGCTGTCACTGACGTCGATATTCAGTGACAGCTGCGGGAGAGAGGAGTCTGCTGGGTCCCGGCGCCGCGCAGATTGGTAAGTTTATGTGCTCTTTGGTTTTTTCTATGGCTGGCTCGCGGCACCCGAGTGACAGCGCCGCGGCACCCCTGGGAGCCACAGCGCACACTTTGGGAACCGCCGGGTTAAACTGAGGGCAGCTGTAATAAAGTAGTTGACCCAGAGCAAAGATCACATTAGTGGGCCCTATATACATTTGCAAAAAAGTATGCGTAACATGCAACTTTTTCAAGACAAAACCATTATTCCAACGTATGCTGTAAAAGATTCTTAACATTTTCAAATTTAGGCAGTGGTGTAACTAGACATTTGTGTGCCCCATAGTAAAATATTTTAGGGGCCCGAATGTACTGTCTAAAGGTGAAAAACTCACATGTACACATGGAGCTTTGACAGAGAAGGTGGATACCCTTCAGATGTGGGCCTTACATCAACTGCACCGTCTACACGTGCCAACAATAGTTTAACAATATATGCATAGTTTCAAAAAATAACAAAAATGTGGCTTTTTTATTTCGCTTTATACAATTAAGCATGAGTATCAACTAGGCATCGGCAGGCTGGATGGGGCGACCTGAAGAGGATCCAGGGGAAAACCTGGATTTGTGCTTTTAATATAATTTGTAGAACTTACCTTTAGTTGCGATCGCCGGCGCCATTCTAAAGCATCATTCCTCGCCCCGTGCTGCTTGGACAGGAAGTGATGTAATAAATTCCTGTCAACATTTGAGCTAGGTTTATATTAATGATTTGGTTATTGTTAGGGCTAAAATGGATTAGATTTAAGGCTTAATTAACATTTCTGTTCAGTTTTCTTCTTTTACACAGGAACTGTTAGGATGGCCGAGCAATAAGTCTTCCTATGACATCAGGGGACTAAGATATAACCTATTTTATTGTCTCCTCTATCCAGGCTCTTTTACTAGAAAGTTTATTGGTCATTGTGGGCACAGAGTTAACACTATTGTTGCCCATTTATTAAAATGGCCCTGGATAAATCTAGGTAAAAGAGCAATACTCGAAACCTCGTAACACTATTACTGCTGGTCTTAAGAGGGCACTGTAACTAAGAGGTGGCTTGATAATGCTTTTTACTAATCCCTGTACATTTTCCAGACCAGCAGTAATAGTGTTGCGTTGACAAGTGACGTAATTCTGTGTGCCGGGCTTTGAATCTGTACAAATTGTTACAAGTCAGGTTTTTTAACAGTCGGGAACATCAACATGTCGCTGATCCCACTTTCGGAATAACTAGGTCAGGGTAAGTAGTGTCGGTGTGTGCGGTATATCATTAAAATGACTACCACCGCCTGACTGACTGATACCTTCCGCATCACAGTCTCCAACAGACTTTACTGCTACATACCTTTAGAATGTCTTGTAATTTCTTGTCTAGTGATTTGGTACTTTGCTTGTTTGTTAGACAGAAACGTCCTAGTAAGGCTCCTATGGGGGCCAAAACCTGTAATCATCCTGCCAAAGACGTGTATGTTTCTTTAACCCTAATCAATCTGATTACCTATAAAATAAACATTGTTTTGTCCACTTTCCTTTGAGCTGTGATGCAAGCTGTTATTTAAGATCTAGATTGTACACATAACCATGCCCTTAAAATGGCAACCACAGTCACAAGACATATGATGTAGTGAGCAGAGAGGCTTTTGCAGTGGGCATGTTCCCTCTTACATCATGAGACCACTGAGTAGTTTCATGACTGACTCGCTGAAAGATCATGTTAGATGTTAAACTTTCTGCAGAAAAAGCACAAGCCAATGCTTCCATGGAGGAGACAATTTGTTTTCCGGTGGCAGCCATTCTGCCATTGATCAATTTTGAAAATGGATAACTGTGTTAGAGAAGAACATCTTGGAAAAATCAGCTTCATGTTAGAAAGTTACAAATATATCTGTGTGGGATTACACCTCTAATGCCCGCTTTGACATGTGGCTCCAATTAACCCTGCTGTTCTGCTCGGGTCTATTATACTCATCTACTCTATTAGAGTAAATAAACATTCAGATGAACAAACCAAAACAAACAAAAATGACAAACATTTTTGTAAAGTTGCTTTACAGAGCTATTTACTGCTTTGCACAATTTGGGCAATAATATGTTACACGGGATTTCCGAACATGTTTATTGCACTTGAAACATATCATGTTTGTATTATTATCATTTTTGGATGGACAAAATTTGCATCTGGCACGCTTGATCGCAGTAACATTCCCCGCAGAAGTTCCTTGTTGAGAATCATGCGTAGTTGATTGTATGTTCTTCACAATTGTACATGACTCTACCAGTGTCGGGCTGGGGCATGAAGGGCCCACCGGGGAATGCAACACTAGGGGCCCACCAAAGAGGGTGTGGTCAGCCATCATAGAGGCGGAACCAGACACTAGAGGGGGAGTGGTCAGTCCACGAAAGACAGCTAGCACCTTAGTGTAGTGAAACTACAAGCCCCAGCATGCTTTGCCAACATATAGCAGCTTATTGCTGTAAGGGTATGCTGGGACTTGTAGTTTCACAACACCTGGAGTACCACAAGTTAGCCAAGCCTGTACTAGACTCAGAACATTTGACAGACTGTCCTACCTGTTGTTGTCACTTTTACCACCTGTGGCTGCTGGTTTCTTTAGTTGCGGCTTGTCTGGATCCAGGAATGTTGAGGGCCCTATTTGGAAAAAAGAATGGGTACATTTAGAAATGCCAACCATCCCTGCCATTAAATCAACAGCACCCACATTCAATTATAGACCCAAACCACCTCAGCATTAAAGGTCCCATCACGCCCTCCCTATAGTGTTCTCTGTGCAGCCCCCCCTCACTAGAGTTTAGTATAGTCAGCCCCCCTATAGTTTAGTATAGATAGGCAGCCCCCCTATGCCACATAGTAGTGCCCCCAAAACAATGCTATGCCATACGGTAGTGCCCACAATGTTACGCCACGCAAGTGTCCCCGATTCATATTATGCCTGCAATAGTCCTCTCAATTCACACACGTTTTATATATATATATATATATATATATATATATATTGAGAACAGATGTAATGGGAGACTCCATATACTTTTTACGATGAGCGCTACCTTAGTACTTTCTAGTAAAAATAAAAAGAAGGTGAAGAGGGTGATGCTGCCACTATTCCCAGGGGGTAGAGTATCCTGACAGTACTCAAAAAAATGAAAATTTACAGGGTTTTATGGGATGGGCGCAAATCAGGGGGGAAGTGGGACACACAAGGATACAAACATACGCACCTATTTGGACTGTAATGTGTATCTAATACTGGGTGTGTGTAATGATCAACAAAGCTAAATTAATATCAAAACCAATACTAATAACATTGTAATCCAGTGTTATCAAGATAAAAAACTGTAATACATAAATGATTTTTTAGCACAAACAATATAAACAACTGGTTAAAGTATACTTACCCAAAAGTTGATTAATGCAGCCTCTCTGATCTTCTCCCTTCAGCGGCGCGGGAACATCAGCTGACAGGGTGAGTGGGCGGGTCACATGATCGCAGCTGCGATCGCATGTGAAAGGTGAAAGATGACTGGCTGTCAGTGACAGCCAGTCATCTGCAGCAGCAGGGACGCCGGAGAGGAATGCGAGCACCCTGGTGTGAACAACGAGCCTCCAGGTAAGCTCCGCCCACATCTAAAAGGGGGTGTGGCCGTAAGGTTGCCGGGCCTACCGGTAATTTTACCCGTAGTCCTGTGGGCCAGTCCGATGCTGGACTCTACTGACCATGACATCTATTGTCTTGAGGCAATGTGGGCTTGATGAGTGTTTTTCCAAGTTCTTCCAAAAATATTCTCCTCTTTGTAAGTTTCTTATTGTTCCAATTGGGGTTTATGGAAGTCCATAGGACAAGGGCATTGTATGCACTGATATCACTGATATTATAAAATATTATCAGTGGCCATCGGTTTGTTTTCCGTTTTCAAGTGTACGTGTTCACAAATTGATCTAAGGTATCCACTGCACCTTTTGTCGCGTTATAGTCCAAAATTATGTTTGGTTTCTTGTCTGGACTATCACTTACTTGTTTGTCTGTATATAAGGTGCTCAAAAGAATGACATTTTAATTTTTCTTTGGAACATAATTGACTACCATTGTGTTCTCAGTGAAATAAAAAGATGAACTAGGCACCTGCTTATTTGTGACTTGCCGAGGTAGTTTCGGTTCATTTTTTTCTCATAGTACCAAGTAGGGTTATGTTTTGCTTGAGCATAAGTTGTGCCAAATTATACAAGGTGAATAAGTTGTTGCATGTAAGATTGTGCCCACTCAGTTCACATGTGAGGTCTGCCACAACTCTCATCCCTTGGTTTGTTTCTGGTTTCGCTACTGGCTCTTTTCCAGTATACATTTGCGATTTCAGAACATGTGATGTTTTATTATCACACAAAGTCCAGATTTTTACACCATATTTCTCTGGCTTGGAGGGAATGTGCTGCTTGAAAAGGCAGCGCCCTCGAGATCCAACTAATTGTTCATCTACGGTCAGATTTTCAAAAGAGTTAAATAATTTTAGAAGAACTTTGACCCATTTTTCCAATATTTCTCTTATAGCAGCAAGTTTGACATGGTTGCTCGGAAAATATTTTGACCAGTTTCACTATCCCACAAGCTTTTTGTTGCTTCACCTTGAGATCTATATACTCCAGCCAATAATAATAGTCCAACATAAGCTTGAAAAAATAACATTGTCCAAGTTTTGCCACTTTTTGCCATAAACACTGTGTCCTTCAATATTTGTGTATTTTATGATCTCATTTTTCAATGGAACTAAATATAACATTGAATGCACTTTCCACGTCATGAATTCTTGCTGTAGCATATCTTGTTACACCAGGAGATTTCGTGATAACATTGCATTTGCATTTAGAGAGCCTACCAGCAGGATGTTGAGGAGGATCAAGTTCCCATTTTATTTGTTCATTCTTTGAAAGAACATATGGAGTTGTAGCAACAGGTTCATTTACAATGTCCGCCCCATTGTCAGAATCATAGGCTTCACTTTCATCACTTGTATGATTTTCTTCCTCAGATACATCTTTGCTATCAGAAGATCCCCCAAACGCTAGAAGCTCAGCATCAGGCAAAGGTTTTCGTTTGGCCATATCGATATTGATCATACACAGATCAATCTCCAACTAAATATGGGTCATTCCAATCCGTGTATTTATAGCCAAATGAGAGAATCAAAAGAAGACTTGCAAACACTTGGGACCTCTTTTAGAGTCGGATACAAAGTCCAGTTTAGGCTCATTGAACAAAAAAACACTATCACGCATGTGCAGCAAGCACCATATCCGCCTGCATCTTGGACACAATTAACACTTGCGACAGCTTGCGACTCACTACAAGAGAATGGGCGGAACGTGTAATTGTGAAGGCGTGACCATGTAAGTAAATCCTAGTCGCAGTGAGGCGCAGACGCAGCTTACGTCAAAAAAGGGCTAAAACTGTGCGGCAGAAATTAGGTGGCGCAAGCAGTTAGCTAGCTGCAGGAACTGCTCGCAGCTCGGTAGGATATTACGAGTGGGATGCAACTGGTATTGTATGCTACCCGTAATACCATACCAAGCTGCGGCACACTCCCACTCCTACACTTCTTACACAGACTTTCTGTCCGACTCTGAATGAGGTCCTTGAAGTTCAGCATGAATATCTGACTCAACATGCGGACTTGCTGAGACTTTTTGAGACTTTGTAAATAAATGTGTGAAAAGGTGAAAAGATGACATAATCCAAATGTAAACCAATGAACTGACACTGTATTCCTAATTTTCTGAATTTTTATTGTTGAAGTAATGTGTTTCGAAACATTTACGGTCACTCACTAGTATAATATTCACATCGGGTCATATTGACCTGAACAGTACATTAGTACTAACTACTCATAACTTGAAACAAAAAATAAAAATATTTCTTTTTTTTTATCATAACAACTATTTGCCCAAAAAAATAAGTCATAAAATATGGAAATCACAATTAGATAATAACAAACTGACACCTAAACAGATTTCGTTTTGGGTCAAATAAACCCAAAGGGAGCAGCAGGGTTAAATATATTAGGCCCAAACATAGATATTTGCCAATGCAATATGATAGATATCTATCAGGTCACTGTCACTCTGCTTTTGGCAGACCTGCAGTTGTGACCCGGATGGTACCTTGGATTTTGCTCTTTTCTCCTATCACTGGCCATTGCTTGATCTGCTCTTTAACATCTTGCTGCTTTTCACTGTGCTGGCAACTCTAAGGAAAAATAAAACACTTACCTGGGTGGTAATTAGAGACACACCATGAGAGGACCGGTAGTGAAAACGGAAATCAAAGGATTATAGAAGGTAAAGTAGTGATGGACGAAGCCACAATCAGGAATAGTGGAGAAGCTACTCTCATCCCATCCTCCCATTCCCAGTTACAGGACTTTTTTCGGCCTCCACTCACTTTGTGGAATTCCCTCCCTCGCACAATAAGACTTTCCTCTAGTCTTTAAACCTTCAAGCGTTCTCTGAAAACCCACCTCTTCAGAGAAGCTTATAATATTCCTCAACCAGTTACCCTATTACCACTCTCTACACAGCTAACACAAGACAACAACCCTGTGACCAACATTGCTGTGTGACTGATCATACAGCCCACTCAATAATTTTTACCTTTGCAATCTAGCTGGTCCAATGTGCAATATGATGTAGCACGTGTCCTTGTGTTTCAAACTCCCATTGTCCTATAGATTGTAAGCTTGTGAGCAGGGCCCTCTTACCTCTCTGTCTGTATGCATTACCCAGTATTGATTTATTAATGTTTGTCCCCAATTGTAAAGCGCTACGGAATTTGCTGGCGCTATATAAATAAATGTTGATGATTATGATGATGTTGACGAAGGTAGAATTGTGATATACAGTCAAACAAAACAAGTCTTCCTCTAAGCACAAGCAGAGATATCTAAAACAAAACTTTGCTCCTGCAAAGGTTTAGCAGAACTGAAGGGACTTATAAAGGCTGCAAACATGTGAGATCAATGTTTTGATTGACTTAACCTTTTCTCTATAGGGCTGATTGCAGATTAAGGACAGTTGTGCAGTAGTCCAGGTGAGGTTACTAGCTAAATTACTATTCTTACCAGAGTGCTGATTACTGGAATTGAGAAAAGGTGTTTGTAGCTGCCATTGTGAACTGTTTTCTGACAGATGTTATCAGAAACTAGTGTTCAATCCTCGCTATGCACCACGTTCCTCACACAGTGTGGACTATAATAACATGTCCTTCTCTAGCCCTTTGGTTCCCCAGATTTCCCTGTCATGTTTTTAGATCATTTATTAGTTATGTTTAGACTGGTTCATACTGTATTATTAAGATCTAACATGTCTGACAGATCATGGCTTTGTTAACTTGTGTACCCATTCAGTTTAGTCTCAGCCTAGTCCGAAAGATTATATTACATTGTCCACCAAATTCCTCCATGAATGTACATCATACATGGGGTGTCTTTTGGCCTTTGTTTAGCTGTGTGTCTGTGTGTGCTAACATAGTGGAAATGTCCCCTAGATACAACTTGTTTAATTACAGATGACTGCATCGTGTATTTAAATGTATTGTCTATGGTTTAAACAAGCTCAGTAAAGCCCCTCTGTAGATGCCACAGAACAATACCTGTACCTAATTGTTTTAGGATGAACTCATCTGCTACCCCATTATCTGCATGTTTACCTGTGAAAAAAGGTAAACACAGAAAAGGACCAGGCCCTGGAACTACACAGAAGGCCATTTCTGCCGATAAAAGACAGCTCCAAAAACAGCAAATTGGCATTTACTACCCAGTGATAGCTGAAGTCAGACCGGCATTGAGAATACAATCTCTGCCAGCTGACAGCGAAGGCACAATCGGTCGCTGGAGTACTGCCTTTGTCCTGATCTCTCTCCAGGTCTTGGGGATCAGTGTGTCTGCCAAAAGTATTATTAGAAAAAAAATTGTAAGATAATCTAAAGGTTTCAGATTTCTAGCCCGGATAATGTAAGATGTTAAATAAACTTATGAGTTTTTTAAATGTTTTCTTTTTCTTTTTTAAATCATTCTGCATGATTTGCTTTCATTGTGTATGCTTGAAAGGCTGGGGTAACAAAATACTTCACATCTTTCTCACTAGTGTAGATGAAGGACACTGGACACCAATGCAAAATCCAGTTACCAATTACATTGCTCCATTGATCCACACACTTTATGTGGTCCTTGACCCATGTGGAATATAGGACTAGCAGCTGATCTCCTAGTACCCATAGTGGTGGCTGTCACTGCTGTCACAGCCATTAGTCTTTCTATTATGTGAAAGAATACGCTTTCTAGGCCTATTCATGGGTTCATTTGGAAGATTTAGTTAATTTTGTAGTGAGCTCTTTTGGGACTGAAAGGGTAATTTTCAAATATGCAATAAAATTTTCCCATAGTACATATGATGTTTTGTGATCTACTGCTTTGCAAGTGTGTAATGAAAGCATATGGATCTGTGCATCAAGAATGGGGATGCAAAATTGGACATATTGGGACTTTTCTAGCTAAATGTACACTAGGTGCTCTTATGTGTGTAACGCCCCCTAGTGTGTAGAAAGAGCAGAGATTCAGACTGGTTGCTATGGTGACAACCCAGCAAAGTCTGCTAGAGACAGAGTGAGAAGAAGGAGGGCCTGAAAAAAAAAAGGGGGAAAAGATAAGAAGTAGCCTGGGGGAGGAGAGAGATGTGAGAAACTGGGGATCTCCCAGGCTCCCCCGACGACCTGGGAGTGCGAGCGCGGTGACTGAGCCAAGGCAAGGAATGTGCACCCTGGATAGGGAGAGAGTCCCTGGAGCAGAGACCCCTGGAGAGAAGTGGGGGATTGCTGCAAATGGCAACATGCAGACACTAAAAGATGTAAGAGCAGAGACCCCTGGAGAGAGGGTTGTACTATAACAAACAGGGGCAGTTGTGGAGTTGTGGGAAACCCAGAGAGGAGCAGAGAGAACACTAGTGAAGAGTGTTATAGCCTAAGGGATTTTACTCCTACTGGCAGAGCTGTGAGCTACACAGAAAAAGTGTCAGCGCTACAAGATGTGTGCTGGAGGTAAGTGTGAAGATACCGGGTTTATCTGGCCCAATGCTACCCACTTCACGCTGGCTGGCCACCCACGGGTGCCTTCCTATGCCAGAGAAGTCTACCCAGTACCTTCTAGGATTCGTATGGTCACTCAGGCAAATGCAGTTATAAAAATACAACAGTATATTTATTGTCATACAAACAACACTAGAATATTATGTACACACAGTAAATAAATGCCAGGCAGGTTTACCACATCATCTCTCCCTTACCCCACTAGCTTAAGGAGTTATAGTCACCTGGCTGTCCAGACTTCACGACCCATGGATCTCTCTCAGCTGCATATATACACTCTAGTTGGAGAACGACAACTCAAAACTAGATCTTGCACCTTCATGAATGAAATCCCAGAATGAACACTGTTCTCAGGTCTAATTTCCACAGTCTTTCCCCTCGCTGGGCAAACCCCTGGGTCTATTCTTCTTAACCATTGGCCAGTGCAGGACTAGGGTTTTTTGGACAGGGCAGTGAAGATGAGCTGTCCTTTCACAGAAGCCCCCTGCTGGGATGTAGACAGAACATCTGGACTAGTCCTAAGGAGAACAATTGATGCTAATTGGCTTCCCCTACTTTCAAGGATAAGGTAGCAGTGAGCCCCTCCTAAAATTAAACCCTTACACTACTTTGTGATGTCACAGGGTCAACAGCTGCTCCATGCTTCCTGTAGAGGAAGGAGGGGGGAGAATGAATGCAGCTCTCACCATTGTGGACACCACCTGATCTTTACCCATAACCCTCCTGGCTTCAGTTTAAGGACAATGAATAACATTACTGCAAGTCATCAATATATAATACACAATATACATATTTACATTGAACTACAATGTCCCCTTAACCACATGTAATTGGACAATGCAGTTGTAGTCTGGTGAGCTGGTGAACAAAAGCAAGGGCTATAAAAAGTACTATAATCCACATTACGTGAGAAACGAGACACAGAATGGTTAGCGTATCACAATCGTTTCATCACAGTAAGCTACCCCATGATTCCTTTATGTGTGTACTGGAAACAGAGGTTGATCTGTGAATATTGTGACCAGGAGAACCTGGTATCTACTGTGATAACATCAGCAGTGTAAGATGTGTACAGGAGGAGTAAGGAGATGTACTTGTAACCGTTTGCTCATTAAGAACTGTGCTCGAGAGAGTAAGGAGCTGCATATATTTTTTTTATTGCTGCAACTATTATGATTATCATGCTGAAGGAAGAGGAGTGTAAATGAAGAGTTCAGTTTGTGATAGAGATGGCCTGTCCGCCAAATTATTCTGACTCTTATTGCACTGCACCACAAAGTGACATCACCTGTGTCCCACTACTTGAAAAGTACACCCATGCCCATCAGTTAGCCAGGGTATGAGAAACAGGTGCATTGTGTAACCATTGCACCCCACACTACACACAGTGACAGGGGGTTACATGTGCATTAGGCTGCTCCAAGATGCCACAATGAAAATGTGTTCCTTGGTAGTGTTTCTTGTCTAGTTAGTGGCCACAAAGACTCTTCCCCATTCCAAGTGGCTGAGAGTTTTGTACAAGTTCTCAAGAGGTGCCAGGAATTATGAGTTTTTTAGATTTTAACACAAAAACCATGACCTGGGCATTGGCCTACGTATGGTGGATCAAATAAATGGCTATATTTGCTCGAATAGAAATGTTTTTTTTTCTTGGGTTTTATTTCTGTAGGTTTGTAACTAATCTTTACTGAGTATTCGGGCAAATAAAATTTATCAACAAGGACATAAAATTATTGGTTGAAAATAATTTAAAAAAGTAGCTTAAAAAGCAACATTGTTTATAAAAGCAGCAACTTTGGCTAGACGCTATTTTTCTTTGATTTCGTTTTATAGCGCTTGTATAAAAGTGGATTATTACAATGGGGCAATTTGTGGTCAGAGGCTGTTGTTTTGAGACTAAGTGCTAGATTTACTAAGCTGCGGGTTTGAAAAAGTAGGGATGTTGCCTATAGCAACCAATCAGATTCTAGCTATCATTTTGTAGAAGGTACTAAATAAATGAAAGCTAGAATCTGATTGATTGCTATAGGCAACATCCCCACTTTTTCAAACCCGCAGCTTAGTAAATTTAGCCCTTAATGTCCATCATTTCATCATATGTGTCATGCCATATGTAGGTGGTATTACTCCTGATTTGCCACAGCAAGCAATCCAGCAAGTTGATATATATTGTTGAAAGTGGATGAACTGTGTTGAATCTAAATCAAATTGTTCATCTGTAAGTGTCAGTTTATCAGTTATGAGCTCAACAGCTGGAGAGAATTAAATACACTACATGGTTTGAGTGTACAAATAAACTCTGCTTTATTAGTTACAAGTCCCTATCTATATAGCAAAAATCACGTATTACAGAAAACTACGCCCCAAAAGGTTTTAACCACTCATGTTCCCTTCACACAGATGTTAATACAGTCTCTCATTATCAGACAGGAAAACTCCACAGTGTGGTGGGGGGGGGTTTGCTTATCTCCTGTCTGGTATTTTCAAGGTTATAAGCATAGCCTTGCAAATAATGAATTACTCCTACAAAACAGATGCATCTAATTTGTATTTAAGCTATAACAGAACAAAATGGCTATAAGGCAACAAGATGGCGTCAGCTTAGCAAAATCACATTTCTCAACTGACAAGCAGAACCAGAGAACGTTCCAGAGACAGCTATTTATTTAAGCTTGACGGTGAAATAGTGAACAATACATCATAGAGATGTGCAACTAATAATATTGTCTCAGGTCAGGTTTTCAAAGATTGATGCATTTGCCAATATGCAGAGAAACATACAGAATATTGTAGGGACAGTGGGTACACACCAATACTCATTTTCAAGTCACTTTCATTAAATTTATAGGGTTTGAATATACATCTTTATCAGTACAGCATGGTACTTGTATATATTTTATTTAAAATGTTCCTATAGTTAGCCACTTCCACGACAGGCATGCAATCTTTTTGACTATTATTGGGAGTGGGAACATTCCATGTATTGACAGAAATATGTTCACTGTGCTCCTGTAATATTCATAAACTGTAGGATGTCTGTCAGATTTCATTACAGACTTGTGATTGGCTCTGAATACTCCCATGATCTTCAACCCACAGGACCACAAGCACCAACAGCTAATTTGAATCATGTTTAAGACTCTACAGTAGGTAGTACAATAATGATAGGGAGGGGCATATTTGACAGTTTCTACAAGAATGAGCGTTAATAACCGTACATTGCAATTTGGCTGACACACAAGCTTTTCTGTAGCCACTGGCTGTGTGCAGACAGTCAGGATTAGGTTACAGGCTTGTGCCAGATAGTGCTGCTGACACAATTATTGTCAGCTGCAATATCATTGAAGACCAGGGCTGACCAAAAGGGCACACTGGGCAGTTGCCCGGGAGCCCCACGGGCATAGGGGGTCCCAGAGGCAGGGCCTGGAAGAAAGGATGACGGTACAGTAAAGGATCCTTGAAAAAAGACCTCATTTAAAGGTTGAAATGTGTTGGTTATGAAGGCTATAGATTTTTCTAGTAAGTGTATCCCCTATGGGGAAGAGAGAACAAATAAGCTCACTTGGGGCCTGATTCATTAAGGATAGTAAAGCAAAAGATTGAGTAACTTTGAACCTTGGCAAAACCATGTTGTTTTGGAGGGGGAGGTAAATTTAAAATGTGAGGACAGTTTTATAATTGGGGTAGAGCATGTCCTAGATCAATTTTTAATGTCAGTATAAAAATAAAGCTTTCAAGTATTCATGTCCTACATGAAAAAAACAGTATTTTCCTTATGTTCAAAATAATAAAGTCATTTGCTCTCCTTGCATTGCAACATGGGTTTGCCAAGGTTCAAAGTTACAAATTTTTTTGCTTTCCTTTCCTTAATGAATCAGGCCCTTGGACACTAATTGAAGACACCATCCAATTTGGAGTGTTTTTTACACCATTTAATTGTTAAAATAACAGAATTACCTTGTTTGCATTTCTTCTTTTTGTTTTCTACACATGTTGTATCACTATGAAAAAACCTTTAGTGAACATTTTCACTGGTTGGAAGAGAAACCAAATAATCTTCAAGACACATTTAAGTATTTTTTTTCAAGCATCTGATTCAAGCTATTGGCATCTCAAAGGTATGTGTTTTTCTGCACCAGCTACAACTTGGGTGTAAGTTCCGATTACTATTGATGATGGTAGCATATGCAAGATAGAACATGTGTTTTCAATCAGCAGCAACTGTAAAAATGCATTTTAGGTACCGTAGACCAGGGGCGCACGCAGGATTGTCAGGGGTTTCCCCCCCCGGCCCCAAAAAAAGAAAGAAAAAAACACGAGAGAGAGCTGTATACAATACAGCACGGCCGCGGACGCTTCTTTGACAGCGCCGCGGCTTCTGCATAGGATAGTGCCGCTATGGCGGCCACTTAATTAGCGCGTGGGGGGTGTTTCTGGAGACTGCGTGCGCCACTGGTAGACATTCATAACATGCTAATAAATGTATTTTTCTCCTGTCCTGCTGCCCTAGTGGGGCAATCCATTGAGACTGCTGCCCAGCCAGAGTGTCCAGAGACTGCTGCCCAGCCAGAGCGTCTAGTGGCCTCTTCTTCTGAATCTTCAGACTTTCCTTCATTTTTCTTTGACGAAGACCTTAAACAGTCTTCTGCAATCCTTCAACTATGTATGAAGCAGTTTGAAGAATTTGAAACATATTTTTCAGACCTGTTCAACCAAGTAGAATTAACGATTATGAGTTTCAGAGAGGAGCCACAGACTTGGGTCTTTCATAATTCTGATGACCATATTATTCATAATACCATGGACATAATTAATACAGTTTGCCAGAAATACACTCCATCTACAATCAAATCATCTGATGACAGTTCCTCTGTTTCCATTCACACCCCAGCCTGTGTTTCAGTTCCTACTTTTGTCCATAAATCATTCATGCATGTGACTACGATCAATCTATGTAATCTAACAAGGAAATTAGCAATAATGAAAAAAGCCCTTCCTATACTGCATCAATCACAACAAATACCAACCTTGGGTACTGGCTTCACAGGCATATCACCACATTTTGATAAACTAAAGAGTCCCATTTTGACTCTAGGCTGAGATTCAGATTCTGAGAGTGAATTTATTGATAACTCTAGAGAAGTAGTTGATGGACTTTCTATGTCTTCTTATGCTCTTAAACCTGGTCCTGTCTGCACTCTGATGGAAAAGAACTCAATTGGGTCTCCTAGGAGTTATCATAAAAAAAAAAGAATAAAATAAGAGCCTGAATTTTGTGACTTTATCGAGTGTCTGGTATCCGCTCATATAAGGGGGGTACTGTTATGATCTGCCTCTGTCTGCAGTACATCATCTCCTGTGTGTATGCTACCTTGCCTATGCTATATCCTGCCTGCAAGGGGTTAAGCTCTGATCATTACTTCTGGATCCTGATTACCTGTGTCTGGCTTTTAAAAGACTGCCTTTTCCAACAGACTGGTGTCAGTTCTATTGTCTATGCTGCTGGTCTCTCTGAGTAACTCCTGAGATCTGGTCCTGATCTGTCTCCTGGTATCTGACTCCTGTTTATCTTATCATATTGCACCATTTTCATTGACTCTGACTTCGGCTTCGTTTAATTCCGCTCCTGTTTATCCCCTGTGTAATGTTACACTGTCACCTGTCAAAGGGTGGGATGTATTAGACAGCAAGTGAACAATCAGTTCTTGAAGTTGAACAGTAAGTTCACGAAGCCAGAGAAATTGGGAAGCGTAAGGATCTGATTGACTTTGACAAAGGCAAAATTGTGGTGGCTAGACGACTGGGTCAGAGCATCTGCAAAACAGCAGGTCTTGTGGGGTGTTCCTAGTATGTAGTGCCTAGTACCTACCAAAAGTGGTCCTAGGAAGGACAATCGGTAAACCAGCGACAGGGTCATGGGCACCAAAGACTCATTGATGAGCGTGGGGAGTGAAGGCTAACCCATCTGGTCCAAACCCTCAGAAGAGCTACTATAGCACAAATTGCTGAAAATGTTAATGCTGGCTATGATGCAAAAGTGTCAGAACAAACAGTGCATCACAGCTTTCTACGTATGGGGCTCCTCAGCTGCAGACCAGTCAGAGTGCCCATGCTGACCCCTGTCCACCATCAAAAGCACCTACAATGGACATGTGAGCACCAGATATGTGGACAAGCAGAGCTGGGCAAACTAAAGATTATATGACTGTGACAGTCCACTGGTTTGGTGATTTGCCTTCACAAGCAGGAACAGCAGAAACATGTACACAAGCATGTACCCAAGTACGTCACATTTTTCAGAGGCAGGCTACTCTGTGTATCACCAGCTTCACTAAGAGGCATACAGCCAACAATCTGTTACAGAAACTAAGAGATGACATTGCAACATGGCTTATTCCGCTTGGACTCTCCTCAGGATATGTCATTTCTGATAGCACCACCAATATTGTGAGAGCATTACAGCTGGGTGAATTCCATCACATTCCCTGTTTTGCTCACACAATAAACTTGGTGGTGCAGAGCTTTTTAAAAAATTACAGGGACGTGCAAGAGATGCTGTCTACTGGCCCGTAAAATATATTTCCGGCATTCGCAACAGCATGTAGGAGATTGCAACAGCTACAACAGCAATTTAATTTGCCCTGCCACCAACTGAAGCAAGAGGTGGTGACAAGGTGGAATTCCACCCTGTATATGCTTCTGCGGATGGAGGAACAGCGAAAAGCCATCCACGCTTACTCCACAAGCCATGACATAGGGAAAGGAGGGGGGATGTATTTTACTCAAGCGCAGTGGAGAATACTTTCCATGTTGTGCAAGGTGCTGAAACCATTCGAAGTAGTCACATGTGAAGTGAGTTCAGACACTGCTAGCTTGAGTCAAGTGATTCCCTTAATTAGAGTTTTGGAAAAGCAGCTTGAGAAACTGAAGGAGGAGATTAAACAAAGCAATTATACTAAGTATGTCAGACTTGTAGATCAAGTACTTTATTCGCTTCACCAGGATCCAAGAGTTATCAAAATCTTGACATCGGATCACTACATTTTGGCAACTGTGCTTGATCCTCAGTTTAAGAGCTATGTCTTCTCTTTGTTTCGAACTGACCTAGATCTGAAGAGATGCAAGGAGCTCCGGGTGAGCAAGATGACAACTCAAGTGTTACGTGACAGGGTGGCATCTCCTCCTTCAGTTTCTCACTCAACTGCTGCTAGGAAAAAACTAAACTTTCCCAAGAGACCCAGAATTGATGCAGATGACTCAGCACAACATTTTGACATCTGGTCTGGTCTAAAAGAATTTACCAAAAAAGTGTGACTGTCCCACGGCGGTACTTTGGTTTCTACAATCCTGGCCCAACACACTTACCTGCCTCCCGCTGACCTCCATGCCCCGGCCGTTGACGTCCTGTTTTCGAGTCTGTGCATGCGCGGACTCGATCTTCTATGTCCTCTGCATGCTTCCTATTGGACAACCAATCCTGGCTCCAAACTTTAAAAGGCACTTCCTCCTACTCCTCAGTGCCTGTTGATCGTGTTATCTGCCTGGTATCAGACGTGCCATCTTTACTCCCTGTGTGTTCCATTGGTCTTCAGAGCTCACGCTCCATCTCACTCCGCTGTACCGATGGCTACAAGAGCTTATGCTCCATCTCACTTCGCTGTACTGCTGGCTACAAGAGCTTACGCTACATCTCACTACTGCACTACTTATCTACTGAGCTTACGCTCCATCTCACTCCACTGTACTGCTGGCTACAAGAGATTACTCTCAATCTCACTCCGCTGTACTGCCGGCTACAAGAGCTTACGCTCCATCTCACTACCGCACTACTTGTCTACTGAGCTTACGCTCCATCTGATCCCACTGTACCGCGGTCTACAAGAGTTCACGCTTCATCTCACCATTGTACTACTTGTCTACAGCACTTACGCTCCACCACTCCGCTGTACTACTTGCCTACAGAGCTCACACTCCACTACTCCGCTGTACTGCTTGTCCACAGAGCTTTCACTCCGCCTCTCCACTGTACTGCTCGTCTACAGAGCTTACGCTCCACCACTCCGCTGTACTAATTGTCTACAAGAGCTTATGCTCCACCACTCCTAGTCTTGTTATTGTCTACAGAGCTTGTACTCCATTTCTCCTGCCATTACCTGCTATCTGCTAGTGTCTTTCTACTCTTTCCCCTAAAAGATCTCGCCTGATACTCCCAGCAGGGGCCGCGACCTGCGGGTGGACACAGCTAAGACTAAACCGCCTTGCGACGCTCCCTGGTGAACACTGTCTGTTCGTTAGACCCCGCGACTTGCTAGGAGTAATGCCAAATTTGGCAGGTCAAAGAATCCAATCCTCAGAACCGTGACAGTGCCACCTCTGCCGTAACTCCACCTGATCCTACTATCAACATCCAAAGAATGGTGGAGAATTATTTTCACAACAGCATAGAAAGAGACACATCAGACAGTCACTTTACATACTGGGAGGAAAAAAAGGGAATTTGGAGAGCCATGTACCAACTCACTTTGCACTGCCTAAGATGCCCACCCTCCAGTGTGTACTCGGAAAGAGTTTTCAGCACAGCCGGGAACCTTGTCAGCGATCAGCATAGGAAGTTACTTCCTCAGAATATGGAAAAGATGATGTTCATAAAAATTAACTTCAAGTTCCATGAGGAAGGCCTTTCCCGCCAATTACATCAAAATACTGAGACTTCTGCAATGGTGGATTCCAGCGGTGATTAATTAATATTGTGTGAAGATGATGTACAAACTGATGAGGGTGAGGATGAAGCTGAGGATGAAGGCAACAAAATCTTGCCACAGTAGAGTTCATTAACAAGCACTGTTACCTAAGATGCCTTAAGGCCATCGTTAGCTTGTTTTGTGGGGGCCCAAACAAACCAAGCACATCAGCTTCAAAAGTGGCACTCCTTGTCGCTGAAGTGCTTGGTTTGTTAAAGTGTGCATGTCGTTTTTAAGATCCAACATAAGGGTGGGTGGGAGGGCCCAAGGACAATTCCATCTTGCACCACTTTTCCTTTCAGCTATCACTGTGTGCCAATGATACCTACATGTGCTATTTACTGTTGTGTGCTTTGCAAAAATCTTAGACACCCATCGATGATGCAGATTACTCAGCACAACATTTTGACATCTGGTCTTGTCTACGGTAAAAGAATTGACCAGAATTAGTGACACCTCTGCTGTAACTCTACCTGATCCTACCAGAGCTGGATTTAGACCTCATAGGGCCCTAGGCAGGATACTGTTTTTGGGCCCCCTCCCTGAAACAATCCATAGCACTATAATTTTGCAGCCTACCATATACCCCTATAGTTACGTAGAAGTGAAAGCATGTGCCGCCGCATGCCTACCATATACCCCTATAGTTAAGTAGATATGAAAGCATGTGCCGCCAAAGGAGGTGAGGGCGTGGCTTGCATCTTTGGGGGCGTACCTAACATGTGAAAAGAGCAAGGCCACTCTGCTGCAGAAAAAGGCACCCCTAAATAATTACCAAGCAGTCCCGTTTTTTTAAGTAGTTGGGTCAAAACAACTTAATAAATATTGAAGTCAGGGCAGAAATACTTACTTAAGTTGTTTGCAAAAATAATACGCATAAATCCAAGTATGTGCTCTTGTCACTTTTATCCCTCTATCATCACACTGTGCCCCTTCATTGTCACTTTTGCCCCTTCACAATATCACAACATGTGCCCTTTCACCATCACCTCTGTGCCCATCACCACCTCTGTGCCAATCACCATCACCACCTCTGTGCCAATCACCATCACCACCTCTGTGCCCATCACCACTTCTGTGCCAATCACCATCACCACTTCTGTGCCAATCACCATCTCTGTGCCAATCACTATCACCAATTCTGTGCCGCTTCACCATCACCACCTCTGTGCCCTTCACCATCACCACTTCTGTGCCCTTCACCATCACCACCTCTGTGCCCATCACCACCTCTGTGCCAATCACCATCACCACCTCTGTGCCCATCACCATCACCACCTCTGTCCCTCCATTGTTTTACTTACCTTTCTATTGCCTTTCTTCTCCGGCGCGCTGCTCCTCCTCGGTCAGTCTAGATTTAAAAAAAAAAAAGTCACGTGATCACTCGTCGGGTCCCGGCAGCCTCTCCTCCTCTCTCTATCACTGAGACACTGAGAGGAGAAGAGGCTGCCGGGACACGATTCGCGGCACCCGACCTCCCCTCCCCCGATTCGTGGCCCCCTACCCCCCCTCCCCCGACTTGCGGCAACCCCCCCCCCCCCCGCCCCCCCACACGAGTCGCGCGGGGGGGTGCCGCGAGTAGGGGGAGGGGCCGAAATATTTTATTTTTTATTTTTTTAAAAAAAAGTGCTCCTGTCCCCCCCAGCTGTGCCCCCCAAGAGCCGCTAGGCCCTAGGCAGGTGCCTAGGTTGCCTAGCGGTAAATCCGGCCCTGGATCCTACTATCAACTATCAACATCCAAGGAATGGTGGAGGATTATTTAAAAAAAATTTGAACAGTATAAAGACAATAGATTTATTAACAAAGAACAACGTTGCTTACAGAAGTAATATATGCATGGATGTCTAAATAAACATATACATGTATTACCTTACACTTTGCTGCTTTTTCATCAGTATGGCACAAAATGTTTGTAATCTGCACTTTACGTCAAAGGTACCTAACTATATTATAATTTTTGGGGATTTGGGGCTGATTCGAAGCTCAGTGATCAACTTGCTTTTTGCTGTGAATTATAATGACTCTTTTTAGTGCATTGTCTGGCACCCTGGATTCGTCTGGGTCTGATAAAAGCATGCATCCCGGGGAGTGGAGGGTCAGCGCTCGTCGCCATTTATTAGCTGTAGAATTACCACAGTTATCCAAGGAACGGGTGGAGCGATCAAATTAATCATAACTGATTTCATGATCCAAGGACTATTCCATCTTGCAGCACTTTTCTTTACTAACGCTGCTGTGTGGCAATGTTTCCTAGATGTGCTAGGAACTGCCGCGTGTTTGAGTCATTGCTCTGTCGCTTAGCATCCAGCCAGGTCGCTGCAGTCTTTGTTTGAAAGTGTATGAAAATAATATTGTGACCTGTGAGGTGTTCAAAATTGACTGCAAATGACTTGAAATTAGTGTTATTAAAGTTAGTAATAATGTAGGAGGGGAAAAAAAGCAAAACTATGTGATTTTAGCAAAAAAAATAGAGATTTTAGAAAAAAAAATCGGGATCCAAAAACAAAACCAAAACACGTAAGGGCGATTTTGCCAAAACCAAAACACAAAATTGCACTGTTACTGCACATTTCAAAGTCTAAATAGAATGAATGATTTTTTATGGGCTCTTTCCCACCATTGCATTCTAAAAATATAACATTGCACTTATAATTTTAGAATGCAGCACAATCTATTCCTTATGTGTTAACATGTGCTGCCAATACAAATAGTTGCATAATTAAAAACAGAATGTATTAAAAATACTTCACTAAAAAATGCATCTAAAGTGGACATTTGTTTTCATTACCAATCTTACAATCCATAAAAAGATATATTTTAAAATCTGTCGGTAAAATACCATAGATTGGCCACAAGGTGGCAAAATAATCATGTAAATTTGTCTTTTCTGTACTGTATGTGGATGATTTGTACAGTGGGTAATTTGTGAAAAGATCACAGAGTACAAGAATAAAATAATACGGCTAAAATAGATTTGATAAAGCTCTCTATTGATGAAAGCAAAGATTACATTACTTCTGTTTCTAGTACTATGCAAATTTCCATATGTGTCTTTTAATAAAGGCTTTGTTGATCAATGTGAACGAAAAAGCTGTAAGGGCAAAGATTGTGAAAGACACAATGTTTGTGGATGGATGGATAGGTAGGTAGGTAGGTAGGTGCCCAGTATCGGTGCAAGGGTTATGACTGCAAATAAAGAGCAACTATAAAGTGGTACATAATTAGCTGGCACTATATAAATTAATGTTGATGATGATGATGATAGAGCATAGTTTTATTAAGGTGGTTGCATTTTCCAACCCATAAACTTATTTTATAGAATGCAGAAAGTACCAGTATAATATTTACCTCTCAACATTGTCTTGTAATTGTGATAAATTGAGCACATGGTCACATCACGGTGGGGGCATGGTCACACCATATTGGGGGCATGTCACATCCCCGCAGGCGCATTACAAACACCTTCAAAGCACTAGCCACCCTCCTCCCCTCCCCCTCTAGATAAATAGCTTTGAATTACTTTATGCAGGGCTGGATCTACCATTGGGCAAGCTTAGATGGATGCCTAGGGCATCATCATCATCCTCATCATTTATTTATATAGCACCACTAATTCCGCAGTGCTATACAGAGAACTCATTCACTTCAGTCCCTGCCCCATTGGAGCTTACAGTCTAAATTCCCTGATGTAGACACACACTCACACACAAACAGACAGAGAGGGAGAGACTAGGGTCAATTTTTGATAGCAGCCAATTAACCTACCATATCGGCATTTACGTTCCTTAATTATTTAGAACCAATGTCACTCCAATTACTAATGCTCCAGTGGAAGCTCCAGCCAATGTCATTATGGAGAAACAGCCAAAACCTTTTTACATATGAAGCTGCTGGCTGCTGCTACTCTATGTCAGAGTTATGCTGGGAGTGTGGCGCTTGGCTATGGTGTCACAAGCTACACTCCAAATCTGAGGAGCAGAGCATACCACCCTGACCTCCAATCTACTTTGGTAGAAAGCAGCGATGGTGGGGGAGCAATGCTCAAGGGGCATTGCCTAAAGCACTCCCTGGGGTTGCACAATCCCTGGATGCACACAGCACCTGCTCACCATTGTAATGTCTCCATTTACCACGGTGAGTGGGGACATACCTCCCAACATACCAGGGCAAACCTTCTAACCATCGGAACGGAGAGACTATCCTGTTAAATCAGGACAGTTGGGAGGTATGATAACATGACAATAATATATAAAATAATATATTTAGTATGCCCTACACTGAGACTGTACACACTTAGCATGTGTGGTATTGCAAATAAGGATATGCTTGGTGTGTTGTGCATACATATACAGTATAGCAAAAGAAGAAAATACTATGCATGCAATTCCATACATACAGCATGGTGCGGAATTATTTTGACAGTGACACAATTTTTATGATTTATGCTCTGTACGACACCACAATGGAATTAAAATAGACAATAGACATATAATTTAGGTGCAGACTTTCAGGTTTAATTCAAGGGCTTGAACAAAAAATATTAAATAAAATGTTTCGGAATTGCTACATTTTTATACACAGTCTTCTATTTTCAGGGGCTCAAATGTAATTGGACAATTGACATAATCACAAATAAAAAATTAATTTTTAATACTTTGTCGTGAATCCTTTGTAGGCAATGATTGCCTGAAGTCTGGAACCCATGGACATCGCCAAATTCTGTATTTCCAACTTTGTTATGCTTTGCCAGGTCTGTAGATGTATTCAGTTGTTGTTTATTCATGGGTCTTTCTGCCTTTAGTTTTGTCTTCAGCAACTGAACTGCATTCTGGATCGGGTTGAGATCAGATGATTGACTCGGCCATTGTAGAATATTAAACCTTTTTGCCTTAAAAAACTCCTGGGTGCTTTCCAAGTATGTTTTGGGTCATTGTCCGTCTGTACTGTGATGCGCCGTCTAATCAACTTTGCTGAATTTGGCCGAATCTGAGCAGATAGTATATCCCTATACACTTCAGAATCCATACAGCTGCTTCTGTCTTCTGTCACATCATCAATGAACACTAGTGACCCAGTGCCATTGGAAGTCATGCATGCCCATGCCATGACATTGCCTCCACGGTGTTTTACAGATGATGTGGTATGCTTCGGATCATAAGCCATTACAAACCTTCTCTATATAATTTCTTCTCATCATTCTGGTACAGGTTGATCTTAGTTTAATTTATTCAAAGTAGGCTGTTCCAGAAATGGGCTTGCTTTTTTTAGATGTTTTTTGGCAATCAGCCTTTCTACTCTTGAGGCTTTTGAATCAGTTGCACCTTGTGGTAAACCAACTGTATTTGCTCTCGTGAAGTCTTCTCTTTATGGTAGACTTGGATAATGATATGCCTATCTCCTGGAGAGTGTTCTTTATTTGGAGAGATGTTGCGAAAGGGTTTCACTTTACCATGGAAAGGATCCTGCGGTCATCCACCACTGTTGTCTTCTGTGGACGTTCAGACCTTTTTGTGTCACCCAGCTCACCAGTGCCTTTTTTCTCAGATTGTACCTAACTATTGAGTTGGCCGCTCCTAATGGTCCCACTATCTATTTTTTGTTTTTGCAGCCTAAGGATGGCCTATTTCACTTGTACTGAGAGCTCCTCTGTCCGCATATTGTGGCTTCACGGGAACAGCTTCCAGATGCAAATGAAACACTTGGATTCAACTCAAGACCTTTTGCCTGTTTAATTGATATAAATAACAAAGAAATAGCCCACACCTGTCCATGAAACAGATTTTGAGTCAATTGTCCAATTACTTTTGGTCTCTTGAAAAGGAGGGGGCTACAGAAACAGGACTGAAACAAGCCCAGAATCACCCAACTTTGCCCATATTCACCCACACAATACTCACATAGTTTTCATATCACACCCATTTCTAGGTCTGTGAATCAGGAGAGTAATGCCAAAATAGTCATTGTTGGGAGGTATGTTTACATTCAGTGCATCAGTAACAGCTCCATGCCCATAACACACAATACCATTCCACCTTATACAGCCCAACAGTAATATTGCCAACATCATATAACGTGATATAAAATGCAGATTTTCCTAGTAGGTTGGTGGCCTAATGGGATTGTCTGGAGGAGTAGCAGTACATTTTGGGCACAGTAGCCTAGTGGTCAAGCCTGTAGAACCACTTCATTCACTGAAACAGTATTGGTGCATAGGGCACCTGTAGCCTAGGTGTCCTTTAGGAACGATATTGTATAAGAAAATGACTCTGCTGGCACATCAAGTACTACTTATGTGTTGGTCGCAGCACAGTCAACCACTCCCTCATTCTTTATATGAGGCTTCCTTCCTCCTAATAGGCAGATGAGGGAGGAGTGTTAAAAGCTGTTCAATTATTTTTTAACATGGCGCTGTAAACTGTCAAATCGCCAGTTTTATCTCGCACCTCTCATGGCTGTGCAAAAATTTAAAAACATAAGAAAACGATTGATTTGTCAGACTTGCTCCAGATGTGAAAGCAGATGAAGCACATTGGCACCAGCACTACCAGGACAAAGCACAACTTTCTGGGGCCACATTCTGTATGGACTTGCCACCCCTCTAGATGTCTTGGAAAAGAACCACATTGTAAGTAGAAATCATTGCTTTGGCACCCAAGATGGCAGCCTCTAGTGCAGCAGACAGAAGTCACGCTTTGTCCCAGGATTTAGAATGCTGCTTTCTGACAGTAGGGAGATGCACAGTGATATGAATCCGCCAAGTGGCGTAAACAGGGCTAAGGCCCAGGTTCATGACAATATTTATGACATGCCTTATATTTGTTTGCGAAGCTGCTTATTATATTGCTTGGAGTGCACCTAGAAATGCTCTTATCTGCCAAAAGGAGTTTTGTCATATAATTTTGTATAGTTTTGTACTTCTGTGATACATTTCACACACAAAATTGTAATCTGCAATAAAAAGTCCATATGTACAGTGTGCTGCTTAAAAGCAAATAAAAAATGAAAAAAGCACAGTCAATAAGCTCCCCCTCAAAAAAATCCTCAATCATATCCAGTGCTTGACAACCAGGGCTGGCTTCCTTTATAACAGTGAGATAACAAGTGTGGGTTCCCCCTGCTATTGTGAAAAATAGGCCCAGGCTGCTCAGCGCAAGACTGGTACCCCCTCTGTATGCCCAGAATTTCCCTTTATTAGTCAGACAATAACAAGTAGCCAGCGCAGGAAAACAGATATAATTGGCTGGGCATCTTAGAGATCTCTGTCCATTATACCATACTTGCCAACCTTTGGCAAGCTAATTCCGGGAGATCCCAGGCAGGGGGGCGTGTTTGGAGGGTGGGAGGGGTGGGGTGCGGTAATTCGCATAATTTTGGCTCCGCACCCGCGACAAAATGCCGGGTTTTTCGCAGGGGCGGGGCCAAAATGACGCAATTCATCGCAAATCGCGTCATTTTGAGGAGCATGTTGCCATATGCGGGATATTTGCCTGCTCTCCCGGGAGCCCGGGAGACCTACCCGAATTTCAGGAGTCTCCCGGACATTCCGAGAGAGTTGGCAAGTATGCACTATACTGGGGCTCCATTTTTATTTTAGGCGTCCCAATCTGCATACCCAGGTTCCCTTAGCACAGCACAGACTGAGAAGTGGACCTCCCAAGTGTTTCATTTTGCAAAGTGGGAATGGCCTTGCACAGTAAAGAGCACCCCTGAATGAATGAATGCATGCGTGAATGACCTCCTGTGATATTTTTCTGAATATTTAATGCACCATGGACACAACTTATATTGTTTTGGTATCAAACATTCAGAAAAGTTTCATTGCATGCAAACACTATAAAGAGCAAAGTCTCCTACTGTGGCAGGTGCCTAAGCTGTGTTTAGGACTGGTGCACCCCATCCTGCGACTAGAGAATGCACTGTGAAGCCCTGTTTGGCATTTTACTGCACATGTACAGAAGCTACTTCACTGCACATGCACTGCTCAGCTGTACCCCTGTGTCTACTCCAATGTCCCCAATTTCAAAGAACAGATCAGTGGATTTGCATTATCATTTAAATTAACGTTTAGGTGCAGTATGAAATATGGTTGCCTGTAGTGATAGACTTAAATTAAAATGTGACTTGTTGTAGTTATAACATATTTAGGAATTACGATTTCTGAGCCAGCAATAAAAAGCTGCCAAGAGGAATTTTCCACCCTGCCACAGCATTTTCTTCTGGCTCCCTCAACAGATTATTAAACCAGATTTTCTGCACTGCCTAAGGGGTGTGTTCACACTGTGTTATGCCTGGCCCTCCTGTGGATATTGAGGAAAGTTAGAGATAGAGGACAGCAAAGGAGAGGGGGAGAAAAAGGCCAAGAGAGTTTGGGAAACAGAATAGGAGGGCTAACGGATGAGGCTGTCAGTGGACTGTGTTGTTCTCTCCTACATTTTATTGCAGCTTTCACCACCTACTGCTAGTTTCATCTCTGGATCCTTGAATATTGGGGCCTTTTTCTAAAATGTATAGGTACATGAAATATGGAAAGCCTGACAATAAATAAACACTGTACTTAACACAAATCACGCAGTATATAATACATACATTATAATATAACATACATTGAGTCTGTATAAGCTCACAGGGAAGATCTGAGGTTGCTGGATGACTGGCAGGGATGGGCTGCCAATATTTGGCATGGGGAAAAAACAAGAAAAAGACCCAGGCTCTTCTACCAATGCAGCAGCACAGATAAATGGGTGTGACGAAATCCATGTCTTGTCTAATGTGGGTGTAGTTATAATAATAGTCAATAAAACATAAAAAATTTGTTATGTCATAGAGCTATAATCAAAAACATCAACTACGGGCCCCATCCCATCTGAGTAGTATTTAGCATCCTTGTGAGCAGGGCCGCCATCAGGGAGGTACAGGGAGTACAGCAGTATGGGGCCCAACAGCAGATTGGGGCCCCACCAGCCCTGGGCCCAAACAAATTTATTAGTGGAAGGGGCCTCTACAGTGAATTAAGGGAAGTAGCAGGCGCCATTTCTAGGCAGCAGCTGCTCCTGAGATGTTAGAGGTGGTATGTTCTGTGCGTAATTAAGGATGCGGCAGCGGGCCCCCTTGTAGGTAGCATGTCTGCCACCACTACCAAGATGTTAGAGCCCCAGAGCTGCTGCCATTTGCTCCAGTCCCAGCCACCGAAGTGCTAAGCTCCCAGACAAAGAGCCGCGACAAGACAGAGAGGTTCCCTGCAGTGTCGCTGACATGTCATTCATAGAGTCATAGCGCTATCAATAAAAAGGAGCCAAACGGATAAAGCAAGAAGATGCAGAGAGATAAGTAAACTACTGCAGGAGTTAGATGGAACCAGGAATGAGGGTGACCGTAGAGAATGGGGGGAAGGCAAATATTGGGTAGAGAATAATTTAAAAATGAGGGTGGTGTGAGAGAAGATAGGAGGGGGGCCCTGTCTGTTACCTTTGTACTGGGCCCGGCAATTTCTAGTGGTAGCCCTGCTTGTGAGCACCACACACTACAGAAATCTTGCCCTCCCCGGTCACATCATGTAATCATGTATAGTAAAACTTGCAGCCTACTTCACAACAAAAAATCATGTTAAAGAGACGTAATACAGATATAATAAAAATATATGTCGTATATCTGGATATTTCTGCACATTGCTAACATACATGAACAAATGTGGGGAACTCATGCGTATACGTTGCACAGACCCCCCATACATTACATTACTTGCCTATACATTGCACAGACCCTCTATACATTACACTGCATGCCTGCACATTGCACCCCCTATACATTACACTGCATGCCTGTACATTGCACCCTTCTATACATTACACTGCATGCCTGTACATTGCACCCTTCTATACATTACACTGCATGTCTATACATTGCACCCCCCCTATACATTACACTGCATGTCTATACATTGCACCCCCCACTATACATTACACTGCATGCCTGTATGTTTGCACCCCTCTATACATTACACTGCATGCCTGTACATTGCACCCCCCTATACATTACACTGCATGCCTGTACATTGCACCCCCCTATACATTACACTGCATGCCTGTACATTGCACCCCCCTATACATTACACTGCATGCCTGTACATTGCATCCCCCTATACATTACACTGCATGCCTGTACATTGCACCCCCCTATACATTACACTGCATGCCTGTACATTGCATCCCCCTATACATTACACTGCATGCCTGTACATTGCATCCCCCTATACATTACACTGCATGCCTATACATTTGCACCCCCTATACATACAATTGCATGCCTATACAATGCACCCTCCCTATACATTACACTGCATGCCTGTACATTGCATCCCCCTATACATTACACTGCATGCCTATACATTTGCACCCCCTATACATACAATTGCATGCCTATACAATGCACCCTCCCTATACATTACACTGCATGCCTATACATTGCACCCGCCTATACATTACCACTGCATGCCTATACATTGCACCCCCTATACATTACACTGCATACCTGTGCATTGCATACATTAATCTGCATGCCAATACATGCACACAGAGTATACCACACACCTCACATTGGCATTGTGACTGCAAAGTACAACTATCTGCTCCCATTGTGACTAGTCTTCCTGACCCTCATCCGCCTCCTGAGCCATTGCTCTCTCTGGATCTGAGATAGATTCTAGATCCCATCTGGATATGCCACTGGGGTGCAAGAAGTGAGCAGCCACTCCCCTGCCCACCTACCAACTGGATGAGAAAAAGAACAGCAAAACATACTACAGATGCCTCAAGCACAAGCCCGGGATCCAGTAACCCCCTTTTGGCACCCTGGTAACATTGCCGTTGATGTGAATGCCATATTTGCCATAGTAATGACCTGTATGATACATATTGTATTTTACATCTATTATAAGGGCATGTACCTAATGCTTCATACTGGTTCTAAACAGTAGGAAATCCTATTCACCTTGTTATGTTGCCTTGGTTACACACACTCTGCTATCAGCATAGAAATATAGAATTTGACAGTAGAAAGTAATCTGCAGATCCACTTAGTCTGCCCTTTTTGTCGGTTTGTTGTTTTGTTTTTCTTTCTAACCAGGGTATAATAAATCATCACGATCATCTATTTATATAGTGCCACAAATTCAGCAGCGCTGTACAGAGTACTCACTTACATCAGTCTCTGCCAAGTTGGGGCTTACAGTCTAAATTCCCTCCACACACAGGCCGAGATAAATTAAGGTTAATTTAATAGCGGCCAATTAGCCTACTAGTATGTTTTTGGATTGTGGGAGGAAGCCAAAGCATCCGGAGGGGAAACCCACGCAAACACGGGGAGAACATACAAACTCCTCACATATTAGGCCATGGTCAGAAATCAAACTCATGACCTCAGTGCTGCGAGGTCCCTCTTCCCTCCTGTTTTCAATACCCATAACTTTTGCTCACCATCTACATTGGTCACTTCTTCCTTGAGTTCTCTTCCCCTTGACTCCAGGGACTGTCACCAAAGCCGGATAGTGGGAATTGTCTTGATCTCTGCTTGAGTGACAGCTTACCCCCAGAGAGGTGCGGAGCCTAACGGAAGAGGGGTATTCACCAGGGATTTTCGCAAAGGAATATGGTCTTAGCTGCTCTCAACCGCAGGTCACTGCCCTCTAGGGGGCATAGAGCAGATAATTCGGAGAACCAACAAGTAGCTGTAAGGCAGAATGGAATGTAGCCCCAGGTATATGGAAATTCAGGAACTGGGCGGATGCTGTGTGATGATCAGCAGTATAGCCAAGAGTCTGGACAGTGGAATAGGCTGAGCAGGTAGTACTGTCAAGCGATGAGCTGCAGGATTCAGAAGGACTGAGGTATACACCAGTGTAGTAATTCAGGAACAGGACAGATGCTGAGCGATGCATTATAGTCACAGGTCTTAACAGGGGATTAGGCTGAACAGGCTGAACAGGTGTTACTGGGAAGCGATGAACTGCAGAGAGCAGACACACTGAGATCCACACAGGTGATATAACTCTGGAACAGGACCGATGATGAGCAATGCACTGCAGTGAGGCCACAGATCTTGACTATGGAATAAGCTGAACATGTAATGCTGTGAAGCGATGAACTGCAGAGAGCAGAAACACTGAGATCCACACAGGTGTTATAACTTTGGAATAGGACCGAGGACGAGTGAAACTGCTGCAGTGGAATGAATGGCCTAACGCACAAAGTCAGGAACAAGGGTAAGTATAAGCAGGAACAGGAGTCAGAGGTAATGCTTCCTATCTGGTAGGAAGACCTGATGATCTGACACTCATGGAAAGAAGGAGGACCTTTATAAAGCGAAGTGGCTGGCGATCATCCAATCACTCAAAATGGCGTATGAGGATAGAGGAACGCCAGGCTGTACAGCAGATAGCAGTAACCAAGGGAAACCAATGTAAATAAGGATCAGAATGAAACGAAATCAGTAAGATTTGTGATAGGGACATGTGGAGAAATTAAGTCAAGAGGGGAATGCGCTCTCTCCATGCACTTTCCACGCGTTTCGTCCAGCATTGGACGAAACGCGTTGGATACGCCCACTTCCGATTCTAGACACAGGAAAGTAATATCAGTGGAATGCACGCAATCTACTGTGACTCACCTGCGGTTTTCATCCTGCGTATCTCATTGCCGTTCCTCGGATCATGCTTCTCACCGCTGGGTACCGAGTCTTCACGGATCCAACTAACAGCAAATATACCACTTACCTTTGTGTATCTAATATCCTATACAAGTGTGTGAGACTGCCTGGTTGTCTAGACCTTTGAACATCCCAGCTGGATTTATACCATCAAATTATCACTGCGAGGAGACTGTTTATTGTTTGCACACCAACATGTCCCTCTCTCATAGACATATTGGACAATAGGATCGATCTATTCTACTGTAGATTATCGCTCTATTGGTCATTGCCACTTACTAATAAAAGGACATTGGATCTCAGAATTCTATTTTGATCATTCCTGTGCTATTTTTTTGGGCTCTATGTTGTTCATTTTTGTTATTGTCCATTTTAACATGGTGGAATACTAGTGCTATATTTATTTATTTATTTCTCCTTTATCCTAGTGCAGTTGGTATTGTTTTTATTATTAATGGTTTTATGTGCCTTACTTAGAGTGATTTCATCCATTTTAAAATAGTTTTTATTTGCCCTATAAATAAACTTTTGTTTTCATACTCCTATATGCTCCTGTTTGATTAAAAACACTATCTCATTATCATATCCATTCATAATCATATTGGGATAATTGAGCTCAATACCTATATTTATTCGAGGGACATGTGGAGGCCTGAGTGGCATATAGGGAGGTACAAAGCCATGTAATGGACATGTGTGGAGGTCTGGGTGGCAGGTGGGGAGGACTGATGAGCATTTAAAGGGCATACGGGAAGCCCTGTGGGGCACATTGGAGGTTTGATGCCTGGCATGTGAAGACATGTGGTATTTGGAAGTCTGAGGGTATATGGGTGCATTTAGTGGCAGTTAAAGGGTCTGAGAGCATGTAGTGATATTTTGGAGCATGTTGAAGGTCTGAGTGGCAAGTGGTGGAATTTTGGACCAAATGAGGGGCATGTGGGACATTTTGGGATGATATGTATAGTACAGTGCTGCTATGTGGGGCACTTAGTTAGCGGAGGGGACCCAGAAACCCCCCCTGCGTGCGCCCCTGACTTATACATTTTACAAACAGGCCCCAAAACATTACAGGATCCAGAAAATAAACCAGGAGCAGGTTGTGAATGATGCAATAACATGTAGTAAAGAACAACAAAGTCCACTTACAACCACGTCCTTCAGCCCTCATAATATTGTTACCCTCTTTCACTCACTCTCTTTCTCTCTCTGTCGCCTGTCCTCACCGTCATCAATGTTCTGTCTATCCGGCTGTGTTTCTGCCTTCCATCTTACTCACCTCCTCCCTGCCACTTTCTGTCCTCCTCATGCTCTCCAATCTTACCCTCACTCCTCTCCACAGCTTGATGTACAAAGAGCAGAGACAAACCATTCATCTTCAAGTAAGTGAAAACTTTATTTTCTTTCACTTGATGTTTGCCAGAGAACATGTAATATTATATATCCCCTTGTACACTTCACCTCTGCGTCCTCTAGACCTGGGAGTCAAGGAGGGGAGGGCCTGCCTGTGTAGTTTGTACTGCGACCCACAATTGCTGATGGCTGCCCTGGGCATAATCAGTATTAACCAGTGGCATAACTACCATGGTTACAAGGGTGCGGCTGCTTCAGTGCACACAGCTGAGGGCAATCCACTCTCCCTGTCAGAACCTAGTGGGTATATGTAAGTTCTTTACCATTGGGCAGTGCATGGGGCGGTTACAAAATTTTGCTATGAGACCCTTAAATGTCTAGTTATACTCCCATTGATGAAAACTCAACTGGAACCATCACAAGCTGCCATATCTGCCTTCAGTAATCCTCACGTGCTTCACTTATTCTCTGGGAAGCTCTAATCATCCTATCGAACTATCTCCTAACCATTAAAGTTTAATGTGAAAACACTTCTTTAGAAAATGTATCCCATTACTTAGCATCACCGTTTATTTTCTACTTCCTGTGCACCAACACTACTCTCTTCTGTACTAATTTCTCTACACTGCCATTTCTGAAGCACTTTATTTTTTCGGCCCAGACATAAATTAGCTGTTCAGCCTGTCTACTAAGTATTCCTTAGCAATTGATGATCTTAAACTGTGATGGATCCATTGTTTAACCCTTTCAGTGCTAATCTTCCTCATGGTCTGTCCCACTTTTAATTGGTCAATGATTCTATGCTTGCTTGTCATCCACTTTCACTTTTGTTAGCCAGAAGGCAACTGACTCACATGTTGCAGCACAAGTCTGTTCTCTCATGGAGGACTTTTCCTTTCTTGCCCTATCTATGAAAGGTGTAAATACCATAGTTACAGTTGGTGTAGTAATAGATCCAACGATCCTTGCTTAGCAAAAACAAATACATCCACGGTCTTCATGTGTAAAATATCTATGGATTCTTTGCAAGATAAAAAACCCTGGTAGATGCCGCAAAGCTAGCTCTGAAGAGCTCCGCCACACAGTGAGCTGTTAGCTGCACTGGTCCTATTTATTACCTGGGGATTTCCCACAACTTGAACTCCATCTCTGATTTCAATTCATGTGTAAGGGACATACTTTGGTGTTAATCTAAAGTTAAATCAATGATCCAACTTGATTTAATCCTTTAAAAATAAAATTTTCTGAATAAAAAGCTGGAGCATAAATAAGAAGTGAATAAGCTCTTATTGTTTCTTATGGGTATAGTTTATTTCTATAGTGCTACCATACTGCACAGTCCTGTACAGATAATATTTTAATCATTCACATGAGTATCTGTCTTATTGGAGTTTACAGTTTAAGTTCCCTGCCACACACACACATACACAGGTCCATTTTATTAGCAGCCAATTGATCTCACGGGGGGGAGGATGACCTTAGGCAATGGTTAAATAAGGGCATGCCAATACAGATGCAGCCGATACAAGTCCTGGGCTCCTCTTACATGCGTTATAGCTGCATCATTTGCACCAGCTACTGGACAGGTGTAAGTGCCACCTGATATTGATGACTGTCACGGCATCGTCTTTGTTTTAAAAACTATACACATGCGTGCCACTAACTAGGACAGTTGTATGCAAGGAAGATAAGACAATAAAAATGCATTTTATGTACAGTATGTATTAAGAACATCCTGATTTATTAAATATTAAAAAAAACATGAATTATATTAATGATTACAGAATTAAGAGTTGTTTATTTTATAAAATGTTTTATTGTGCATGCGTTTATATTGCACATATGCATGTGCATATCCTGCACTATGTACTTATGGCCATATTCAAATGTGCTCGCTTTTTAAATGCAAGTTGCGTGCAGGATGTGTCCTAAGATTAATCAGTCCCGGTACTGTTTTTTTCGCTGTGGGAGGAAACCAGAGCAACTGGAGGAAATCCACTCAAACATGGAGAGAACCGCGCACTAATACAAATGGTTGCAGTGCTGTGAGGCAGCTATGCTAACCAATGTGAGGCAGCTATTCTAACCAATGTGCCATCATGTTTTTTAAATGTATTCCCTTCCTATGCAAAGTGATCGTGTTTGCACTTTTTAATTTGCTATCAATATTTATATCATACTTGCCAACTCTCCTAGACTTTCAAGGAGATCCCGAAATCCCGAGTAGGTCGCCATTTACTCGTATCCTACCCAGTTCCTAGGAAACTGGCGGGATGGAGGCCTCCATGACGCCATACGTGGCAAATCATGTCATTTTGACCCAGGCCCCACAACAAACTGACGAGATTGCATCGCAGGAGGTGCTGCCAAAATTATGAGGTCCACTGTGCCCTGCTCCCCTCCATACTCACACTTTGCTTCCCCTCTGGGAGGAGAGAGGTAAAAAGTCAGCAAGTATGATTTATATCTGTTTCTTAAAAACTATATATCTCTGCATCATACTTGCTACCTACCTCTATCGGAATGTCCAGGAGACTCCCGAAACAGTGGATATACTCCTGGACTCCATGAAGAGTTTGGCAATCTAAATAATAATAATATAAAGTGCTCGCTACAGGCCTGTGACCTCTGTATAGAAAATACTACTATAACCGATGTCTGCTAGATAAAAAAAGATACCTTTAATAGAAATCAAGTCAATAAAACCAAGTACTAACATAAACAATGGAGTCCACTAGTTTGATATGATCAATTATGAAGCTTCAGACAAGTGCCATGTCTGTGTACAGGGCCATCTTAACAACATTATGGGCCCCCGGGCAAAGCAGTGCATCGGGGCCCCTATATATATATATATATATATATATATATATATATATATATATATATATATATATATATATATGTATAGAGATACAGATATAGATATATAGAGATAGAGATAGATGTACTTGCTCAGTGACCATTGAAAGTTTTTTTTGCAGGTTTCTTCTATTGCAGGATTATTTATTCTAATTAAGAGCCCTGCCTATGGGGCCCCCATGCCCCGTGGGGCCCCCGGGCACCTGCCCATCGTGCCCAATGGAAAAGATGGCCCTGTCTGTGTATGTCCTACTTTTGGTCCATGTATGTCTGTCCACTTAGTAACCATAAGTATTTGCTTGACTGTCTGTGTCTGTGCGCATTTGTATGTAAAAGTCCTCTCTGCAGGGTTGTAACTAGGACGGTGCGGGTGGTGTGACACCCCAGGGCACAAAACCCGCCCGCCTGTTACATGCCCTAAAGGAAAGTGCCGGCTCTCTGCTCACTGCAGCATGCTGATGTGCAAGAAAGATGCCAGAATAGAGGAAATAAGAGAAGCCAGCAAGGAAGCAGGAAGATGATACAGAAAGAAGAAGCAGAGAGAAGAAGAAGAGACGATCAGGAGCAGTAAGGTAATTAAATTAGTGCAGGGTCTGGTGAGAAGATGACGCTGGAGAGAACAGGAGGGAGGGCTGAAGAGGAGGCGATCTGGGGAGAATGGGGAGGGAGCTGTAACGTGTAGAGAGAGATTCAGGGGCATACTTTAAAAACATAATAATATAAATAAATAATCAGTAATATATTCTTTAGCAATAATAATCTTTATTAAATTTGGGGAAAATAGGCATTTGTATTAAATGGGAACATTATTAATTTAATGTGAGGGGTGAAAGCGGTCTGTTTGTTAAATGTGGAGGCTATTAATTTAATGTTGGGTTTGGGGGAGGAGGAATATATATTAAATGGGAGTGCTACTAATTTAATGTCTGGGCTGATGGGGGGTATGTCTGTTTATTAAATGGGAATGTTATTAATTTAATGTTGAGCTGACTAGGGGGAAGGAGGCCTAATTATTAAACATGGGTGCTGCGGCAGGATGGACTGCCTATGCCACCCTGTCTGTTGTTGCTGGTAACCGGCTGGGCTTACTTTGCCACCATTCCCTTTCATTATCCCAAATGCGCCCTCTTGCCGCAGTAGGAGGGGCTTACAAATGCTGCCACTACTGGACTCCTAACCGGTATCCAGTACTGGGTTTCTTCTGGGTAACTGACACTGCAAGTGTACCCCGTTACTGGTGTACCTGGGCTGGTACCCCTGACCTCTTACTATAGATCAGGGTTGCTGTGGATGGACCACCTCTGGCCTATCACACTGACCAGGGCTGCAGGGTAGCAGGCAGAGCGGTGGTACCGGAAAAGCTGGGTCCAAACTCAGAAACAGCCGGGAACGGATTAGATTTTGGGTCTAATCTGTATAGGATTTTCAGCATGGAAGATATTTTCAAGCAGGTCTTTGAAGCAAGTGGTTTTTATTAGCTCTTCACTGGTTAAAGGTACCAGTAATTAGGTCAGATGAAACAAGAAGAATGATTTTTCACTACAAGCCAGTGATTTTATACAGTTTGGACACAGCCACAAAGGGTAACCTAGCCCCCTTGAAGTCTGAACTATTCTTAGAATCAGGATGTCATGTGTTTACACAAACATGGATTTACATGCATTGCAAAGCTAACAATATTAACGCTTATCTGTAATATCTTAAAAACCTTGCTGTGATTTCCTGCAAGTCAAAAGGTCAAATTAACATGAATTAAGCATGAGTCCTTTCTTCCAATAGTTGCAGAACACACATTTCAAAAGAATGGTACAAACCCCAAACAAGTAATTTCCCCACATCACGATACACAAAAGTCTTTCTAAACAAAGGCTCATTGTATCAGATATATACATCATTAATAAGGCATTTCCGTTAGCAAGGTTAAAACAGGAAAAAATAATTTTCTACCCTGGTCTCAGAAATAACGATTTCCTATATCAAAAAATATACAATATCAAAAATAAGTGCATTGACAATTAAATAAATAAGCACCCTGCGCTTTTTCCTTTAAATAAATTTAAACCATAAGTTATTTATAAGTGACCCAGTCACAGGTGGTATTAATGTAATGGAGGGAAATAGGCATATTTCTTAAATGTAAATGCTGTTGTCACAAACTTACTTGCTTGCATGCTGCTGATTTTCCTGTCTCTGTGTACAGCAGCACTTCCTGGTTTGGGTGGTCACATGATCGTGGCTGGGAGGCAGCTTTTACTATCCACAGACTATATTAAGCTCACCTGGACACTGCAGCCTTGTCAGAGCAACAAGTTACCACTTACCTGTTCCTGGCTCCTGTGCTTCGTGGATTGCTGAGTCTTCCAGTCTCCTGTGTCTTCCTGTGTTCTGATCTCTGCTTGTTAGACTATCCTGGCTCTCCAACCCCTGTGTACCGACCCGGCTTGCTGACTATCTCTCTACTCTTGTGACCCGTGTACCGACCCTGGCTTGATTGACTCCGAGTTGCCTCCTGATTCTGCCTGCCTCCATTCCTGTGTATCGACCCGGCTTAATTGACTCCGCATCTTCCGCTGCACTACATCTTGGGGCGAACCTGAGGACCGCGACCTGCGTCTCCTGGCAGCGAAGCCCATCCCGCCTTGCGGCGGTTCTTGGTGAACACCGGGGAGATCGTTTGACTCCGCACCTCAGGTAAGCCAGCGCTAATCAAGATTAGTAATAGTAATCCAGTATCTGTTACAGCTGTTAATTAAATTCTGGAGTGTAGGGAAGCCTGTTTATTAAACAGCAAAAGCTACTGATTTAATCTGGTCCATCTGGTTGTGGGAAGGGAGGCTCAGATTGTTCACTCGCTGCTCAACTTTCTAGGAGGTGAATTGTAACAATTTATTTTTCAAAACGGGGACCCAACATTCCAGGACCCAGCCAAGGAGCAATAGAGCATAAGACACCAGCAGCAGCACCAGGTAGACAAAGCTGCAACAAACAGTAGAATGCAGCACCATGTTGGAGATGGTGGTGGTCATATTTCCAACGTTGAATCTGTCGACACTTATCCTGCCAACACCAAAAGGGTGATGGGGTAAATGTCAATAAATTCATCCTGCAGACATGTTTAAAATGTAGATATTATGACTGTTGACCGTAGTAATGTCAACAGTCACAATGCAGATATTAAAACTCCCTCCCAAAACATGTTGCGACAGTCGCCAGACCCACCAGCCAAGCATATACAAAAAAAAAATATTTTCTTCCAGCTTTTAAAACCAAAATAATCCTCCAAAATATGCTTGTTAAAATAAAACACCCCTGCAAAGACGATGCATAATCGTACCCAACCCATTGGAGAAAGGAATTGTTCTTGCAAACGGTCTAGGCACATCCCCTCTGGCAATGTGTAACCTGCTGAGAGGCAGTACTCCCCCCTTCCCACCAGGATAAGCTGTGGTGAGAGGGGGTCGCCAGTGTTCTGTTTTGCCCAGGGCACTAAAAATGTCTAGTTATGACTCTGCCACTCTGTATATATATCTCTCTCTATCACATTTTTTTCTATCTGTCCTCTCAGTATCGGTCTTTGTGTTTCTCTTTCTTCTTTACATTTGAACCTGTTTGCCCTTAGTATTTTGTGTGTCTACCCATCTTATGTGCCTCTGTGTCGGTCTGTCTTGTCAGTATCTGTAAGTGCCTCTCTTTCCTATTTGGTTCTTTGTGTTTCTGTATATTTTAATGCATCTTCCTATAAACCCACTACAGGAGTTAATTTAGAATTGGACATACTTCTGTTTTTTTACACAACATACACATTTTTGTACTGCGCATGAGAACCAAAACAAGAAATGTTTGCATCCGTATCCAGGGCTTTTAACTCCTAGCAAAAACAGGACGTACATGGGAAGGGTGGGCAAGTGGGCAGCACGGTGGCTTAGTGGTTAGCACTTCTGCCTCACAGCACTGGGGTCATGAGTTCGATTCCCCGACCATGGCCTTATCTGTGTGGAGTTTGTATGTTCTCCTTGTGTTTGCCTGGGTTTCCTCCGGGTGCTGCGGTTTCCTCCCACACTCCAAAAAAAAAGAAAAAACATACTAGCAGGTTAATTGGCTGCTATGAAATTGACCCTAGTCTCTCTCTCTGTGTATGTGTTAGGGAATTTAGACTGTAAGCTCCAATGGAATAGGGACAGATGTGAGTGCGTTCTCTGTACAGCGCTGCAGAATTAGTGGCGCTATATAAATAAATGATGATGAAGCGTAGGTCATGCACGGCAAGGGCGTGTTCATGTAGTTGTAACTCCATTACATGTGAATGCAGAAGCTGATCCCCTGTCAAGAGGTGTATGTCTTGCGGGCGCTGATGCAAATATACGCAATAAAGTTATGCATTTTTTGATTTGCATATTGACCTCTCCAGTAGAAATGAAAACATTAACATCATGGTTATTTTATAATTAGTCAAAACTATTCCCATTTACTTTTTAAAAGGGCTAAACAGTAAAAGGTGGAGGCATTGAATTTTTTTAGTATGGTAAATGTGAATCTTGCCTTTATTAATAAGACATTCTCTCCTGTGTATCTCAAAACACTATCCTATTTGTACACAATGTTGTTTAACACGCTTTTATTTCATTATTAAGTTGTAGATAGGGTATTACTACTTCTGCATAGAGTAATAACACATATGCCTTATCCTTGTGAATCCTACCTGGCTCACCTGACATAAGTACCCAACAACTTATGTATGAATTTATGATTGAGGAATTTTTATGAAGTTCTCAGTGGCGTTACTGTGTGCATACCTGTAATAGGTACAGAGACAGGGCACCTGTTTATTGCTATTCATATAATGCCTACATATTATGCAGCACTTTACCAAAAATATTTAATCTTTCATATCAGTCTCTGCCACAGTAGAACTTAGGATCTATATTCCTACTACGTGCACTAAGGTTAATTTTGTCTTAAGCCAATTAACCCACTAGTAGGTCTTTAGAGTGTGGGAAAGCAACATACACAAAACACAGGATCATACAAACTCCAAAGAATCGAACCCATGACCTCACCTGTAACTAGAAGGGGATATTCGTAATGTTGTTCTGTATCATTTAATAAGATGGATGATAGTAAATCTTCAAACAATATAGGTAAGAGACATATATGGAGATTTTAAACGTTTAAATGTTAGATGTAATTCTACTGCCATCTACTGTCTCAAGCCTTAACTTGTTTCCTGTTGTAAAAAAGTTACCAAGTCATCGAATAAGGAGAAAAGTGTTTGTTTTTTCTCAATCTACCTCTAAAGTTGGTATGAATAAACATTTATTTGGCGAGACAATTCCAGCTTACTTGTCTGAACACAGAATTTTACCACTTTAAAAAGGAGAATCAAGCAGACAGTTAGCATAATAAAGGTGAAAAATAGTATATTAATTATGAAATTATGTTGTAGTTAGTGTGTTACAGTTCTTGGTCCAGTTTATTGGAGCAACTAAATGCAACTAAAATATACAAGCAAATATGAATGTATAATGCAAATAAACTGGCAAACTTTATTAGTGTACACCAATGTATTTATTTATCTTTTCTAAAAAGCACAGGAAGAGATTTTCACAAAAAAATAATACTTCATGTAAAAAAACAAGCATACATTTATATAGTTGTTTGCAATACTGTCAAGAAGGCACTTTGGTACAAAAAGCACAGATTATACGAAGAATACATTTTGTGCACAGACAAATAATCATTGTGTGTATAAGTGTAGCACAATGTTACATTTATGATTGGATAGGGGGGGGGGGATAAGAGTTGGGGGGGGTGAATGACTAAACAGAAACAATGGCTAAATATTTAAATATTTGTTAACTGCCAAGTAACTTGGGAAAAATTGCACAACAATAAAAAAAAAGCTTTGACAGCAGTTGAAGAAAATGAAATAAAAGCAAAATGTGTGTATGAGATAAATGAGAAATTCAGTGTGATTTGTGTACAGTTCACGTGATGACAACTTAGGTGGGAGTTGATTGTTCCACATAATGCATTGTACATTTCATCTGACCGCACCACTGATTTACTTTGTAAACCTGCTATGCACAGCTATGTATTGTTCATGTGTTAAACGCATAAAGCATGTAAATGCTGTTCTAACAACATAGGTATGGGGTCTGGACACACAAGCAGGATGTCTCTCCGCTTTGCATTGATAGTAGAGAACATGGGCAGATGGAGGACCTTAGTAGATACAAATCTAATTGGTGCCAGTCATTATTCTGAACGACTACACTCCGACAACAGTGATAACGACATGAACAGGGCGACTGCTGGAATTACAGACATGTAGGAATTCAGACTGCTTGAAACACTGACATAGAAGAATTTCGACTGCTCTTATTAGTGACATGTCGGAAATCAGACTTCTTTGATAAGCAACATAGAAAAATTCTGACCCAGGAACATACAGGCACTGCGATTGACGTCATTTCAAATGGCCACAGTTACATTGATTCTATTAAGGGAGCAATGGGAGGACCCGGCGACTATATAATGTTTTTTTTACATTATACAGACGCCGGGTCCTCGCATTGCCCCATTAATAGAACAAACTTAACTGTGGCCATTTGAAGTGACGTCAATTGATGTCAAGTGTTTCAAGAAGTCGGATTTCCTACATGTCGGTAATTCCAGCAGTCGCTACGTTCATATCGTTATCACTGCTGTTGCTAATATGATTGTCGCACTATCGTACCCCACCCAATCGAATTGACCTCTGTAAGAAGAGTGAGGATGTGTACATGAATACAGGAAGAGGACTACATATAAAAAAAAAACAAAAAAAAAAAAACTTACATATAATTTATATACCAAGTGGTCGATTTCTTCCACTCTTCTATATCATCTAGATCATTATTTCTTATTCTCTGCTTGTGTTTGCTCTGTTCTAAATGGAATCATGAGACATTTATACTTTTATATAGTCAGGCCTTTAGTATTAAGAGTTGTGATACTGGACAAAGCTGGTATAACAGACAGAAAAGAACTAGATAAAGAGGAACAGCTAAAAGTGGGTCTTGGTAAAGAAATAACAACTTTATATATTCAGACCTATAATGAATAGCAGCCTACCTCATCACCTGCATGTGGTTTGGATGCAGATATAAAAATATATCTAAGTTTCCAAATAATACAGCTAAAACAATTGTTTGCTCTTCACTTAACGTCAACTAACACTTTTTTCCCAATTCTTTTGAAGAACCCTCTGGTTTAACATACTATGGCACCACTTCATCATTATGTTTACGTTCTTTCAAATATAAACATCACATAATGAATAGCATATTATGTGCATTTCATTTCTGCTATATTTTTATATCCATTAAAGGACTAAACCCTATAAACGACATCATTTTTGAAAATAATTAGTATCATTAGAAAAAAACAAGTAACAGAAGCTTCCTTAAACTGATAGGTATGAAGATACTTGAGAGTTCTTTATGACTGCGGGGAGGGGGATATTTTTTTACTCGGCACATCAGACTTCCCATCAGTACCCCAACTAAAGTTCACTGTAGTCAGTGTTTTGTCTTAAATAGATGATAACCTAAAATAATGGCTCTGCGACATAGCAATGTCAATGCATATTTCAGACATGTCACATTGTGACATATGGTTACTTTTAGAGATATATTTGCAAATGTTAATAGTGTGTGTATATATATATATATATATATATATATATATATATATATATATATATATATATTTTTGTTTAGTAGTGGGTCTTTCAGGGTAAGTGTAAGTAAATATAATCTAATGACCAAATACACAGCGATTTTGGCAGACATGTTGCAATTCAGAGTAAGGTGGTGCGATGTTTCTGTGGAAGGGCCCCGGAAACACATTGCGTCTGAGTTTTTACTAAAATATCTGCTCATTTCCCCCTTGCATCCCATAGACAAGCAAGGGAAAACGAGCAGAGATTTCTGTATCATATTGGCCACATATGGTGGCACTTCGCAGCCAATTGAATTCCCCCACACCCCCGTTTTGTGAATTTGGACATCTGCATTTTGTTATTAGAATCATCTATTTATCATGAAAGCCTGAACAGACAGCAGTCCCTGAGCTCCAGGTTTAAAATTATACGAGGACAATCAAATCATATGATAGGTGTATTTCCATAACTAAAGCCGTTTTGGTGACATTTATAAAAAAAGGTTACAATGCAATAAACCCATTGTAACCTGATCCAGACTAATTTTTCTAATACAGTTTAGTAAATGGAAGCAAATGCCCTAAGGGTTGGTATGGATTATAGCAACTTTCTATATAGTCACCTGCGCACCATGTCACTGGTTCTGCACAATAACTTCATAATAGCTAGACATAATGTAGAAGTGGCATGTAATGTTATGTAAATAAATATGCATAGAACTTTTAGCTGGAAACGTTCTCAGACTACTGAAATCTCTTCTATCTTGGTCAAATAACAAGCAGAAAACGGATGAACGCACTCCCTAACGTTTTAGTATACACTGATGAAAATAAGTCTTGCTGAATAAACAAGATCTATAATGTAAGCTATAAGATTGACAGCTGTCAGAACAGCAATGGCTACTGATTTATCCCAAACACATATTCCATACCGAGATGAACAGTCACTTGGCCGTCTTGTGGTACCCCCGTACTTTGAATCAAATTTAAAGATTGGCCAGATGATCAAAGCAGAAGCATAAAACAGGACAGCAAGGAGTACATAAGCACTAAGAAATCTCTCAAAAGTACAGGGCAACCAGCTTGTGCACTCCCCAACACATAAAATAATAACCACAACAGACAGGATGAAACAAATACAGTAAACAGATAGGCACCATTTTAGTGCGTCATGTCCATCGTACAGAGGTGGATCTGAAATGAAGACAAAAATGACGCAGGCAATGAAGCTTTCTATAACTTTCAGAAGTCCAGGAACAGTAGCCATGTACCCAGTAACCTCACCAGGCTGAGCTCTGGTTAAAGACACTTCAATAATATATGCCAGAGTGGTGAGACAGGAAAACACAATAGCCACGATTTGGTAAGTGCGCCTTTCACTGTTGTAGCTTCTGTCTTCCAGGTGGTTCAGTGGGTACATAATGGTGGCAGAGAGGCACATCAAGACAGCGAGCATAGCAAAAGTGATGGGGAAATTTTTCCAGGACACCGGCATCCGGTTTTGTAGCCCTGCAAATTCCACAAGAAGGATAATTATACTAACGGCGAAGCAGAAGCACCAGGAAAACATGCACAGCTCTCCAGGTCGACTATTCCACCCTCCTCTGTGCACAACCAAGCTGAATGTAACACAGGCAAAGATGATTGCCAGAATCCGTACAATTCCAACAGGAGACTTTAAGATGTGGGTGTTGCCCACCACGATTTTGGTGCGTTGGACTGGCATGGTTGATGACGTACCCTTTCAAAAAAAAACAAAAAAAAAAACGGAACAATGATTTAGAATACAACAACATATTTAAATAAATTTAAAGTCAACACAAGAAATTAAGAGTAATTGCATTTTTCTAAAAAGGAGAAAAATGATGGACACTGACATCAGACTTTAATACAGTAGTTAAGCAAGTCCAAAAAAACCCCAAAAAACTATATCAAGTTTGCCAGTTGTGAGATTTAACTGTTTGTAGGAGCCTCATACAGGTCTATTCACCATAGCATTGCTGGCTGTTAATGATGCAAAATCACTATTCTCCCAGCTATAAGAAGAAGAAAAAAAAAACAGGATACATAAAAACATTCACCAGAAAGAACTGCTAAACCAAAAAAAAGAGACACCCCAACTATTTCTTTTAGGTTACATGTTAATATTTACAATTTTTACTTCTAACAGTTAAAAAGGCTACAAAAATTATGGTTTAAATATACCCTTGCTGGGGGCTTAGTACTGGGCCAAATTAGAGAGTTGGAAATTACTACATGGTTTCTGATTATGTGCCTATTCCTGACTGGAACTATTCCTGACTGGATTTGGAACTGCAGAGATACATCTATTGCTTTGATTACATATTTAATATCACTAATTGTTTGGCAGGCTTTTTGTTAACCATAAAAATGAAAAGGAAGCTTCACAGGATTATCCACCAATGTAGCAAATGACAGGAAGTCTGTTATGCATTAGAAAGATGCAATCTTACACAATACAACTTTTACCTCAAATGTCTTCAGTTCCTACAGATTTATGGATTCATGAAAAGCCTATTAATTAATTGCAATTTGTATGAAACCACCTTTTTAAGATACGTGGATAAGAAATGATACATATCCAACTTTACTGTGTCTGAATATGTTAAAAAAATGTGGTAATATAAGAAGTAGTAGAGGAGACTTTAGAGGCTGGACCAACAAATTAGCAATGGTATAATCCAGATTTCTAATGTCTGAATTAATAGCATCAACAAATTATGCTCATGTTGCCAAATTTTCCATTGTGAGAAAACCACAGTACATTAGTGACATGTTAACATCTTCAACAGCTTGTGTGCCTGGGCCAGCAATGCACTTACTAAAGAGCGTGGAATTTTGCCAAAAATTGCAGGGAGGGACCTTATATGGAAGCAGAACTCATTTGTGAACATTTCTTAAAGAGCATTAGCTAAGGATTCCATGCGACATCTCTTTAGATATATTTCTAGGCTGAAATATGACCCGTTTTAATGAACCCCACCAATTATACTTATCAACACAGATTCTGAAAGTTTCTCTACAATTCCAGACATGCATTATTTCTTGGTGCATGTGTTCCACAGCTTCTCTTTTCAAGTAAAGTGATCATGTCAGGTAGAGAAAACATTGTAAGGATGGGGGGAGCAGAACAACAGTTGCTAATATGAATAAAGCAGATTATAGACAATATCTCGTGTCCCCATTAGTGCATACTTGCCAACTCTTCTGGAATGTCCGGGAGACTCCCGAAATTCGGGTCGGTCTCACGGACTCCTGGGAGAGCAGGCAAGTCTCCCGCATCTGCCTAGCCTAAATTTTGGCCGCGTCCCCCGCAACAAAGCGACATTTCCATCGCGGAGGGCGGGGCCAACATGATGTGTTTGGCCGTGTCCCGTCCCTTCCCTCTAGTCACGCCCCTCTCCTGGACTACACTTGCCGAAAGTAGGCAAGTATGCATTAGTGATCACTAAACATAGGATTCAACAGTAATTTACACTTCAGTAACAAGCCAATACAGAACAGGGCACTAGTGCAGGATTTATAGATAGTACAAACACTGACCTCACAGTATACCAGCAGTGTCCTCCCACATATTATAGCAGCAGCGACCCAAACGTGTTATACCAACATCAACCCCCCACCTTCCTCTATCATTAGTAGTATTGCCCTTAACCAAGCTCCCACATTCCTCCTTGCTGGACCAATGTGTAATGGCTGCCACATAAAGATACAGACTGCGTTGTGTAACATTGTAAATATATTGTTGAGAAGGCATTATAATTGAACGGTGTGGCTAGATATAGTGATTCTTGCAATACTGTACAATTGTGGGTGGTTTATGGGACACAGTGAAACAGGATTAAGTGTTACATGGAATAAAGTCAGTTTTGTTACTAAGTATGGCAGCAAAGTGGTACTTATATGGACTGTATTCTATAATATGCTTTATATATGGTTTTAGGTTAATAAGAAGCATGCTGTAATGGTTTTATAGCCACATATCTTGAGTGGTATAAAAAAGGCAATTAGTAAAATGAGCACCAGAGAACCACATGCTAACAGCATGTGCTCTACACAAAGCATGGTATGAGGTCGGCCATTTTAAGTAGTGACTTTGTACTGGGAAGTCTTATTAAGCAGTGATGTTGTATTGGCAAGACCTTAAGATAAGATGTATGTAAGATAAGCTTTATTATGAATACTAGGAGTACATGTATTGGAGTAGTGATAGAGAATATATATATATATATACACACACACACACACACACACACACACACATACACATACACACATATATACACACACACACACACACAGGAAAAAAGGCCGCTCATGGTGTAGTAATTAATGTAAAATTAATAATGCGATTGAATGGAATTAGCGTTTGTTCTGAAATATATGCAGAAATATGGTGCCATGTAGCGAGATGGGTGTATCGTGGAGTGGTCACAATTATACAGCTAAAGCACTGATTAGAGTTCTCTCAGTTACATCAGGCAGATGGGATCATTTGCAATTCGACAATTGGATACCACACACCCAAGCTATATAGGCAGGATGGGATACATTTGGTGGAAATTTCCAATGTACATGTCCAGGAAGCAGAAGGGAAGGCAATATATATTTTGGGGGACTGAGCCCAATTTAAGTTGTCAAATTGCCCTTTTGTGGCAGTTATGGGGGATTGGCTAGCTTGCTGTCCCTGGTAAACAGAGAGGAAGGTGCTGGTAAATTTGGGTGGCTATCTGGGTCCTGGCCTTAACCCCATGTGATGGGAATATTACACTTGTTAGCCAAAATCAGGTGTAAAGGTGGAAGGCATGGTATCCGTGACCCTTGGGAGATGGTAGTTAGTCCAGGTATCCGTGACAATTTTGGGGATATTGAATACCCATGTATGACCCTCCCCTTCCATTTAATTTGTTTAAACTTTAAATTAAACTCATAAAAAAATACCTGTTTGAAAAAAAAATCCTTGAAAGTAAATGGAGTACCATTGAGTCTACTTACTGCAGTTATCTTCTAGCTTCCGTCTCATTTCCGCCCAGTCTCTCTCTCTTTTACTTACCCATCTCATTTCCTCTACATGTGTCACGATCTGCCTCCAGCAGCTCCTGTTTGCCAGGAACTATGTTGGACTTTCTGGATATATTTAGCCTGCAGTACCACATGCCACCAAAGGGGCCACTGTGGCGCTTGAATTGTGTCCCTTCTTGCTGAGCCAAGCTCGTTTTCTCAGGATGATTTACATCTGCCACTACTCTTTAGAACAAGCCTCACCCAGCAGTCTGGGCCAGATCATCAAGTCACTCAACCTGATAGGATGCATCCTTTGACTCCTGTTTCTGGTTATTCTTACCTGTGTACCTGACCTTGTGGTTTTGCTGTTCATTCCACTGCTGCAGACACAGCTCATCATCTATCTGGTTCCTGAGTTATACACCTGTGTGGATCTCTGTGCTTCTGCATCTACAGCTCATTGCTTCAGTGTAACCTGTTAAAGTTATCTCTGCATGATTAACTCAGCTCAGCTCACTCCTGGATATGAACTCAGAGTTACCATCCTTTACAGAGGTATCCATCCCTGCAACCCGCAGGCTACTCATCTCACTACCTCTTCCAGGAGGTATGCAACCCTGCAACCCGCTGACTACTGCATCTTTCCATCGCCTTACAGCATTGCCTATTCCGCTGTTAAGAACTGTGGTTATATTACTGCCTTACCGGTTATTCCATCCTGAACCTGTATTACCGGTGTTTCTAATAAACCACTTTGTTCACCCACTTTCTCTCTGTGGTCTTGCCTTGGGAAACCTGACAACATGCTTGATCTGTTCATTCTCACTATCCCTGCTGCATTACACACATAACCCGGCTCACCTCTCACTCAAGATCCCTTTAAATGGACGGGAACATAGGTCTTACTTTTCCCAGCAGTGAAAGATTTGTCAGTGCGTACTCCACCTGCTCAAACAGAGCTGCCAGCATTTTACTTAATAGCCATGAACTTTGCTGCTAAGTGCATGAAGCAGTGTTTTGAGGAGCAATCTCAACCCACCAACACCAGATCCGCCACTGGGGAGAGCCGGCACCCGAGCTGGACCGGGGGGCAGCGGGCACCCGGGCCGCTCAGTCTAGCGGCTGTTCGGGCCGGCCGCCTCCCCCCGCCGTGGATTTTATATTTTTTCTTATGTTACCGGCGCCGCCTGTGTGCCCCCCGGGCTGGTACCTCCCAGCCCGCGCCTGGCAAGCACTCAGCTGAGGAGGAATCTTGATTTAAAATTTTGCTGCAATTTGCACTGTGGGTAGTTTTGTCTCTGCTCTGCTTAGAACTTAGACAAGAATGTGACTCTTTGATGTCCGAGAATGCATCATATCTTTAGGATGTTGCATGGCAACACATATGTGATGTGCAAATGGCCATAAACATCACACATGTGCGCCACATGGTCATTCTACATAAAGTCCTGTGAATGCATTGTAAATATTGCAGCTTTGTTATAAATGTGTTTGCGGATAAGGGGGGAAGAAATGTAGCAGGATGGTTGCTAAAAATGATGCACAAAAAACAAAAACAAAAAATCAGTTGGAACAAAAATTCTTTTATGCTGGTTACTCACCGGTATTAGGAAAACACTAGTGAAACTGCATTATCACATTTGACATGCATTAGCAACTAGCAGTCAAACTAGTGGCTGGGGGGGGGGGCATGACACTGACCACCTTGAGATCACCTGCAGTGAACACAAGTAAATAGAGCAGGAGGCCATCCAAAAGATGCTGCCATCCTTGACCACAACTGCAAGTGGGTATAAGGCAATTGGAACCAGTAGGTTCCATACCCATGTACATTTCATTGTTTTGATACTACCTAAGTGATGCATGGAAATGAATGTAAATTGCTGTAAAATGCTGAACAACGGGGAAAGAACATATGAGCTTTCTTATTTTTTTCACTTTTAAGGGGGAAGGTGTAATAAAAAAAATCAAACTAGTTTCTTTAAAAACAAGAGGGAAAAAGTACATACATACTTTGGCAGTCTAAGTGCGTATGAGTCATATGTGTTTCTTGTTGAAATCATACACTCTGTAGTATGAGGTAACCCGCAATAAAAGTAAAAATGCAGAAATAACAAGGAGCGTAGTTACACATAGGTGGGGCACTTCCTGGATACCAGACTAGAACGCAAACAGAGAACGATAAACTGTTAGCATAGCTTATGACATGGGCATTTGTCACTGGTTAATAGAGCCTACTCAGAGTTAAAGTTCAATCCAAAATCAAGATGCCCACATTCTCTCTCTCTCAGTTTACAAATGTTGTATTAACAAACGTGACACGGTCGTTTGCTCACTGTGAATTTATAACACTTTAGCACTTTTTTCGTTTGCTTTGAACATAATTATTAAATCTGTTCATTGAGGTAGCCCTTTATTAACCAAAACAACAGCCGTAACATGCACAGAAACACCATATTTTTTTTAGGATCTCACACATTTTGGTGTCGAATTCATGTTCAGATGTACGTACATTTGTGTATCATATCTTGCATGAAATAGCTCTGCACATGCCCAGAAACGGACCTTATGAGAATGAACACTACTGTATGCAATTCATGTCCAAACGCAAATGACACTTAAGAGTCTACGACTTGATGGGCGGAACAGGGAGGGAAGGGTCTGACTAACGTAGACAATGCACAGTAAGGATGTGCTGACGAAGATGAGGCCCATTAAAGTCCTGGGTTTCTCGTACATATGCTTGGTTTCATCAGTATAATTTGCAACAGCTACAGGGAAGGTGGAAGTGCTGACTGTTATAAACCCCACAATCAGTGACTGATAACCCCTATATGGAATCTGTGCGCTGGGATTTTTTTTTCACCATTAGCAGCCACCTTTCCTGGATCCACACTGTTCACGGGTACTCCGATGCCCCCTGGACTTGATCCCAGTAGTGTATAGTTGTTATCAGCCGTGAGTCTGGGAAACTCGCCGCTATGGAGCCCCACATAGGCAAAACAAGACAGACAAGACACAAAAGAATAGTCAATTGGCAGGCCTAGTCAGGGGCAGGAGAGATATACAAGTTCAATTAACAGACAGAGAGTTCAAGGGCAGACAGAGATCCAACTGCAAGGTCCAGTAAACGTAGCCAAGGTCAAACACACTGAATCCAGCAGCAGATATAGCAATCAATGTAGAAAAAAAAAGGTACATGAACTAGTCTAGGTAAACTTAACACCAGCAAGGCAATAATGTCCTGGCCAATCAGCTTTTAAATAGAAATCACGTGAGGAGTAAGTGTTGCCTCATCAGCTGCTAGGTAGTAAGCAGTAATGAGTCTTAGCAACAATTGAATACCTCCCTATAAGTAAAATACTTAACAGTTACCATCTCACTTTTCAAATGTACGGGACACATACATCCACATTGCAACATTTTAAAAAAATATATATATATATATTGTCGTCTTTAAAATCTTTAATAAGGATTTATGCAGTTGACTTTGGTTAGAAATAACAATATGACTTTTTGAATGGTGGCACAGTGGTTAGCCCTTCTGCCTCACAGCACCGGGGTCACAAGTTTGATTCCCGACCATGGCCTTTTCTGTATAGAGTTTGTATTTTCACCACTTACTTGCATGGGTTTCCTCCAGGTGTTCTGGTTTCCTCCCACACTGCAAAAATATACTAAAAGTTTAACTGGCTGCTGACGAAACTAACGTGTCTGTGTGTGTGTTAGGGAGTTTAGACTGTAAGCTCCAATGGGTCAGGGACTGATGTGAATGGCAAATATTCTCTGTACAGCCTTGAAGAATTTTGGCGGCGCTATATAAATGGTGACAAATTATCTCTTCATTCCTCTCCAGAATGCTACAGTGACCATATCTGTGATCAATGTCTCACTCTCCTTTAAACAGACAGTCCCTCCTTTACTGTCAGTTCCTTCATATAAACCATAGAAAAGCTATAAAGTAACAGTTAATTAGTAAGAATTCTGGAACAAAGATTTAGGGTGGCATTTTTGATGAATCATAAAAGGTAAATGAATGACGAAAAGGCATAATTTTAGGACACAAATTAACATAACAAAACATTTTAGGCTGCATAAGTGGCACAGTAGTTACCATTGCTGCCTCTCAGCGGTGGGACCATGGGATTTATTGCAACCAGGGCTCTATCTGTGTGGAATTTGTATGGATCTTTTCAATTGCTCCAGTTTCCTCCCACATTCCCCCAAAAAATTTAGTATGTTAATTGGCTGCGTGAGCGTGCCATGTAAACACATACTTTCTGATAAATATTTCCTTTAATTTGCATCAATTTTGACGTTTCTGCCTACAATGCAGCAGGATTTTTCTATTCTTTTATATAAAGTTATTTTTCAATGGCCCCATTTAAGAAAAAAAACAAAAAAAAAACAAAAAAAAAAACAAAACACGATTCCCTCTTCTACCATTTGTAGGAAAAATTCTATAAGAAATACATCTCTTACATGGATACTTTCTAGTGGCAGAAACTGTATTAATTTTGGAAAACACTTTTAATTAATTATCATTTATCTGGATTCCTCCCACAGTCCAAAAACATACAGATATGTACCGTGGTCTGTGTATATGTTAAGGAATTTAGATTGTAAGCTTCAATGGGGCCGGTACTGATGTGAATGACTATATAGTCTATGTTCAGTGCTGCATAATATGATTGATACCATATAAATAAACAAGGTAATTACAAATGGAGAGCTTTCCATATACATTCATAATGTCACAGTATGTATTCTTTCTGCTAGTTATATTTAGAACACAGTGAAAGAAGCAGAACTCATGTCACACATGACATTAGCTAGAAGAAACTGGCATTAAAATTAATTTAAAACACTTCCAGTTGTAAACCATCTCAAGAATGCAATAATTACTATAGCCTTTGTTTTAGAACATGCAACAATGGGCTCTCACATACGCCTGTAAACAGGAAACTATGTCAATAAGAGGTCACAGTAAGTTTACATGAGTGGGTGAGTTAGATTAGTTAAAAATACTAATGATTACACTTCACAGGTTCATTTTTTTTTATTGCAGGATACACTTGCAAACATTCAATGTTTTGTTGGCTAATACAAGAAGTGTCATGTTATCTACAAACTAAACAAAAAATATTATAATATGTGCTAAGTTCTAATATAAAGAACAAAACTGCACTAAAGAAAACATACACAAGTCATTTGGTTCTCAAGGAACCACTTAACCTGCTACTACAACCATTCATTGTATATATACAGAACTGTAGCTATTCTGATGGGCAATCAGGTCATCTTAGACAAAACTGGCTGCAGATCAATGTATGGATAAATTGGATATAAATGTGGATAATTAGTTCTTAGGCTGGGTATACACTGGAGGTTTTTCATCCGATCTTCGTGCCAATCAGCCAACATACGACTGTTTGGTCAGATATCGTGTGAAGGTGTATAGTGACCCGATGATCTAAAGTCGTCCCAAAGTGCCGATCATCGTTTCATTTGCCTGGTCGTACCGTTTAATATTTTCCGACCAATCGTGTAGTGTGTATGCAAAATTTAGTTTCAGAGTCACAAAAACTAATGAAATTCATTAGGACATGTGGATAGCTATAACAAGGCAGTTTTAAATCAGTGTGACAGTAATTAATGAATATTGTGCTGTCATTCTCTGAAGACTAGAGGACCAGATGAAGAGCACAGATCTGAAGGTAAATCATGTCAGTGTGTACGCATGAATCGCCAGACTGATCGGACCTTTAGCCGTAGGTACAATCGTTTGAGAGAACACTTCGGTTGAAAAATTCTTCAATGTGTACCCCAGCTTTAGTGAAAAAAACAGATCTGCCTGCTATTGGAACCTTAAGTCAACTAAACAATACAGGCGGAAATCTTTAAAAAAAAACAAAAAAAAACAAAAAAAAAACGCATCAGATACTAATTTTCACTCATCTAAATAAAAGTATATACAATTAACATTTTACCAAATGTTGTCTGGTTTTGTCCACATGAGAGAGAAGAGAGAAAAATATATAAACTGTTCTGTTTTCCTACACTGTACACCTCTGCAGAGACATCTTTCATCATCATCTATTTATATAGCGCCACTAATTCCGCAGCGCTGTACAGAGAAATCACTCACATCAGTCCCTGCCCCATTGGAGCTTACAGTCTAAGTTCCCTAACATACACACACAGACAGACAGAGAGAGACTAGGTTCAATTTGATAGCAGCCAATTAACCTACTAGTATGTTTTTGGAGTATGGAAGGAAACCGGAGCACCAGGAGGAACTCCACACAGTTAAGGCCATGGTCGGGAATCAATCTAATGACCCCAGTGCTGAGAAGCAGAAGTGCCAACATCTATCAGCAGATGTAACTTGCATCAAAAGCATATTTGCTGTCATCAATTAGAACATAGACATTTTTGAGGAATCATCCTGTGATTTATTTGTGTGCAATGTCTGCAGATTGAGGGTGATTATCTCCAAACCAAGTGGGTCATCAACATTGTACTCTGGTGAGGTGTGGTTCTTGATGGACAATCACTATGAAGAAACACCTATACTGTCATTTGCACAACAAAAAATATAACACACACACATATACATATATATATATACATATATACACACACACACACACACACACTTGCCAAAACATAGCAGTGTGAAATGTGATAGATAGACAGCGAAAAACCCTTCCTTCAAGTATATGCAACAGTATGAGAACATTGAGCATACGTGTATGATGTCACCTCATATTTTCCAAAGTTATACACTTTGGAGCAACATTCCGCTTTTGATTCCAATTCCTCAATGGAATAAACAGCCTTAAAGGCTCATTCAGAAAAAAAACGGACGTTTAATTTGAAGCAGTGAATTGCAGAACATAGATATGAATGTTACTCACATAGCAGACAAACATATATATCACTTGGAGTAAATATTTATATTGATTTAAATACATATTGCATGTACACACTTGGTTAAATACAATTACCCCTGTAAAGAAAATAAATTGTAGCCTAGTACTTATTTTACATAAGTAGTATTCAATACATTTGCTGCCCATCAATGTTGGTAGTTTGTAGTTAGTATTATCAACTATGTTACTATGGGCAGCACAGTAGATGTGGTCTGCTTAGATTTTGCAAAGGCCTTTGATACAGTGCCACACAAGAGGTTGATTTACAAAATAAGGGAACTGGGTCTAGGAAACAACATTTGTACTTTGATCAAAAACCGGTTAGAGAATAGGGAACAGAGAGTTGTGATAAATTGAACATTTTCTAATTGGTCAAAAGTTTTAAGTGGAGAACCTCAAGGTTCTGTGCCGGGGCCACTCCTTTTTAATAGATTTATTAATAACCTTGGTGATGCTTTAGAAAGTAAAGTTTCTATTTTTGCAAATGACACTAAACTCTGCAAGGTAATAAAATCAGAGCAAGATGTAGCTTCTCTACAGAGGGACTTAAATAAATTGGAGGATTGGGTGGCCAAATGAAAAATGAGGTTTAACATGAGGTTAAATGTAAGGTTATGCATTTAGGGATCAACGCAATCTATAAATTAAATGGAATTAATCTAGGAGAATCTATAATGTAAAAGGATTTGGGAGTGCTCGTAGATAGTAGACTTAGCAATAGTGCTCAATGTCAAGCGGCAGCTGCAAGAGCAAATAAAGTATTGGCATGCATAAAAAGGGGCATAGATGCAAGGGAAGACAGTGTAATTTTGCCACTGTATAAATCGTTGGTGACACCTCATCTTGAAAATGCAGTTCAGTTCTGGGCACCACTCTATAAAAAAGATAATTTGGAACTAGAAAGGGTTCAGAGAAGGGCAACAAAATTGATAAAGGGTATGGAGTCATTAAGTTATGAGGAAAGGTTAGCCAGTTTAGGCATGTTTACTTTAGAAAAGAGGCGTCTAAGAGGAGATATGATTACTATGTACAAATACATTAACGGTCAATACAAAGAACTTTCATAGGAACATTTTACCCCAAAGACTATACACAGGACACCCTAAGGTTAGAGGAGAGGACATTGCACGACCAGCAAAGGAAGGGGTTCTTTACAGTAAAGGCAGTCAATATATGGAATTCACTGCCAGGGAAGGTTGTGATGGTAGATTCAATAGATTTAATATGTTTAAGAAAGGGTTAGACAATTTTTTTGTGGAAAAGTGAATCCAGGGATACGACCGTTAATTAAAATGAAGGGTAGGAATGGATATAGGGTAAAAATAGGACTGCAATATTGGGTCTGGGGGGATTTTAACAATTGAAACAGATTGGCGATTGCTTATTCTGGATCAATTTCAAATATAAGTGAGGGATCGCAGGAGATCTAAAATAGGTTGAACTTGATGGACTGGTGACTTTTTTTCAACCTCATCAACTATAACATGACTATTACAAAACAAAAAAATTGGTAAAAGTATGTTCTGTGTTTTAAAATTCCAAAAATCTAACAAATAATATAAATAAAAATAAACATATTTTGTATTCTAATTGTGTGTGGCCTACTCCCCAGTACCCGAATTAATTTTAAGGCAAAGCATCCAACACAAATCAATGCCAGACACATACTGCATTGCTTGTCCACTTATGGTCATAATCTTTTTCTGACACAGGGCTAATAACAAAGCCAGTTAGACATGGGTGTGGATGAGGAGAATCCCTGCCTAAAGCAATGCATATCTGCTACTGCTGGACACAACTTTATGGAAAACATAACGTCAAATCTTTATTCTGCTTAATGAAGTCACACACATCATGATAGAGGTTTAATATAGACATTAAGAAGCAACAGTTACTGCTGAACTACATTTCCCATGATGCCTAGTAAGTGCCTGCTGTAGTAAATTAATTGACATAAGGAGATCCATAGGGTTTCTTCTAATCTCTGCTTTATATACATTACAAGCAAGTACCACCAATGTTTCTGCAATAGCTGCACCACGATTACTGGTCAGCACTGGAGTGTTGTACTTTTAATATTATTTGCAATCGCCTTGACCCCATCAAAGTTTAAATATATTAATAAAAAAATATAAAAAACACTAGTCAACCTTTATTTAAAATGCAAACCCTCCTTCCTTCCATAACAACACAGCACTGAGCCACTGGGACGTTCTGTGAGTAAGATCGCAGGACATCCAGACGATATGGCATGTGCCCGCGACATCTGGCAGCATCTGTGCCAGACCACTAGCCACACCTAGCAGCCACTAGCCACATATTACACACTTGTTGTGGTTTCTTCTCACATTTATCGTGAGTGCTACAACTAACTTACTATGTAATATAAGCAAAACACAAGAAAAACTGGGATCGTCTAAATGAAAGTTCCAATAAACAATTTCATATGAACTTATAAAGATTGATGGGTCATCAGTACCTACCTCTGTGTGCTCAGTGTGCAGAGAACGTGCTGGAGATCCAGATAATAAGATGTGAATGACTAGAAGTAGGAGCTTAGTGGGTGCGGTTCAAAGACACATACACAAAGCTAAGGGACTGTGGAGGAAGTGCCTGTAACGTACACAGCACTAAACTGCAGCAGCACTCTGAGGAGTTCACAGCGTTCTGAGAAGAAACACAAATATCCACAATCCCTTTAGTAGTTCAGTTATCCAGAGATGTGAGTCCTCTTTGTTTAACTTAAAATTAGTTTTATATCAACAACCTAAACACTTTATAATAATAATAATACACAATTTCAACTTTAGCAACTTTTAGAGTTCATGTTATCCCATTGATTTTAGTTTATTATACTAAATATGTGGTTTATTTTAAACTAAAAGAAATGATAGGGATGTAATGGCCTGACAGGGTTTAGAAAGCAGAGGTTTATGGTTTCCCATTGTCTGTTATTTTAGTCAGTAAATTTAGTAGTTAAGTGATAAAATGTCAGTAAGTGAAATATTGTCTGCCATTTAGTTTGTAAATTATTAGTAGTTAAGTCATAATGGGGTAATGCAGGATGGGATGTTTGCGCAGCGTATCTTGTGTGAACTGGCGCTGAGCATGCCCAGAGAATGCGCACACATATATTATCCTATACCAGTGTTGGCTAACCTGTGACACTCCAGGTGTTGTGAAACTACAACTTCGAGCATACCCTTCCAGCAATAAGCTGCTATATAATGGCAAAGCTGGAACTTGTAGTTTCACAACACCTGGAGAGGTGGGACAGGGGAAAAAGGGCGTTCTAACTTAGGCCGAATACAAAAAAATCATGTTTATACAAATACGGCACACCTGCATAAACACGTATATACACATATCCAGGTGCATTTGCCGCTGATGCAGTGGCAGACGAATCTCAAGATGTGTACAACTATGCATATGGACTGCAATATTCTATATTTATTTTGCGCTTTTTTTTCTAGAGTAATTTACTCCCATTCTGTGACCCACTCTGCATTATCCCCAATGTGTTAATGAGTGCCATTCAGGCGCGGGCTGGCAAGTCTCAGCCCTGGGGGGGGCACACAGGCGGCCGCATCATATGACCCGCGATGCGGCCGTCTGTGCGCTGACGCGGCCGCATTGCGTGTTTTGTGATGCGACTGCCGATAATATTAATGCAATTTGACATTCACCAGGGGGGGGGGGAGGCGGCCCAAACAGGGGTCAGACTGAGTGGCCCGGGGGACCAATGCCCCCCGGGCCAGCCCGCCCCTGGTGGCATTTCAAGTAGTTAAGAGTCTGTCATTCTTTCAACAAATAAAATAGGTAATGGTGGATAAGCGTTGGTTTGTCAGAAAGTAAAGTCTAATTATTCAATTAGATAGCAGTCAATAGACTGACACTGGTTACTTGATCAAACTTGAATTGTTTTTGATCAAACTTGAATTGTTTTAGATACCATCAAAACTTACACAATAAGACAAGGAGACCTGAGTGATTCAAACTTCCTGTGGCTTTTTAGACATCCTGCACTGAACAGAGTAAAACTAGTTACTTAACGAGCAGGGCTGCCACCAGAAATTGCGGGCCCAGTACAAATGTAACAGGCAGCGTCAATAGTCACCTCATTTCTACGCTGATAGTATATGGAAAAATGTCACTTTTGAGGGTCTGACCATCCCTTCTAGATAGCTGTATACATTTCAGCTAGCGTTATATCTCTTTTGGTCCCCTGTTGTATCATTGCTGCCGTAAAAGGGAGGGTTTCAGCCTGTGCTAGTGTAAATACATTTAAGTGTTCTTGTCTACTGCTGGTTTGGGGACAGGCTGCCACAGCAATCAGAACAGCCCATCTGAGTTAGCATTATTTAGTATGCTTTTGAACTCACTGTTATAGCTGTGCCCTCATAAGAATAAGGCCACCTAAAAATAGACATATAATAATAATAAATTGAATAGCTTTTAACGCGGCTGCCTCTCGCACACCCTATACTTTCAATAGACCTTCTACTGAAGCGTGAGAGGACCGTTTCATGAAAAAAAACTGAGCGTTAAAAATGGAATTTTAAACTAAAATAAATAATAGAATGGAATTGAATCCCGGGTAAAGTCAACCCGCTCGAAAATGATATAAAACAGCGTTAAAAACTAATGCGGTCAAAAAACTCGCTGACAATTGAATACCCCCCTTGGAAAACACCTTTTATTAATTGTTATTTATTAAAAATGGACCTAAAGACAATTATGTGCAGAGAAATGTAAAACAAAGTTTTAAAACAAAATTAGTTATCTCATTTAATATTAATTTGCAAATGTGGACGCATTAGTTAGCATTACTGTCTCCCAGCAGTGGGGACATACGTTTGATTCTGACCAGAGTCCAATCTGTGTGGAATTTGTACTCTACTCGTGTTTGTGTGGGATTCCTCCAGGTGCTCAGGTCTGCTCCCACAGATTACCGTATTAACGGTAATATTTTTAGAGCGCGAGATTTGAAGGATTGTGAAGGTCCTGAAAGGACATCCGGACATCGCAGAGAGGACCTTAATCGGGTTTCCAGCATCAGGATCAGACAGAGAGAAGACAGAAGACTTTACCTGACAGAGGAATCATCTGACAGGGTAAGTCAGAATTCACTATAGCGTTGTCTCACCTCTGTATAAGCTGCACAATTACTCTGTGAAAAAATTGAGGATAATGTTTATCCTCAATTTTTTCACATGATTTATATAGGTGCGTCTTATACAGTGGAGCGTCATATACATGGGGAAACGCGGTAATTCCCAGACGTCTGTATGATAGGAGTCCTCTCATATATTGTCTTTATAGCTTCTGGCAGTTAAAGGACTGTAAAGCTCAGAAAGAAAACTATTATGGTGCAGTATGCCTGAACAAGGCTGAGTTTATATTACTATAAGTGTGAACTATAGTAAACTCATACACAGGTGTTTTCCATAATAAAGATTTAATAACAAAATGTAAAGTGTGCCTGTACATAATAAAAGACATAGTTAGGCTTATCTGTAAATTTACCAGATGATAACTGCGGATCTCACGAGTCGCGGCACCCTGAGAGAGTACCAGGCAGATCAGATTGGAAGAGCAGAAAACCAAGGGAATAGCTGGTAGCTGTACACTAGGAGGTAACTCAGAGTAGATAACACTGGAGTCACTGGAACAGCGTAGAAGTTCAATGTGGTCTGTGGACTGGAGATACTGAACTGTAGCTGTACACTAGAGAGGTAACTCAGAACAGGTAGCAATGGAGTCACTGGAACAGCGTGGAAGTTCAATGTCTGATCTGCATAGGATTACAGGAGCAGAGAGAGAAAGAGTCAGGTCCTACCACTTGCAGGGAAGTGAGCACAAAGAACAGGCACCTGACAGCTAGGTCAGGTGTTTTAAATATCCCTCCAATAGATTTGGGCCAATGAGGAACGAATGGGAGATCTTAAACGGAAGAACGGGTCTGCGCATGTGCAGACCTAAAAGCAAGATGGCGCCCGCCATCAGGAGGTTGAGGCCGCATATGCTGGGACTTCTGCCTGCTGTAGGGAGGTAAGAGCGCCGGTACCCGCTCGCAGGGCTGGCGTGTGACAAGGGTGTTATGGTGCTTTGTTTCAAGAATTTATTTACTAAAATTTGTACTGGAGGCTGAACAAACTGAATTCACCATGGCAGGAGGTGTATAGTGAGAAGAGATAAGGTCAGAGGATGGACCTTTGTGGGATACCCAATGGGTAGAGGGAGAAGGGGGGGGGGGGAGTCAGGGGTAGAGACAGAGAAGTAACAGTTGAAAAGATAAGAGATGGACCAGGCGAGGATGATATCACAAAGGCAAATGGAGTGAAAGTTGTGCAGGAAGAGAGGGTGGTCCACCATGTTGAAAGCTGCAGAAGGATCTAGAGGGATTAGCAAGGAGAAGCGGCCCTTGGACTTGGCCAAGATCATTTGTGACTTTAGTGAGGGCAGTCTCTGTGGAGTGGAGGGGACGGAAGTCTCTGGTGAGTGGAGTGGGTCTAGGAGGGAGTGAGAGGAGAAGGGTCACGATCTGCCTCCACTTGTACTGCAGCATTGCAACATCATGCTGCTTTGCATCGGCAGCCTCTGGGACTATATTGGATTTTAGATTATTGTAATTATCCTGCAGTACCTGTAATCCCCCAGAGGTGCCGCTATTGTGCCTTACCTCTTTTCACTACCAGGGATAATTCTGCTGCAATAGCTTATTATCTGCACCTGTTATCTCCTTATTTATACCTGCCTCTCTCAGTTACATTTGCTGTTTATGTTGCTGTTCCTGACATTGTTGTGCTCACTTGTTTCTCCTGTTTGCTGGGACTACTACAAGTTCTGTACTTGGTTTCTCTCCACTCAGCCAGTTCACCTGCAACAGCCGTATTCCTTGTTATTAACATTCAGCTTCTCTCAGAAATCTTTGTTCAGTGTCTGCAATACTTGGTTTGTACTATTTTCTGCATTATCTGGATCATATCTGTTCAATAAATATCATATGCTTTCACCATACTTCGGGCTCCATAGCTGTCATTTCCAGCTTTCAGCATTGACGTGTGACAAGGAGAAGCTGATGAGGTGGTTATAGAAAAGTTGCTTGAGTATTTTAGAGATGAAAAGGAGGAGATAGATTGAGCAGTAGTTAGAAAGAAAGGCAGGGTCAAGAGAGGGTTTTTGGATGGGTGACACAGAAGTGTTTTTAAAGAAAGAGGGAAATAAGCCAGTGGTCAGAAACAAGTTGGAAGAGGTGTGCAAGGTGGAGGCAAGTAGTAGGATAGATGATGCAGAAAATGTGAGAGGAGATAGGGTCAAGGGGACAGGTAGTGGGTGGAGAGGAGGAGGTAAGAGCAAGAAGCTCATCCAAAGGGACAGGGGGAGTAAGAGCACAAGGTGGTTGATTTGAGAAGGAGGGGTAGAGTAGGGTTGAAAGGAGGAATACTTCACCAAAGCAATGATGGTTATCAGTGATAGTCATGGCTAGAGTGAAGTTTCCTGTGGCATTATTACAAACATTACATGACAGTGACAGATAACTTTGCATTAATTTCTTGGATTGGTGATGGAGAACTAGCAGCCATGACACTGTCTGGTATTGAATTTTTGGATTTCACAGTCTACAATAAGTTATGTGTCTGCTTAAAGGCAGCTGTATCTAGTTGTTTGGACTTTTTGTTTTCTCTTCATCATTCTCATTTGTTGAAGTCGTATAATTGGATGAACGAAAGTATATTGGTTTAATATTGGTTTGCCGTGCGCATTGCGAAGCGTACGCCACGTGTTACGTGGCGTGGTGCGTTCGCACGGTAAAATACGCACGCACACACTCGCATTACAACAGTTAGTTATTTATATAATTTCATATTGGTTCTGTTACACTGTAATTCAGGAGCAGATAGTATTCGGTTTATTATTAGTCTATATATATATATATATATATATATATATATATATAGAGTGATTATATGTACATTGTAGTGTTATTAAAGGTTTAGGTAATAGGAAAGGTGTCATGCCTGATATCATATTGAAGCCCTAATCATCAGCAGCTGTCCGGTGCAGTCGGCGAAGAGATCGCACATTGCATACTTTAGTTATTGATATTAGAGAGTAAACCTTTGTATGATACTGGCTATGAAAAGGAGCAGACCCCCTGGAGAGAAGACCCCCACCTTTGGATTCCTTAGATTGAATCAACCTATTACCTGTCTGGCCTGGACCCACCCAACGTCTGGACCTATAGAAACAATCTACGTCATCTCTATTGTTCACAATGAAACACTGACTGTATATATATTAGCTGCATCTCACTGGGGCCTCAGTCAACTCTGACACAATATACTATACAGAATATTGTCCATCGGGTCCCGTGGGTGCGCATGCGAGCGCAAGCGATTGCATTGGTATGTACTTATCTTTTGGTATTGGCTGTGCTGTACTGTACTTTATCATAATATAATAATGTATTGAAATTGTTGACTATTTACATCTGCTAAAATAAACCACCATGTGCTTTGGACACGCATACAATTGATTGGGCAATGCTTATTTTAAAACGATAGAATTACTTTAATAATTTGGGGGCTCTTGAGTTAGGAGTTACGTTACCGGCAGGTATGCAACGCTTACGATATTCGGTTCTTCAACAAAGGGTGGATTGACGGACGCGTCGCATAAAGCAGGAAAGAACGTAATGTGTCTAATACCTGTGGTTCACTGTGTGTTGCGAAACCAAATGTCCGTTGTTGCATAGACTGAAGGAACGCTAATTAGAATCTAGGGACAAGAAGGAAAAATGTTTCTTTTTATTGTCGTTTTACGTTTTAAAGTGTATTGCATTGCTGAGCGTATGTGTACTTCCTGCTGTGCGTACGCGAACTTCCGATAGATTTGCCACGTGGTTGAACAATCGTTTTGATAGTTATTATATGCATAGTATAATTACTTGTGAAAGCCTCTGAGACATTATTACGGTTGTTGGGAACTTTCAATTTTCTGCGCAGAAAAGGTGTATAGTGTGCGATTTTGTAACGTAGATACACTGTTTATTGTTGAGATGCTCAGTTGCTGTCTGACGAGGCGGATTGCCCAACTGAAGGACGGTATACAGGGCAGGTATACCGAATGCGAAAACAAAGTTTTCGCAAAAGCGCTACCAATAGATCGCAAGGTTTGCTAATAATTAGTATTGGTAGGCAGTGCGATCCAATCGCACTGTTAGTGCGAATTGGTGAAGCAGCTAGGAGGAATTATATTCGAAAGGCAGGTTGATTGTATCGACTTTGCGCTCCCAGAGATAATAAACTCAGCAGATTTTTTGTGGTTGAGCCAGGGTATCGAGGAGCTGATAGCCCTTGGGGTCCACAGTGATATTTCTGTATTAGGGATCCTCGCCTGGTGCGAGAAAAGCGAGTGAACGTGGCTAACAGGAAATACGTTCACCGAGCATAATAGATCTCTAGCGGTGAGTATAGCAACAGAGTTGAAATTATTTGGTGGAAAGAACAGAGCATTGCGGTGTGTCTGTATTTCACATTTGGCCGGAAGGAACAGAGCATTGCGGTGTGTCTGTGTTCCGGGTAGAAAGTATATTGTTCAACATGGGTGCTAGGCATACGCTAGAGATTGCCAATTTACTGCCTAAGGAAGGTCTTATTGAGTCAGCGAGATTTCTCATGTGTGCAAAATATGGTGCATACGCAACTGTGTATTGTGACACATGGGTCGAAATGACCAAAGATTGTGATAGGCCTTTCCCAACAACAGGGAGTTTTAATGCAGAGGTGCTAAATACCGTAAAAGATAAAGTACGGTTGATTAAGTCAACGAAAGTGAGAAATGCACATAATCATTGTTTAAAATCGTGGCAAATGGAAGGTAACACGTGGCAGAGCAGCGAACGCACAGCGGAAGTGAGTGTAAGGAAAAACACGTGTTCAGCGGAAGTAAGCGTACCGGAAACAAGCATTCCGGAAGTGTGCGTTGCAAAGCGTGGCGAACTGAGCGCAAACACGCCCCCGATAAATTTGGTTGGGGCGGGAAGTACAGCCAATACCAAAAATGTAAAAACTGTAACTAGTAAGTTGTATGTTGTTTTAAGTAACGTTAAAAGTAATGTTTCAGGACAAAGAAGAGGAACGGTCCCACCAGCAGGGGCAGCTGCTGAAAGTGGTGAGAATAATGAAAAGGTTAACACAGGGGGAGACATCCATTGTACTGCAGCAGCAATTTCAGCAACTAGTTTTAGTGATTTGGTAGACTTACATCCTGTCTGCACAGCAGCAGTTCCCAATGGGAAAGCAGACAGGAATAGTGATGTTCCCTTAAAACATGTAGCAAAGCATGATCCATGCACTAGGTCTGAAACATTTTCAATTTTGTCTGATTTCCCTGATCTTAGGAAAGATTTGACCAAATGTCAGCAGTTTATTAGATATTATGGTAATGTGTATGAGCCAACTAATAACGATTGGCGAGTATTATTGAAGACCTGTCTTCCTCTCAATACTGACATACAAAAGTTCATTAAGGATTGTATGTTGGAGGAGGATGAATCCTTAACCGAGGATGATAATCAGGACAATATTAGACATATAATCACACAGTTGGCCACATATTTCCCAGTGATAGTGGACTGGAGTAAAATTTTTAGTATCCAGCAAAAAGATAGTGAAAATGCAGCAGACTATTTTTGCAGAGCTTTGATAGCTATGGGCAAATATACTGGGGTACCAGACATAAAAGATAATCTATATTACAGAGAGGTTGCTGTTAAAGTTCTAATGAATGGCCTCAGGGAAAACTTGAAAAGAAGGGTGCAAACTTCATTTCCATACTGGAAAGGAACCACTGTAAGTGCTCTCAGGGAGTCAGCTATAGAACATGATAAAAGTATAAATAAACAGAAAGAGACACTAAGTCATAGGGTAATGATAGTAAGTATCCCAGCACTAGAGGGACGGCACACACGACCACCAGCATACAACCCACATAATAAGAAACATAGAAAAATCAGGTGTTTTAAGTGTAACGAAGAAGGCCATTTCGCAAGAGATTGTAAAAAAAGAAGAGAAACAACATGAGTTGAGAAAGTGTTTTAGATGCACTAAAATGGGACACCAAGCACAGGACTGTACAATGACAAGAGCGGAAGCAAAGAGACTTGGCCCATCTAAGGGGGAATCACATAGAAACCCACAGAGACGGCGCACACAAGTCTCGGAGACTTCTCAACAGTTTCCTGTGCACCTCATAGCAGCCAATGCCTGGGGGGAGAAATATAGCCGACTCTAGAGTTAAACTGTGGTAAGTATTAGTGTGCTGGGAACAGATTTTAAAAGGTAATCTTTGTTGATTTTGTTTGTTCGTTTTATGTTGTCACATGTTTGTTTTCCTAAATCGCTGGCCGATGGCAAAGAATAGAAATGTTTGTTTTGTTTGCTGTTTTAAGATAACTATCTTGTTTTTCTTCTCACAGGTAAAGGGGACACAAAAGGAGTATAGACTTAGTGATCAAAAGGGGAGATAGAGAAATAGAAGAATCACTCTTGAAAGACAAATTAACAATAGACAATTGGAACACTCTTTTGTTTTAGGCTGCAGTGTCTCATGATAATTTGTTTGGCTAAGAATCATTATCCAACAATGAAGTATGTACATACTTTGCTCCAAAATATCGTTTTATGTATTTCAGAGAAAATATGAGTCACTAAGAGTACATTTTTACATTTCTCTATCATAAGTTAGAAAAGTCCGTTGAAAAGGTATGTAGTCAATGAGATACCGAGTTCTTACTGAACAAATGATGGACGACACTGGATGGGACTGTTAAGACCCCCTAGTCAAGTATGGGGAGGGGTCATAGTTAGCAAATAGCTAAGGGGAACAGTGGAATGAATACAGCCATTTCCCCATAGAGTCAGAGTCCAATCCAGCTGTCATTTTGTTGTAAAAATCTCCCTTTCTACATGTATGTTTGTATTCAAACCTTTGTATTCCCATCATTCATTGCTTTCCTATTTCTCATTCTTTACACAAACGCTGGTCTCTCTCCCTCTCTCTCTCTCTCTCTTTCTTTCACTCTCTCTCTCTCTCTCTCTCTCTCTCTCTCTCTCTCCCTCTCTCTCTCTCCTTCCCTCTCCCTCCTTCCCTCTCCCTCTCCCTCTCTCTCTCTCTCTCTGCTCTGGTAGAGATAAAATCAGACACAGTCTCAACAATGGGGCTAAAACATATTTTTATGTTTTTACATAAGACAAATTCAGAGATACACACACTAGATTGACATGAGTTACAGAAACAGTCAGGGGTTTTGTTTTCATGTGTATAGAAACTGCTGATTTTTTTAAGCAGAAAGGTTCTGTTGTGGAAATACGATTCATGTTTTATAGATTGCATATCTGTTTTGTTTTTTGTTTTTTTGTTTTGGTTCGTGCCTCCTGTACAAAAATGTGCCTTTTTATGGATGCACAAAGGGTGGAGACAGGAGATTGCTAGAGGATAGGCATACAGATATGCATCTCTGTGTAGAACATTGGAGTAGGATTTTTACCACAAGATACGACATAATGTGAAACCCTAGAAAATGTAGAATTTTCATGTTTTATATTTTTTCCACTGTTAGACAGGCATGTACTGGATACTGTTATATTTGAAGAAAGTGTTATAAAAAGAGACCCCTTTGCCTTTCCCACTTAGTCAAGTAGCTGAATATGAGGTACTGAGAATGACATGTGAGTTGGCAGAGGGAAAATCGATTGATATACATTGGTCTTTAGCATTTTTTCTAGTCCAGAGGGCGATGTTGAGGTGACTGAGAAATCGTTTTATAGCAATACCAGCACATGATTAGGACACTACATAGAGGACTTTATACAGTGACACAGTTACCAACTGAAGTAGCTGCTAGTAAAGTCCACACTTACACGCACAACCATACAGGGCTGTCACACCAGGGAGAACATAGCTGTCAAATAGACAGCAGGGTTTTATGTGACAGCTAACAAATCTATGTTTTGTATTGTTTTTCGTTGTATTGTTTTAGTTTTAAAAAGGTGAACACACACACATGCACGCATACACAAATTGGTTAATATAGGAAGATTTGTGTTACCCGAGGGATAAACTGTCTGGAAGGTGAAGAGATGTGGTGAGGAGTCTGGTGGACTCTGGAGAGATGGACAAGGTAGACCAATAGAGCCAACCCATATCCCTCCTGCTGATGGGTTTTCCTCCAGGTAAAACAAATACACGTCATCCAATTACACAGGTGTACCAATGAAATATGTCTGGGTAGAGGTGTATTGAAATGTGTCTAATGTATTACTGTATCATACTCAAAGCTTTTGTTATTTAATGTGATAGTCCTAGAGTTATAATAGATGATAGGGGTATTCATGTTGTTGATAATAGATGTATAATGTATGAGTAGTGGTAACAAATCACATACTTTCAGTTAGCCATAAACCAGTGTGAACATAAAGTAGTGGTACTCGGTAGAATGAATTGAATAGAATAAGAGTTGGAACTTGATTGAAGTGCCACTAGTCCTTTCCCGCTACCAAAAGATCACCCCTGGGCAGACTCCTAACCTGTCAGTTTTTGAAATGTTCTTGACCCCTCGTGAGATGAGATTGTAACTGGGAGGCTAGGTTAGACCTTGAGAGAAGGTAAATAGCGAGACAGTAACCAAGAACGTCCAAAACACTGTTTCCTGAAAGGTCACACTAACTGTCAGGATGTTGGATCAGGAGAGTAAGTTGTGGAGCAGAAATTTCTTAAGCTTAGGTTATTTGCCAGACAGGTACCAGGTGTAGGCTACCAGCCTCACGGCTTCAAGGGTAGCAGAGATACACTGGTGCCCATACCACCCACTGCAGAGGGGCCAACACTCAGAGAAGGGTCCAAGGGCACTCATGAGTCTGTACTGGAAGGCCTCGAATGCAGTTAGTAGCACCTGAGCCAAAGGCTAAGACTGTTGTCCAGCATGAAGTTGTAGTTTTTCCTCTTTTGTGTTCTCTCATTTCACTCTCTTCTCAGGACGGTTAATTATTTTGATTATTAGCAGGTGACAGAGGCTGGTTCAGGTAATGATAAGGAGGTATTGGGGAGGAAGAAGTTAGTAGCATAATCAGTCCAGTCAATTACTTTATTCAATTCAGGGGTAAAGGAAAATTTAGAAACCTTGGAGCTTGGAGAAAGTGCGAGGGGCTATTGTCTGAGTAGCATTACGTCCGTAAGTACGGCGACCCCATAGTTAAAAAGAGATACACCCAGCAATGCCAGTCCAGTAATATTCGGACTTGAGCAGGCATCCTTGAGAATGATTATCATTCTTGGGAGGGTAAGGTTTTAGACCAAACAAAGTGCTGGGCGTGCTCACGCGTGCCTCAGTGATTATATCAAGTAGGATTAGTTCTCTTTCCACTAAATATTCTTGAGGTACCCGAACTATAGGCGGGAGGTCACTAAGGGAAAAAGTACGACACCTAGGTCCCTTAGTCTGAAGTCTCCCAATGCTTTGCAAGCCAATCACTGTTAAATCTGAGTATTGAGAGACTGGGAAGAACGAACAGACAATAGCCCGCCCACAAGTGTTGATGAAAAGAACTGGTGACATTATTAGATGTGTGTATATTAACGCAAGCTGAAGGAGATTGTATATGACATTATTGATAGACATAGGATGATGCTATTGATGAACATGAAGTGTTTAAATGTATTCTGAGCTTGAAGACATGCGTTGGACAGAAGAACCTGTTAAACTTGAAGAACTGTAGTAGAGAATTCTGTATAGCTGATACACATTCTACTGTACCTTGTACCTTTCCAAATAATGTATTAAGTGTTTTATTGCACCCTTGAAGGGCATACAAAAGGTTATCTCCAAGCTCCAGAAGTGTACAGTTTATAGTAAAAGAAGAAGTCGTTTAGAGGATTAAGACTCTCTCTTATGATAACTTGTTTAGATCTACAAACAGCGTGGACATACACCAAGGGTGATTTGTATTACATAACAATGAAACGTGGTACTGAGATCCTGCTTATAACATCTTTAAGGTGATAGTTTATTGTACTATCAAAGGGTAGACTGTTGAAGTCGTATAATTGGATGAACGAAAGTATATTGGTTTAATATTGGTTTGCCGTGCGTATTGCGAAGCGTACGCCACGTGTTACGTGGCGTGGTGCGTTCGCACGGTAAAATACGCACGCACACACTCGCATTACAACAGTTAGTTATTTATATAATTTCATATTGGTTCTGTTACACTGTAATTCAGGAGCAGATAGTATTCGGTTTATTATTAGTCTATATATATATATATATATATGTTTATATATATATATATATATATATATATATATATATATATATATATATAGTGATTATATGTACATTGTAGTGTTATTAAAGGTTTAGGTAATAGGAAAGGTGTCATGCCTGATATCATATTGAAGCCCTAATCATCAGCAGCTGTCCGGTGCAGTCGGCGAAGAGATCGCACATTGCATACTTTAGTTATTGATATTAGAGAGTAAACCTTTGTATGATACTGGCTATGAAAAGGAGCAGACCCCCTGGAGAGAAGACCCCCACCTTTGGATTCCTTAGATTGAATCAACCTATTACCTGTCTGGCCTGGACCCACCCAACGTCTGGACCTATAGAAACAATCTACGTCATCTCTATTGTTCACAATGAAACACTGACTGTATATATATTAGCTGCATCTCACTGGGGTCTCAGTCAACTCTGACACAATATTCTATACAGAATATTGTCCATCGGGTCCCGTGGGTGCGCATGCGAGCGCAAGCGATTGCATTGGTATGTACTTATCTTTTGGTATTGGCTGTGCTGTACTGTACTTTATCATAATATAATAATGTATTGAAATTGTTGACTATTTACATCTGCTAAAATAAACCACCATGTGCTTTGGACACACATACAATTGATTGGGCAATGCTTATTTTAAAACGATAGAATTACTTTAATACATTGATATAACTTTGCAAGCAATTTTTGAAACTTAGTTGTCTGATATCATTTCATTTGAGAGCCATTTTCACCAGAATCTGCAGACACAGGTTGCATTACATTAAGCACAACTGACAAATCTTTGCCACCAACTACATTACATGTCTTTCATTCTAAATAAAGTGGAGGAGGTAGTACCAGCCCTTATTTTCTTTGCTTCATTACAACTGGCACTAGCTGCGCTTCTTTTCTCGGACATGTACAAAACCACCGATTCAGCTGATTGGAAATTTGTCACATTTTGATGGCATCTTTTATTTTTTTCCATGCCAGTTATTCTCTATAAATTAATACTGTAAATACAAAACACTTGCTTTTATGCAGTCCCAATACAATAAGGGTTTCAGTCAGAGGGGATGAACAGACAACTAATAATAGGGAATAGTGCAAAAATGCTTGTTTGGGTTTTTTTTGCACCAGTCAACCCATTGACAAAAATACACTGGGCACTTGTACACTTAAATAACAAATGTCACTATTGACAAAGAAAAGAGTATTTTGTGCCAGTCACTGCAAACAATATACAATGTGAGATGGCAATCAATGTATTGCTTGGTTATCTGAAATCCTGTATGAGTAATGACACTAATGTCAAGCAATGAAACTATGGGTTTTAGTACATCTGTTAAGTAAGTATTAGAAATCAATGTACTGTCTGGAGTATTTCAATAACTATATAATTAATGAGATAAATGATGGGTTTTGATTTTATTACAGTGAATTTAATAAAGAGGGGAGGGTTATGATAAATTCAATTTCTGCAATTGAAAAAAACTCACAAATCTATTGGACACCTATAGATTCTAAATCAATACAGGGGTAACTATGTAGGATGTTTAGTAAAAAATAGGAACATAAAGCAATGCTGCTGAACTGTTCAGATAGTTATCTACAAACAAACAATGTGCTCTGAAGTCAGGAATAGCCAGAGACCAGGCCACTGACGGTCATAGGTCATGTCACAAGTCACAAACGGCATCCACAGACCTTTTTATAGACATGTCACATTTGTTGATGCTTGCTGATTGGATTTTTTAAATTCTGTTCTATAAAATAGACTGCAACTGGCCTGTTTTCTCAAATCTGTGTAAATTATTCAGTTAATGTTTGATTAATCTGGACCTATATACAATTTAATTCACAAATTGATGAAATTCAGACACGTTTCAGAATCAGTCACTTTGACTCATCCATCTCTAATAACTAGTACTCCCTGCAATATTGTACTGGTCAATTTTACATGGCATACATTAAATTTGTTGTAGTTTAACAAATATTAACAACCATAAATGCAAAGTATAGAAAACTGCAAGTCTATAAAGTAACAGCAATTTTACTCAGTTAATCTAATATATAAGCTGACCTCAACTAATAGTTCAGCCAAGTACTCCTCTTTCTCACATTGGGGCCTATTTATCAAAGATCTCTCCCCTCTAATTTAGAGGTAAATCCCCGAAAACAGCAGTTTTTGGGGACTTACCACTAAATTACTATGTATTATTGCAGCATCGCAGCAGATATCTCAGATATCTGCTGCTTTGCTTCTCTCATCGGTTTACTGAGCACTCCCCATAACAGTGTATGGGAAGTGCTCAGTAACGCTATGTATCAATGACTGATACTTAGTTTTCAATCATGGTAATGTACGCCATCTGAAGCTGGCGCCATCTGAAGCTGGCGTACATTACCATAATTGAAAAGTTTCACTGAAAACAGCGCTGCTCTGACGAGCAGGGCTGCACAGCGCATGTGTGGAGGGATCATGTGATCCCTCCACACTTGCCTCAGGTTCCGTCAGACAGGGATCTCTGTGCGCATGCCCGAGTTTACTGGTCGACGCATGCGCACAGGGATTGAAAGAGGGGCGAGCAGCACCGCATAGGGAGGAGAAGAGAAGACTTCAGTGACAGGTAAGTGTTAATCTTCACAGGAGCAGCCGTTTTTCGGAACAGCTGTTCCTGTGTTGATTTTTTAATACATATGAGAAACTTTTCAATCCGCATCTATGCGATGAGGATTGAAAAGTTTCATTCATATTATGCGGTCATTGGTAAATAGACCCCATTGAGAGGAACGATAAGAAACCTTTATTTCACATTCTAGCTATGCTAATTCTTGTTGCTATAAAATAGTGCTAAATCTTGATAAAGTAGTCATGGTAACAGCAATCACCTACTGAATTAAATGTTTCTAACTACAGCTTTATAATAACCAGACGACTCAATCAAATGAGGACAAAGTTCCCTTTAAGATCCAACAGCATGGAGATGTATTGGGGAGCATCTTGTGCTGTATGGTCAATACCAAATATAATTTGTAAAGTAATTTTCTATTGATATCTATATTGTTGGTGCATCTATTTATTTTCGAAGAGGCCTCTATAGCTTTTCTCCAACTATCAAAGGTCATTTCTCACTATACAATAAATACACTCTTTGTAATTTAAGAGGATTCTTACCCGATTAGTAACAATTAAAGAACGTTTTTATCAGGCCTCCAAAAAGCTTTCCACTAATTTTGTGATTACTGAAAAGCAACAATTGTCCATTTTTAGGACATTTTAAAAGTCTTTCGAAGGTAGACCATACTTATTTTATAGACTAAAATTGATCAAATAGTCTGGCTCATCAGTCAATCCAGTTTTCTAACAAGAGCTTTGTTATCTTATAGCTTATCATTGGAAATGATAATAGAGGAGATAGAGGTGACTTGAAGGGTGTCAGAACTTGTAAAAGTATACATGCAGGATCACAATTTCATCCTCTGGTGCTGGTAAAATGGATGTTTACAAATACATTGAAAATCATTTGTTCCCTCCTGCTGTGTAAGAGCCCTTGTGCTCCTTAAAAAAACGTACTAAAACAAGATTTGTATCACAGCGCTGAGGAATCAATTAACACACTCCATGCACCACTGAGTTCATGGAAACAGCTATATACATTATATGATACTGTATATACTTGTTTCCATGAACTCATTGTTATAAATGAATTGTTTCATTAAAAAGTTGCTAAAAAAAGGTTAATTACAAGTTGCACAATCCTTATCACACTTGCAAATTTATCAATTGATCCTCACAAAACATAACAAATACTGTATTGCTATCAAGTCTTGATCAGTGCATTGATCGTCTAATAATATGTGGTGGTCCTCTGTGAAAAGATGTAATCCAGTGGCTCAAAGCACGCTATTATCGTTCTGAGTTGCCAGGGATGTATGAGATGAATACCCCATTCATACTGCCTGAAAAACCCAGGTTTTTGCCGGGGCAAGCCCAGACAACCCGGGTTTAAGCGCAGTATGAATGGTGTCAGTGAAAAATTCTGGGTCTGAAAACCTGGGATTTAGACCCGGGACTTTTGGTGGGGTAATTCCCATGTCGGCCCTGGTTACCCTGCAGTATGAATGGTGAGACCCGGGTTTTTCTCACATAAAGCAGCTGATTGGGTGTCTGGGACATTGGGCCCTGAGAAACACTCTCCTCCTGTGCTTATACAGACGCAGAGTATTCTCCCTCTGTGCCAGAAATTGCTCCTCACTCCTCCTGAAATGACACTGTGCAGCTGCATCAAGCTCTCATTTGCTGTATAAAACAGCAAATAAACGCAACAAAACAGGAACTCTGGGCAACCCAATAGCGACTCTTCGGCCATGATTAAAGCAATGCTGTGAACAGTCAACAACCACTTTGACCTCATCTTTGTGTGCAAAAAAACTATTCCCTTTAAATTACCTCAGTGTTTTTCAGCCAATGAAAGCTCCTCTTGTGATGACTCACACTTATTGCCAGGACAGACCCGTGTTCAGTATGAATGGGCTCGACCCGGGAAATTCCCGGATTCAAGATGCAGTGTGAACGGGGTCTCTGAGCTGGGCTGCTCGGTGCCTTGGCAAAAAATCTGGGAAATTGCAGGGGCGGCAGTATGAAAGCGGTATTATTAGGTTGATATATAATTTGAGGTTTCGTAAACTAGCGTCTCAAAACACGCTATACTCAATCTAAATAGCAGGTAATGGATAAAGCTCCATAAGCTCTCTGTTTGAAAATAGTTGTCCTCTAAGAAACATATAGCTGAGTTAGCATATATTTAGCAGCCGCAATAGTTACAACCAGACAGAAGTCGCTAGCTGAATTACCACCTCATTGTCACACGTGTTAGTGAAAGAAAATCCAGTGCACTTATCTGCTGTGTCTTCTCGTGGAAGCTTTCAGAAGGTGTTTCAGGTAGCTGGCATTCAAATTTTAGCTGTAATCTTTATGAAACCTCCAGGTGTTGGTGTAATGCTCAATCGTCTTGATCAATCCTGCTCACCTGAAGACTGCTGTTATAACAGAGTACCACCTTCAATATCAATAGTAAAACTTGCTGTTTGTCGATTTTCGTATATGGGTTCAAATTGACGCGTTTCATCGTATCAATATGATTTAATGAGTGAAAGGGATTAAACTGTAATGGATCTCATGTGTAACTGCTTCTTTTAAAGATCTGTCTTATATAATTGATTGCTCCACAGGTGCATATTGTTGAGATTTTTAAAGATACACTTTTAAAACTTTTTCGCATCTAATAAAAGATATACACAACTACACACTGTTAAAAACTTACCATTAACTCATAAAACAATAGAAATAATAATTTGTGTGTAACCTAGAGAGCGTATAGCGATACAAAATATTCGTATCAAAAGGAAAACATATCATTTTTAAATATACAATTTAGAAAGCAAATAGAGATATACAAAGTAATCATATCAGAGAAACATATCCCATTTAGATCACAATAAATTGGGCCATAATGGCTGGTTACCTCTAAACCCCACTAACCAGTCTCTATATCCATCTCTATATATACATTTATATAAGTGACAATACTTCTGATGAATATAACAGGAACTGCAAGTCTGAAACATGGTTGCAGGTTGGTCTGCAAATACCATAATTTATAAATAACAATCTACAGCTAACTAAAATGTTCATAAAAAGAAAAAGTAGCAGGTAGTTTTCAAATACCATACCCAAAGAATTCTGGAATAGGCTCCAACTAGGCCCAGTATGCAGATTCCCAGTTCCAGTAAAAAAGAGCAGCAACAGAATTGTCTGAACAATTTCAAAGTTCTGAGAGTAAATGCATATAGCAATTCATACATCTGAGCCCAGCATAAAATGTCCTGAGCACAGTATCACTGAATATCTACTTGTCAGCCGGCCTACTGTGCTGGAGTAATGGCAATGCAAAGGTGAACAGTTAATAGTAGATAAAAACAGGAACTGGCTTCAATATAGCCTAATCATTAATGTTGATGTTCTCCAGTAGCACTGTTTCCAATCACAGTATTAGCTTAACTTTATAAGTAAAGAAAAGGCACCAGAAACTAGAGTTTGGCAAAAAAAAGGACATAGTTTATTAATCATGAAAAAAACATGGTGGAGGATAAAGAATAGGCATCTCAGCTAGAAACAATGACCAGCATATCACAATGAGGATCATTTACCTTCTCAATATAAACAAATGGGGGCCATTCCTCAAACCCCCCACCCCCCACACCCACAGCGCTCCCTTACCAAAATTGGGGATCCATTACTCCCAAGCATTAAGAAACCTGCATCCCTTCCGACCCAACCAAACGCAAACTACCAAATCCACCTCCAAGAGGAATGCCTGCATCCAAAAAAATGCCTGACTCTTCGAAGAGAGGCAGACTCTTCAGCCACATAAACATAAGCTAATGTGCGCCCAGGTGTGAACCAGGTATTGACTGCTGACTGCAAATGATTTCTGGCCCGCCACCATCTAGACCTTAAAATAAACAAACCAAACTCCTATAAAAAAGCCTAAACCCTCCCGGTCAATTGAACTCCATCTAGCCCATAGAGATGAGCAAATTCAAATTTAAGCAATGGATGGTCGAGCCTCACACAGGCCCGGCGCTCCCATTAGGCAAGGTTAGGCACTTGCCTAGGGCGCCGGGCTCTGGAGGGCGCCACAGAATACTAAATGACTTTAAAACTGTGCGGCGACCACTGACCATACCTGTCACGGCCGCCGCACAGCATTCAGATGCACGGGGAGGGGGTGAAGAGGCTATTTTGTCACCACCGCCACCTCTCTGCTCCGTCTCCTCCCCTCCACTTACTAGTGTCAGTGAGTGGAGGGGAGGAGACGGAGCAGAGAGGCGGCGGTGGTGAGACAAGGTAAGGAGAGACGGGGTGAGGGGGGAGGAGGGAGGAGGGCGCCGATTTTTGCGGGGGGGGGGGGGGGGCGCCGATTTTTTAAAAATGCCTAGGGCGCCATGGATCCTAGCACTGGCCCTGTCCTCACACCTCTAAAAGACAGCACAAAATAGCCATCACAGAATTAACCTTCTTCTGCATCTGTTGTACAACAGTCCCTCCACTCCCTTCTGGGTATGATTTCAGGCCTGCAGACTACCAGGTTAGGCCATAAGGAAATTAGTTTGGCCAGATCAGCTTTTATCCTTAAAGTCAAACTCCACAGATGTATGACTATACAATGAGGCACACCCCTTTAAGTAAATTCACTACTTATTTTCACTTTAAAACTTTTCAAATGCATCCCCTTCTGTCCTAACCAAGAAGTGAAAACCGATGAGAAGCAGCCCAGTAAAGGAATTAGTGGCCAATCGCCCAAAATTGCAGGGGCTTCTGATGATCTGTAAATCATGAGAACATAAACATCTCAGTACAACAGAAGACAAAGATGCAGAATTCAATAGTCTACACAGGAAGGTAACTAAAACATAATGTGCAGTGTACTGCCCTACGACCTTTGCTGAAAAGCAGATGAGAATCAGAAGAAACAAATACAACAAAAACAGGAGAAGAAACAGAAACGGGTAACACAAACAAAGGTAAAAAACCTTCAGTGCCAATACCTAATCAGGGCCCATTCTTTTCAGGAAAAATAGGTAAAATCCTTTCTCGCCCTTGAATCCAAATGCAACAAGCAACATCAGCCTTGTGTCACCCCGAGCCAGAATGATGATAGAGAGGGAAAGCCAAGACATTTAGGACAGTAGAGAATGTTGCGCATACCTTTTATATGCATTGGTTACCACCTTCCCGAAGGCTGAAAGCTTTGTATTAAAGCCCCCTCAACAACTGCAGACATGACCGACTCTATTCTAAATAAATGTGTGCTAAACATATGGCTATCCAACCCCATTAACAATATCATTCCTTTTAGCATAATCATAAACTGGTACTTTGTAAAGTATGTCAGACCTTGGTGAACAAACCAACGATGGGGTTGCGTGCCCTCCATGCCAACTCTACCCTCCTGAGACACACCTCAACATCCTTAAAACCGAAGATAAGACTCGCCATACCGTCATAATTCACCTAAATTCCTCACCATACTCTAACCAAGTGCCAGGTTTAGAGGTCTATGTGTCTGTACTTAAACATATCCACGATCGGTTATAGTTTCAATAACAGGCAGCGAACACATACATACCGATCAACCAGTTAGGATACGTCTTATAACCTGCTGAACGTAAGCCACCTTTTTGTATTGGCCCCTGCCACCATTTTCTTGCCTTTTTCCATGATAGTAAACATGTCTACATATCTGTCGTTTTTTATCTTATACTTAATGGAAAGCTGGACTCCTTTAAAAATGGGCATATTTGCGCAGCGCACCATTTCATGCCCTGTAATCCCCAGTACACTAGTATTGGCCATACTATCCTGCCTACTGTCCAGGACACCCTTTTCAACAAAATGTTTGCTTAGAATGTGAATAAGTTTGTTAGTGCACACCATGGACCCTGAAGAATTCTGAATAGAACTGAAACGTCTGCCACAAACTCTGCTCTTGACTTAACTTCATACCACTGTCATGATTTAGGTGGAGCAATCATCATCATCATTTATATATATATAATGCCACTAATTCCGCAGCGCTGTACAGAGAACTCACTCACATCAGTCCCTGCCCCATTGGAGCTTAAAGTCTAAATTCTCTAATGTAGACACACACTCACAGACAGAGAGGGAGACAGACAGACAGAGACTAGAGTCCATTTTCGATAGAAGCCAATTAACCTACTAGTATGTTTTTGGAGTGTGGGAGGAAACCAAAGCACCCGGAGGAAACCCACGCAAACACAAGGAGAACATACAAACTCCACACAGATAAGGCCATGGTCGGAAATCGAACTCATGACCCCAGTGCTGTGAGGCAGAAGTGCTAACCACTAGGCCACTGTGCTGCCCAATTCTTACAAACTGTCTCATTTTCCTGGTTAGAGTGTGATCTGGCCAAGCCGGTGAAGCATGGCCTATGGTCATAGTCTCCCTGCTGTAGTGAGAACTAGGGATGTGCACCGGCCACTTTTGGTGTCTTGTGTTTTGTGTTTTGGATTCGGATTTGCTTGAGGTTTTGGGTTTGGATTTGTTTCGCAAAACACCTGACGAAAGGTTTTGGTTCGAATTTAAGGTTTTGGATTCGGATTTATTTTGAAAAAAACATAAAAAAAGTGCTAAAAACCAGTTTTGTGTTTTTTTTTTCACTCCTACGCTATTATTAACCTCAATAACATTCAATAACAATCATTTCCACTAATTTCCAGTCTATTCTGAACACCTCACAATATTGTTTTTAGGCCAAAAGGTTGCACTGAGGTAGCTTGAGCACATAATGCCAAAAAAAGAGGTACAAGATGGAATTGTTCTGGGCCCTCCCTCCCACCCCTCGCGAGATTCGACGCTTGACTTGAACAACAGAGCCTCGTTTTCATTTTTTTGCCAGCCGGAAGTATCCGAACAGTGCTCGGATCCCGTTCGGATCCGCACTGTTCGGGTGGGCTCGGATTAGCGGAATCCGAGCCCGCTCATCTCTAGTGAGAACTAGACTCAGACTGTAGCACTTGTGCTGCTTATTGATTTTAGTGTGTGCTAGAATGCTTTTTTTAAATGAAAGACTTGCAGATGTAAATCATTAACGTCTTCAGCAACTTCTTCCCTGGGCCACTGTCACATCAGACACAACTACAGTATAAGCTAGACAAGTTGATAACTGGAGTATTTTTGCTCCAGATGCATGCATGGCACAATGTAATTGCAAGTGTGCAGATGCATTTTTGCATGTATGTTCTTGAAGTACTTATGCACTCATGATATTCACTGCATTTATAGTATTTCACAAGTAGGGCTCGCACTCCTCCTTTTTGTAGTCCACTCCCACCTGGTCCACCGGTGGGTGCTTGTATCATGCTTCTTTTATCTAATGGACAACACTTTGTTCTATGCCTTGCCTATTAAGTCATATATTTTTCTTAATCTTTTTAATAAAGCACTTATGCTTCTGTATTTTGCCTTTTCTTGATTCTATATTTTCCTCTACGTTTTTCTGTTATGCTCTATTTCCACACTGTACCGCGCTGCAGAATTATGTGGATCCATGTAAATAAACTATGATAATAAAAATATTTACAAGATGTCGTGCTGGTCAAACATATTGCCACCTGGACAAATGATTGTGTTATTCCATATGTGAGCAATGTTGTAGACACATGAAAGGCTATATTGCACAGTAATCAGATCAAAATAGAAAGCTGGCAGCATGAGCCTAACCTGCACTTACATTGTGCATTGTAAAGCTGGGTACACACTACTTGGTTTTCGTCCAATAATCAGCTCAATCAGCCGACATACGACCGCTCGTTTAAAAGTCGGGGTCAGTGTGTGCAGTGACACGATGGTTGAAAGTCTGCCCAAATGGACGATTGTCGCCTCATTTGGTTGGTCGTACCGTTTAATATTTTCGTTCCGATCTCGTTTCCGTTGTGCAGTGTGTATAAACTTCCGACCGATCCACGACAATCCTCCGATACTTCCTCGACCTGGGGGCGTGTGTATGTAAATTTTTTGATTTTTGTCACAGTCCCATGTCATTGCTTACGACAACATGGCTGTAAAAAGTCGCTAAAGGGACGTCCGCTCTTCCCTTTATCGTCCTAAACAAGGCTAGTGTGTATGCAGTCCATGGACCAAGCGATCGGACCATCGATCGCATGTACAATCGCTCGGCATAAAAAGTTGGTCGAAATTTTTGTAGTGTGTACCCAGCTAAAGGACCCTTCCTAAAAGATCAAAATTAAATTGTATTTTATTTAATTATAATGGCATAATTGTTTATCTATACAAGTCTTAACATAGAGATTCTTACTGTTCTATTGTGATGTTAAAGGATCAGCAAAGACAAAAAATAAATAAATTCTCCAACGCCCCAATGATATATTTATTTTGAGTGATGAGATTACTGTGCAGTTCAGCTACAATTTATATACAGTGTCATGATAGCATCTGTGTTTCCCAGTGCAGAACTCTATTAAAACAGTCTTACCCTCTAGCATACTTGCCAATTTATGGCAGTCGGCATCTGGGAGCTACCAGAGGGAGGTGGGCGTGCGGGGAGCGGGGCTCAGAAAATTGCATCATTTTGGCCCCACCCCTGTGATGCAATGACGCAAATGCGCCACTTTACAGCAGGGTCAGGGACAAATGCCGCGATTCTCAGGGAATCGCAGCATTTTGGAATTAATTCTGCCCACTTCATTAGGAAGTGGGCAGATGCGGGAGGCTGCCATACTCTCCTGGGAGACCCATCCGGAATCCGGGAGTCTCCTGCACATTCCAGGAGAGTTGGCAAGTATGCCCTCCAGCAACCCTCCTAGTTTATAAACAGTATGGAGAGTAAGAGTGCGAGCAGTCATGCTTCTATAGTGACATTAATCTTGTGTCCAGCAGGGAATCAGGAGGAAGATAATGTTATTATGGTCCTTAAATGGAATATCACGTATACAGTAAAAATCCATTGTCAAAATATGTCACAATACTAGAGGCGGGAAGTCTTTCTATAACCAACAATGTATTTTTGCAGCACAATAGCATGAATGTGTGAAGGAAGTACCCTGGAAATAATGACATCTGGCCTGAAATAGCACATGATGAGTAACCATTTAATGATAAATGCATAAGATAGAACCTTGACTGTAGAGGAAACTCCAGTTTATTTATACAAAAATAAACGGTAACTAGGGAGACAGAGGTCAGCAAGTACACACTGCAACATTTAAGACATTTTTGTTATTGGTAACCACAGCAACCAGCTCTGAGTCTAACCTCTAGTTCAAGTCAAGTCCCCGCTGTCTAATTTTTTTATTTCATTTTTAAACAATTTGCTGTTAGTGGAGTTTAATAAGCTGACTCATTCCATTTGTTGGTTTCATGTGATTACAAATGCTCTATCATAAAGAGGCAACATAAAACATATGGTTTATTACAATTACACAGATTTGTATCAGGCCGCAAGAGAAGATGGAACTGCATTCCTGTTTAACTCCTTCAAGATAACAGATATTTATGGATGGATGGTTATTTTGGAATGTACCTAAATTCAAATGATCGTTTGTAAACAACTGCTTGTGGGTTGTCTACAGGAAGGGGTGTTTGGCATACCCTGGCGTTAAGCATATCTTACCTTTTTCTGTGGTCGTCAGAGATTGTAGTTTCTCTGTAGCTTGAATCTGCGCATGGTCAATATATACCAGGCGGCCAAACATTGCTGTGATATCCTTTGCAACTGCGACTAAAACATCACTCAGGGGGAAGTTCTTCGCTGGGACAGCGGTTTTCGGAAGTGGCGTTCTGGCTAAAGAATAATGAAAAATAGCTCTGATAAAATCGGAGCAAATATGCGATCAAGATTGAAAATTATCGGGGGAAAATCCAGATAATTAGTAAATATACCCAAAATTCAAGCAGTACACTAGTGGTGTGCAATGCAATGTCCAATAAACTGTTGGGAGCCAGACCATCTAAAATAATAAATGTACATATTTATGTCCAACACCTTCTCCTCCTGTATATATATTATTATGGTTGCAATGGATTAGGAACATATAATCGCTAAACTCGTTAACACAGATCATAGCCTTACTTGCTCTTACTGAGTCGCATCCACAGGGTCTCTTCTATATCTCAATGAGGGGACTAATTTCCTCCAGAGCAGTAACGCTTCCTAGTTGCACTGACCCCCCTCACAGTAAGGGGGCACATTACAAGGGGGCTCCCATGCTAGAGAAACCTCCTCCCCTCACTCAGCTCCTGCTAGGGTCTCTCTGTCAGTTCATCCATTGCTTCTATTCCAAGCTCCTACAGGCAACTTTTCATCCAAAGGCTCTCCTCTTTTGGATTTCTGCTGCCTCTCTATTCTCTCCCCCTCTTATACACACTTGTCCAGGTGCAGCCCACATGCATTTCTAATACACCCACTTGCACTGGTGCCTCTTCCTATGGTACACCTGGAGGTGGGAAGAAAGCCAAAATGCAGTTCTGAAAATCCTGGACAAGAAGGCTACATTAAAGACATTGAAGACTATTGGCAGGTACTGCACAGTCATTGAGGAAAGAGCAAGGTATAGGGCAGTGATGGCTAACCTGTGACACTCCAGTTGTTGTGAAACTACAAGCCCCAGCATGCTTTGTCAGTAGATAACTAGCTGATAGCTGGCAGAGCATGCTGGGACTTATAGTTTCACAACACCTGGAGTGTCACAGTTTAGCCATCACTGGTATAGGGCAGTTAGGGAAAGTAATTTTGAGCTAGGGGAAATCAGCTGAACATAGGGCTTATTGGGAGCAAAAACTGAGAAAGTGGGTGGGAGGCGTTATAGGGTAATCTTATTAGAAAAATATTAACTACAACACAGTCAAAGTGGGTGCATTAATTGTCAAACAAATTAATGTCATGAGTCAGAGATAGATAATTAAGGAAGACCAGATATTTGAACTACAGAATGATGTATTCTATCACAGAATGATTGAAGCTGTAATGCCACTGGGTAAAAGATTTTTAAATAAGGTGCTCCTTTCCCTAGCCAGAGTCCTGATATGGATCAGCCCGTACCTTTCAATGCCTGGCAGAAAACTGGGGGATTTATGGGTTGAGCAAGAGGACCAATCACAAGCCGTAATAAAGATATTGCAGCTTGTGATTGGTCTGTGTACTCACATACTCCCTCAATCGCCATTTAATGTTGGTTAGCTAAATTGAGCTGCCGGTTCTGTATTACATGCATATAGTAACCCCCAGGGCTCCAGATCAGATGGGGGTCACTATAGTAAAATTATTTACCTTGGGTAGTAGTTCAGCTTAAGTGAAGAAAATTAATACAAATAGCAGACATATATATCAGAGTAACACTAATTTAATTAGAAAAGAGACAGAATGGGGTGTGCATGCTCTAGTGTATGCCAGTGCACAGCTTAGATTCCAGCAGTAATTTTGCTTGTCCAACTTTTGGGAGTATTTTCCTATTGATATCAATGGATGCACATCTTCATTTGTTCTTCAAAATATCTTGCTGGCTCCTAAGTTTGACCAACATGTTCTGAATAGTACAATGATTCCTCCAGAACTAGGCTAGTGAACGTGGTAGAGCCTGGGGCACGAAAGGTTGTTTGCCCAAAAGCTCATTTGATTTAAATCTGGTCCTGTCAATGCTTTTAAAGATATATATATATATACATACATACATACATACACACACACATATACAGATATATACATGTGAAAAGTTTGCCACTGATTATTATTTGTGGAACAAACAGCAGCACGCTGTGGTGTATTCTGTTACTCTCATATCTGCTTTTCAGACACAGTATGGGCATTGTATCTCCCTGAATGTGACAAGTCTGTGCCACATGGAACAGAAACCAGTGCCGGAAAGAGGAAGATGTGAACATTTACAACTAGATGAAAATATACAGATAAGCAAACTTTTTTTCTCATTGGTGTGCATCTAATTAGATGAGAGGTTCATCACTAAACACAACAGTTATCTGACATTGCTCTGGTGTTTCTGTCTTCCTTTTATATGTGTGCAAGACTGGAGTGAACATATATGGTCTTTGAAAAATCACCCAGAGGCTTAGGTTAATGCACATCTTTGAAGTCTTATATATATATATATATATATATATATATATATATATATATATATAGAGAGAGAGAGAGAACCCCTTATTCCTGATATGGAAAATCGTCATGTGTGTATCACTTACATCTTCCTGTGCAGTGCCTCCGCCAAGTCTTCTTAGTCTGGATACGTATGAGTGTGGATGTAATGACAGACACTTCACACAACTCTGACACACGATAAGGTTGTTCTTTTACTGACCAATATTTACTTTGAAAACATGAAAATATATATTTGAAATAGCTGTACAATTATATAAATATAATAATTGAAATCACAAACACTTTGTGTGGTTGAGTATTAGACTCATTATAGATGTATTAATAAATGTGAATGTTATAGTATCTATGTAATTTTGATATTCTGCTATTTCTAATAGACTACAAAATTCCCTTTATAAACTAATCCTAACTCACTATAAGATATCACTATGGCAAACACCTATAATATAGATCATATCACGCTAAAATACTTTATAATAGCCTGAAAGTAATACTAAATTACACTCATTACCTAGAATAACTATTATATTATAAATATTATAACACACTTCATACTTCACAGTATTAATTTTTGCAATATCCCTTACTTCCAGGCCAGGCTGTCGTTGGTGCACTTATAATACCTGTGGTAGCTACTTCTCACTTAGGGGTCTATGCATCAAACTACGATAAGCCATTAAAACTGAGAAAACAACAATATTCTCTGTTAAATGGCCATCGCAGAATGCATCAAAGGCTTATTGCAGGAGAATTCAAAGATTTCTCCTGCCATTACCCATTTAACGTTTGTCTTCGCAAGTCCCCATTGATTAATATGGGGACTATGAAGTTCTGCAATGAATGAAGCTTTAAAAAGCTTTGCATTGCGCAGAAAGATAACGCCATCTCCTTTCTTTTCCTATGGGATTCTGCTGAACCTTCTCCGGCTTTGCAGAATCCAGTACAGTGGAAGTGCTATGCGCATGCGCACAGCACTTCCTCCATTCACTGGCAGCGCTAGGCTACTGGTAAATAGAAAAAATAGATCTCAGCAGAGGGGTCACTTCACCGGGGCTCCCAGAGTAGCCCTAATGATGCATAGACCCCTTAGTCATGTGTACATTTTATTTTCTCCAGATATGTATTTGAATTCCATATCACTAACGAAGCAGAAGATATATTAAATTGATATATAATTCAGTCTCCCAAATAAGTATTTAACAATGTTTTTCTTTATCCACACTGGTGTTGTTTACTTGGGTAATCTTGATACATTTATATTGTTTTTATCATTAATACCTAAATGAATATTTCAAAAAACAAACATACACCCATAATATAAGGTTAATGGTGTTTGTGTATGCTGTTCATAATGATGTTGGTTATACAAGGATAGGTAATAATTAAAAACAAGGTTACTGGTAATTACACATCAATTACATTTAGTTTAAAACCATTCTCACCCGAAAAATAAATATGGATGATCCTTTCCATGACCTAATGCCGGAGTGTCAATAAAGCTTAGCTTCAAGTTTGAGTCCTTGGTAGGATATTTGTCCATTTTTTTCTTTCCCTTTCTCCTTTGATGTATTTTATGTTGATTAGTTTGTGCTCCTATCTGTTTTTTATCATCATCATTATTTTTATAGAGGTCTTACAAAGGTCTTTTACGCATAATATTTGCAAATATGAGTGTCCAACTGTAGTGTCGATTACATATGTAGTTTTGTTTCAGTTTTAAATACTGGGACGCCCAGATTATGTACTTTTTGGGTTAAAGATTGTTTATGAAACATTAGTATGTATGTTTTATTTATGTAAATATTATGTAGATATATTGTATATTACAGCAACGTCATATGCTGTATATGGATTGTGAATCATGTGATGTATATTACTAATTATCACTGGTACACTATGGGTTATTATTAATGTTTTTAATTTATCGGATGTATATCCACTGAAGCTGCGGCACAAGAGGTTAGAACATAGCATTAGTAACATCCAGTGCAGAGTTTGATTCCCTAATTGAGTATAATTGTTTAGCTTTGTATTATTTTAAATTGTAAATATTGTTCCTCTAGGATAATGAGAATAGCATTTTTATTCTTGTTTGTATTATATATTGTTTTGTATGAAATGTTTTTAGCCGGTACATTCTCTATAATAGCCAGCCATTTTTTAGTCATATTTTGGATATTAGATAGAAACAACATGTGCCCATGTGTTTAGAATTATAATCAAACCTATGGATTGCTATTTTATGATTGGCTAAGGGGAGCTTACATACCGGTATTTGACATCTAACTCCCACACCTTGAGAAAGAAAAATGTATTCGAAACGCGTCGGTAGTGTGGGAGTTTAAAGCACTAGTATGATCAACATTCAGGAGCTGAAAAGACTGCCTTGCCGGCCGGTTTAACATCATTGTCTAATAAACACTTGTCAGTTTCTACATGTGATTTGTTCCATTTATGTGGTGTAAGCTTATACCCATAAAGGGAGTGGAGATCACACTTTACAGCTGCTTTTTATCTTGTGTGATAAGCCTGAATCCAGATAAATATCTGGTAATGAAGTATATAACTTTTTATCATCTTCTTTGATCATTGTTGTTTTTATTTGATTTTTGGATGTGTCTAACTATTAATCAGTCAATATATTTTATATTTGGCTTCCCTGGTGGTTTGCCTAATTAAGACTGAGTATTGCATTCCAAAATACCTAAGAGGAATGTTTCTATTGCAATAGTTATTTCCTCACAAGCATGTAGCTTGAATACTGTTTTTTTTCTATGTTCTCACTGGAGGAATAAAGAAGAACACATGATAAATAAGAAAATACACGTTCACAAAAACGGATTTTTATTCACAGTTATATGTATTACACCAGCGCGAACTTGCACTATAATCATTATGTTTTGAGTCTTTCTATGACCTGCCTCTCCCCTTTGTATTATGAACATCACCTACTGGAATAAGCTCACCAGGTTCTTTACTGTCTATTGCCGGTGTTAGGGGTATTCTTTGGTTTAGGGTTAAATTATGCAGCAGACAGCACCACACCATATCAACCACTTTAACTGGGACATAGAGAGCACCCTGCCAGATGTATCAAGCCACATGAATGTGGACTTCTATAGGCCAAAGGTAAGTTCTATCACCCCTCTATGACAGAGGTGGCATAAACCAGGAGTGACACCCATATCCTGATTCACCTACAAATATACATAAATACATGTAGATGATTGAAACGCAACATAAAAACACCAAAAAACAAATAAACCCACGTGGCCTAGGCAGCCTATGAGGAGCCTGGTGCTATGGATGTTCCTCTCTCCCTGTAGACTCCAAGATCAGATGCTGCTCCAAAACACCCAACAATACTTTTTTGCCCTGCTACAACAAAAACATGGTTTATTTAAACTTTCATTGTGCCCTCCTGTTAAATTAACATTGCCCTACAGTGTAACAGTGATTCGTTTGCTAATCTCGTCTATAGAAAGCAGCGTTTTTTAATTCAACTCTGGCAAGTTTTCAAAAGCACAGCTTCATACATTTGGCGATTTGTTTAGCTAGAGTGGCAAAAAGTCGTGACTGCAATTTGTAGCGATTTTGAGAATGGCAGTTTTGAAAGAAACACATCTCTGGCAATTTTGCATTAAATCGCAGGTTACTAAATCGGTGATTTTAAACTCGGTCGAGAAAATTGCTGGAAATGGAAAATTGCAGCTAGATACATTTACATCCAGAACTTTAATGGATCTATATCACTGTCTCTAAAAACAGGTGTTAAGTCTATATTTGCCTTTCACTGCAAGTTTATGTTATATAAGGATATGATAGTTTCTCAGGTTTACTCACAAGAACCAGAGTTTGATTATACCAATACCGTTTTTCTCACTCTTTCTGTTCCCAGAGGGTTGTTATTTTTTAAAATGATGTTTCTCCTGAATCTCATTATGGAGGAAATGCTGGCCCTGAGAAAATCTCTCCTCCTGTGCATATACAGACACCGAGTATTCTCCCTCTGTGCCAGAAATTGCGCCTTTCTCCTGCTGAATTGACACTGTACAAGGTAGCACATTGTTAGCAGCTGCATCAGGCTCTCATTTGCTGTATAAAACAGCAAATAAATGCAATAAACCATAAACTCCGGACTACACAAAAGTGACTCGTCGGCCATGATTAAAGCAATGCTGTAAACAGTCACCACCCACTTTGACCTCATCTTTGTGAGCAAAAGAACTAGTCTCTTCTAAATGATCTTAGTATTTTTCAGCCAATGAAAGCTCCTCTTGTGATGGCTCACACTTATTGCCAAGGCAGACCCATGTGCAGTATGAATGGGGTCGACCTGGGAAATTCCAGGTCCAAGGTGCAGTGTGAACTGGAAAGTGGTATGGCTAATACTTCCATACATTTGAAAACAAACTTGTTTTTTATACATAGCTTCATTTTTATTTTTTTATTTTTTTTTACTGGACCCCAGGGTCAGACTGGCCACCTGGCACTTCTGTCATTTGTCAGAAGGGCCGATGGACAGTTGGGCCGGTCCAGTCCCTTGTGCAGCAATCATGTGAGTATTTGTATACTCACATGATCGCGTCCAGGGCAGTCAGTTTAGTAGAACCTGTCACTGACAGGCTTCCTGGTGGCTGGCTCCTCCCCAGGAACCAGCCACCAGAGGAAATGTGCCGCGCGCAGCGCTGCATGTCCTGGCCGGTTCCTGCAGCTGTCAGAGGAGCGGACAGCAGAAAAAGGCAGACGACAGCGGAAACGAGTAGAGACATGAAGGTGAGTACAATAAAGGGGGGAAGGAGGTTTGTACATAGAAAACGGGGAGAAGTGAAAGGATGCCACGGGGGGGGGAATAATAGACAAGACAGTATGCCACTCAGGGGGGGGGGTAATAAGGAACAGTATGTCACTGGGGGGAGAGGGAATAAGAGACAAGACAGTATGCCACTCGGGAGGGGGGGATAATAAGAAACAGCATGCCACTGGGGGGGGGGAGATAATAAGAACAGTATGCCACTGGGGGGAGGAAATAAGAGACAAGACAGTATGCTACTCGGGGGGGGGATAATAAGAGACAGGATGCCACTAGGGGGGGGAAATAAGAGACATGACAGTATGCCACTTGGGGGGGGGGGGGAATAAGAAACAGTATGCCACGGGAGGGGGAATAAGAAACAGGATGCCACTCAGGGGGGGGAGAGGAGCCAGGATGCTATTTAGGATGCCGCACGAGATTTGGGGGCACTACTGTATGGTATAATATGATTTGGGGGCACTATTGTGGCATAATATCAACTGGGGGCAGTATTGTGGTGTAATATCATTTGGGCGTACTATTGTACGAACTGGGGCACTATTGTGGCATAATATGATTTGGGGGCTATTAATTGAAAGTGGGGCTGTTTGGGAAAAAAATAACGTCTATTTATTAAATGTGAATAGGAATTATTCAATGGCAGTGATGGTTGTGGGAAATAGGTATATTTCTTAAACGTAAATGCGATTTAATTTATTGTTGGGGTTGTTTGGAGGGAGGTATATAGGTTTATTAAACGTGAATACTAGTATTTTAATGTTTAGACTGGAGGGAGGCCTAATTATAATACATGGGTTGCATTGATTAAACACCGGGGGGTAAATGTATCATACCCCGGTTTTCTCAAATCGCGGGAGATCGGCGTCTTCGCAGCTTAAATTTAAAGCGGCGCTGCCTTGTAATGGGAAACCGACAGCACACAATTTCTTTCCTACTGGGCCTCAGGTGGGCCTGTGTAATTTAAATGCCAGGGCTGATTTTTAGTCCCAGTCCGGCCCTGCTGGACCCTATTCAGTTTTTTGTTATGCAACAAATAACAAAAGACTTTTAGACTGGATACAATTTGGATGGTGATACAATAGAATACTGTAGGTACTTTGTGTATAAACGATTTTCTGCTGATGAAAAATGTATTTTGAACTGAATTATTTAATTTGTTGTGGCCCCATAGAATTTCTTTTCCAGACTGTTGTTCTACATAATACAGGAAACAATTATGATAGAATAGTAGGAATTTCAAGAAGGAAACATAGCAATTGAATGTGAGCTATCATCTTTATGACTGATCTGCCTCCACAAACAAGATTTAAATATGGCATTATTAGGTTAAGTTAAATCAAATGACGGCAATCAAATTATTGCATATGGTTTGTTTGATGGCTCCTTTCCATATATAATATGAAACTATTTATAATTTCTTGATTTTTCTATAGTTCTGATTCTCAGCTTTCACCACACTAAAGATTTTTAAATTATGTAGTCCAATTGCCAAGCAATTGGTAATATTTAGCATGACATTAAGTTGTGTAGTAAGTTATATAAGATTAGCAGCAAATGGCCAGAAAAAAAAAAATCATACTTTAAAATGAAGTTGTTGAATAAATATAGCTCACCCTTTCCTATTGTCAAAACCTATTTCATCCAGTTATCACATTCTGCAATTACAGATAGCACAGTGTGGCACAATAAGCACCTGCACTCAGGCCCGGCACTGCCATTAGGCAAGGTTAGGCACTTGCCTAGGGCGCCGGGCTCCGGAGGGCGCCTAGAGGGCGCCACAGAATAATAAAAGACTTTAAAACTGTGCGGCGACCGCTGACCATACCTGTCACGGCCGCCGCACAGCATTCAGATGGACGGGGAGGGGGGGGAAGAGGCTATTTTGTCACCACCGCCGCCTCTCTGCTCCGTCTCCTCCCCTCCACTTACTAGTGTCAGTGAGTGGAGGGGAGGAGACGGAGCAGAGAGGCGGCGGTGGTGAGACAAGGTAAGGAGAGGAGGGAGGAGGGTGGCGATTTTTGCGCGGGGGGGGCGGCGATTTTTGCGGGGGGGAGGGAGCGCCGCTTTTTTAAAAATGCCTAGGGCGCCGTGGACCCTAGCACCGGCCCTGCCTGCACTTCCTCCTACAATTGGTAAGGCTTATTTAAGTACTGCAAAAATTGTGAACCCACAATGCTCCTTTTTTTGTGCAAGTGACACTTACTTCCTGCTAGCTCATTTCAAGGTGCATGCCCACTACAACTATGTCTTTGTAGTAATCCCTGTAAAAAGGGAAGGTACATATTAGTAGGTTTGCAGATATTCTAGATAATGTGCATGATGGCTTCAGTAGAAATGTCACTACATAGACTGAACTATCTCCAGTTAAGATCCACAAACACTTGATGTTCTATAAAATAATGTTTATCAGTAGAGATGGAGAAATCCGAAAGATCCAAGACTTGGGGGTATATTTACTAAACTGCAGGTTTGAAAAAGTGGAGATGTTGCCTATAGCATCCAATCAGATTCTAGCTGTCATTTTGCAGAATGCACTAAATAAATGAAAGCTAGAATATGATTTGTTGCTATAGGCAACATCTCCACTTTTTCAAACCAGCAGTTTAGTAAATGTACCCCTTGAGGCTTAGAGAAGAAACAAAACATGACTCAATTTTTTGCAGCAAAATCATATCTGAAAAGGAGACAAAATGTATTTTATGGGAAAATATAAATCCAAAACTAGCAAGAGTTTTGAATCAATATCTTCTGTACATTATTATTATTGTAGATTTGTAAGGCGCCACAGTGCTCCGCAGCGCCGTACAGTAGGGAAAACAATACATACATAAAACAGGGACTCTGCCAGAGGTAAAACAGTACAGGCTAACCTGACAAAGAAAGACATTCTATGGCATTTAAAAGCAGCATCACATTGCATGGGTTCTTGCATGACGATACAATTAGCCACAACATGTCCCGACATACCACACCTAAAACATTTAAGCATATAATTGTCAAGTCTTTTGTGTGGAGGGGACCTTCCTGGCCTCACTGATCAGTCTCCAGGCCCATTGCCAACAGTCTCTTCCCTTTTAAGGCCTCTTAACTGCCCAGCACACTTCTTGTCCTCCGGAACAGTTTTAGCATTACACTATCGTAGACCTAGGGGATGCTGCAGTGCAATCAACTGATCCTCTGCCTCAAATACCTCTCGACTAACTTGTGAGCAGTCTGAGGGTCTCCATGACTCACCCACTTGTCCAAAACCTTGGGTAGAGACCTTCGATACCGGTCCATGACGACTCTTTCCACCACCTGTGGACCGGTTAATGTTTTGGGCTGTAACCACTTCTTGGTCAGGTGGAAGAGGTTGTGCATCTGTGCATGAGGTGGCCACACTGATTTTGGCAACCTGGCTGGGACTTGTAGTTCCACAAAACAAAATGGCATCCGTTTATTTTTTCATACTTTTTCGCCGTATTACCTTACTACCCACAGCCCTGGGGTAGTAGGAAGAGCCCTAGTGCTATCGGCACTGGGCTGGTTCTTTCTAGGGGGGGGGGGGGGGGGCGCTCATTTTTTTCGGCGGACCCCACTCCCTAGGGAATCCAGCCCAGCGCTGAACAGTCTAGGGTTGGTTAGTCATTATGGCAGGGGGACCCCTGCCGCGTGTACCCCTGCTATAGTGCCGCCAACCCTGGCTGGTTTGCCTAGTGCTGGTAAAGTGAAAATCAGGGGGACCCCACGCAAAATTTTTCCCCGATTTTCACGGGACCAGCACTAGTCAGGCAGCACTAGGGTTAAGCATGAATAGTGGGGGGACCTCACGTTTTTTTTTTTTCAACTTTTATCTGTTCTTTACCATTTTAACACTGCCAGGGCAGTGTAACAGTGATGTGTTTGTACAACACGCTGCTATCAAGCAGCGTGTTGTATCTGGCGTGTTTTGAAACAAACTCTCCTGAGTTTGCTAACTCGCAGCTTCATACATTTAAGAGCTGTATAGCTGCAGTGGCAAACAGTCGGGAGTTTAATCTCTGTCGATTTTGCAAGTAGCGATTTTGACAGAAGCAGAACTCTGGCGATTTTGCATGAAATCTCAGCTTCATACATCAGCGAGTTTCAACTCTCCCGAGAAAATCGCTGGAGTTGCAAAATCGCACTTTGATACATTTACCCCACGGTGTCTAATGGCCACTTAAGTGCCAATGCTTTCTACAATAGCGAATCTCATCTCATGCTCATTGATGTTTCTACCCAGATATATTATAGGGTGCTCCTCCCCATCTCTGGTTTGGGACAACACGGCACTTACCCCTACATCTGAGGCATCTGTCTGTACAACAAACTCTTGAAAACTCTGGTGTTATTAATACAGGCTGTATACATAATGCCACTTTTAATGTCAGAATGGCTTCCTCTGCCTTAGGCTTCCATTTCACCATATTAGACTGCTTTCTCTTTGTAAGGTCTGATAATGCAATATAATGCAATATAGGGCTAACTGGGCTACAGCCCAGGGGCCTATGGCATCCAGGGGGCCCTTGAAAGTGCTCAGCAGCAGTATTGATCGGTCGGGGGCGGGGGCGCCCCCGGCACGATCAGTGCTGCTGAGCACTTTCACTGCGGTCCTTCTCCGACGAGCTGTAGTCTCCTTACTGAGGAGATCTCGTGAGTCTCACTCTCACAAGATCTCCTCAGTAAAGAGCATACAGCGCAGCGGAGAAGGAGGTAAGTGTCGGGGGGGAAGCGGGGGGCGCGGGTAGCTCGGATCACGGGGGAAGCGCGGGCAGCTCGGATCACGGGGGGGGGCCCCCTTAGCCCAGAGGCCTCCATTCCCTTAATCCGGCCCTGATTACGATGGTCAGTTGTAGTGACATTTATATGAAGCAGGCAAAAAAACAGGTAATTTCCCATTTGGTGATGTACAGTCTCAGTGGCCTGTTTACTAAGTGTGCAAAAAATGTGTTTTGTGTTTGAGTGTGAGCAGCAATGTAGCATGACCCCCCCAAAACCAATATATTTCCCTCTTCCAAAATCTAAAGATTTTTCTCTTTTGTACTCAAAGTAATGTTGTCTGGGTCAGTCAGTGACATCTTTAGTAAGCGGGCAAAAAACAGGATGTTGTGCTTGATTGTGGGCACCAGGGTGTTCATTTCTTTGACTCTGAACAGCACAACTCCCCCCTCCCCCCCCCTCACCAATAAAAAAATATAACATTTGTTTGTTATAAAATGAGAAATAATTATTAAACTGTTATGCCTTTTTGCCACTCCTCTATGACCAATTTTAGCCAGCCAGCCAGCTTGCTGTTGACTTTGGCCGAAATTGGTAAAAATTTGGACAGTTGCGAAGAGATCATTAGAAAATAGACTGTAAAAGACTGGATATGAATGTTAATGCTATAAAATGTAATACAGGAGCAAAAACAGCTCAAAATCACATATTTTTACCTATTTTTAACAATTTTTAATTAAATCCAGATCCAAAACCAAAACCTTTCAGGATTTTTGGGCAAAATCAAAGCACAAAACCAAAACACAAAGATGTTTTAGAACCAAAACAAAATCCATGACTAAAACACTAAGGTCAGCGCACATCTCTATTTATCAGTATAGTAATTTACAAGCAGATTCAACTCTTACAATTATTTCAGTCTGGAAATACAACAAGAGAAAAAAATAAATTGTATGTAAAAATAATTTCAGTACACAGCAATTTTATCTGAATTCCAAAATTTTTAAATTGAGTTTGGTGGGCTGTGTCTGCCCTAGTTTCGCCATATAAGCAAAGAGCATGGGTATTGTTTTTCTTATTCTTCTTTACACCAATGTGTTCATTTTTCAAAAAGCTAATTCTGTTGTTGCATTAGACAAGGTTTTCTAAATCTCCTAAATTTAAAGTTCATGTGTGAGTGGGCTGCATATGGGCCGTTTGTAGTACAACTGTATAAGCAGCAAAAAGCTGGGTGTTGCAACTTCCTCTTCAATCTGAAGGTGTGAAAAATATAACTCTATTAGTCATTATTCACTAAATTGACTACATTTAGGGATTATTTGTGGGTGGGCTCTGCATTTGTAGCCCCTAGTGCAACTGTACAGCCAGGTATTGCAACTTTGTTTTCAACTCAAGGGTTTGAAAAGGATAAATCCACTGTACCTGCTAGGCACCCTTTCTTGTACAAGCAAATAGCTGGGTGTTCACTTTCGGTAATGTCAGCTAGTATTTTCAATTATACTTGTCACCTATAGATGTTTTCACACTTTGCAAGAAACAATTCTGTAGCCCCTCCTTTCCCTATCTCGTTGTGTCTAGAGTAGTAGAAGCTAAAATAATATTATATTCCCATTTGCAGTAACACTGTAGTGCACAGCTTTATTGCTGTTGTTACGAATCAGTCTATTGAATAACAGCATTCAAGTAATAGTTCTGCTGCTGCTGGTACTGGAATGCCCAGAGCCAAAGCAAGTGCTATAAGTATAGGTCAGTCACCTCTAAAACAGGTACATCAAAGAATCAGAAAAACACTGAGCTGAACAACCAAATGGAACTTCACTTCGTCCTGTGGTGATTCCAAGGGTTAGATTCAATTTCCTGCGTAACGATAATTGTGTGAGGCCCGCATTGTTCTAAAGAACAACGCGGGCCTCACAATTGAATCTACACCCAAGGGTATCAATGAGTTTTAAGTCTGACATTTCTCAGTTTGACACTGTAGAGCAGCTTACACCCCCATCTTAATTCTTCAACCAGTTGGATATGTGATGAATTAGAAATAGAGGCGACAACTTTGGGGGTTTCTACTATGCTGGAGCTTGAGAAGGATGATGGTGGAAATGATGATAATGAGGATGATGATGGTGATGCATATATTGATCTTGAATATGTTGATGAGGATGATGTTGATTGTGTTGAAGTAAGGCGACCGCAAGCACTAAATAAGCACATTGTCAATTCCGGTAAAAAGATAAAAACGTTCCACATCTTGCATGTGGAAATGGTTCTACCCCAACGGAGGCAAAAAATATCAAGGTATCTGTATCCTGTGTTAGGCCAAAGTAAGTATTGGTAAGAACCCAGAACATCTAGGAACCTTCTCCTTGTGACATCATTTGAAGCAAGTTCATTCCAGGACTTTTTCACCAGCTGCAAAATCAGGCAGTGTAGCATCAGCAAGCAGTAGCATATACTAATATGTGCCAGAAACAGCACCATCCTCACCCTCCCCATAATTAAGTCCTTCTACCTCCTACTGGGCTCATTTGGTCACACATTTATCTGAGTTGAAGATCAGGTTAATTTATTTATTCATGCAAAGTTTTATTTGGGCCCTGACATTCAATATTCTATTTCAGCATGTCAGATTTATGCTCTCATCCTGACACTGTTGCTGAAGTGTCTGGTTTGTTACATAATGAATGACCTGTTTAACAGACAACAAAAAGTGTAGATAAGCTCAGGGACATGTCAACTACATCTAATGTTAGCAAAATGGTTCTTGCAGATGCCATCATGGCATCCCTCACACCACCAACACCATCCTAGTACTGCAGGAAATGCTGGGCTTTGCTTATTTATTTATTTTTATTAAACTGCTAGCTCTTTCCATCTGTTTCATTTACATCAAATATCATTTCCTGGATCTTTTATTATACTGCCATTCTGCTACAGTAATTATCTGATTCTGCTTTTCCTGTCTGTTTCATTTGCATCAAATGTCATCTCCCTTATCTTGTATCCCTTATTAAACTTTGTAAACTATCTATCTGAGACTGTTCTTTCGATCCGTCTCAATTATGTCTATTGATATATTACAGGGGCGCTGAGAGGAGCGGGAGGGCAGGTACAAAGTACCGGGGCCTGGGCCTACTTGGGCTCCTAGTCTGCCTGTGTAATGGGAGAAGCCACCAACCTTGTGTGGTCATGCCCCCTTCAGTGGCAATGGAAGGGGCCCCAAGAAGTTGCTGTAGTGGTTCCAAAAAGTCTTCTTGTCAACCCTACTAACTTGTTATACTTGTAGTAAATACTTTGCCCACTTGTATCTATTCCTAAACTGGAAAACTGCTGGAATACCTATCTAGCTATGCTCTTCCTGTCTGCTTCATTTGGGTCCATAGTTATTTCCTAGTAGCAGAAACTGCCATAAGACTAGATATTTAAGGTAATAAATTGTTAAAAAAAAACAAAAACACGGGGTCAATGTGTAAAATTGCTTTCTATCAACCTGTTAAAGTTCAAATTCCTATTACTTAATGCTGTGGTAGCTTCAGTTGCTGCTGTCTGTGTCCTATTCATAAGCTGCCATACTACTAACTACATAGAGCTGCTCTTCCTGATGTATGTCCAATGTCAACTCCTAGTACCTTCCTGCCACCTAAATTGAGCTGCTCTTCCTATCTGATTCATTTGTGTCCAATGCCATCTCATAGAAGCATAAAGACATAACACTGTGCAATTACAAGAATGTGAACCATAGCTATAGAAGAATTTATTTAGAGAAATTAGTTGTGCATGATCTTTCAGGGACACATTTTGCTTGCCCTGATCTTCCTTTGCATGTTAACTTCTGTATTTTTAACTGCTGCCTAGTGAGGCTATACCGGGGTTCGGGACCTCTGGGGTCCGTGGCATTGAAGTCCATTACTTCATTGGCGGGTTCCCATTGAAAACTGAGGTTAACATTAGACTCCGTGCATCAGATCTAGCCAGTGTCAATCGCTAGCAGAATATTGGGTTCACTTCCAAGACAATGCATTACAGTTGCATTTTAGAAAAGGGTAATTTATTCACTTACTTACTTTCAAATATACAGTCAATATACTACAGTCACAATAAGAAAAACTAGGATTGTAGTGTTACAATAGAAAATGTCAAGAAAATAGAAAACCTCATATTGATGTGTGAATAATGTATATTCCAATAATTTATATTCAGCCCTATTGCTGTAATTATTTAGTGAAAGACAACATATGTGAGGCAAAAAACTGAACTATAAATATCAAGTATTGCAATATTAAACAACCACACCTAATGTGATAATAACACAGGCAATTTTCTTTTGCTATAAGGATACATATTCTCCATTAATCAGCAACTACACCTACTGTGGTAAGTATTTTTGTGAAAAACAGGCATTTATTTGACAGGCAATTTCCTATCTTTATAACGGTAAAGTATATTTCAATAGTTTAAAACACCTACTCCAGTAGATATTTGAGTGCAAAAAAGCCTTTTATATTCCAGATTATTTTCTTGCTCTACAATAACAAAGTATATTCCAATATCTTCACACCTACTACTACTACTACAGTATTTTAGAGGAGGGGAAAAGAGTTTAAATGATTGACTAGGCTGAAAGATAAATCTTTTTTTTTAACGACAATCTGTTTCAAATTTAGTAATGTTAATTTCACTTGCAAAATTGTTCACTGTAATAAGCAAATTTGGGACAGATGTTACAATATATTATGTACAGACTCTGGGTAAACTTACAAATTATAATAGCGTTATATGCAAGCATGACATTCACTTCTGCCATATGCTACAAACCCTCAGTTTGGCTTCCTACATCACGGCAGTATTCAGGTCTTCTTCGGCAACTCTGGGTAGGTGACTAGTCCCACTAGAGCAGTGGAAGTCCAAAATAAGAGTTGTCTAACAGGCCAGACATCTGTGTGGAGTTAGTATATTCTGCCTGTGTTTGCATGGGATACCTATGGGTGCTCTGGTTTCCTCACACAGAACAAAAACATACTGGTATGTTTACTGTCTTCAGCCAAAATGGATACTAGTATGTATAAGTGTGTGGTAGAGAATTTAGACTGTAAGCTACAATGAGGCAGGGACGGATGGTAATGCTAATATATTGTAAGTTCACAATATGATTTGCGCTACATGTATATATACAATAATAAAGAGACAATAAAACTACAACCTGCACTAAAATACATTAACTAATTCTCATCGCTGTCACGAACGCCCAGCCTGTCCCAGATACAACAATCTGAGCAGCTGGCCGTGACTGGCGTCACCTTAGTCACTTAGCAATGAATACACCTTTTCAGCCAATACAAAGGATTTATTATGGTGTCCTTACGTTCATCAAAACCACTTAAAAGTGTTTCACACTTAAATCACATACAGATGTAGCATGAGCCTCCTGGGCTTAGATACAATTTATTTAATCTGAAAAATGTTTCCAAGGCTTAGTTGCAAAAAAATAACAACAAGACATACAATATGTTGCTCAAATAAGTTTAATAAAATAAAATAGGGACTAAAACAAGAGTCACTACTTACTTAGTCAAGACTTGGTGTGTGTGAGGGAGCACAATTGAGAAAGATTGAGAAAGATGTGACATTTCAGTCTTGATAGACCCCTCATGAAAATGCACACATTATTCTCTAAGTTCGAAGATTTTAAACCCTTTTCCACATAGCTCTCATCCCCCACCTTTGAAGTTTAGCTGCCATTAAGGACAGATTGATCTTTCAAATGTCACAGGGCTTTTGAAGTTAGCTAGGGATGTCCTCATATCTGGAATGTTCACAGGACCTTGTGGAAGTCAAATAATTGGATGAAGTGAATCAAATTGATTAATATTGTTTTACTGTGCGATTGCGATTAGTACGCCACATGTTATGATGCAATTGCACGGATTAAATAACGCACATAATATTAAAGTTAAGGTATTTATGGTTCAGGTCCTCCAAAAGGTAAAGAGTTTGGTCTCATATTAAAGCTTATTTCACGAGCATTAACCCGTTTCGACAGAGGAGTGATCGCATCTAGTAGTCGCAAGTTATGAGCAATATGAGATTAACACTCAAAAGTACTTTATTTATGGATCAGTTTCAACTGGTTATTTGGCGTGAAGAGATGTAGGCAACAGTTGGAGTAAGTTGCCCCCCATCCTTGGAAAAGATCAAATGAACTGACCTATGACCAGCAGACAACTGGAACATCTTTAACCTGGGACCAATGAAGACCTCTCTTGATGTTATCTGTGTATATTCGTGACATCATCACTGTTTATGCTAATTCAAGCTGCATATTAGCACCTTGGCCCATTGTTCTCACTCTCTCTCTGATCCTGACTACAGACAACATGAATTTATCTTGTCCTGGATGAAGTGCTGTAATATATTCAGTGTTTTTATACTTTCCTACTTTATTGTAACATCTTTAATGCGAAAAAATGGCTTGCTGTAAATCCTGCTATATTTTGCAAATAAATATCTTTGTGTTTTGGAACCACAAAAATCGCATTGGACAGTGTTTTATTGGTAAGCGATAAAATGACCTTAATAACCTGATTTCTCACCTCTGCTCGTTCGGCTTGGCTGGTCAGGTCCACATTCTCTGCAGACCAAAAAACTCCTCAGAGATTCTCATCTATCTCTCTCTAATTTCAAAAGATTGACACTTGCATAGGTTCATCTAGCAAAGCACACGTTGAGATTACATTACAAGGTTACACACAATATACATTGTCATACATGAATTCAACATAAACTAACAATCACTCATTAGATATACTACCTAATCATCACAATTGCCTTTACATCATTTTAAAAATATTAAAACATTGCTGTAAAAGCATCATCTTAAATATCTACACATCCCAGGACCAGGAGTCAATATGGCTGTTGTCCTGTCACAGTCCACCATAAGTTGTCTTGGGAGAATGGTCAAACACGTTCCCAAACTGGGACATGTGACAGAATGAGAAAATATCATCACACTGAAGGGGCGATTCAGCCAGCATATAATTAAACTACATTTTAGACTGCATTAAAACATAGATATGTAACAGGCAACCACTATATTATTTCCGGTCCTAGGATGGGTACCCACTACAGAAAATTCCGACCGATGTGTCATCTATAACGGTTTTACCTATGACTTAAGTTCTGAACCGTCGGTTGATTTTTGCATACACACTATACACATTTTAAACGATTTTTGCAGGAGTGAAGCGATTTTGGTTAGATATAAAAAAGGTTGTGATTCTGTACACACTAAAATGATATATGGGCTCCCTGCAGCGATATGCCATAGAAATTTAAATAAAGGGCTGAACATCATCGGCAAAGAACTACCATTTGACTGACGTTCAGAGACCGGGAGACGTATAAAGATCAGAAATTTACATATATGTGTCCAGAAAGAAGTCGCTGTTTGAGGAACTATCGGCACTTAGTCAAAGAATTGGTCACGATTTCATACACACTGCAGGATCGGAGGGTGGTTGAAAGATCAGGTTTACCGACCAACCAAAAGAATCGACTATCTGTCGTTGTGTAAGTGCACACCCTATCCGGCCCTAACGGTTGGTTTTCGGGTGTTTGACTCGATAACCGGATGAAAACACTGTAGTGTGTACCCAGCCTTAGTCATCTGTGAAATAATGATATCTCAGACAGGGTCGGTGTAAACCTAACTGCCTACAAGCGCACACAGAAACGGCACCGCAACCCTCTCGGGAGCAGCGCCCCCCTTCCCCCCCCCACTTCCCCCAGGCTGCTTATCTTGGGGAGGAGGGGGTTGCATCCTTGGCTCCTCAGACTGGGAGTGTGGCACTTTGCTGTGACTAAGACACACTCCCTGCATAGCATTGACATGGGGTAATCAGCAGCAAGCAGCTTCATATGTAAGAAGCTGATGGCTGCTCCTCTTTCATGTCAGCGCCTTCCACTCCATGTATCGTTTGCCCAATGGTAGCACTGGCCCTGATTACAAATGTGTTTAAATAAACACAAAAGCCATCTCCAAATCAGAGTTGTTTATCAATTACATAACCAATAAAGTTCATTATCATCATCACCATTTTAACACGTAAATATACAAACATCTGAATCAAAATCACTAAACTATTACAAATGTTACATAGCGCTAATATCAGGAGTACAATATGAGTAAACACAATTAAATATTTACATAAATGTGCAGATTGAATACATTACATAGAAATATCAATGAGAGGCCCAATATAAATTATACAATATTAGATCTGGCATACAAGCAGAAAACAAATCAATATATTTTTTTTTTTTACCAAAACCTAAATCTAATATAATGACTGACATCCTAGTGGAGATTGTATTTCATAAATCCAAAGATCTTCACAATTAGTTTAACTAGTTGACAGACTTCCTTCTATCAGAAGTAGTGGCAGTTCTTTCCATGACAGAAAGTTCCTTTAGAGTCATTAGAAGGCTTAAATGATCTGATTTTCTCTACATCCGCCAAGTCTTCTAGCAGGCCGTCATGTAGTCTGTGTTTCACATGTTCTGCATATTGAACTTTACAGGACAAGCATGACATAAATATATAAATAGTTTTGTATTTCAATAAACGTTTTCATTAATGGAAAAAAGATTTTTCCTTTGAAATAAAAGACATTTATACAATTATTGAACAAAGATTTGATTGTTAAACAAAATTGGCAAATTATGTTTATCCATGTTAATATAGTGCTCCATGATTAAAATTAGTTGAAAAAGTTATAGGTACATTTTAAACCTTAATGCAAACCCTATTTGCCTTTTTTACTGATATGTGTGGGAGGGCTATAGTTATGCGGGGCCTGGTGTGCGGGTATGATTAATGTTATGTGTGGACTGGAGTGGAAGAACTTGAAAGGATTGCAGGAGAAGTGGGAAAAATTAAAGCAACAGACCTTTGTATCAAAAGGGTTAAGAAAGTACAAGGAAAAGGAAGCTGGTGTGGTTTGCAAAAGAAGTAGCAAGTATTGTGAAAGGAAAAAAAGATGGTCTTTAGGAAATATAAGCAGACTCAAAATAATGAAGACAAAGATGTGTATTTTGCTAGACAGAAGGAGGCAAAGAAGGTAATCAGATGTGCAAAGGCATAAGCTGAAAAGAAAATGGCCCAGTCAGTAAAGGGGACAAAACTTTTTTTTCGGTATATAAGTGAAAGGAGAAAAACAAAAGAATGAATAATAAGACTAAAGACAGAGAGTGAGAGTCTTGTTGAGGCAGACAAGGTAATAGCATATCATCTTAATAATTATTTTTGTTCTCTACAGAAAGAGCGGGGAAGGGGCAACAGTTAAGTTGCAAGTATGCTCATAAAAATGGATTTAAGTACATTTACAGAGGAGAAGGTCCTAACAGAGCTCTTAAAACTGAAAGTATAAATCAATGGGGCCAGAATGAATACATCCAAGGATACTAAAAGAGCTTAAAGGGGTGCTGGTAACACCATTAGCAGAATCGTACAATCAGTAACTAGCTACAGGAGTAATTCCAGAGGACTGGAAAAGAGCGAATGCAGTCCCACTGCACATAAGTAGAAGCAACAAAGAGGCAAGCAACTACAGACCAGTGAGCCTTACATCAGTAGTAGGGAAATTGATGGAAACACTCTTAAAAGAAAGAGTTGTAGAATATCTCAATCCAAACATCATAGATTTACTTGGGGAGATCATATCAAACAAATCTTATTGACTTTTTTGACTGGGTGACTAATATAATAGATCAAGGTGGGGCCATAGAAGTAGCTTAGCTAGATTTTAGTAAGGCTTTTGACATTGTCCCACATCTCAGATTGTTAAATAAACTTGAAAGCTTGGGATTGGATTCAAAGATGGTTGAATGGATAGGATCTTGGTTGTAGGATAGAAAAGAGAGATTTATAGTACATTCACAGGAGGGAAAGGTTACCAGTGGAGTACCCAGTTATTTGTACTTGGACCAGTGCTTTTTAATATCTTTATTGGAGACATTGCAAATGGTATTGAAGGGAAAGTATGGCGTTTTGCAGATGACACAAAGATATGCAACAGGGTAAACATACCAGGATGGGTAAACGAATGATCAATGATCTAGATAGACTAGAGGAATGGTCAAGGGAGTGGCAACTTCAGTTTAATGCCAAAAATTGCAAAATCATGCCATTGGGTTTTGAAAACCCAAAGGCTAAATATAGTATTAATGGCACTATAATGGAAACTACTGAGGAGAAAACTGATCTAGGTGTCACTATTTCAGGTGACTTAAAGTTAGGTAAACAATGTAACAAAGCAATGAGAAAGGCAAGTCAGATGCGTGGTTGCATAGGGAGAAGAATCAGTAGCAGAAAGATATAAATAATAATGCCACTGTATAGGTCATTGGTATGGCCTCATCTAGAATACTGTGTTCAATTCTGGAGGCCATATCTCCAGAAGGATATAAATACATTTGAGACTATACAAAGGAGAGCAAATAAAATGGTGCATGGCCTACAGCACAAAACTTACCTGTAAAGAATAAAAGATCTTAATATGTATAATTTGGAACATAGAAGGGAAAGTGGGGACATGATAGAAACTTTCAAATATATCAAGGGTTGTAACAAGGTACAGGAGGGAAACATACTTCAAATGAAGAGAAGTTTTAGAACACGAGGACATGCACTGAAACTGGAGGGAAGTAGGTTCAGAGGAAATTTGAGGAAAAACTACTTCACAGAAAGGGTAGTGGATAAGTGGAATAGCCTCCCATCAGAGGTGGTCGAGGCTAATACAGTAGAACAGTTTAAATATGCTTGGGATAGACATAAGAATATCCTTATAAAGAATAAAGGATAAAATAGGGTTTGAGGTTACCATAGGTTAATAAAACAATGAGCAGACTACATAGGCCAAGCGGTTCTTATCTGCCATCATCTTCTATGTGTCTATGACTGGTATGTCTTGTGGAGTTTAATAATATGTGGAGACTAGATGGGGAAGGGTGGGGAGATCTACTTAATAAATATTGGGGCTGGCTGGGAAGGAGACCTAATTATTAAATGTGGGTGCTACTGATTTAAAGTCAAGGTTGGGGGGAAGGAGTCCTAGAGTGTTCACTCATTGCTCGACTGTCAAGAAGGTGAATCGTACTTATTCCTTTTCCAAAAAAGGCCCCAGCATTCTAAGATCCAGCCAAGCAGCAACTAAGCTAAAGACAGCAGTAGCAGCAGTGGAAGTTAGTGAAAGTAGGAGATAGTATCAGTATCCAACAACTACCTGATTTTGGTTGGACAATCCCAATTTTGTGGACGGTCCCAAGCTGTCTACACTTTGTCCCAACTGCAAGGACTGTCAGGATGTATGTTCCGCTTCTTGCTGCTCTAATACTCTGTTGGGTATGCAGCTTTAATATACCAGGTCAAATTGCTACGGTATGAAGAAATTACCAGTGTTATTATTTATAGACAATGCATAATGCTAATAATGGAGATGCAGCAGTAAGCACTGAGCTATTATCAAAATATACCATCTCACTTTATTTAAGATTGGTAGAAGATTGCTCTAAACGTTTGTCAAAAAGTTTTTTCCAATATCCCTGAAGTGCCGAATGTTGAATGTACAATTAGAAATGAGTTGAAATACATTTTAAAGCAGGAAGCTAACCTTTGGTGGGATTTTACGAGTTTGCAACAGTATGTGGAATATAAAATAATTCCAAGGGGGATAAGTATAAAAAAGCGATCTATTGCAACACAGTTGTGGTTGAAGGGAACCAGATACTTTATTTGGAATTAAAAGTAACATTTATAAACACTCATGAGTCAGTAATTTCAGATTTATGGTATTTTACCAAGTTGGATAAAAAGTTAAATTACAGGATGTAATTTTTCAAATAAAAAGGTCAACTATCAGAGGGATTTAAGCAAATATGTAGCAGAATCAGGTTAATGAATTGTGCTGTTGAGATCCTTCTTATTGTCAAAAGACACCTATTTCTATACAAAGAAAGACTGAAAATTTAATTTTAAGTAATTTAAGTAAATATGACAGTTTTGATATACAGTACATTTAGATGTTTCTCATTTGTCTAGAGATGGAAACAAGCTAATTACTTTCATCGTCCAAGCGCTGCAAGAAACAAAGCAAACCCTACAAGAAAGGGGTAACTTAAATATTGAGAGGCAAAGGGTTTATCCTCAAAGAGAAAGAACACTTAGGAATACAGAAGGGGCCTATAATTTTAATAATCTTTCATCTGTTGTGCTTTTACCAGAACAGATTACTGTAGTACCAAACAACCATTGCTGGCTTCAATATTTAATTTATTAATTTTTTGATAAAGATGATTCTCTAGTTAAAATATCTGACTTCAACAGGGGGAATGTGCTGTTTTACAACAAGCTAATCAATATATTATAGTTTAATGCAGGCAAAGGGCTCAGTGTTGTTATCCTGAATAATATTGTTTATGGAAAATAAATTTTGCACCAGCTAATAGATAGATCAGGGGTAGATTGGGCTGGGGGGGGGTAGAGGCAGTGGGGGATCTGCCCCCCAGGCATGTCCCATAGTGGGCTACCTTGGGCTGGATCACTGGGCCACCTGCATTCTTTTCCTTTAAAATAGGCGGTCAACTCTTGTTTTGCCCCCCAGGCTAAAATTTGAGATAGATCCACAAACGCCTAATATGAAAGTGGTCAATTTCACGGGAGAAAAACAGATTCTCCCTGAATCCAAAAATTCAATTGAATATATTTTTGGATCAATAACTCTAATTATGTCCTTTACTAATGATGTCTTCTAATTATAGCTACTTGCAATTAAGTGAATTTGTCATCACCACCACAAGTGGTAAGGCATTCCACAGCTTAACCACCCTTAGAGTAAATAATCCCTTCCTATGCTTATGGTGAAACCATCTTACTTCCCTTTGCAATTGATGATGAAACAAAAACTAGTGTTTGTAACCCCTCTATAATTTAATGTTTGCATTCCCATTATTAATGTTGTTGCCCTCCACCCAACCCTCTCATATGTTCTGATATGTTTTCTTACAGTGAGGTGTCCTGTTACAATCTTGGACTTTATATATATATTTTTTAAAAAGAAGAAGGGGGCACCCAATGGTGACATATCTTCTGGATAGTTTTTGACTTGTAGAAATTGCATGTACCAGAAGCAAATATAAAAAAGGTTTGTATGTTGAATATCAGAAATGCAACACAATTCTAAGTCTATCTTCACAATCATTTCACTCACCCTCCTAGTTATGCATGGTGTGGCCAATCCTGTTAGAACATTATATACATGCAGAATAAAGGCTAATAGTGTAATATATTCATCATCAGCATCATCATCATCACCATTTATTTATATAGCGCCACTGATTCCGCAGCGCTGTACAGAGAACTCATTCACATCAGTCCCTGCCCCATTGGAGCTTACAGTCTAAATTCCCTAACATACACACAGACACAGAGAGAGAGACTAGGGTCAGTCTTGATAGCAGGCAATTAACCTACTAGTATGTTTTTGGAGTGTGGGAGGAAATCGGAGCAGCCGGAGGAAACCCACGCAAACACAGGGAGAACATACAAACTCCTCACAGAGAAGGCCATGGTCGGGAATTTAACTCATGACCCCAGCGCTGTTAGGGAGAAGTGCTAACCACTTAGCCACCGTGCTGCCCATATATTAAAACAATGTTTAATAAAGAATAGTAGTAAAACAAATAAAAAGACAATCAGCATTTCAGCTTATCTGATATTCACACAAGTCCTCATAGACAAGTCCTCATGTTCTCCAGATGACAGATGCAGGAAATCTTTGCATTTTAGAGATCCTGATCCCAGATCCAGAGGAAAGGCGAAGAGAAGCTTTCAATCCAGGAGACTGCTACCTTACGCATTTTGCTTTGGGTGACTTTGTCAGGAGGGTGTCTCCTATATGATTGTACTCTCCTTAAAAACCTTTGTGCATACATTACACACTAGTACATTCAGTAAACTTTTTACTGGCAATGTTAGCATCATTATCTGAAGTGTGGAATCCCGTGAAGAGTCCAAGGGTGTGAGCCATTTTGCTATGACATTGTCCCCAGTCAGTAAAAATTTCTTAAAATCATTAAAGTTTATAAATAAACTATTTGCATGTTTAACAACAATACAATACACAGTACATGAAGATACAAGTTAGAAAGACACAGAATGTAACAGCTGTGCTGGATTCTGTAGATTGCACATTGAATAGATGCTAGTTCAAATGATCCACTCTTTACTTGACAAGAGTTCTTATTCCATTTATTATACACATATAGCTTAAAGGTGATCCATGTGATATTATAGAAGATGCTTAACCTTGGGGGACGTGTGCTTTGGCACCAGTGCTTGTAAAATTTGGCCATGGTCTGAGTCTTTCCTTGCCACTGTTTGGGCTTCAATGTGACATGTACACCTTTGCACAGTGTACTGATTTAGATCTTTCCACCTCTCCACAAACCAAGATGTGCATCTAACTTGCAAAGACATCTCCTGTTAGCAAAGTGCACACAATGTTTGACCATCTAATTCTGTGATGGCGAACCTGTAACATGCTGAGGCAGTTTGACTGACACCTAGGGCCGGACTGGCCATCTGGCACTTCTGGCATCTGCCAGAAGGGCCAATGGCTAGATGGGCCACTCTGGCTCCTGACTTCCACCTGCCCCCGGCGCTTCCGGCTCCCGGCTCTCTGAAATATCCGTAACACTCTCAAGAGGCACTGAGCTGAATACTGGAAACGTGTACTGGAGACTTAGGAGCTAGGGGCTGTATTGAATATTAGAGAACTGGAACTGCATTATGAAGACTGAGAGCTGTATATTGGAGAATGTGAGCTGTGTACTGGAAATTATGGCAGGGAGTCCTCTTTTTTTCTGTGCAAGAATATGATAACCCCAGTCAACCTTAACGTAATGTATCAGCATTCATTTGTTTACTTTTACTGAACTGACGCTTACATTACATCATTTTTCTCAGGTTGTTTGACATATTAAATTGTATCAACATGGATACAGTGGAGGCAGCCATATTGTCCGCTGAACCAATATTTATAAGAATACATCAATTCATTAGGAACTAGTGACACCAGTATTTTTTTTATAAAATTGTATTCCGTATGTTTTAATTAATATTTATAAAAAATAATATTACATATTAACAGTAGTTCTGAACAAGGTTTACCCACATGTAATAACTAGGCAGAAATAGAACCACTTGACACTCTCCATTTGGAATGTTCTATTGTAAATGAGTAATTCTTTCCCAGACTGTTCATTTAATTTATGTGTTGGCTTCTCTTACATTTCATTCCTGCATAGTTGGGATATCTGCTTATTCCCCAGAGACTGCTGCAGAGATGTAGTAACTAGTTCAAGAGGAAAATACTGGTTCTTTTTGTCTCTTCATCTCTCATTTCCATTCAGTTGGCAAAAAAATGAAATATTGCAGAAACACAAACACACGCACACACAATGCAAAGCAAAGCGTCAGTGTGGGAGGGAGGGAATGTTGTTGGATAAAAGATCATTTATATCACACTCTCATCATTTGTATCACACTCTGACATTGGGAGATGCCATGTCAGCTATATTTATTTCACAGCTTTCATCTAACATCTGGCTGATGTCAGAAAACACTATTTCCAGCACCAACATCTGCTCTCCTATTCCGTTCACCTAAATGTTAGGACTACCATGACGTTAGGGATTAGGCAGCTTTCCAAATTTTCCCTATTTCTGGTCAAAAACAGGATTTCATGAGGGAAGGTTATTTCACGTACACCAATATATGAATATTGCCACATTCATTCATATTTGCAAATAAAAGGCATAATCCACTGCCTTAAACAGGTTGACTAGCTGGCCCAAAAATATTAATATCTAGCTGGTCCTCAAAAATATGTATATCCCTTACGTAATAGTTGTTTGGGATCTTAATGGCACATTGTTGACAAGGTCAAGAGACCATTTGGCTATCAACTGAATTTGTTACATGCTAAGTTCTAAATTTATTTTAAATGGTATTTTGGTGTTGCCTCTCTATTTAAGATTACATGAACATCCTAAAATGTATATGACTGATGTACTGGTGAAACTGTTTACCATGTATGTTTGTACATTGCTTGAGTCCAAGCAGAATATAGAATCTTTGTTATAGGACTTGCATATGTTGCACTGTCCAAATTTGAAAAATTCATTAGGTTTGTTACATCCTACCTGTGACGATTATGTAGTATATCTAATAATTGATTGTTATTTTCTGTTGAATTCATGTATGACAATGTATATTGTATGTAACCTTGTAATGTAATATCAACATGTGCTTTGCTAGATGACATGAGTCTGAACCTATACAAGTGTCAATAATCTTTTAAAAGTAGCCAGACCAGGGATAGATAAGGCTCTTAGAGGAGTTTGACGCCCCAAAGTTGTAAACCATCTAGCCACTCAAGCAGAGCAGAGGTGAGAGATTCTCTGAGGTGCCCAAACATATATCTTAGTGATAGATAATTTACTTTGGAAAGCTCTGTCATTTTTGGAATCAATCTGACTTAATTGAAAATGTAATTCTTAAGGTGGGGGCGAAGAGGCCTGTAAGAAGGGTTTAAAATCTTCTGTTTTAGACATTACATTGTGCATTTTCATGAGGGGGTCTATCAAGACTGAAATGTCCCATATTTCTCTATTGTGTTCTAGTAGTGACTCTGGTTTTATTTCCTATTTTATTTCCTGAAACTTTCTTGTGTAACTTATTGTATGTCTTGTAATTAACTTTTTGTAACTAAGCCATGGAAACATTTTTCGGATTAAAATACATTTAATCTAGCATATTCTCCGTGATTCTTTGTGAATTTACGAAACCCAGGGAGGCTCATTTTACATGTGTATGTGATTTAAGTATGAAACATTAATAAGTTGTTTTGGTGAATGTAAGGACACCATAATAAATCCTTTGTGGTGGCAGAAAAGGTGTATTCATTGCTAAGTGACTAAGGTGACGCCAGCTGTTCAGATTGCTGTTTCTGGGACAGGCTGGGGGTTCGTGACACTACCCAGTTACTTTTCTTTTAATTTTTTTATTTTAAATCAGCAGTCAAATCTTCAAGTGTTTGTGTTTCTGGACAGTTGAATTGTACAATAAAAGAAATATTGTCTGTCTTGTCATTGCATGTTTTGTATTGCAATACTGCCTGTCTATCATTTTTGTGCTTTGATCATTCTGCTCAGTTGAGGTAAGATTAGATCTAGTTTTTATTGCCAATGTTAGAGAAATTTCAATTTTACATCACATACTGTATCCAGATTGCTTCAATTTAATTTATACAATTTTACTGGATTTAGATGTGGAGATGTGATTAGATGATCTTGATTCATTTGTTAATATATTAGAGAGATTTGCACTAATCATATTGAAAGATTGTATATTCAGTCTTAATATTCTGACATACTTATTAAGCTTAGTAAGTAAGTAAAAATATTGTTAGTTTGATTCCTGGGTGCAACGTTGGTACGTAATTGGATTTCTAAATTAGTTAAAAATCCATCTGCAATACATCCTTAAATTTTAAAAAAAAAACTTTGGATGAGGGGATTGGTGTAGACAAAAGTGGAGTAAATGGATGGGATGAGAGAATGTTTTTGATAATATAACAATATTAAATGTGTTCTTGATTTAGAGAACATGAGGATATTACACAATTTTCTCTGCGAGATTAGGAATGATGGAAACTGGAATTAGTATTGAGACATTTGTCCTTGAGAGAACCTAGATGTTGAGATTTAATACTCTTATTCTTAGGGCTGTTTAAGAAGCCCTCTTGGATAATTAAAGTTTTAAACATCCTCTGGTTCCTGATTTTATTGTAGGCATAATCTTGATTATCTTTTTAAAATTTCCCAGTTTTTTCCCCAATGACTTCTGACATAAGATTGAATGAGCACTCATTCAGGATCTTATTCCAGGCTTGGGTGAATGCCTCATTATATATACAAAATGTGGGATCATTGAGTATCCTAAGGCCCTATAACTTAAACCACTTTTTGAATTAGTTCTGTTTACTACTCTATATAGATATTTCTTGTTCCATTACTTTTTCTTGCTTTTTTGAGTATATAAAGATTTCCAGAATATTCTAATCTTTGTTACCTATTAGTACACATTTGCATACGCACATTGTTGCACTTGGTTTTCATATAATACACTTTTTATTTATTTTTATTTTTATTATCATTGTAGCTTTGCAAGGCGCTACAGTGCTCCACAGAGCCATACGGTAGGGAAATATATAAAATAGTGACATACAAGGCAGACAAAATAAATGCAGACATGAAAACAGAGGGTATGGAGGGCCCTGAGAGACCTTACATTCTAAATGTATGTGGGCACAGCTGATACAAGAGGAGCGAGTGTGGTCTAGAGTGGAAATTGGTTGTGTGGGTGCATTAGTGTCAATAGCATCATTGAGGAAAAGGTAAGCTCTAAAAAAAGATGTGGGTTTTCAGAGAGTGTATAAATAAAGATATGAAGGCTGTAGGGAAGCTAGATTGGGCCTGGTAGGAAAGCATGTGAGAAGTCTTGTAGGCAAGAGTGAGAGGTAGTTTCTAGAGATGAGATAAAGATAAGGCCTAAAAGGGTGAGAGGGAGAGTATTTTGGTATTAAATTTAAAATGTATGAAGGGGTAGTGTTGATGAAAGCTTAGTAGGTAAGGGTAATTTGAATTGGATTCTGAATGACACAGGGAGATAGTGTAGGGATTTGCAAATTGATGTAGCGGATTCAAAGTGGTGAGAGGAAAATCAGTCTTGCAGCAGCATTTAGGAAGGATTGAAGTGAGGATATATAGGACAACGGATAAGAGTTTTGATAGCATGTTCGGTAAGAAAAGGACGTAGTTTGGCAATGTTTCTAAAGTGGTGTCAACAGGACTAGGAGAGACTAGATGTGAGAAATAAAACAGAGGGCAGAGTGAAGTGTAACATCAAGGCAGCGGGTTTTGGAAACTGAGAAAATTGTACTGTTACTATTGGTCAGGGAGACTTCAGGGGAGGTGGTGACTGAGATGAGGGAAGATGAAAAGTTATGTTTGGAACATGTTGAACTTTAAGTAGCATTGGGTCATCCATGTGGAGAAAGCAGAAAGACAGTTGGTTACATGAGATAGTACAGACAGGGAGAGGTAAGGGGAAGATATATAGATTTGGGTGTTGTCAGCATAAAGGTGGTACTGGGGCCGAATTAGCAAATTAGTTGCCCAAGAAAGAAAATGTACAGTGAGAAAAGTAAAGGGCCAATAACATAGCCTTGTAGCATCCCCAACAGATAGTGGGAGTGGAAGGGAGGATGTCTCAGAGGTAAAATAACAAATGGAGCAGTTTGATAAGTAGAAAGTTAACCAGGAAACAATGGTGTCATGAAGGCCAATGGAGTGAAGGATGGGTAGAAGAGGGTGATCAACAATGTCAAAACAGCAGAGAGGTCCAGGAGGGTAAGAATGGGAAATGACCATTAGACTTTGCACTAGGTAGATCATTGATCACTTTTGTGAGAGCATTTACAGTGAAACGCTGGAGACGGAAGTCTGATTGCCCAGAGTCGATAATGGAGTGAGAGAAGAGGAGTAGTTTGGAGGCAAATGTGAGGAAAGCAATAGGGCAGTAGTTTGAGAAAGAGGCTGGATCAAGAGATGGTTTCTTTAGAATTGGTGAGATGAGCTCATTTTTAAAGGATTATGAAAATGTGCCAGTGAAGAGAGACAAGTTGAAAAGGTGAGCTAGATGTGGGCATACATTGGGGGAGAGGTGGTGGAGAAGTTGGGGGAGAAGTTGAGGATGCAATTTTTAGGGTGAGAAGATGAGATGAGTGCAGAGACTTTGTCTTTAGTAACTGAGGGAATGCATTGAGGGTGGATAGGAGAGTGTAGGTGAAGGTTGTTAGACTGGGTGGAGTGTGTGGAATTTGGCATAAGGAAATATCTTGTTGAATTGTGTCAATTTTGTCTTTGAAGTAGGTGGCAAATCATTGGCTATGAGGGAGGAGGTGCAGGTGGGAAGAGAAGTGAGTTGAAGGTGGCAGAGAGGCGATGTGGGTTAGAAAACTGTGTGGATGTTAGAGATTTGAAGTATGTTTGTTTGGCAATTGAAAGGGCAGTGCTGTAAGATGAGAGAATGTATATATATTCGAGGAAATTGGGATAGGAACGAGATTTCCTCTTGTGGCGCTCTGTAGTACAGGATCACTTTTGCAGGTAGTGGGTCTGCTTGGTGTGCCATGGTTGGGGTTTGGATTGTTGGAGACTGTATGTGGTAAATGCATTGTCTAGGGCTTTAGCGTTTTGTTGTAGAAAGAGGCAGCCTGATTAGGGCAAGACAATGAAGTCATAAGTGAAAGTAGTTATTTTAGTGAAAATGAGAAGAAGATTTATTTAAGAACACTTAGGTGTCACTGTATACGTGTGGATTTGGGTGCAGGGTGGAGGGCTTGAGGTAATGTGAGGTTAAAGTAAAGGAGGTTGTGGTCAGAGAGTGGGAAGGCTAAGTTGGAGAAACTAGATATGTACCATTATTGGGAGAAGACAAAGTCAAGGAAGTGTCCATCACTGTGGGTGGGAGATGAGATCCACACCAAAGTAGGAAGTAAGTGACAGAAGTTTAGTGGGAGAAGTGACTGTGGGATTATCAATTGGAATGTTGTAGTTGCCTAGCCTGCAAGTAGGCAGGTCAAAAGACAGGAAATAAGTGAGCAACAAAGTTGTCAAGGAATTGGGAAACTCACCCTGGGGGCAATAAATGACAGCAACATGAAGATGAAGAGGATAAAATAGACGGATAGTGTGGCCTTCAAAGGATGTACCTCATGCATATGAGAAGGGAAAAGAGGGTAGTGGAGTTATGTGGAAAAGGTTGGCGAGATTGGAAGTACAGGGTGGATAGAAAGTTTTGGGGGTAGAGCGAGGAGTGTGAGTAGATAGTGGGGATTGTATGGGCTCCAGGGTTAGGTGAGATGTCACCAGCAGCCATGAAAAGGAGCAAGATGAGAAAGAGCACATGCAAGGATGATTTGTAGGTGTGAGGTTTATTTCTGTTTATATAGGCTGAAGAGTGTAGTGGGTGCACAAAGCAAAACAGTTCATGTGTGCAGACTAACAAGGATGGAAGTAGTGAAGGGGAAATAATAATAAGGGAGGGAGAAATAAAATGGTGGAGAGAGAAGAGGCATTTGGAGAGGAGTGATAAAAGTGAATTGGAGAGAGAGAGAGTGCAAATTGAGTAGGTGCATGATGTACATATATGAGAGATGTGGATGAATCTGTATTTGCTATGGTAGGTAATGAGAGAGTGGGAAGGAACATATAATTAAAAATTTGCAGGGCAGTGGAGGAGGTGAGGTACTTTACTGTCCCCTGGCTAAGGTTAATAGAGTAGGCAGTTTCTGCAGCACTGACAGAACGAGGTCCAGGATGCTGACAGTTATTTTAAATGAATGTATACCAAAGTAGGTTATAATAGGCTAAGGGACGATACTACAATTATTTTTACAGCATCAGTTGTTTTTCTATATAAACAGAAGTAGGATTTGGGTATTCTCAGAACATATAGCTCTCACTCTTAAATTGGAGGACCCTGGCCTCATCGCTATTGGGGTTTATCAGTATATAGTTGTACAGCATCCTGCATATGTTGCACATAGTTATATTGAATACTAAAATAGAATGAGATATCTGTTAATCTCTCCTTAAGAGCTGGTGCTGTCCCAATTTGACTACCACGGATTCTAACAGAAGATTTAATTTTATATTTACTAATGTGGTAGCCAAAGGTTTTGGCCGTCTTTTATTTAATTAAAGTTTTTTGTAATTACAAATTGGACCCGCACAACACCGTGTGACCCTACTTGTTGTTATATATAATCTCAACTATTCCATTGTTGTTTTATGGTTTCATTAGTAACCATATATATTCTGTACAGCTGTTTAACAATAAACTTGTTAAAACAGAAAAGAAAAAAAAACGGTCATTCATATTGTGTTTTTTACATATCGAAACCAACTGCAAATTCAAAAGGCAGAAAGCCAACTAAAAATGGTCCAAACTATGGTCCATTGTGCTGATTAGTTCCAGCTATGTCTGTAATGTAGGTAACTAGGGTTGCCACTTGTTTGTTTTTCAGCTAGACTGTCCAGTTTTGGATGCCCTGTCTGGTTCACAAAGTCCAATTTTAAGCAATTTTGAAACATTGAAACAACGTATGTGCAGCTAATAATTAGGTTGATCAGTTCAGTCTTCTGTTATAGTAACCATACAGTAAGTTACTAATAGACTAAGTCTATTAAATAATAATATTCCTGATGCAATATAAGTCAAGTAGCCTTGAAACCAGTGTTAATCCTGTTAGCACAAGCTAGCAGTCACATCATGTACATTTTGGTATTGTTATTAGAAAGACTTATAAGATACCTCCCAGATTTAGACAGAGCTGTCCCATTTGCAGAGCTTAGTGGGTATTGGACAAGGCCTTAGCAAATATGGGAACAATGGTGGCATGGAGGCAGGGTTTGGGTGGATCAGGTATATTTAGACCCAATTTTGCAATTTTAAATGTTGGGTTAGCTACAATAGATTACTCTAAATAATGCATATGACCAAAGACAAAACAAAAGGTCTTGCAGATAATCGCCAACCTTCTTTGAGTGCAGCTCCGCCCTTTTTAAAGCTGAAACCCAGGGGGTAAAGTAAATTTAAACTTACTGCTTTATAGGTATGGGGCACTACTTAGTGCGTACTTTTATGAATGTTCCTTCTAGGAATCCACCGCTCAGGGAGCACACACATACACACTAATAACTAGGGGTGTGCACCGGCCACTTTTAGTGTTTTGGGTTTTGGGTTCTGATTAGCTTGAGATTTTGGGTTCTGATTTGTTTTGAAAAAACACCTGACGAAAGGTTTTGGTTCTGATTTAGGGTTTTGGGTTCTGATTTATTTTTAAAACAACATAAAAAGTGCTAAAATCCAGTTTTTTGGTTTCTTTTCACTCCTACGCTATTATTAACCTCAATAACATTCAATAACAATCATTTCCACTAATTTCCAGTCTATTCTGAACACTTCACACTTCACAATTTGTAGCAGTGGCAGTAGTAGGCGTACCACTGCAGTATTCCTCGGATGAATCCCGTTTTGAAGAGGACTCAGTCTGGCTGGTGACATGGCCTGCAGGACTAAATCTGATGGAGATCGTGGAGGAAGTTGACGAGGAGGGTGTTGGTGGTGTGTATCCAACAGGACCAAGGGATTTAGGTGTCCCTGGACTGATGACGGTCCTAGCCCCAGTTCCTGAACTAACCACTGAACTATGAAGGTTAATAAGGTGACTTATAAGGGAGGATGTCCCTAGGTGGCCAAGATCCTTACCCCTGCTTATTTGAGCTTTACATAAGCTACATATGGCCATACATTTGTTGTCCAGTTTGGGATAAAAATAACTCCAGACCGAAGAGGTGCATTTTTTGGTCTTCTGACCAGGCATGACGATGGGCTTTTTCATCCCATGGACATCAACTGTTTCCCCTCCTGGTGCCTCATTTAAAATAACCACATCTGCATCCTCATCATCAAGTTCCTCCACAGCGCCAGCTACATCAATAGCCTCCTCCCGGTGTACAACATTGACACCTTGATTTTCCAAATCTGAATCTACACTGTGGGTGATCCTTCCAGCATATGCAGAGGGTGTGCTGCAAATGGTGGATGGAGTCACCTCTTCCCGTACAGTGATGGGAAGGTCAGGCTTCGCAACCACCAACACCCTTGGACTCGCCTTGGGGATCTGTGATGCCATCTGTTTAGAAGGCAGAGTTGTTTGCTGTTTTGTTGTTGTTGCTGACAGCATAACTCTCTTAAATTTTTTGGAGAGGGGGGAGGAGGAGGGCTTAGATCCTTGGGTGAAGCTGAACCACTAGTCCTGAACACGGGCCAGGGCCTAAGCCGTTCCTTGCCACTCTGTGTCATAAATGGTATATTGACAAGTTTTCGTTTCTCCTCAGATGTTTTTAATTTTCTTTTTTTGGTAATTTTAGTCAACTTTGGGTTTTTTAATTTTACATGCCCTCTACTAGGAGATTGGGCATCTGCCTTGGCAGACGACGTTGATGGTATTTCATCGTCTATGTCATGACTAGTGGCAGCAGCTTCAGCATTAGGAGGAAGTGGCTCTTGATCTTTCCCTACTTTATCCTCCAAATTTTGGTACTCCATTATATGCAGCACAAGAGAGCGTACCTCTAAACCACACACACTCTGCAAAGCCTTTACAAATTATCTGCGGCACCGGAGAGTACCACTGGACTGGAGTTATATAGCAGTACCCATTATTTTTTGGTACAGCAGCAACAGTGAACGTAGTTTGACTTTTAAATAGCAGTACCTAGTTTTTTTTGGTACAGCAGCAACAAAGAACGTAGTTTGACTTTTAAATAGCAGTACCTAGTTTTTTTTGGTACAGCAGCAACAGTGAATGTAGTTTGACTTTTAAATAGCAGTACCTATTATTTTTGGGTACAGCAGCAACAGAGAACGTAGTTTGACTTTTAAATAGCAGTACCTATTATTTTTTGGTACAGCAGCAACAGTGAACGTAGTTTGACTTTGAAATATCAGTACCTAGTATTTTTAAACTAATTTTTTTATGTTTTTTTTCAATTATTTTTGTATAATTTTTTTAAACATTTTTTATATTTTTTTTTTAAAAAAAATTGTATATGTTTTTTATAATTATTTTTTGAATTTTTTATAACTTTTGAATAAATTTGAAATAACTATGCCCTTAGCAGAACAGAGCACAGGACACAGGCAGCACCACTGGACTCAGCAGGACAGAGCACAGGACACAGCACCACTGGACTCAGCAGGACAGAGCACAGGACACAGCACCACTGGACTGAACAGGACACAGTACAGGACCCAGCAGCACCACTGAACTCAGAAGGACAGAGGACAGGACACAGCACCACTGGACTGAACAGGACACAGCACAGGACCCAGCAGCACCACTGGACTCAGCAGGACAGAGCACAGGACACAGCACCACTGGACTGATCAGCAGGACAGAGCACAGGACACAGCACCACTGGATTCAGCAGGACAGAGCACAGGACAAAGCACCACTTGACTCAGCAGGACAGAGCACTGGACAAAGCACCACTTGACTCAGCAGGACAGAGCACTGGACAAAGCACAAAGAACAACTAAACTGATCAGGAGCTCCCTAACTACAACCTCCCTCACGAGTGATCACAGCCAGAATGAAGATGGCGCCCGCAAGGTGAGTATTTATGACATCCGAGTCTCGCGAGATCCGACGCGAGACTTGGATGTCATAGGCTCGGTTTGGCTCCGTTTGCCGCCCGGAAGTTCCCGAACAGTGCTCGGATCGGCCTCGGATCCGCACTGTTCGGGTGGGCTCGGATTGCGAGAATCCGAGTCCGCTCATCCCTACTAATAACACAGCCAAGTATGCATTATATATATTGTGACCACGTGAGGAAGCAGGTACCATCTCCTGGGGTAGACAGCAACGAACAGCAGCAATAAGTTACTTGAATGCAGTGTTTTCGGTTTAATTGGCCTCAACCAGTATCATTAGCATAAACAAAGTAAACAAAACACAAATAAAAACCTTGCCTGTCTAGCATTTACTTAAACATTTGTGGAGACCCTCTTTCCTGTGCAGGACCTTATGTCCCACACAAAATTATATACACATCGTTGCTCACCACAGCAGTGTCTCTCAAGAGGCCTCCAGCACTCAGCCTCCTCCCCAGGACTGAGAACCAGACTGTGCTGAGGAGCAGCCTTTTTACCCGCACTGCTCAGGTGCACATCTAATTAGCAGCAGATTAGCATAGTTGCCTGAAAGACCCGGCTAAAGGCCTAATGGATGTAAGTCAGGTAGCCTGGGACATGGATACCTGTCATTCAAACCAGTGACTCTGTCACAATATGTAAAGTATTTATTATAAATACAAAATATTTATATATATTGATATATATTGAGCTATGATATTACTGTATACATAATGTAGATTTATTAAATGTAAATATATACTACCAAAACTTATCTAAAGTTTATTATATTTTTTGTTATAATCTGGTGGTAAAAGTGGTAAAAGTGGTGGTACGTTTTATAGAATATGATTATTTTATCTCCATATTAAGCATAAATTTTACCTAATTTTTCTGATGGTGCTGCTACTGACAACCTTCTCCCCAAAGCTCAGCACACAGTGATGTTAGGTATAAGCATAAGTGATTCGCATTGCTCTGCACTTCTTCCTGCAATTGCAGTGTGCGCAGCTAGATCAGAACCTGGGGCCTGATTCATTAAGGATCTTAACTTGAGAAACTTCTTGTTTCAGTCTCCTGGACAAAACCATGTTACAAAGCAAAAGGAGCAAATTAGCATTCTGTTTTGCACATAAGTTAAATACTGACTGTTTTTTCATGTAGAACTCAAATACTTGATAGCTTATTTGTACACTGAAATTTAAAGTTGATATTTGTGCTACATGAAAAAACAGTCAGTATTTAACTTATGTGCAAAACAGAATACTAATTTGCACCCCTTGCATTGTAACATGGTTTTGTCCAGGAGACTGAAATAAGATGTTTCTTAAGTTAGGATCCTTAATGAATCAGGCCCCTTGTCTCTACCAGACCAAGGATTGTACAGACTGAAGTTGTGATGTCTTGATTTTTGAAGAGCATATGCAAAGGGGCCGTGTGCTTTCTGATGTGTTGAACAGGAATACATTCAATTCAATGAATGGAGCCCTTCGCTGTACATCAAACAACAGAACAAAAATCACATATGCATTTTTGAGGCGCCTTTTCCCATATTCAGCAGACTCCATTCAGTTTAAAAGAGGTCAGCAGAATTCTGACACACTTTCTTGATGCACTTTATATGCTTTTCATACGTTCAGCAGGAAATCTATTTATTGCATTGAATTGAGCTCTGCAAACCACCACTTCTCATCCTTGCTTAATTCTATATAGAGGCACATGTGTAACATATTCTGTAACAAAGATCACACATCCAACTTGTTTAATGATACAGATGATGATTTACAAAGCTCAAAGACGAAACTCCACAGGGGAAATGACATTTTGGACCTGCTGTGCACCTATATTTCAGGAAATACACATAGATTTTGTCCATGAACCATAGGTTTGATGGGACATGCATTTGTGGAGGAGCACAAATTATCAATTTTATAATGTGTAGTTTGTTTGCATCAGAAATGTTGTTAACCTGGTATGATGTTGTTATGTTACCTAGCGCCTGCAGAAAACAACCAGAAGCACACAGAGATCTTGCCTGATCACGATGTAGCCACTGGGACATCCATAAAGAGGCTCTGGGATTGGGTGTATCAGTTGCCCTTAAAGTCTTGTACCAAATGTCCTTGCAGGGATTCATTAATGTCTCAACAAATAAAATAAAAAAAATTCTTTCCCGAAATGCGATCCATGACGCCCTGTAGGGAACAAATCACAAAATACACAAGGACAAACAAACACAAAGGCAGGGACCACTCACCAGTGCATACGTTTTCTTGATTGCTGTGTAGTCTCTCTCAGTCCATGTAGGAGCAAATAAAACAAGCCCTTCCCCACACGGCTGACTGGCACTAAACTCTGGTTAGTGTATCCCACCCACTCTAGTTATAACAATAACAACGCCTCAACAACTGCACTGGTTCCATGTGTAACACTGCAGCCGACAAAGTGTGGTGCACTAACCCTGACCACTCACTATCATCATCATCATTTATTTATATAGCACCAGCAAATCTGTAGCGCTTTACAATTGGGAAAAACACAGGAAAAACACAGGAATAAGACGATACTGGGTATTACATACAGACAAAGAGGTAAGAAGACCCTGCTCGCGAGCTTACAATCTATGGGGCACAAAGGAGTGGATAGGGGAGAAAAGCAGCAAACAATAACAAACTGGTACTCAAACACTTCACACAGTATAATCACAAATAGGGACCACCCCTGGTCTACCTTTAGTGGAAGTTTGACCACATGGTACGGATACCGGGCAAATTACAGGTCTCAAAGACACCACTATAAAATGGGGGCTGGGGATTTTGGCGGCAGATGGGGACCGAGATGTTCCCCAGACCTAATGCTGGCACTGAAGATCACAGGGTTAAAGCCAGACGACTGATGCCCACAGGCTACTAGGCCTAATATACATACAGTCTTTTAAGCCTGTCTAAACTGTGCTCGCATTAATATGTTAAGGAACCTAAGAAGATGCACCTAAGAGCCTCTCTGGCCTTATGCCCAACATCGTTGACAGTGTGTATTGATTGGCTGAAAGCAAATCTGTACAGATTCGTTGTCACCACTCTGGGGGCACTACACAACCATAGTATGGTGTACTATGTATTGTATAACTACACATATACAAGTACTTGTTATGCACAGTGTGGAGAAGCTTGCACAGGAAGATTGGAGCATCTGGGTTGATTGAAGCCACTTCCGACTTGAAGTACAGAGTAGGCATATCAATGTGCCTCACTTTGTGGAGCAATTAAGAAATGAAATTGCATTTTAGTGCGATAAAAAGGGGGGAGAGCTGGATTCCATGTACAACTAGCCCCAAACCTTCAAGAATTTTCAGAAAACAAACTTCTTTAGGCAAGCTTATCAAATTCCAGAACCATCATCTTAATCTCCCTAGAACCAAGCATATTCCATGCGTGCAACATATTTGTTCGAGTCAAAGAGGGCCGAAATCTGATTTTATATGTTATACCAGCACTTCTCACCACTGCTCGTCTAACTCACCACTTGGTGAATTGTCACAAACAAATGTGTCTCTAACGTAGAGCAATAGTGTGTTAATTATATACATAGGCAGGGGAGGCTGGGCAACTAGGCAGGGGGGCGGGGGGGGGGGGGGGTGTGTGCCTTCTGGCCCAGTCCCATATTGGGCTACCTTCGGCTGGGTTACTGGACCACCTCCATTTGTTTTGTTTTAAAATGTTCTTAATAGGCTGCAGAGTCAAGTCTTGCCCCCGGGGCTAAAATTTGCCAGCGCTCCCCTGTACATAGGCCTCAATGCAGCATAATGAACAAACCAAGAGTTCCACTATTTCTTCATTATTCAACACCCTTCTCGACATCTATCTCAGAAATTAAAGTACAGCGATAGAGTCAGATGTCTGCATACTGTATGTTATTCTCAGTCTCTTTTCTATGTGTGTGTGTGTGTCTGTCTGTGTGTCCCATGTGTGTGTGTGATATGAGAGGTGGGGGACACAGAGGTTATAGCACTTAATATGTCTGTTTTTTAATAGTGTTAAAAAAAGCATCTAAATTGGGGCTAAAATTAATTGAATCCTATGAAATTCCCCGAAGCTTGGAGAACTAGGCAGCCCCTGTCAATTACATTTACCCTATCGCCACTTTTAGAATCCCACTTCAATCACTGCATGTTTGTGTGTTGTAATTCAGAGTAAGCACAATGGATTGCTGATATTGATTACATTAATAGTCAACAATCAGGGTCATATATGCATAATTGTACAAATTAACTATTAACATCAATTAGGATTTCACTACATATCAGGATTTGACTATATTGGGGTCAGCTCTGCTAGTTTACCTATAACCATGTTTTGACAAACCTCCCCATGAACATTTATGGTTTGGTTTACTCACTTTTTTGTAAGGCCACAGAGTATTGTGAAATGTAAAAAGCTCAATAGTTAGTTAGTAACATTTTACTTTGCTACGCTTTTATTTGACCTATTAAGTGTGTGTAATGTATTCAATGGCAATCTTACTATGTGCTACTGGAAAATGAGTTTGTCATTTCTACGGCATTCTGATCTTTTGCACATTATCACTGTGTTTTGACACTGACGGCATAAGACACTGAATTATTTTTATGAATTTTCTAATCTATTTAGGACCTCACTGTTTCAGCATTTGAACTATTAATTGTAATTGATTTTATTGTGTTTTGCACTGTAATTATTATTTTAAAGTAATTGTCAGAGTACACATTGTGGGTATATCTTCTCTTACTTTTGGTAGTCATTAATTACCCCAGTGTACCTACCACCCCTAGGACACTTTCACAACATGGTGTAAGACGAGATCTTTTAACATGCATCCCTGATTAATTGTTTTGAGTTAGTCTACAAGTATGCACATAACAAAATAATAAAAGGCATAACTAATTTAATTATGCAGGTATCTCCGATATAATATACATGTCTCACAAAGCTACTGGATCTCAGTGAATCCAGTAAAATAGTTGGGAATGGAACATCTCAATATGTACACTGGGTGTCACTGTTTCCCCGTGAATAATGACAGCATGCAAATATGTTTCTTTGTTGTTTCATCCTAAATCCTCAAAATTAAATTGTGCTGTTGGTCCTAAAAATTACAACAGGGTTTATATTTTCAGAAAAAATAAAGTTCTAAGAGTTCATCAATATTTTATTTATTCGTGTCAAACTAGTTGTTTGATCTTTTAATTCACTGGATGCATATACACTATGTATTTGAATAAATATAATGAATGTTTCAGTCATATGAATGAAATGTGCCTTTAGTAAGTGGCTGGAGTATTTTCATCACATTGCACTTTTTATTCAGTAGAAAAGTAAACTCTCACTTGCTCTTTTGAAATACTTACTAATGAAGGACCAATTGACTTTACAAATCAAATGCACAGATCATATTTGTGAAGGGTTCACCATCTGTTTTAAAAATATTTTTTAATATATATTTTTATTACTGTGTTAACTTCTGAAGCAGTGCTGTTATTTACCTACGTTCAGATTTCATACAGAAAGTAGATTTGGAGGTAAGGCGAATAACTTGGAGCTTTACAGAAACTGATTTTCGGATTGTTTCGGAGGTCCCAATCATACAGTCTGATTGAAGTGTGGCTGTTTATTTATAATTTGAAATCACAAAAGGGCATTTTGTTTGTTTCAGAATGTCCTTATATATAATATTGTCCCAAACAAATCCTGGTGCTTCCTTGTCTTCTATTTCAAGTGCAGTCTGTAGACAAAAGCTCATTGTCTACAAATGTAAAAAGTGCTAAACACCAATATTTGATATTTGATGTATATTTGATTCATTTATCACGTGCGCACAAGAGGAGCCAAATGAAATAAACAATTCCCAAGATCTAATTGCATTAGGATAAAACATTTTTTTCAGAATAGACTGAGAAAAGTAAGAGAGGGGAGCCAGCTAACTAACTAAATCAGAGTAACATCATTAACGCTAACCTGTGACCCACACACAGAGAAGGCTAATTAATATTTGTCCCTGAAGTGCCTTAGTAAATTGAAAGGTTACATTGTCATGACAATTGGAACAACTTGCAAAGTGACTGTCTCCACTGTTTCCAGGTTACAGGTACAATTTAACCATGGGCAATATCTGTGTCAGTTGAATTAGCACAAATATCAGGGTTGGTGAAATGAAATGCCTGAAAATGTAGGAAAGGAAGAAAACATGAGAGAAGAGAACACCATATATAACTGTTAGGTACAAAGAGCATGATAAATATATTGCAAATGTGATGGTATAAAGACACAACTTTGGGTGGATACAATGATGTAGATGCTAAAAACCAGGGACATAAATCTTAACGTTTTAGTAGCCGCTCCGAGGACAGTGGCAGGTTGAGAGTTTGACTGGGGCGGTACACCTGTCAAACCGTAACGCAGGTGTCCTAAGGCGGGCTCAGGGAGGACAGAAACCTCCCGTGGAGCAGAAGGGCAACCAATTGAAATGTACTGTACAGTGACTTCCCCGCCTCGTTGACTCTCCGAAATGGTAGTCTGTAGTAAGTATCCTTTGCATTTGAAGACAGAGCGGACAGGGCTGCTTTCAAAGACGTAGCTCCTGGTTCTAGGAAAGCTTGGAGTGATTTTGCATACGATACGCTAAAAATCAGTCCACGTATCAGGCCCATGATCTATAAACAATGGTGCTCCATGGGATCTGCTACACTGTTGTGCACCCTGCTGCACTATTGCAGCAGCTTATCTGTTACAAACTACAAAATCATAAATGAAGACCACAAAAGGATAGCATGTAGTTGTATATTATTTTCTTGCGCAATATGTTGCATGCATTCTCTAGAGCAGCCTTAACCTTACAAAAGCAGTTCTCACTCAATTAGATTAAAAATAACTGAACTTAATAGGATTCAATAACATTTTATTGACATAGTTTTGGCCTGATAAGATTGTTTGTATCCTTTTGTGAGTTGGTCTGGTTTTGCACTAGAATGTATATGCTTTATATTTTTCTTATATATTCAATGGCCATATATTAAGTAATGCTATGAAATTGTTTTTCTGTACATTACTGTCCATTTGCTCATTGCTTTGCTACATACATATTAGTGGTCCATATTAGTATCAAATAAAGTTGCATGTGTTGTATATGTAACATTCTATTTTTTTTAGTTGTTTTCTTTTCCAGTTTTTCTGGCTACAATCATTTCTTTGTTGTTGATGACATCTTAGCCAGAGCACTTTCATTCAGATTTCCTTTCCTGCTGGCTTTCTCCTCTTTTTTCAGGACCTAGGAAAAACATATTATATATCAGTTAAAGTGGCTGTTGTGAGGGTGCTCAGTGCCAAAAACTAGTCTTTAACCACTGTCATCCCCTCTCTCACCTTGTCCTCACTTTCACTCCCCAATATATAATGCTTAGGTAAATAAGTGATTTTAAAGACGGGATAATGGGGACATATTAGAGTTTTCTTAAATTATTCATCCTTCATCTGCACATACGATCCTTTAACCCAGACATGTCAAACTCACGGCACGTATATGGCCCAAATGCATATTTTTTGCGGCTCTACCAGGGTCCAGGAAAAAAAATACTTATCTGACACGGCGGTGTCCCATTCAGTGCGTAGGTGTTACATTCAGTGCGAAGGGAGGAGCTCACTCCTCCCTTCGCACTGAATGTTGGGCGTGACGCCATCACGCCTGACATTTGCAGTTAGGAGCGCATAGAGAGAAGCCACAAGTAGAAGAGAAGAAAACAGAAGAAAAGTAAACAGAAGAGAAGAAGGCAATAGAAAGGTTAGTGAAGCAGCATGGAGGGTACAGTGTGAAACAGGGGAGACAGATGAAGGGGAGCAAATGCAGCACGGAGGGCGCAGTGTGAAACAGGAGACTGATGAAGGGGAGCAAATGCAGCATGGAGGGCACAGTCTGAAACAGGGGAGACAGGTTAAGTGGAGAAAATGCAGCATGGAGGGCGCAGTATGAAACAGGGCAGACAGATGAAAGGGAGAAAAGCAGCATGGAGGGCGCAGTGTGAAACAGGGGACACAGATGAAGTGGAGCAAATGCAGCACGGAGGGCGCAGTGTGAAACAGGAGACTGATGAAGGGGAGCAAATGCAGCATGGAGGGCACAGTCTGAAACAGGGGAGACAGGTTAAGTGGAGAAAATGCAGCATGGAGGGCGCAGTGTGAAGCATCAGGAAGAAAACATCAAACTTTATTTTTGTAATTTCTTAATAATAAAATTTAAAAAATTGCATATGAGACTTTTTCTTTTTCTTGCGACCCACACAAGCTTAGACTTTGATTATTAGGGTTCTGAGTTTGACATGTCTACTCTAACCAGACGTCAGCAACACCTTCTTGTAGAAGGTCACAATCCTCAAGTCAAACACTGCTGTATGTTGTAATTACAGTACCATTCATGGAAGCAGGTATGCAACATATTGTGTAAATATATTTATGGCCCAGAGTAACATACCATCTGGTGGTAAGTAGAACGTATTCATCCATTAAAATCTTCCAGGAACATCAGACCAATCAATACTGAGCACACCAAAAGGAGGTGGCCATACATTACCATAGTTTTATTAAGTTGCAAATAACCAATTGAACATGTATTGCTATTGGTTGTATGAAAGAAGAAACCTCTTAGTGTCTCTCTGCACACTAAGGAACACCCCTAAAAATTAATTACTACACACCTTTTATCCAATTTCAATAATCTTGCTCTGTAAGTAAATTTTGTTTCTGCATTGCTAAGCAAAACTAGGCGCACTGATGTGTATTTCCCAACTCCTACCCTCAGTCTTGTGCAACAAACACATAAACTCTACATTGCAAACGGAACATTTAGATAAAGTGACTTAACACTTGCTCATTGCCAAGCAACACGTATCAAAATAAAAAAGGGAAATATTAAGGGGAAACAATTGTGGTAATGAACAAGTTCATGAATTACAGAAAAAAATCTAAATATTCTCTCCCAGTGAATTAGAAACTAGTTTGCCAAAAGAATCTATTTTTCTGGTAACTTGTGCAACCAAGGTTTTGCACACCGTAACTGATCAAATTCAAAATCCAGAATGTGCTAGAAATATTTTTTCTACCCAGAGAAATGGCAAATAAAGGAGTTTGAAAGAAACTGCATGTAAATTGCTGAGACCCATTAATGAAGCAACTAAGTTTGTTAGCAAGGATGTTTGTAGTATTAGCAACATTAGGCCCATTATGTTTCTTTTGCAGCAATGAATATCTTGTTGTGATGAACAAGGACAGCAATGATGATAATGGACAGATATGTACTGATAGCGGCTAAGAGCAAAACAATGCGGGAGATGATGATGATGATGATGATGATGATGAAACCCACATTGAAAATAGTAATAGGTTAGCAGAATAGGTTAGCAGTCACAGCACAGACTAAAATAAGTGTTAAATGTGACATGTGCATTCAAACTTTAAAAAATTAAGGATTAGTTGAATACAACACTGTCTACATTATAAACAGAAAATTTGGGAAAAGTGACTTAATACTTGCTCACTGCCAAACAACACTTATCGAATAGTTACAAAGCAATAAAGGGAAATATAATGGAGAAACATTTGTGGTAATGAATATGTTCATGAATTTCAGAACAATTCAAATGCTCTGTCACACAGATTTAAAAACAATCTATTTTGCAAAAATAATCTATTTTTATGGGAACGATACAGAAATTATTATTTAATTTTGTTTAAAAGAGACTGTAGAGCAAAATAGTACAATCATTTATAGGCCAAAAATGGTTTACATGAATTGCCATTTTGTAGCTATTTGTGTATTTAGAGCTGCAGGTGATATAGCAACCAAAGAATGCAGTCAATTATATCCTAAAAATGTTGTAATATTGGCATTTATAAAATAATGGATAATATCCTTCTCCTGCACAATAAATAAATTATAAACATCAATATATATATATATATATATATATATATATACACACATACTCATAGACACACACACACATTATATATATATATATATATATATATATATATACACACAAGTTAACCCGTGCATGATACTCATGCATTCTAGTCAAATCAAGCTACTTAAGGTGTTAAAAAGGTTCTTGTCATGCATTTGGGGCTAGGCCAGGCCTCCTCAGGGGAAGAGCGTTACTTCCCGACGTAAGCGACATTTTTTAACGTGGTTTTGTCCACATGTCACCACCTCATCATTCTTCTCCATCACCTCATCCTTCATCTTCATTGCCACATCCTTAATCTCCATCGTCTTACTGTTCTAAAACCTCTCGATACACAACGTTTCTGCTAAACACCTTATCGCTGTTCTCAATCAGTCTTCCTTGAAGGGCAGTATTCATAACCTGCACTTTCACATCACTGCTTCTCCGTACTCGTGAAAATGCGACATACAATTGTCCATGACCAAACACAGGCTCTGGTAAATAAATACCCACACGGTCAAGAGTTTGAGCCCTCAACTGGTAAATTTAGCCTTTACTACCCCTCCCACGGGGGGAAGGGGGGATGATGGAAGTTAACTGACTTCACTATTATAATTTTTTTGTCAAATAATGTCAGTATACCAAATTTCAGGTCAATTGGATGAGCCCTTTCTGAGAAAATAGTTTTTTCCACACACACACACACACTAACACACGCCGCTAGGCTTATATATATATATATATATATATATATATATATATATATATATATATATATATATATATACACATATACAATGGCAATTTTACAACATTCAGTGAGAAATGTCCCCGATGACAATGTGTTTCTCTCCTTCTAGCGTAATTTTCTTAAATTATATCATATATTGTTAAATTATAAATATATTGTTCATTGAACATTTTCGCGGGCACTAACAACTATTGGCAGTAATAGTTTCATTGTCAGTAAACTAATTCTAAGGGCTAGATTTACTAAGCTGCGGGTTTTAAAAAGTGGGGAAGTTGCCTTTAGTAACCAATTAGATTCTAGCTGTCATTTATTTAGTACTTTCTACAAAATGACAGATAGAATCTGATTGGTTGCTATAGGCAACATCCTCACTTTTTCAAACCCGCAGCTTAGTAAATCTAGCCCTAAGTGTTTATGTAGTTTTTTCTAAGACAGTTTACTCCACTCCTAGAGCGGCCCTGGAATATCTCAAGGTATAGATGATGTGACTGACGTAAACATGAGCTCTGGTGGATGCAGCTAGAACTGTTTTGTGACATTTGTTGGAAATGCTGTTTTAACTGATGGTTCGGCAAACTGATTCAAGGATATTTAAGTACCATGACTAAATTTGATTCATTGTTCAAAAGTCAATTTGTAGGGGGTGTCTCTAGCCCAGTACCAGCCTAGGAGTGATCGTGTTCGAATGTCCATTTACTGAGATTTTGCTTTGAGCCTGGTTGGGTTATATGTTAACCTCATAAGTGGATAATAAGTCAGGGGAAGCAGTATCTTAATAAAAAAATAAGTAGTTTCTCCAATTGTGAAGAGTGTCGCAAGGAGATAATTGTCACTGCCATGGCTAAGGAGCTGGGGAAGAACACATGTAGTAAAGTGGTTGTCTGACCATGTCATTAGGAGGAGGTAAATATATAGGCCTTCTAAAAAAGTGAAGTAGAACGATGGCACATCATGCGAGTAAAGAATAGTGATATGGGTATACTATGAGCCATCAGGACTAACAGTGTTGAGGAATCAAAGTTGTCTAAGCCTAGGATTATATGTATGGATGCCACTGTATGTATTTCTTCCAAATCAGAACTGTGGGTTGTGAGAATCCCCAGAAACCATGCTTGTCCTGCCAGGTAGAGGAACTTGGTCATTCCTTTTTATGATTAAAAGAGTTAAAGTAAGCAGTTAAATCAGTGTGGCAAAGTGTTATACTGGTGTGGACAATCCTCCCTTGCTTTTATATTGTCATTCTATCCACTCCTCTCATGCAAGTCCTTTGACAGAACCATAGCAAGCAGTAGCTGAAGTCTGCAAGTCAAGACTGGAGGGAAGGGGTTATAGGTCCTTGGCATACAGAATGCCAACATATTACTGATTTTAATAACTTGTTTACTATATTCATTATTCAATTATTGTAAATCCGTCAGTGTATTACACTTGAAGGCAGCTTTAAATTTGATTCACATTGTTGTAAACAAACTAGATTTTAGCTAAGGTAACACAGTGCAAGCAATACAAACATTTACACTGCAATTCAGTAAAAGATGTACATGACGATTCAGGAAATTGTAACTACTTGAGCAAATGTCCATGTCACATAACAAATGACACATAATGTAACATAACAAATGTCACATAACAACTAAAAATAAATATTTAAAATAACAGTTGTTTTCCTAAAAAAAAACAACAGAGATTTTATTCTGTAAAACATTTAAGGTAAAAGAATAAATGGAACATTTAAATACAAAAATGTACCGTATTTTTCGCTCCATAAGACGCACTTTTTCCCCCCAAAAAAAGTGGGGAAAAAAGTGTGTGCGTCTTATGGAGCGAATACTGCAAGCAAGGAAGAAGAAAACTTAGAGTTTCAGCGTGGAGAAGCGGGTCCCGGCCAGGCTGCGGATCCTCCTGATCCGTCCGTCCCCCCGCCTATCTGTGAGGACCTGGCTATCACATGGGACGTGCACCACATGACAGGTGCCGTCCCATGTGAGAAGTGCTGAAGACATCACGTGCGGAGGGAATAAGGTAAGTTATGGGGAAAGCTCAATATTGTGTGTGTGCTGGAGGCTATAGTGTGTGTATGTGCTGGAGGCTACAGTTTGTGTGTGTGTGCTGGAGGCTATAGTGTGTGTGCCAGTGCGCTAACATAGCATGTGTCTAAGAGTGGGGATCAATGTGTTAATATAGTGTGTGTGTGTGTGTGTGTGTGTGTTGGTGAGTGAGAGTGGGGGCCAGTGTATTTTGTGTGAGTGAAGGGGCCAGTGTATGTTTTCCTCCTCTAAAAACTAGGTGCGTCTTATAGTCATGTGCGTCTTATGGAGCGAAAAATACGGTAACTACAAGCTTTAGGTATAACACTAATGTTTTAAAGAAAAACTATTACTATGTTTCATATTTTAGCAAACAGTGATTTAAAACAAGCATTGATACTATACATTAAAACGAGCATTGATTCTATACATTACAACAGGCATTGATACCACACAGTAAAGCAGATAATGCAGAGAAAGGCTACATATCCACTGGAGTTAAAATGATGCATTTAACATGCATTTTAATGCAAGCTAAGTGCATGCTAATGGATGTGAAAATAAAATAACCTACCAAATGAGAACATATGTATTTGCGTTTTTGTGTGTGTTGTACTTGCGCTGAGCTGCATTTTTAGGAAGTTTCTTGAATCATTTCAATGCTTTTGATAGGTGTTAAACACATTTAAAAACTATACACTCATCACTGAACACATAACAACTGCATGTTTGGTTTATATGGGTTTTACTTTTGTTTTAACATTCATTCAAAAACACATTTCAAATGCCAGTCAGTGTGAATCACTGCATCCCACATTAAAATTAGTATTGGCACCGAACATTAAAATTCCTATTGGAACTGCATATTTAACCTAGCACTGCCACCACAAATTAAAAATAGAATGACAATAAAATATATTTGCATATTACCCAACTTCTGAGAGTAACAAGAGGGACACATTTTAGCACCTAGCCACACCTTAACCAACACTTCTCGTAAACACCACTCTGCTAAAATGCTCCAGCATGTCAAACACATGTATCGAATATCTGCCTGTCTATGCCCCTACTATAGATTCTCAGGCATCTCATGTCTCTCAATGTAATGGTACACGTGTCTAGCTCCCTCATATAGATTCACCCCCAAATCATGCCCATGGGCAACTTTCTCAGTTCAAGGCACCCTTAGGGTCTCCATAATTGTTTCAGTGCACCCCTAATCCAAACTAATTACCAAATGGTCCCTCACCTTGCTTACCACCAGCCCTGTCTGTGGCACCCCTGTGAGATTGTCACAGCAACCCAGGGAGCCGTGGAGCACAGATTGGGAACTGCTGCCCTAGGGTATTGATTCTCACCCAAGTAATTCTTCCTGTATTGATTATTCCAAATAATAGTACAGGTGCTTTTATATAGGTCACAGAAACCCAAGGTGACTTCCAACGTCCATAGTTTACAACAGGGGTGTATTTTTCATTATAATACACAATTAATAACATAAAAACATCATAACTCACCAATTTTAAGTGCTGACATCAGAGCTCACTGTTTATCCAGATATTAACAAGAATTTATGCATATATTAGCATCACTTTTGTATTATATGCTAAAACTTTAAAAGGTGGATGTGTTCCTGATTAGTCCATGCTCAAAAATGCCTTTTAGCTTTGCAAAATGCTCACATTTTGGTACCACCTTGATGTGCTGCTGGTAATCAGAACACATCTACTAATGTTGCCACCATTCTTCCATACTATCCTGATGTGTATAATATATATATTGATGATTGCCAAACAAGCAGTACTTTAGGAGCAAAAGAAAAGGTCCAAAATTCCTAAGAGGAAAGTTATTTTTATTCGCAATAACATTTCAGTCAAGGACCAAAAATCTGCAAGACGTCCTGTAAAGTGTGTGCCTAGATGACCATAAGAATGTGGGGAAGAGTGTGTGCCCCAACCTATGTTCTGTTGGGTAAAATCATAAAAAAAAGATGTTGTCCACCCATATTTTGTCCATTTTAATTGGTCCCAAATGTCACAACAGTCACTGTCAAAGTAATTAAAGTATCATATGGGGTTGATAGGACATATGTATAATGATGAGGATTCAAAGTCATTGTCTTCATTGGTGCAAAATAGCATAAACAGCTGCTAGAATGTGTGACTGACATTATGTAACAGGCTTAAACAAATGTTTGAAATCACTTGGCATCAAAATGTTTATATGAACAGCTTTTCGTATGTACGTTTTTAAATTCAGAGTTTTGGATTCCACCGTTGAATCTTTTTAAATAGGTGATGGGAGACAAAAGGGGCAAGGCCTGCTTACCGAGTGAGGCTGGGTACACACTACAGGTTTTTCACCCAATTATCGTGCTAATCACATGATAAATGACTATTAGGTCCGATATCGCTTAGGTGTGTACGCTCCCACGATCATATTTTATCGGTCCAAAGCATATCATATCATTTGATTTGATTTTATAAATGGACTAAAAATCTCTATAAAAGATGGAACAACGTTGCGCCAATTCTGCAGTGTGTATACACTCATGACCAGCAGCGTGGGGAGATCTTTATTGAGTTTACAGAGTCACAATCTTTTCAGCCGATCGTTATGACAGATGAAGAGCACAGATCTGAAGGTAAATCATGTAAAACATGTATAGTTTGTATACATGAATCAGCATGTTGATCAGGACTTTCAGTCGTTGGTAAAATCATTATCGATATCGCATAGGGAGACATTTTCCGTAGAGTGTACCCCGCCTTAGAATGGATAGACATACTTATTGATTGTGGGGAAGTTCTGTAAACTGTACAACTAGGGGTATTGATAATTTCTTGTTTGTCAACGGTCATTGTTTTTGCATAGCTCTGTACAATAAGTATTTCAATAACGACTGTGCTTAATTAATAAGTAAGGCTGTTGTCTGTTCTGTTAATAGTTACTTTATTAGATGCAAGGAACACAGCAGCATAATAAAATATGTAACATCGCTTAAAATTGTATGTTATTGGCACACCCAAAAAAATACTCAAGTCATGTGCTTCAAAACTAAATTACAGAATGATAATTGTGAGCATAAATCATGCAGAGAAAACATGAAAGACACCAAGAGCTATTCCTGGCTTCAAACACTGTTTGACTTTGATTCTCTCTCCATAGTGCTCTGTAAAAATCATTCTAGAACTATAATATGATTATTTTAGTACATGGTTTCTGAGTCATGCTGTGCAATTATTTTCTATTAGGTGACAAAATGGTCAATAATCTAAATTCAAGCACAGTGTCATCAGGATCACATAATCAAGCTGTGGAAGAATAATGCTGGGGGCTTTCCTCAGGCTACAAGGATACAGATAGATAACGGTTATCAGCCAGCTCATCTGTGTCATTGTCACATTAATATCGTATGACAGGGTGAATTGTTAAAAGGGATAAAATGAGCTACAAGGCTAAAAATGTTATGCTAGATAATCCCAGGGAATTTAGCTTGGCAAGAAAGATTTTAAACAATGTGCAGCGTTCACCTTGGTTCTAAATTTCTGGGTTTGCACAGCTAATTTAGAGATAGGAAGGATGCCTGCTCATTAATATTTCAATTAAATGCAGGCCTATATATCAATCGGTGGCAATAAGGTTTATTTTCTATTGATGCGATAACTACTTTTTGCTGCAATTTATCGTCACGGCAGCTGAGCAATAATATTCCAGGACTGGTAAGGCTTAACTCGCATGGCTGAGCTGGCTAGCTGGTTCGTACATGCAGGGCCGGTGCTAGGGTCCATAGCGCCCTAGGCACTTTCTCAAAAAAGATTTCTCTTGTCAGCAGATGCAGGGGGCTCTTCACACTTCTTCTGTTCTCTCCACTGGCTGCCAAAAACGCTCCTCGGCTTCCAAAAACACAGAGGAGGGGGGTGGAGGGGAGCGGTGCATGATGGGAGGGGAGGGGACTCTGGGAAATAACTTTATTCACACTGTCTGTCAGTGACAGACAGTGTGAGAACACGGGGGTGGGGACAGCATTTCTCTGGACCTTGAAGAGCCGAAGAAGACTGATATCACATGATTACTGACTGATGTCAGTGGTCATGTGTGAGTGCTGCGTGGACGGGGGCATCCATTAAAAAAAAAAACGGAAACAGCAGGCGCCATTCCGCCGCTGTACTATGTCCCAAACACCGCTGGCTAGATTACAAAATCTAGTCAGCGGCGCCCTGCAGGTCCCGGCGCCCAAGGCAACTGCCTAAGGTTGCCTAATGGGAGCGCCGGGCCTGCGTACATGCACAGTGGAACTGAAATCCCAGGTGGGGGTATTCAGTTCCGAAAGGAGGCTGTCTCGGCGATGACTGTTAACTCTGTCTTTACTGTGCAATGTGTGACCTAGGTGGCACATGCATAGTTGCCATTTGTGCCTAAGCTTTTCTGAAGGTTGATAAAATTGCCCAGACCGCAGTCCCCATTGAGTATCATGGGTCTGCAGTTTAATTTGGTACTTTGCCTAATGCAGGAGATATCTCCAATATCTCCTGCATTAGGCTTTACTTAAATTAACATTTTACTTAAAAATGCCTAAACCATGCAAAAAAAATGCAGTTTGATAAATAGGCCAGATAGTTACATAGACTGTTACATCTAGTAATGCTTCAGTTAATTAATACTAGAGATGTGCGCTGATCCCCGTGTTTTGGTTTTAGATGTGGTTTCGGTTCTAAAACGTCTTCGTGTTTTGGTTTTTTTACAGGTTTTGCCCAAAAGTACTGAAAGTTTTGGGATCTGGATTTAATTAAAATTGTGAAAAATAGATGAAATTATGTGATTTTTTTTAAACTGTTTTTCTCTTATATTACTATTTATAACATTAATATTCATTTACAGTCTATTTTCTAATGCTCTCTTCAGAGCTGTCCTAATTTTCACTAATTTTGGCCAAAGTCTACAGTGAGCTAGCTGGCTAATGACAGAGTAGCGGCAAAAATACATAGCAGTTTAATAAAATATATAATCACCATTTCTGCTTTAATTTTCTTTTAATTCAATTCCATGACTCCTATTATAAGTTGACAATTTAGTCCTACATTTGGACCTTTGTCAAGATAACCACATAGGGTAACAGAAAAGACAGATATTATAAAAATCCCCATTCCCACGTCCTCATAATTGCACACAACGCTACACGCCCCAGCATCCCTTTAAGTTTCTCATTATATTATGGCTGCAAAATTCTTCTACCTGTCTGTTTTGTAACTGCCCCAAGAGGACTTTTTTTTTTTACTCTGTTATCCAACTCTCAGTGTAACTTGGTGATGCTCTCTTGGGCTATTGTGGTTTACCTGTCTACTGTGTGCAAAAATCTACAAGTAATCGATTAAAAAAAAAACAAACAAACATATATTTATCTCACTTCTTATGTAATCCCAGATTGTCTTCAGTTGCAGCTCATCATCATCATCTATTTATTTAGCTCCACTAGTTCCACAGCGCTGTACAGAGAAGTCACTCACATCAGTCCCTGCCCCATTGGAGCTTACAGTCTAAATCTCCTAACATACACACAGACACAGAGAGAGAGAGACTAGGGTCAGTCTTGATAGCAGGCAATTAACCTGCTAGTATGTTTTTGGAGTGTAGGAGGAAATCAGAGCACCCGGAGGAAACCCACGCAAACACGGGGAGAGCATACAAACTCTACACAAATAAGGCCATGGTTGGGACTCGAACTCATGACCCTAGTGCTGTGAGGCAGACCTGCTACCCACTAAGCCACTGTGCTGCCCAACTTATTAAGAGGTGATAGTTTGCATATCATTGCAAAATATAGGAGGCAATAGCTCCCTTGTATTCTCTATGAGGTGCTCCAAACAATATGCATTCCACCCTGGAACACATAAACTTAAAGTGCCAAAATCGGAAGCACACAAACAGGTTTTCACTATAACAGCCAAACACAGCGATTCCTAGGTAAGTCACTGGGACACCTGTCTAGCATGTGTGTATTCCCCATGAGTACCAAAGACATGTACCAAGTAGGTGCTATAAGGCACTTCCACTATCAATTGCATTCCAGCGTGGAATGCATTAACCGGAAGTGTAATGACACACTTTCTGTATAACAAGCTTTATGGTTCCCTATTATCCTGCAAATGACGTTTTGCCTCATTCTGAGATCCGATTATGGTGCAAAGAATCGAGTCGTGTTTTGTATCTACTCGGAACCCTAAGTCCAGGATCTGTCGGATTTCCCCAAATCTGAACCACTCATCTCTAATTTACACATAACACTTTATGTCTCTTCTGTTGTGAATAAAAATGTAACAATGATTTTCCATTGTCCTAAGAATAAAATGAAAGACTCATATTTAATAAGTGGAAACTGATGCAAGCTTGCTTGTGAATATACCTTAGCAAAAATATCTACAAACTGACATAAAACACGATTACTAAAGATTCCCACTAAAGATACTATTGCCCTTACCGGTGCCGAATCAAATAATTGATGAGAGTGTGTTTTATTTAACAGCAATCAATACAGTGCAGGTAAATGTAAAAGTAAATTGAATGGTAAATTCGGGAACAGAGCATTTTGGTTATGATGGAAGGGGTCATGTGTAGGGCCCGTGCACATATATGGTGCATAAACACTGGCAATCATATGCAGGGTGGATCTAAGTTTTGTAAACAGTGAAAGGGCTTGTTCTTTAAGATCTCTTAAATGGACAAAAAAAGAGGAATATAAAGAAAGGGAGACAGTTGAAGGCACGCACTCCCCACATGTAAGCATCCCAATATATCTATTTTTAAAATACAGAGAGATTGTGACAGAATGAAAATTAGATTAGGTGACATTTCATTACAATAGATGACATTATATTTTTTTGAAAAAGCACTTGAACATTTTATCAGCTATGGTAAGTAAACTTGATTAGCGCAAAAAAGACAGGAATCACCAGAGGGAAAACAAACAAAACAAATATGTTCCTGTTAGCTGGAGATCATAAAGCTAATTGTGATACATGGAGTAGGAAGGATTAATACATTACATGCAATATAATTTGCCACTATTAGGTTTATGCCATTTCATTTGAATACAAGGTACTTTGTGAATTGTGTCCAGTTGTTTCATGTCCTTTTGAAACCCGTTCCCATAATTAATTTATTTTTACAAATATGTCTTTGACTTGTGGGATTGTAAATCCAATTGCAACAGTCAGTATCAGCATGGGGTCTAACATATTCAATTATAATTCAGTAGTTCTTAATACTTTATGGATTGCAGTAGTTTAAAAAAAATGGTATCACTTTAGAAACCTAATAAGATAATAAAAATACACACTTTGTATCATTCCGTCTGGTCCTATTTTCATGAAATGTAAACCAATTTGTAGGTGCCTATCGGATCCAACAAGAAAGATTTGTTCAGGGTGAGATGTGTCAGACTGAGCTCCCAGTGACTGAGGCCATCAGCTACTAATGAGACAGGTTAGCATGAGGCCATATCACCAATTTGTCACTTTTCCTTTCTTGCAGTAGAAAGAGACACTGAATGTTGATGAGGAAGTTTGATTTATTTAAATTACATCAGTTGAATTCTGTTTTAATCCTATCGGCTAAATAATAGATATGCAGAAGTCACAAATAACTAAATAGTTGCTGACCCCTTAAAGAGCAAATAACGCCAGTGTTTTACATTAAATAAATCAAAGGATGTGTGTATTACTGAGCTAAATAAAATACATGAAGTAATTGGAGTTTTAATACTTAACTAAATATGTCTAGAAGGTTCTCTTTCACTCTGCAGCAGATTGCCATGTTTGGACAGAACAGGCACAGAGTGACTGACAGCCTGGCAGGTGTGCTTCAGAGAAATGATTGGAGTGTATTGGTGGTGTTATTGGGCTAGTTATGTTACAGCAACTCAAATGACTGCAGTCTCAGTTTCTTGACCTGAATCAGATCCCGTCAAGACATTGTCCTAAAACTGCGGAAGCACTGTGTAATGGAGTGGGGGAAGCAATCCTTTACTTTTTAACAGATATGCAGGTTAAAACTTAATAATGTATTTTATCCTCATGGTTCATATCTGGAAATTTCAATGCTGACATTTAGTAGTCTTTGAAACATATCTTCCACACGTCAAATGGAAACACAATTGTGGTGCAAAAGCATAACAACCATAGCAGCATGGGGTGTAGCTGCTATGGGGCCCGCAGTTGTGGGGGGCCCATCTTCCCTCTCAAACTCCATGTATATATTGTTTTTTCTCAGTTGGGAAGTACATGGAGGCCCTTCCAAAACTTTGGTATCTAGTTATGTCCCTGTATGAAAGAACTTATGGATCAATGTGTCTATGAATGTGTAACACTGTTGCTGATTTCATGTGGAGTTTGTAATATGGAAATGGTTACTGTATCTATAATAACAAAAGACAGCATTTTAATACTACTTGTTTTAATTTAGTAAATGTAAAAAAACGTCTAATAATAATAATAACTGTAATATATGTACCACTGAAGCACTTTGACACAAATTGATGTAAGCAAAGGTAACCAGCAAAAGTCGTATCTGCTAATGTAGCCAGGGTCAGCTGTAACGGGGCCCACCTTCCTTATCAAAGCCCCATGTGTATATGTGAGGTTTTTTTCACCTTTGGGTGGTTCAAGGGGCCGTTAAAAAAATTGTGCTTTGAGGCCCATAAAATTTATAATTATGACCCTGCATTTGTATTTCATCAAAAATTATTGCTCAGAAATCTGAAGCAGCATGGTAAGAGATAGTTTACTCTTAAAAAAGTCTGACTTCCAATTCTCCACACCGTGACTGTAAATAGCCAATATTGCTGTAACAAATTGTTCCACCAATATCATAATTCTGTATACTCCCTCACTGCTTTGTTCCCCCCTTTTTTATACACACTGTTGCATTTTCCAACTGACTTTGAGGGGGGTATCACTTGAACCAGGGGCCCTGTAAGTGAAGATGACAGATTACAGAAACCCATTCTAAAAGACTTGCATCTGTTGTTGCTATGGTCCAATCGAAGAATGATAAGGGGTACCCCTTGTCCAGGCTACCTGCCCTCAACAACCACAGGTTAGACAGACGACAGGCTACTGGTGATAGCCTGATGAGCTGAGAAGCTAACTACAGATTTGACCCTAACTACTTTTGCAAGATGTCAATCTGATAGGTCTGAGAATGGAAATCGAGCTTACTATACCGCTTCAAATGTGGAGACCATCTTACCCATGAGCTTCAGAGAATGTTCAATGACCTTTCGAGTCTCAAGACCTTTCTCACCAGTACGTGGATAGATAGAATCTTGTCCCTCAGGTAAAAGGCCCTCTACACACTGGTGTCAAATATCAACCCAGAACCACCATGCGTTGACTTGAAATCAGACTGGATTTCTTAGTTTATAATCCATCCGTGAGACTCCAACAACTGAGCAGTCAACAGGTGTAAGTGCAAAAAAATCTGCCTTTAAAAGGATATTATCCAGGTAAGGAATGACTGATTCCCCTTGTTCTTAAAAAGGTGGCCATTACGGCCATGACTTTTGTAAAAACTTTTGGTGTGGTAGACAAGCCAAGCTGAAGAGCTCTGAACTGAAATGAAAATTTGAATTGCAAATCTGAGAAGCCAGTGATGCTCTTCCGAGACTGGGATATAAAGAGACGCATGCTTTATACCTAGAGTAGCCAAGATTTCATTTCAATCTAATTCACTGATGACTGATCTGATGGACTTCATCTTGAACCTGTCCACCCGAAGATAGATGTTTAAGGCTTTCAGGTCTTAAACATCAGGTCCGGAATGACCTGTCTGGCTCTTGAACAAGAAAACAGCTTCAATTCAATTCAAATTCAAAAACCTTTTCTTTTCTTCCAGAACAGGAACAACCACTCCTGGAGAAAGAAGGGACAGAACGCTCTATTCTACTATAGAGCCTGTTGGTTTTCTCATTTGGAAGGTTATTGGAAAAGAACCTTCTTGGCGGAGGCCTTGGAGGTCTAGGATGTAATGCCTCTCCATTATGCCTCTCACCAATATATTTTCGAAAAGGAGGTTATTCAAATGTTCTGAAACAACAGAAGCCGGGTCACACCACGGATGAAGCTGTGTGGGAACAACCCCCGTCATATGTTCTGTTTCTCAGATGGCATTTAGATGCCTAAGCCTATTTTCCCCTCTGGTATCCAACTCATGTAGTGAAGGAATGATCTCTTCGTGCCAAATCCAGAGATCTAAGTGGGATATGAAATTAACAAAATCCTGGTCCATTAAACTTGGGCGTGTTAACTCACAGAAAAAAGATTTTTCCCTCCCGTGGTTTAACAGATGATTTTGCTATGCTCTGCAACAAACAAAATATTGCGCTCAAAAGGGAAAAGCTTTTTTTCTTTCTTTTTGTGTTCCAGGACCTGAGTCAACGTACAAACCTGGCAACCACTGCAAGAACTGAGATCCTAGAGTCAATTGAAGACACCTCCAGAGTCGCATCTCCATGATACTCTTATGCTTCCTTAATGTGTTCCACCAAGGGTAGAAATCCAGACTTAGATGTGTCTGATTGCAAACCCTCAAAAACCTGATGTTTTTGTTTCTCAATTGCCTTGTTAATCCGTGTTGAATCTAACACAGGCCTTACAGCACCACCTGCAGCCACAAAATAGACTTTAAAATGTTTTCACGTTTTTGGTCCATTTCAACTTAAAGAAATGCACTCCAAGAGATCGACATGGTAGAAAATTTTGAGAGGAACAAAACTGGAATGTCCACCCTTGGTAGCAGTTCCTACTTAGCCATATCTTTAGAAGGCAAGAGATACAAAATAAGGAATCTTTGCGGATCAAGAAATTTCTTGTTCGGTTTTGACTAAGTCTCTCAAAGCAGTTCTGATAACTGAGAAGGGAAAGGAAAAAAAATGTTTTTCTTCTTTTTGAATAAAGCAACATCTGGAACCAAAGTGTGATTCAGATCCAACTACCATAACCAGTCTGCCAATGCCATGATCTCTGAAGGACCCCTTCTCGATTCCAAATGGATCCTTCAACACTGAGAAAACATGAAGTTCGCCTTCTTCAAGTGAGGAGATTCCCGGGTCCGAATTATCAGCAAAATTAACCTGGGCTACTTGATGACACTTGATCGGTCTAGGACTAGTGGGAGTCTCAAGAAGTCTCTACAACGCAGAAGACAAGTGTGCTAATCCCATAACAGATCTCTTAAGCATTTTAGCCACAGTCAACAGGGGCCAGAAAACTGCAAGACCTGGATGTTAATCTCCGGAGATGAAGTGTTCATCCTAGGTGTTCTAGGAGAAGAGAAAACAGATGGATAGCCTCTCACCATCTTAGGACGGGCAGCAAGTCTAGTTAGCTCAGCAAAGGAAAGAGCCATGCATCTGGCTCTTGCCGTCCACTAGGTAATTTTGAGTGACACCTGGAACATGTAAAAAAATATAACTAACTTTCCTCCTCCACATTTTTATTTGGAACTGGTCCCTTTATCAGACATAGTATAAGGGATACAGAAATAACACAAATCTGTAATGAAAATTACCTAAAATAAAATATATATTCTGGTACACAATGACAGAAAATGTCACTCAGAATTTACTAATTTCATTGGTGTACACAATAGAAATGGTACCTTTTGAACTTCCACACACAAAGAAAAAGAGTTACTAAAATGTAGATACTTATCAGAAGCTGAATTCTGGTGGGATTAAGGCTGACAGAGAGGAAATACCATTTGCAAGGGGGTGTCCCTCCTTCCTTTTGAGCCAAGAGAATGAGAGCTTCCTATCCTACGGACAGGTTAATGATAGCTCTCATTGTCCCTAAGGGTGCCACTTGACCCATTTAAATCCAGGGAAGTGGCTAAAACACCCAAGTGCCCAGATACTACGTGTTCAGCTCCTTCATGCCTTGGTAGCAGTGTGTCCCAGAGGACAAGAAGGAGAAAAGAGAAAAACAACTCCTTTTGGTGCACTTAGAGAAAAAAAACATAATTAAACGAACTCTGTATATAAATCTACTGTTTTAAAAAGGCCTGTTATGACCCTTTGATAAACTGAGCAAGCAAATTAAGAAGGTAAAATGCACTCAAAATGATCTTAAAATTAAATTAACAAGTGAAGATTTTAACGGAGCAGTTTTATTCTTTCTTTATGGGGGTCTTTGTCTGCTACACTTAATGTAGGCAGAGCAATCTCCAGTTAAGATTATTACCAACAGTAACCCCTTTGGTCTATAGGACAATGTGATAAAGCATATCAACTGCGAAAACACTATTAATAGGGGCCTAATAAACCAATGCCATCTAATGGCCACAAAGCACTATCACTCCTTAGATTTTAACATAGCATCTCTCAAACTTGAGAACCCTAATCTCTTAGGCTGAGTACACACTACAGGTTTTTCAGCTGACAATTGCATTAATCTAGTGATAAAATATTGCATTAGTGTGTATACTTAAACAATGAATGATAGTCGCTCCAAAGTACCGATCCTCGTTTCATTTGATTGTTCAGCAGGACTATAAATCTTGTTACAATGTCGTTGCAATCCTGCAGTGTGTATGCGATCACGTTCAGGATCTCAATAGAGTTTATAGAGTCTTGATCTTTTCAGCCGACGGTTATGACAGATGAAGAGCACAGATCTGAGGGTAAATCTTTTAAAACATGTATAGTGTGTACGTATGAATAGACATGCTGATCGTGACTTTACATTTGTTGGTACAAATGTTGTAGATAACACATTGGTCGGAAAATTCTGTAGTGTATACCCAGCCTTAAGCTAGGTACACACTACACGGTTTTCGTCCAATAATCGGCTCAATCAGCCGACATACGACCGCTCGTTCAAAAGTCGGGTCAGTGTGTGTAGTGACACGATGGTCGAAAGTCTGCACAAATGGACGATTGTCGCCTCATTTGGTTGGTCGTACCGTTTAATATTTTCGTTCCAATCTCGTTTCCGCTGTGTAGTGTGTATAAACTTCCGACCGATCCACAACAGTGAGTACGAAATTACAATCATTGCTCACGACAACATGGCTGTAAGAAATCGCTAAAGGGATGTCTGCTCTTCCCTTTATCGTCCTAAACAAGGCTAGTGTGTATGCAGTCCATGGACCGAGCGATCGGACCATCGATCGCATGTAAAATCGCTCGGCATAAAAAGTTGGTGGAAATTTCTGTAGTGTGTACCCAGCTTTACTCACAAACAATAGTCATTAAGAAAGAAACATATCTTGTTTTCAAAACATGATCTTTCTGGATAGTGTCTCCTTAAGTTATTAACTTTATTTAGCACTTAATTATAATTAGTGGTAAAGTCCCTTTTGACCTGTTATCACTAGGTCTGTCTGTTCTTCATGTAGTTGTGTATTTATTGGGTTGTGCATCAGTACAACTTTACTGCTTTTTTTTATCTGGTAATAAATTTTGCATGACTGCAAGTAGGACAGCCCCAAGGCTTCTTTCACCGCCCAAGGCTAATCAGAGTTGTAGGAAGACTGATTTGTTTTATTTGAAAAGTTCCCGAATCCGTTTAGATTTCTATGGGACACTCAAGATTAGATGCCCTAAGAAAAAAAGACAAATAGGTCAACACGAAACACAAAGGAGTTCCTTATTGGAGATGACAGCAGCTTGAGAGCCCCCAGGCTCCCACTCTTGGGACTGTAATAAACCGTCACTTCTAAATATATTTGTTGTCTTCCTTGTTTTCATGTTTGCAGGTTACTCTAATCATACAGTTATTTGGGTCTTTCACTATGAAATGTTAAAAAGCTCTTTGATGTAGCCGCATGTGTGAAACGATCTGTACCTCTCATGTATCTTTGATTGACAAACTCAGTGGGTTATCAAAGATCCTCATATGCAATGTTTCTGTTATCGCTTGAATGGAATGCTGTAATGAGAACTGGGAGCTTATTTTGGCAACTACTCCTGGAAATAAATAATGCATCAAGGACATCTCAACATTTACTACACACATTATCGGGCATAAGAAGAGGTACTTAAGCAATGCATGTATGTGGCATCAACTCTGTGTCTGGGGTACCAACAAAAATGGGTTATGAACATAATATATTTCTAGCAAGTAAGTACATATACCTGTAGTACAATAGGCTTTAATTACTATGGGCATCATACAGAGTTAGGAAGAAATCCAGCAAAATGGTGCAACTTTGCACCTGAACAGTGTGCTATTGCACATTTTTTTTGCATGCTGGGAAAAAATTGCAAGTTTCTGCATATAGCACACAGATATTTTGCAACTTTATATTGAGATTTAGACCTGAGCTGGAGTGCGCCCCATCCCTACTCCAAATTTGTTCACACATTTTAAGTTTGCCCCATTGCAGAGTAACATGGTTTGGCCAAAACTGCATCATCTTGCCTGATTTTATGTGAGGCTCACTGTGTTTGACCTACAGATAGTTCCTGTTTAAGGGATATATTCAACACTATCTTTTACATTTAGAATGTCTCTAAGTTTCATCAATTATCAAAAGCTTTTATCCAATTTCACTGATGACAGATCCCCAGAAGCGCACATCAGAAAAGTGTCCTATAGACTGAAAGGGTTAAAGGAGTTGTGCACAAAATGATTTCTTTCTTAATTTCTCTCCCTCTTCCTGACTTTCTGGGGCTTTACCAGCAGCTTCTTGAGTCTTTTGCTTTTTAAAATGTAAAGTTAGGAGTAAACCCAGCTAGAAGGTGTAATTTTGCACCTTGGCAAAGCCATGCTGTGCTCCATGGGGGGGAATTTTTAAATATACGGATAGATTTGGATTTGGACAGGACGCATCCTAGCCTAATTCTAAATCACAGTGTCAAAATACAATGGCACAATATTTTTGTACTACATGCAAAAGCAGGCAAAATGCAAAATAAAAATTGCATTTGTACCCCTTGCATCACAACAAGGTTTGTTCATTTAGCTGGAATCATGGTCCTCAATCTAAATTAGGGCCAGCACTCACAATAAATTTATTTGTAGTTCACTTCGGGCTGACAGAAGTTCTGTAGGCGCACTAGGTAGATCCTCTCCCCCTTAGAAACGTTGCGCTCTACTCCTGAAAGTGGCACTCTTATCGCGGCAGGATGGACAGACTGGGTCTCCTGTTCCTCAGAATTAAAGTGTGACGCTAGGGACATCATCATCACTCTCAACCAATCAACGACATTGAGGAGCAGCAGCTGACAGATGCATAGGTAAGCTTCTCCACATTGGCTGGAAGTGCTCAGCCAGGGGCACATGCAGGATTTTTATCTTGGTGCCTTTCCAAAGTGTTTTAGCATATTTAGGGTATGTGCAAAAATTAAATTCCTTAACAACACCCTTGAAACAGGAAATCATTTGATGTTGAGGGAAAACTAGATTACTAAGGACCAATATACTCCTAAATCAACCAATCTGGTGAAATATATGTCATTTCCAAAAGTACAGTCTGAAGCACAGCTGTCAGATCAGCATGACATTAAAGCTGAGACAGTCATGACAAATGCCATAGTCTGTAAGCCATGTATTGACACTCATAGTATTACCCTAAGTGCACCCACAACTGATGACTCCTTCACCATGGAAGGAGCTGCTGCGGCTGTACATGAGCAGCAGCTCCGTTTTGGCTATGTTGATGTGCACAGCGGCCGCTGAGAGAAGCAGCCGCAGCGCTCCCCTGCACAGTCAACCAGGGGTTCACAACTTTTTTCTATCAGTGTGCCAGCTAAAATATAGTCAGGTCCAGGTGTGCCAGTTGTGTATACAAGTTAACCCGTGCATGATACTCATGCATTCTAGTCAAATCAAGCTACTTAAGGTATTAAAAAGGTTCTTGTCATGCATTTGGGCCATAGCCCAGGCCTCAACCACCAACCACTCCCCACTGTCACCCCCGGCAACCACCAACCACTCCCAACTGTCACTTCTCCTTCAAGAAATATATATATATTTTTTTTAAATCTTTATAAACACTTTTAACAATTAACAAATTAAATTAACAAATTAAAAAACATCTTAGTATACCAAATTTCAGCCCTTTCTGAATTTTTTTTTCCACACACACTAAGAATTTAGTAGGTCAGTGTATAACTCCGCCCAGCAGGTGGCGCTGCAGCTTGGTTTTATTTTTTCCACACACAGACAGACTAACACACGCCACTAGACATTTATATTATAGATATATATATATATATATATCTATATATATATATATATATAGATATATATATTCGTGTATGTATATATATACATATATATAGATATATAGATAGATAGATATATGCACATTTAATATAATTATGTCTCATTTTACCAATATCATAATATTAATAATAATAAGACCAACAAATAAAGGTTCCTGTTATGGTTCCAATTCCGCTAGGCACCGGTCCATTTGATCAACAAATGTCTGCACTAACTCCCACCTACTCTTCATCCCCCAACCACAACGCCCCTCTCAACACCAAAACCCCATATCTATGTAATTAGCCTTTCTGTTACCCGACTTCACTCTGTAATACGTTTCATAAGTTACATGCTTGATAATTATGTTTATGTATCATGTAATCTATAATGCAATGCCCATTCATCGGGTCTTTATTTTTTGGCATGTTAAAAAAAAAAAAAGTTTCATGTTATGCCACACAGTAGTGACCCAATTCAAATTATGCCACATAGCAATAATCTCAATTCATATTATGCCACAAAGTAGTACCCTCAATTCAAACTGTAGTGCCCCAATTTGTATTATGCCACATAGTTGTGCCCACCATTCACTTCATGCCTCAAAATTGTAACTCCAATACATATGCCACTTAGCTGTGCCCCCAATTCATATTATACCTCATAGTTGTGCTCCCAATTCATATTATGCCAATTAGATATGTCCCCAATTCATAGTATACCACATAGTTATGTCCCCAATTCACAGTGTGCCACATACTAAAGCAGCAGATGATTGGATGAAACTGAGCAGTTGCGGAGCTCTGGCTTGCCAGACAAAAGTGATCCGTGGCACGTAAGGCATATGGGCAGGGGGTTGCCAACCCCTGGCCTAAACGAAGAGCAATTTCGGGTTGTGGAGGGAGAGGGGATTTCTGGGCAACTGTAAACCCCCCTATACGCCCACCTGACCACTAAAATGCACAGATTATAAACTGCACAACTCTCCAAAATGGAAAGAATTACTTCCAGCAGCTGTATGTTTACATAAATGATTTTATGCATTTTAGCAGAATGTGTGATAAATTTAAATTGATTTGGTAAAATAATATTAGAAATGGTAGATGGTAGACAACATTAGCTTATTACACTACCATTGCATAAAATGATAAGTTTTTCTCCCCTTGTTCAGTGCGCTTCACTTAAATATCTCCTGTATATGTCCAGGAATAGACACACACATTTGACAATTACACTTCTTGGTTTATTATTACATGCAACTCTGTATAATCCCTAACGCCATACTAATTTAATTATTATGATGCTATTATACATACACCAAACACAAATAAATATACTTGATGTATATCTCAGAAACCTGCAGGAAATACCATGTTTGCATAATATATCTTACCCCCCTCATGATTCTTTCCCGCAGTTCCGCATGAGTTAGGGGTCTCTCATCTTCATCAACTGTTGGGGATTCGCTGTCACTGTCATATTCATCTCTAAAAAGACCAACAAAAAAGACAAACATGAACTGCATCCATGCAGTACAAAATTCTACAGAGATTAATTCAAATTTTCGCTACACTGCTCTTTATTATTATTATTATTATTATTATTATTATTATTATTTATAGGGCGCCACAAAGTGTCCGTAGCGCCGTACAAGAACAAACAATAATACAGTACAAAGTGAAACAGCACGGTACAATTAACAATAAGCACTATAACTCTGGCACAGCTAGAGAGAAAAGCTGAGCCCAAGAGGGTGGGCACGGATGACAGGTTAAGAGCCACTGAGAGTTGCAGAGAAAAGCGAAAGGAGTCAAAGGGCAGAAGGTCCAAGAGGAGGTGAGCTGAGTAGCTGGAGAGCAAAGTTAAAAGTGGTGGAAACAGGAGGAGAGATGGCCCTGCTCAAAGGAGCGTACAATCTAAAGGGAAGGGTAGACAGGCTGAAAGACACAAGGGTGAAAAGGAGAAACGGGTGAAACGGAGAAAGAGTCATGGAAAGGGGAAGAAGGGATGAGAGGGAGAGGTAGAGAAAGTGGAGCGGCGAGAAAGAAAGATGAGCCAAGCTGCTGCATTTAGTGCAGATCGAAGAGGAGCGAGATGAAAATAGGGGAGGCAAATAATGAGAAGCTTGCAGTAGTCCAAGCGGGAGATAATCAGAGAGTGGATGAGAGATTTGGTGGCATCCTGGGAGAGGAAGGGCCGAATGCGTGCAATATTACGTAACTGGCAGGATTTGGCAAGAGAGTAAATGTGAGGGGCAAAGGAGAGAGAGGCGTTGAGGATGACACCCAGGCAGCTAATTTGGGGAACAGGAGAGTTAGAGGAATTGTCGACAGTGATAGAGAGGTCGGATGGGGAGGAGGAGGTTCGAGAAGGAGGAAAGACAATGAGTTTGGTGTTAGCAAGAATGGATTTATGAAATCTAGAGGACAATCAGGAGGAGAAGGCAGAGAGGCAGGCAGACATCCTAGAGAGGAGGGAGGGAGAGAGTTCAGGAGATGATAGGTAGAGTTGCGTGTCGTCAGCATAAAGGTGGTACTTGAGGCTGAAAGAGCTAATGGGTTCACTCAGGGAGGAGGTGTACAGCAAAAAGAGTAAGGGTCCAAGAACAGAGCCCTGTGGGACCACAACTGGAAGGGTGGAAGAGTGAGAGAGAGACCCAGAGGTGGAAACAGAGAAGGAATGGTCGGCAAGGTAAAAGGTGAACCAGGAAAGGATGGTGCTGGAGAGACCAATGGACTGGAGGGTGGTCAACGGTTTCAAAGGCCGCTGAAAGGTCCAGGAGGATCAAAAGTGAGAAATGGCCCCTGGCTTTAGCCGAGAGAAGATCGTTGGTAACTTTAGCCAGGACAGTTTCAGTGGAGTGGAGGGGGCGTAAACCAGACTGGAGAGGATCAAGGAGGGAGTGTTCAGAAAGGTAAGTGGTGAGACGATTGCAGATGAGCCTTTCAAGTATTTTGGAGGCAAAAGAGAGAAGAGAAATGGAGCGGTAGTTAGAGAGTGAAGTGGGGTCAAGATTAGGTTTCTTTAGAATGGGTGAGACAAGAGCATGTTTAAAAGAAGAGGGGAAGAGGGTCTTTTCACCTTGTGCAAAAAAAGCTTTCATAGTGATTCCAATCTCTAAATATTAAAGTCCTTAAATATTATCAGTAGATTAACCTCTCTGCAGAAAACAACTTTATCCCATTACTAGCATGGTAGCTATATCTCGGTATTGATATATTCTGCAGAAAAACAAAATGTCAAACCTGGACCAACTGTGTTCTACTTAGCTTAAAGCCACATTGCAATAGAGGTCATTGGAGAAAATTAAAAAAGCAGCATTATGTCGATATCTAGAGAGTCATAGCCAATTGATTGAATGGTGTCAGAGCTTGCCAATAATGGGCCAATTTAGACATTAATCCTCAGTTTTCTCCCAGAAACTGGAAAATGCTGAGGTAATTAATAGGACAGCTGGATAAATCCATTATGAATACACATCTATTATTTTTTACAGTTACTCTTCCAAAGCTATACATCCTTATTCTCAATAATTGGTAAAATATAAAAGCTTCAAAGAGCATCTGCAATATTATTAAATATGTACTCCAACAGTCTTCAAAATGTGACAATAAAAAACAAGTTAATGTCTCCCATAAGGACCACATTGGTGGAACATAATCGCAATAAACTCAATGGGAGCAGTGACAATGGAAGTAGAATAGAAGAGGAGACAATGGCAATAGGCAAGTGGAGCATACAGTGGGAAAAAAAGGGGCTCATAAAAGGGAAGACACATACAGATAAGAGAAGAGGAAACAGACAAAGGGTTAGAAGACAAGTAACTAGAAGATAATGCAAGGGCCAATAAGAGCATACAAGTGTAGCACGCAAGGGTAACAAACAAGGGGAGCATATGAGAAACAAGGGAAGACAAGAGGACAGACAAGAGATAAGTGGAGCAGACAAGAGACAAGGGAGACAAACAATGGGCATATACAAAGAGACAAGACTAGCAGGTAAGAGCTAAGGGAAACAAACAATGGGAACACAAAAGAGACAAATTAGCATGCAAGCAGAGCCTGATTAAGGGTTCAGGCCACCCTAGGCTAAAATGTTGTTAGCTCGACCTCCCCTTCCAAGGCAGGCTAAAGATCAAAAACTCATCTTTAATTTAAAATTTAGCTTCCTTCACCCCACACTAATGCTTATGCTTGCATGTTTCCGAAACTCAGCACCACTTGGCTTTTTAAATAGGTCATGGCAATCTTTCTCACTCATTTTGCTTTCAGTAAAATCAGAACTGTATAGTGGAACAGAGGTGTGAATGAGCGCTACCGAGAGTGAAAGCATGAAGGTGGAGGGGGGAAAAGGGGGCAAAAGCTGTCGCGCATTTCTCTACCCTTGTCTCTCCAACTCACTTATCCTCAAGCGCCCAACCGAGGATAATGCATTGTTTGTAGTCCTTAACATGGGAATACGTCAAGATTAAAACTTTACTACATTTGTCTTTCACGTTTTCTTTTTGCTTTGATGAACAACAGTTCTGTTGCATTTTAAAATCAATTTCAGTTTCTACCTCTCTCTGTCACTCTTGTGCTACCCCAGTGATTTTTTTGGGCAAGTTAGCAATGATTTGAAAAATTGCTGCTTCATATATTTGAGGACAGCGGTTTGTAGAGTGGCAAATTTGGTTACATCAGTTTACTGGCAATTTGCTATCAACTCGCTCTTTCATACATCGGGGGGTTCAAAATCGCCCGAGAAAATTGCTTAAAAAGGCATATTGCAGCTCGATACATTTACCCCTTAGTCTCAACTAAGCGCGGAGAGGCGTAACGGGTGAGGGAAGGGGCAGGCTGATCTGGCCCCAGTACAGTAAGGCTGTGTTCACCCACTTTACATGCTATGGTCCTTATGTAGAGTTGTATGCAATCTGCGCTTAAAACATTAATGTAAATTGCGTCCTTTTAAACTATGTACTTTACTCTAGCTTCAGAGCCGCGCATATCTTAAGAAATGAGCAACTCTGCATAGTATATTTTAGTAAAATAAAATGAAAGCATATGTAACACTTTAAGCTTATCATGCACTATGTGCCATAAGCGTGTGGACCCCTGAAATTGTCAACACCAGCCTGAGCTGGTGGCACTATAGCAGGGAAACCTGCAGCATGGGGTCCCCCTGCCATAGTGCCGCAAGACTAGCTCTATCAAGAGCTCCCGTTTAAAATGAGCTCTTGGTGGCAGTGCAGGAACATTTATAACCAGGGGTTTCTCATGCTCGGATATCAGAAATAATCTTAATATACGTGTGGCTCTGAATACAGACTAAAGTACATAGTTTAAAATAAACTTAATTTACGCTTACGTTTTTAGCGTAAATGGCGTCCAAATCGAAATAAGTGCCAATAGTCAATAATGATAGACAAGAAGGGAACAAAACTCAATGGGAAACACAAAAAGCTGGAGAGCCCCTACCACACTGGAAAATATAGGGAAGGTTAAAACAAAGGACAAAGTCTGTGTTATGCCTTTTATGTCTGTGTGTTTTATTTGTGTCATGGGTGTTATGAACTCTGGTTCGGATTTTACACTCTAGTCAGCTGGGATTTAGCTGCATCATTCACGGTGAATATAAAATACTGTAAAAACATTTGGAATACTTACCCTGTGATAGTCATGTGCAAATCATCCTCAATATATTTTCACTTTCATTATAAAGAAGCAGTGATGTACAAAATTAATGTAATTAATTTCATAGACAGCTACGATCCACAAATGTGCAAAGCTTAAACATAAACTATAATTATGTTGTGTCTACACAGCAATAATTTCTAAGCTTCATAAATCACTACTGCCAGCCCATCAAGTACTACACGATAATGAACTGAAAGGCTAGCACAATTTGTATTCTTATACATGCTAAAGTATCACTCATATAACTTAAAACATTGTAATAAATATATATATATATATATATATATATATATATATATATAATATTATTATTAACACAATTAATTATACAGGTTGTAAAGGTAGTTCTAACTAACCAAGGAATCTGTTTAATGTGTATATATCCATCCACAGGTAAGGAATAAATTCCTCCCCACCTCATCATGCAGGAGAAATGTACTTAATCATGCTTTCATTTTAAACAGAGCTGTCAAAGTAAGCTTAATCATTTTAAAACATCACAATGACCTGTTCAAGTGTTCTTAATGTTGTACAAAAGAGAGTTACAATTATCCTACATTTGTTACCAAATGTTTTAAGATATATTTATCACTTAGGAAATTTAAGGGATTATAAGTAAAAATAACAAATATGTTAAACTTCTGAAAATACAAAGAATGGGCCTGATTCAAGTCCGAACGTGAGCGTAGTTTTGACCATATTTAAATTCAAGCGGATCTCAAGATACGTTTTCATTTGAATCTCACAATTCAAATATACTACATATATATATATATATATATATATATATATATATATATATATATATATATATTATAAAATAAATGAACAACTCTCAACAGTATACTCATTAACAAAAATAGAGATTTAAAAAAATATATGCTACGTAAATGAACGTATGTCCAAACATGAATCAGGCCCAATGTGTTCTACCCTTGTGGTAGATGAAAGTATTTGATGCAGAACAGACAAGTGGAAAATGGTAGAAGGAGGTTACATTGCATATTCACCCTGTGGCAGGTGGCTGGATCTCAAACACTGGTGGATGCATGTCTATCAACTGGCCCAGGAGGACACGGGCTGTTTCTTGAGGATCGTAGGGCTTGTCATAGTTCTGGGAAAAAAAATATTATATGTTTTTGTGTTGGTTAGCAAGAGAGTGATTTATGTTTTGCATATATTTGACTTCTGCAGTTGTTAATTATTTGCTCTTTATTTCCCATTTTCTAGGTAATATGTAAATTCAAATATAAATTACAAATGGTTTAAAAAAAATGTGAACAATGGTTACGTTAAGTCTGCATCTGAAATCAAATGAGAAAACAATGCATAGAATTTTACAACAAAAATCTAATGTGCTATATGTGTAACTGCAATTTCTCAATACAAATGTAGTAATATCTGTCAAAAAGTCACAGATATATAAAGATACAAAGATGTGCCATATTACTTTGCCAACAATTCTCTTTTAACAATTTTGCATTGTGTTCCTTTATTTCCTCCGCTGTATTCACACAGCATGTACACATGCAATCATCTAGTTTATCGTGGCCAAATAATCCTTTGGACTAAGCAACAATACCAAATCTGCCAAGAGTCCTTCCTGAATGAGAAGGTTCTCAGTTTGCAGTGTGATCAGGTGTCCCTTTCATTGACATTCTCAGAACAGCAGTTTTCAGGGAGGTTGGCGGCTTGAGGAGCTCATATTTTTACAGCCCATGCTGTATGCAAACTAGGTTTTACCAGTCTATGCAAGCATGTTATTGGGACTCTACTCATGTATACAAATGAGATCAATCCACGCAGGTTGACGCAATGAAAACATAAAAACTAAACAATTTATTTTCACATTGGCAAAGAGCAGAGAAAAGCCTCTTCAATATATTGTTTCTAGAATTGAACTGAGATTGTATTCTTGTGCCAAGGATACATGGCCTCGTTCTGCTGCTAGTCTGATCTCACTGGGGAATATATTAGTCTAAGAAGACTTTGTAAAACATACTTTGTCCTTGATACAGGATTATCCATTCTAACCCTGCCTTGCACTTATTGGTGTTCCTGCGTAAGGTGATGATGTTAGATCACCTACCTTGGAGTCGAGGAAGGATTGAGCGGCCAGCAGCTCGTTAGTTTTCTGCTCAATAATGCCAAGGTACTGCATTATGTTTGCCTCACGAATACTAGATGAAGAGCCCAACATTTCGTCCAGGACAGAGCGGTCACAATTTATCTTCTTGAACAAAGTATCAACTCCTAATGAATAAGAATAAGAGAAAGTAGAAGACGCAAGGCCAACTTATTTACACTTAAATGCATGCAGATAGCCGTGTAAACTTTGACTAATAAACTAAAATAACTCAAATAACTTGAGAAAAGTAATACGGAAAAGAATCTAAAAATTCATTTGAAAAATTTTTATATGTTGACAACACATAAAAGCAGATTATTTTAACAGTAAAAAAATAACAAAACTCAAACAACTGATAATATACATCTTCTACCAATTCATTATACAAATATTACTGCAAGAAAGGACCAAAAATCAAATGCATTACAAAAATTCCAGATTAGAAAACACCAAATGGCATATTTGTCCTGGCTATGTGGCTCACTTAAAATGGATTTACATTAGTAACTAAACCATGTACAACATAACTTGGATGCAGAAAATGATCTATTGGAAGTAATTAAGCTTTATTTTACCAAGACAACCTAATATAAAATTACTTTACATTTTTAACAAAAATGTATGCACAGCATAATCAAGCACTCCTTAATTAAAGATTAATGAGGTAATTTTAACAGCCAACCATGCGGGATATTCCTCCTTCTGTACTCAACAAGCAGACCCATATATACATACATAGATCAACTACTTTAAATACAACTGTAGACAGCTGTTTCGGTCTTGATAGATCTCATCAGTCCTACGCTATAGAAGCCATTGGTAACATATTGAGATCTATCAAGATCTTAGCGAAAAAGAATGTTAGAATGAGGTTTAACCTTTCACAGTTTATGCTCTGGGAGATACATCTGGGTGTTATAAATTAGCTCTGGGTGGGTGAATACTTTCTATTTTTAAGAAGGGTCTTACTGATTTATTTCTAGTATAGAGCCTAGGCATACTTTAGTCTACCTCACTGTAGTATGCCCTGTTCCATTCAACCACTACACAATCATTCTCAGATATAAAGCATCATAGACCTTTCAAGGTCATTACAGCAGTGAATGAGTCAAGGTAATTTAATGTATGTCTCAGCAGAGTAATTTGGAGAAGTTAAAATGAATCACATTTATAGCCAATCTTAAGCTGTTAGCAAGGTCCACATTGACTAAGCTGTAAACTGGCCCCTAGAGCTCTTATTGTGATGTGTACTCTAAGTTGTGATTTTTTTAGGGCAGGACAAACAAATGGAATGCAAGTGCTACAGTGTTTCCTATCCACCAATAATGCAGCCATTACCAGACATAATTTACTGTCTGCGTTGATCAATTGTATTTTACTAAGCAATAGCTTTTGAGCAAATCAAAGACATTGGTGTGTTCTTGCTTCAATTTGTAAGAGTCGTGATTTACTACAATGTTACTATATACACAGATTTGGATAACCCATCAGACTTTTGTAAATTGCACAAAAAAAACAACTAGCATTTGATTGGCTGCTATGGGTTCGAGCACATCTGTGAACATAGCATAGTTTTTTAAAATAAGCCTGAAAATTGTTTCCGGTAAGCATTTCTTTCAGTCTCCTTATGATATTATACTGAAAGAAATTACATAATGTCCCTTTAATGACTGCATCAACAGGTACACACAAGCAGATTCTGAAGGTCTCATACTCATCAGTTCCTACTGATCCATCCTGATCCTGATTTACAATTTACATGCCTCATAATCAGGGACAGTTGTACATTGATGCATCCCTTATTAGTAATCAGGACAAGTAGGACAACAATTCTAGTACAATGCAAATACAAAATACATATTTCAAATGTGTGTTTTACCATTCATAGCAAGAACTGCTGAAGGTCAAAAAGCTGTTTCATGCCAGTGATTTTAATGCTCCCAGTCTTTCTCTATGAATGCAAATGACTTGACTACAACACAAAAGTTATTCAAATATGTACCTTTGGCACTGTAGGGGCAGCTGCACAGACACAATATCAGCTTGCTGACATTATATTTTAAAATGTAATCTATTATTTTGAAAGGAAAAACGAGGTGGGATCTATTATTTGGAATGCTTGGAACTCTGTGTTTTTCATGAGATATATATATATATATATATATATATATATATATATATATATATATATATATATATATATGTATAATATAGTGCTCCAAATTAGGTAAGAACAAGTTAGCGTGAAATACACTTAGCAGAGCCTATCATACTACCAGCATGAAGAAACACTTTGTGATCCTGTATGTGTTATAAAATGTTGCCATAATCACACTGTCCAAATTGACTCTTTCCTCCTATGTAACCTATAAAGACGTGAGGAGAGGGTCACTTTTGCAGTATTATTACAGCAATATTATTATGATGATAGAACCATACAATACTTCTAATTTCCATTTAAAATATACTGTTTACAACATACTGATTAAATGACAACAAAAAGTTCTTACTTTTTCTTAACTTAACAAACAATGAATAATTTTAGGTACAACTTTCTAAATTAAAGATAGGACCAGGCAACCAGATATATGGTGTAACTGTCAAGAAAATAAACTTCCGTGGTTGGTCTCTGCTGTGATAAAGGGAGAAGCCAGCAGACATAGATCACCAGGGAGGGCTGAGTTGGAGGTAGAAGCACATGGAGAGGAATATTAATTAATTTGCTGCTTAATCATCTAAAAGTTAAAATGTTTTAATAACATACTGCCATAATTTATTTACAGGCACAGTCCATTTAAATTGTTATTGTGAAGGTACATTCACCTTACGACCTGGAATTATAGTGGCCAGAAACAAACACAGCATGTACCTGTTTTCAGCTGATCCAAAACTTTCATGACTCCTTTCAGCTGCTCTTGGTAGACATCTGCTTTTTTTACGGCCTCTTCTTCTTTATCTTCAATGTTCTTAAGGATTGACCGATGCTCCTGCTCCAGACATACTCCTTGTGCTTTGAATTCTTCAATCTCTCTTTTTATCTGTGAAATACAGACACTCTTCACATGCTTGTATGTTTAAACCAACGGGCTCGCTCAAAGCTACATCCCGGGGAAGGTGGATGGGTTCACAGACACTGTCATGTATTAGTGATATCTGTTTTATGACACCTTCTGTCTTTCATCTAGATTTGCCTTCCTGCATATATTCAGATTTTTTAGAGTTGCTATCACATATAAAAAAAATCTTTAGCAACAGTCAAGATAAAGTTTTCTGAATGAATAAAGTAATTAAAAGTGGTTCAGAATAATACTTAAAAAACACAATACAATAAATAAATAATGAAAAACAGAACAATTCAAGTTGTGACAATAGTTATAATGTCCTTATTTGTTTTTCTCTTTGCTCCATCTAAGGGTACATGCCAAGGTCATATGGGTATTTTTGCAATGTCCAAGCTCTATTATGTTCTTCACAACATGGCTACGAGAATGCTAATGGACAAAATAGTGATTATTGATCTTGTCTTTATATTAAGATAGATCATGGCCATGGAATAAAGAGTGAGTAGTAATTAGTTTGCTTTGTAGTTTGTCGTCCCTTGTGAATTTGCCATAACGGTCTTGTTTATCCTGGTTTACACTTACAAATTGGATAGACTTGATTAATAAGTTCTGTCTTGGTCAAGGCGTGACCACAAATTAATAAAATAGAAATATATATATGAATGAATATATATGTTTGATTTTCCCCTAACGATAAATTGCTTTCTAACATGTAAAGTTACTGAAGGCAGGGCAGGAGATAATCTGATTTACCTGTCTGATGACCAGGTATTACAGCAGGCACCTTGCTATGCACATATCCTACGTCCTGTTGAAAGGAAAAGTTTCTTGCACCTAAATAAGTTTACTGCCTCCCTAAGCTACAGGATCTTATGAGATAAGCTTGTCACCAAGTCTGTGGATTTCCATCTGATAACCCAATTTCCCTCCTGCCATAAACCTAGGATAGCAGTATAAATTAAAGTTATTGTAAAGACAGAGGGATAAAAGTGTTAGGCTGGGTACCCACTACAGAATTTTACGACCAATGTGTTATCTACAACAATTGACCAATGAATCCATAAGCATTTTAATAAGTTAGTTATTTCTTGTCGGTACTAACCTTTGAATGCTTGAGTGTGATGTGTTAACCATTTGATTGCTAGGGTGTGAAGTGTTAACCCTTTGACTACCAGAGAGGGTAGTGTGTGCTAGTGTGTAATCATTTTGCATTTGACCTAATACAATATGTGTTGGCAGTGATTATGTTGTGTATGGAGGTGAGAGAACAGTTTTGGGTGGAATTCAGCTAGATCTGTAACCTTTGTTATACGTGAGTGCAAGATTGAGTGCTGGACTCCTGTCTTAAGCTGGGTACACACTACAGAAATTTCCACCAACTTTTTATGCCGATCGATTTTATATGTGATCGATGGTCCGATCGCTCGGTCCATGGACTGCATACAAACTAGCCTTGTTTAGGACGATAAAGGGAAGTGTGGACGTCCGTTTGGCGACTTTTTACAGCCATGTTGTCGTGAGCAATGACTGTAATTTCGTACTCACTGTTGTGGATCGGTCGGAAATTTATACACACTACACACCGGAAACGAGATTGGAACGAAAATATTTAACGGTACGACCAACCAAATGAGGTGACAATCGTCCATTTGGGCAGACTTTCGACCATCTTGTCACTACACACACTGACCCAACTTTTGAACGAGCTGTCGTATATCGGCTGATTGAGCAGATTATTGGACGAAAACTGTGTAGTGTGTACCCAGCTTAACCCTTTACACATATGTCCACGTTAGTTTATGTCACGTGAGCTCGTTCCTGACAACTTCCTGTACACAGATGAGTACAAAAGTAAAGCTGAATCTTTAGCTATCTTCTTTGAGTTTTCCACATTATGGGAAAGTGTTGCACACCTCTATTTACCCAAGAATTGTATGATACTCATTTGTAGTGTGGACCTCTGCGGAAGACCATGGCGGTGTCAAAGGAGAGGAGGCATATCAAGCATGGTGCTAAAATAATAGCCAGCCTAATTATCAAACTAGACTGTGGCTATCAAACCATAAGCCAGCTGTTTAGCACTACAAAAGTCTCCAGAACAGGTCCTCACAAATAGCAGCATCACAGAGGAAGGTCCTAAACCAACAACAGTGTCTGGGGTAAGGGGGAAGCAAAACTGCCCCTGAATGTGAAAATCACTTTTATATATTGAAGACAAGAGATATTAAAAAAATTGCATGTTCTCACCTCTGCAATCTGTTCTGTCAGTCTCTCTTTATCATTATTCTGCTCATTGACATAATTAAATAAGGCAAAGTTGCGATCCTCCACTGCAATAGGACAAAAGACAAGACTATTATATTGTATGAAATCCTTGACAGGTACTTTCTCTCAAAAAAGCAAGCCATACAGTAGTCAGCAATATCCTTACACATCTGCTATATTTCCAATACTACTGCACAGCAGCAAATTGCTGTTAAACAAGTAGCAGAACCATCAAGATATATGACAGGATGAAAAATGAAATTTCACACAAATTTGTGCCTTAACCTGTTCTAACTTATATTCTCATTTAATCGCATGTTCTGCAAGTAGGAAATGTCAATGTCACTACTTTTGCAGCCATGCTGGTCTTTCAAATTAAATGAGGTTAAGAAAAGCATAACAAAGTCTAAAGTAAAGTAACCATATCTTCCACTGATCAAATTGTTGCAGGTCAACTGTAATATATCTATGACTCCATTATATTCATTTGTCTGGAAATTAAATGACAGTCATCATATGCGATACTTCACGAGTGTCATAAAGTGAAAAAAAACAGTGCTAATTGACAGGTGGCTTTAAAAATATATTAGAGAGTTTGTCTGAAAAAACAAACTCAGGAAGATAATATTTCTTCAAGTATATGTTATTAGGTACATTAAGGAACTCATTTAGAGTTATAAGCAAAGCAATAAAAAAGCAAATTTGCACCTTGGCAAAATAATGTTACACTGCAGGCAATTTAAAATATGTGGACAGTTTTAGAGTTTGGTCGGGGCATGTCCTAGCCCAACTCTAAATTGCAGTACAAAAATAAAGCTGTCCAGTATTTGTGTACTACATGCGAAAGTAGCCAGTATGCATGCAAAAAAAATGCTTTTGCAACCCCTGCATTGCAACATATTTTAACCAGGAGTAATTTTGCACCTTTATTTTGATTTGCTCCTTACTTTAAATGAAGCCCTAAGGATTAAATTACAAATTATCCATGCCACAGATAAAACTTCACTTTTCAAAATACTCTCAGAGCATGATCAGCTGCTAGACAATCTAGGCTCTTCCAAGGTCTTCCTTCTGTCTGAGTGGGGCTTGGATTCAGAGATGTAAGGGCATGGTCTGGGGGACCTGCCATCCTGGTTTGTACATCCTTGGATTATCCGGACTGGTCATGGCCTAAAGGCTGCTGGCCATGCCACTGATGCCAATCCCTCAGAACCAGTCACCTATGAGCTGTGCCGTGGATCTGTGATCAAATCTTCCCCTTTCTGCTTTCCATCCTCTTCTCTCCACCCCTTTCTTTCTACTTCCCTTTGTCTCATCTCTTTTAAATGTGGGGGTGTGGGTTATCAATGTTATGTGGTGGCTCTTTATTATATGTTTGGGGCTATTAATGTAATCTGGGTTGGTGGAGCTATTAATATATTGTAGGAGCTATTAATGCATTGTGGGATCTCTCTTAATATGAGGGCTATGAATTTAATGTTTGATCTTATTGGGGGAAATTTGCCTATTTACTAAATACAAATTCCATTAATTTGATATTGAGTCTGGTTGAAGGGAACACGGATCCATAAAAGCCTATTTATTAAAAGTGATTTGTAATAATATAAAGTCAGGGGTGATTGGGAGGAAGGAGCCTGTTTGCTAAATGTGAATGCTGTTGGGCTGGTTGGAGAGACGTAGGTCTACTTATTAAATGTGAATGATATTAATTACATTTTGGAGACCTTGACAACACCCATTGAATATGTACTTTTTATCCCCATGTCCCTTAGAGTGCTTGTCCTAGCACACATTATCACTATCTGCATTCAGTATGTGTGTTTTTTTCTTTACCCAGAACAGGTCTCTGCTCACCCCCCTATATTGTGATTGAATATCAGCCCTAATATTGGTAATATATGAGATTGTGTTATGCTATCTGTTGCACTGTAGGTGAGGTATTCATGTTAGCCCTAGAACTTCATTTTGTTTAATGATGCCAAAGAAGTAGGTCTATGTGTATTCTAGATATGTAGAAAACATACATCAATAATTAAATTACCAGGGCCTGTAGACCAGACTATTATTTAACAGAAGCTATCTTTGTTTACCTAAACCACAAGAGATCTAGCTGGTGTAGTGCCCCCTGCTGCATATCTGTTCCAAATCTAGCCAGATATTGTTATGGTGTTATGTTTGAAGCACAATGGAGTGAATAGCCAATGTTACACCATGCTGTAACCGTTTACATTGATTGTAATTATTCTGTCCTGCTAGAAGATTGCTATTTACCCACGTTACAGGCTATCAGTGAGAGACTGTAAGGTTGTGTTGTTAGCTACATCTGTAGTATCACTAGATAAGGGTTAGGAGTGTATTTACAAGCCAGACAGGGTGGCTTTCTGTGCCTGATTTAATCCACTTAAATAGGAAATGTGTAATGTATTCCTATGCCGTAAGGTTCTAAGACACAGCAGAAAACCAAACACAGCCCTACAGTCTGAGGCTATTCTGGGGCAGGGGAGGACTGGCAAATTTTAGCCTGGGGGCAAAACTCGACTCAGCAGCCTATTACGAACATTTTAAAGGAAAAAATGCAGATAGCCCAGTAACCCAACTGGGCCAGTCCCACTATGGGACTGGCCCAGGGGGACAGATACCACCATGCCACCCAGCCCAGCCTGCACCTGTTCTGGAGGTATAAGAAGGAGCAGTTCAGTGTTCAATGGATTAACAAAGATCAGGGGGGTGTAGGAAATAATGGTTCCCTACTGCTGATGGAGAACAGAGATCAGGAGGAGAACTATGAGAACTTTGTCCCTCTTCCTTTGGCTAAGTTGCCCAAGGTCTTGTGAATCTGTGCACTCACCAAAAGCAAGGTGACAGTGAAGCAGGACCGCTCCCCTGCTGGCAGTCACTGAGGATTAGCAATCCTGGGACTTATGCTAAGGAGCATAGAAGGAGCTGGTAACAAAGTGTAGCCTATAATTGGATTTCCCAGCATGGCCATAAAAGGACTGGTATCATATTGTATGTACTACCTTTGTGTCCATTGTATATACATATATACCTGTAACTAGTACTCATGTACATATGTTGGTTTTGTGCCTGCTGTTGTTGTTCCGCTGCTAAAGCTACCATTGGTTAAGTTGAATGTCTGCCTGGGTGTAAATATTTACCCACGTACAGGGGAACTCGGTAGGATGTTCAGCCCTGGGAGACACTGTTTTCTCACAGATATTGTTGGGGAAAAATGCCTACTTACTACATGTGGTTGCTATAAATTTAATGTCAAGGCTGGTTGGGTAGTAGGATGCCTGTTTTTAAACGTAAATGCTATTTATGTGGGTCTCATTGGGGGAAAGAGACATAATTATTAAACGTGAATGCTACTGAGTTTATGTTGTGGCTGGTTGGGGTGGAGGCAGACCTAGAGTATTCACTCATTACTTGGCTATCCAGGAGATGAATAATACCCATCACCTTTCCAAACAGGGCCTCAATAATCCAAGATCCAGCCAAACAGCAACAGAACTTAAGACACCAGCAGCAGCAGGTAGTCAATGCTGCAAGAACAGGTAGGAGAGAGCAGCACAGCCAGCCAACTATCTGATTCTAGTGGGACAGTGCTGGCTTGGGGGAATGTTGTTAGGTACGCTCTGTTACCCGGTGCTCTGCTCAAGAAGGGTGAATGTGCTGCTGTGCCACGACACCCCTGTTATTCTGTGCAGAGCTCCTCCAATCAGGAATTAGGACAAGCTCCTCTGACACTCATTTGACTGAGGCTGAGAGACTGACAGTAAGCTCACTGAGCAGGCATTGGCATCAGTATCTTACCGCAGTCAACTGCCAGCACTGCAGGACCAACAAAGAGAGCTGTCCGGTAGGAAACCATTGTTAATAATAACTAAATAAATAACTTGAAGGGGAAGCAGTTTGAAGTCAGATTAAGCAGACCAGTATTATGCAACTTGTTGCCCTCCAGCTGTTGGAACTACAAGCCCCAGCATGCCTGACCACTTTATAAACGGAGGTAATATAAAGTGGGAGTACAATATTTCTTTTTCTTATTTAATTATTTTGTTTTGTGAGACATGACAGTCTGTACTACACACAATTATATTTTTGTTGTTTGTCCTTTATACATTCTGCTAAATACCAAAGAGATCATTACAGTAGAGCACTTTATTGTTAACAGTGTGTTTTCTCCCAAAGTGTGATAACCTAAATCTTCTAAGACAGTTTGCTTTTTTCCCTAGGATGTTACCTTTAAAAGAGAGAAAAAAACATTGCGATAAGCCTGAGGCATCTATTCACAGGAAGAGGAATCTGCCACTTTAAATTATAAAGACAAGTAAACATATTGTAACCTTGCTTTCTGTCTGGATTTTAGAAACTTCAGGCTCTTTCAAACAAAATAAAATGTGAATATAGCTTAAAATCTGTTTTTATAAATACACACGAAGTACATGTTATGGTGTTGATGCATATATTTAAAACTAAATGCTCACTTTTTAATATAGAATGGTAAGTGTCCAAATCGTACTTTTACAAGGATATGTTTTTAAGAACCTACATTTTACATTACATGGACAGATGAGCATGCAACCTAATGTGTAATGTTTGCAAGCACAATAATTTATGTATGTGTTAAAGGACTCTCAGTAATGCATTTGCCAAATACAGCTTATAAGCTGAAGTCAAAAAGTTTTGTGATCAAATCGCAGCTGTGCATCAAAGTACAAAAAACCAGAACAGAGCTATACTGTCCTAATATATGAACATGTAATATGACCCCACATCGTACTTGTTTACTCTTTACACCACCCTTTAGGGAGCCGTGGTAGCAAATTAGGAAAAGAGGAGTTGGATAACGCTTGATGACGGAATTTGCGGAATCAAGTGGGAGGGGCATTCAAGCCTCTCCCACCCCGCAAATCTAACTCAAGATCGCCCCGCCTACTTGATGACAACAATTGCTCAGTGGCGCTCTTTACTGACTTAAGAGCTGTCATGATTATCTGAATGTGCACAGTGTTGAATAAGTTAAGAACAAAGACAATTGTATCATCATGGTAATGATACAAATTACTAATTAAAACTAAAAAAGTGATCCATACACAGGTAAACATTGTAGAAGTTACCTTACCTTTTTAGTAACTTTTTGTTTTGTTTTCCCTATGTGGGGTAACTATTTTTAAAAATATGGAAGTTTGCAGCTTTTTTGACATCCCAGGAAAGCTAAAGGTAAAACAATGTATTTCACCCAATGCTACAACATTAACAATACTTTATAGCTTTCCCCTGAATTGAAACTGCATTGGCAGTTTTTGCAAAGTTAGTAATTATTTACATATGGATATATTTCTGTATGTTCTGTATTGCATTGGTTACCAAGGCACTGAATACATGTTGATGTGCTGACATTGCTCACCTTCAATAAACCTGTTGACGAGTATGTCTAGGTTGTCCTCGCCAGTGACAGACTGAATTTGCTGGAAAGCTTGTTCGTAGGTCTCAATAGTCTCTTCCGTTGGGTCCCGCTTTTTCCTTTCCATCTCCTCTTTTTCTGAGTACAGAGCAATAGATATAGCATGTTACACAGTGCTATTACGATATATTATATAACAATCCATCCAGCTGTTGTTTAAAATCTATATATAGTAAAGACATACAAGTTGTAAAATAATCTAGATACAATCAATCAGAATAAATATAGGCCATGTGTCAATACAGAAACAATGGACACGTTAAATGATCTCCCTGTCATACGTAAATTACATGTATTTTTATGTTTTAAATATATATTAATGAATCTGAATGATAAAACACTTAAAACTCATACCAATAATTACCTGTTAGACCCATAAGTTGAACAACTCTGACACTGTAAGATTCACAAAATACTAATTCCTGCATCTTTCTATCTTGCAATATATATATATATATATATATATATATATATTTTTTTTTATTTTTTTTTAAATAGTTTATTGAATTAAAGTTAGAGTATTTTCCAATTGTCTTCTTTTTCCCACAGTCAGCTAACCATTGCCACAGCCACAGTTGACTTGCTGGTTGCTGATGATTGAGTTCCCTATGGAGTTTGTAGAATCATCAGCAGCAGCAGCAGCTATTTATATAGCGCCGTACAGAGAACTCACTCATCATCATCATCATCATTTATTTATATAGCGCCAACATATTCCGTAGCGCTTTTACAATTGGGGACAAATATAGTACACTAATAAACAAATTGGGTAAAATGGATAAAGAGGTGAGAAGGCCCTGCTCGTAAGCTTACAATCTATGGGACAATGGGAGTTTGACACATGAGGTTAAGTAATACATTTTACATTTCGGCCCAGCCAGGCTGCAAAGGTAAAAGTGACACATAAGCTAAATGATCCTTTCACACAACAATGTTGGTCAAGGGGTAGATGTCTTGTGTGAAATTGTGTAACGGGTGGTAATAGGGTAATGTAGTGAGGTTAAGAGGGTGGTTGAGGAATATTATAAGCTTGTGTGAAGAGGTGGGTTTTCAGAAAATGCTTGAAAGTTTGTAGACTAGAGGAGAGTCTTATTGTGCGAGGGAGAGAATTTCATAGAGTGGGTGCAGTCCGAAAAAAGTCCTTATAACCAGGAATGCTAGGATCTAATGAGGGTGGATGAGACGCAGATCTTGTGCAGAACGGAGTTGGCGAGTTGGAGATATTTTGAGACAAGAGAGGAGATGTATGTTGGTCAACTTTGTTGATGGCCTTGTAGGTTGGTAAAAGTATTTTATATTGGATTCGGTAGAAGACAGGCAGCCAGTGCAGAGACATACAGAGAGATTCAACAGAGGAATAACGATTTGCAAGGAAAATCAATCTTGCCGCAGCGTGCAAAATAGATTGTAGGGGTTTGAGTTTGTTACGGGGAAGACCAGTAAGGAGGGAATTGCAATAGTCAATGTGGGAGATGATGAGTGCATGGATTAAGGTTTTTGCAGTGTCTTGCGTGAGATATGTGCGAGTTCTGGAAATGTGTTTTAGATGTATGTAACATGATTTAGATATAGAGTCAATGTGGGGAACAAAGGATAGGTGTGAGTCAAGGATTACACCTAGGTAGCGAGCTTGTGGGGTGGGATTTACGGTCATGTTATCAACAGAGATAGAAATGTCAGGTATGCTCTTGTTGGTGGGTGGGAATATTATTAACTCTGTTTTAGAAAGATTACGTTTGAGTTGGCTAGAGGACATCCAAGATGAAATGGCAGAAAGACAGTCAGTTACACGGGACAACACAGATGTCGAGATATCAGGAGAGGATAGATAAATTTGGGTATCATCCGCATAGAGATGATACTGAAATCCAAAGGAACTTATTAGATTTCCAAGAGAAGCGGTGTAGATAGAGAACAGCAGAGGACCTAGCACTGAGCCTTGCGGTACTCCAACTGATAAAGGAAGCGGAGCAGAGGTGGCCCCAGAGAAATTAACAGTGAAAGAGCGATTAGAAAGGCAGGATGAGAACCAGGATAGAACAGTGTCTTGAAGACCTAGGGATTGCAGCATTTGTATGAGAAGAGAGTGGTCAACGGTATCAAATGCAACCGAGAGATCCAGGAGAATTAGTAGAGAGTAATGGCATTTAGTTTTAGCAGTGATCAGATCATTGACAACCTTAGTCAACGCAGTCTCTGTGGAGTGTTGAGAGCGAAAGTCAGACTGAAGAGGATCCAACAGGTTATTTTCGGAAAGGAAGCGTGTGAGGCAAGTGTATGCAAGTCTCTCTAGAAGCTTGGAGGGGCACGGGAGCTGAGAGATGGGACAGTAATTTGAGAGAGAGTTTGGGTCGGAATCTTGTTTTTTAGAATAGGAGTAATCACTGCATGCTTGTATAGTGATGGAAAGATGCCAGTAGAGAGCGAGAGATTACAGATTTTAGTTAGAGGTGAAATGAGCACAGGAGACAGGGATCTATCAATTTGCGAGGGAATAGGATAAAGAGGACAGGAGGTAGAGTAGGAAGATAAGAAGAGAGTAGAAACTTCCTCTTCATTTGTGGGATCAAATGAAGAGAGGGTGTCAGAGGGTAGTGGGAAGGAATTGAGCTGATTGCTTGTCGACGAAGAGGATACCATTTCTAGTCTGATCTTATCAATCTTGTCCTTGAAGTAGGAAGCAAGATCCTGGGCACTGATAGTAGATGTGATAGTAGATGGAGGGTTCACATCAGTCCCTGCCCCATTGGAGCTTAAATTCCTTACCATACACAGACAGAGAAAGAGACTAGGGTCAAATTACTAGCAGCCAATTAACCTACTAGTATATTTTTGGAGTGTGGGAGGAAACCAGAGGACCCGGAGGAAACCCACGCAAATACGGGGAGAACATACAAACTCCACACAGATAAGGCCGTGGTCAGGAATCAAACTCATGACCCCAGTGCTGTGAGGCAGAAGTGCTATCCACTAAAGTATCTAAGAATCTAAACAATTAGTCTGCTCTGGGTGTGAAGGATTTCCAATAATTACACTAGTTATAGTTTAGATTTCTAGCAAAGTGCGGCATTTGATTGGCACTGATTAATAAGCAAATCTCTGCTATGATGCAAATGACGATTACCTCTCCTGCGTCGAGCGTCCAGAACTTCTTCGCTGATGGAGCGTTCCTGAGTCTTGGTTCCCATAAACTCCTTCAATCTGCGATCGTGATCAATAACGCGCTGCAGCTCCTTGATCTCTGCCGTGTGCTGGTTTAGGTCCTTCTCAGCTTTTTCCTTCATCTGCAGCATTTTTGTTTGTGCCTCATCTCTTCAAAACAAATATTTGAGGAAGATAAAATAAGACTATAGGAGGCTTGGCTTAAGTTGGTGATTTAGAAAACAGAAATGACACAAAACAATTAACTATTGCAGAGTATATATACAAGTAAAATGGAGAACACAAAAAAGTTAGAACATTAAATATTTTTTTTTTCTTCTGCCAATGTACCTGGCATCATACGCTGCAGATGACTCGTCAATTACAGTACCAATCTCCTTTCGGGTCTGAAGCAGTTCCTAATTAAAAAAAAAAACGTGAAGTTAAATGGGCATAGTGCTGATACACTTTTTATTGTAGGGATGTCAACTTTAAAGAAAGGGAAGTGTCTGTGGCTTAGTGGTTAGCACTTCTGCCTCACAGCACTGGGGTCATGAGTTCTATTCCTGACCATGGCGTGAGGTTTGTATGTTCTCCCCGTGTTTGCGTGGGTTTCCTCTGGGTGCTCTGGTTTCCTTCAAAAACATACTGGTGGGTTAATTGGCTGCTATTAAATTGCCCTTAGTCTCTCTCAGTCTGTGTGTGTGTATGTTAGGGGAATTAGATTGTAAGCTCCAATGGGGCAGGGACTGATGTGAATGAATTTTCTGTACTGCGCAGCAGAATTTGTGGCGCTATATATATAAATAGATGATGATGATGATTTAGTTGGTGTCCTCACCTTTTCAAGTTTTCTATATAACTGATCAAAACGAGATCGCTCGATTCTCAGGATGTCAAGTTCCTCCCTCATCTTTGCATTTTTTGCCAGCTGAAGATTGAATCTGGTCAGAGCCTAATTATCACAGAGAAAAAATAAAACAAAATGGAAACATAAATTTCAGGTTCTGCAATGTCACATTACTAAGAGCATCACCATATAAACAGAGTTACCATCCGAAATTGTAGAAACATGCTAAAACACCCAACTGGTTGAAGACTCCCAACAAATAAACAATACTCAATCTATAATCCCAAATATTACACAAACATAAACATACCTCATTAACATCTAGCAATGTGGCCTGCAAATTTCAAATTTAAATTTCAAATATAATCTTAGGTTTTCTAAAATACAGAGCTAGTAATCTATTTGGTCTTAAGAAACACCCAAACGTGTGATGCTAATTGCGTTCATCAGGGCTGTGTCAAAATTTGTATTCAAAGGAAAATAATTATCTCTTGACTCCATAACTTGCAGTGTCTAAAATACGATGCAATTGATTATTCTGTGCAAATGAATAGCATATTTAAGTGTTGGGGAAACATTTATATGTATAGCACACGTTATAGATTCTCCAATAACTAGATTGTTCAGCTCCTCAGTCATCTTTTTGCTGCTATAAATAAAACAGAAACATTTTTGTTACATTATATGTAGTCAAGATATGTAATCTCCTGCAGCGGAAAGTGGAACTGGCTGATGCAGTAGATACTTAAGATCTGTTGCCTTTTAGACCACAGAGTATAAAATTGATCCAGACAGGAAAATTATTGTAGGGCTGCAAAGCCTTGCTTCTCCTGGTGGGGAAACTGAGCAGCTTGAGATCATGTTGTAGGATGAGATATTTGAGAAGCGAAAGTTGGGTATCATGGGAGGTAGGGACATTCCCAGTTTAAGGGATGGGCGCACAGAATCTTTCACCAAGCAAAACAATCTGATTTTTTACATGTGTTCAGAGGTAAGTGAGATTGAGCAGCTGCCTAAAGTTTCAAGGGGTTGCCTTTATATGAGAAATTACATTGTAATAAGGCATTCAAATATACAATAGTGGTACTTGTAAAGAAGATAATCCCAATCACACCAGGGCCATCTTAACAACATTATGGGCCCCCAGGCAAAGCAGTGCACCGGGGCCCCTAGATATAGATATATAGATGTATACAGATACAGATATAGATATAGATATATAGAGATAGAGATAGATAGATGTACTTGCTCAGTGACCCTTGTAGGTTTTTTTTGCAGGTTTTTTTCTTTTGCAAGATTATTTATTCTCATTAAGAGCCGTGCCTACGTGGCCCCCTTGCCCGTTGGGCCCACAGGCAGCTGCCCATCGTGCCCAATGGAAAAGATGGCCCTGAATCACACCCCCCATGTATTTTTATGATGTTTAAGAATTAAATGATGATCCAATGAGCAGAAATGTTTGTGAAAAATAAGATAAAACCAAACAAATTCCAATATAACAAATTCAAATGAATAAACAGTAGTGTAACAAGAAACGCTACTTATTGCTCACCCGGTCCAAACGATTCTCCAACACCTTCACATTCTTCTGAGACTGCGCATTTTGCTTTGCAGATCCCGAGGAACCTCTCACTTGCTTTCGCTGACCAGAAAGTTTTTTCTCCCAGGTTTTTATCTACAAAATAGTTTTGGTTTTAGAACACTGATCCTACATTTTAGACAGGTTGCTCTTTTTAACAGTATTAACTAATTAAATGGTGTTTATTTTCTGTGTCACTTGTCAACAGTTCTCTATTTCTACCACGCTAGTTGTTTTCACTTGACAGTAATTGTTTATACAAGATTGACTTTCACGCAGTTTTAGTTTTTATGATTTTTGTTCCTCCTCACTTGATGGAGTAGTGGGAGTCAACTAGACAGCCCTTCTATGTTGGACAGAAAGCATCACAAGCCCATGATGGATTATAGCCGATGGCTACACTTCTTGAAAGATTCTCCAGGATGTAGGCAAATTTCAGGGGTGCATTTTGAGTGGAGTGTGTTTTGGAAGTAAAGTAACTGGTGGAAAGTGATTACATGAAAGCCTTCATCCTCATTACATTGGGAAAATTGTTAGTTCTCCTTCAGTGCTAATTTATTTCAGGCTAACACAAATCATTTTTGGTACTGACTACAAAATGTAATTTCAAAGTTTATTTTACACATACTCTAAAGTGAAGGAATAGCAGATAAATAACTCCACAATTTGAGACCACTATAAAATATAACTACATAATCAAGGGTTTAATCACTTAGCCTGTACATTATATTATTTTTATTTTTTTAAAATGTTACCTCCTGCTCCAGATCAGTAATGGTTTGCTTCTCAAGAGCCAACTGCTCATCCAACTCATCCTTCTGCTCTAGCAGGGAATGCAGCTTTCCCTGACTGTTCTGGTCACGTGACTGATTGCTTCGGCTCTCTGAGATCTTTAAATTCTTCAATAGTTCATCCCTCTCTTTCTCCAGTGCACTCATCTCTGCCCTGCAGAGAGACAATTAGTATTACTGCCACTGAAAGATACAATGATTTTATAATTAGTTGGCATTTTACAAAACATAAAACAACTTCTTCACATGATGACATTTTGAGCTTTGAAGCTCTGAACCTTCTGACATTGGCTTGGAAGAGTTAGAATTTTCCTGATATATCAACTTTAGTCTGAAGTTAACTGGTACCAAGGAAAGTATCTGCCATGAATTGTATGACCTATAATATTGAGCTCTCTCAGCTCCCATGGATTCAGTTGGTGTCACTGTCATCCTGTACTACCACTGGTGGACCTTAACCTCCAATGGGCGCTTTTCAATCACTATCATTACTTCTTCAAACCTTGTGCGAATATACTTTCTACCCCAAACACACTCAGGAATGAGTGTGTTTGGGGAACATGACTGTACATGTAATGTGACAAATCAGCACAGGTACCACCGGCAGCAGTTTTTGGAGCAGCAAACTGGAGAGATTTAATTTCTGGAAAAAAACAGCCCATGTTGATATTTACTGGGGATCATAACCATTCAGTTAGGATTTTCATCATCAACAAGCTCCAGATTCAGTTGTCTTTAGCATCCTATAATCCTATGCTACCCTGCCATCTCTGTGTGACCAGTGCATGCAACCTCCATGTCTGCAGCTGCTACTCTCATACTATCCTGCCACCTCTGTGTGCACAGTGCCTTCTTTATCCATGCCCACATCTGCTGCTCCTAAGCTATCATACAATCCCCATGTGCACTGTGCCTGCTACATCCATGCCCACTGTTGCTCCTGTCATCTCTGTGTGTGCAGTTACTGTTAGGCTGACAGTCTGTTCACAAACTTACAGAACTAGTTGGCGGAGTTCTTCACCTTTAGCAGCCGCCTTTCCCATAGAGCTTTATATGCTCACCGATACTCAGATGCGCCTAGGACTTAACTCCGGATGTAGTGCAAGTTTGTAATATAGAACCATAGCGGCAGGTCAGGAGACAGAGTAGATGGCAGCGGATGGTCAGACGTAAGTCAAGGTCAGGGGTCACTAGCAAGCAGAATGGGCGGATAACATGCAAAGATTAGGGTCACAGGCTACACATTGGGGTCCAAGGTACAGACCAAAGGGTCAGGATCACAGGCAAGCAGGCAGAGTCCGAGGTACAGGCAGAAGGTCAAAACAGGAGATCCAATAGAAAAGTAGCAGAGTATCTACGGGCACTGGGAGCAACAGGAACAAGACAGGAGCAGCTCAGCAAACAGGGTAGTAAGTGCTATAACCGGCAGGGAGGCTAAGCCCTCCCTGCCTTAAATACTAGTACTGGCCAATCAGGGCTTTGCCCTGTAACAGTTCTCAGATGGGAATTGATTAAGTGGCTGGTTATTTAATCAGCCCGCAGGCTGCCCTGAGTTGCAGGGGTGTGCTGAGAGACTGCCCGGCATCCTCGGGGCCGAGGAGCAGGAAGTGACGCACCGGTCATCATGGTGACAAGCGGGATGCCAGTACAAGGGGAAAGTGAGTCGCGGCGGTGCCCGTGGCGGCTCCTGACAGTTACTACCCTTTTTTCATCCATCTGCTATTACACAAAATAATAGTCACTGTCCTTACACTTTTCCTATGAGAAACATGGCATAGAGTTTGCAGAAAATAAAACAGATCTTATTGCTGAAGCATAAATAAAACATCCACCGTTCTGCTTGTCTGAGAAAGCAGTTTAGTTTAGTATATCAATGGTAAACTAAGTCATTTCCAGCTATGCATTTATGTTTAAACAAAAATACAGTATCCATAAGTACTGACAAGGGCTTTCCTGGTGTGAAGCCCAGTTGGTTCCTTAATGACATTCTCATCTAGAGTATATGAATGCTTTTCAAAAGTATTCCAGTAAATATACCGGAGAGCTTCAATAAGTCTGGTCACAATACTCACATCAATTGCGTGCTTAGTCCATGAAACTTAAAAGAATCTTCCTACCACTAGTTTTGTCACTCTTCACATTTCTGGCAGCAGGGATGGAGCGAGTTTCATGTGCTACTTAATTGGTGCTGATGTTGCCTTTAATTTAAACTCTCACATATTCTGCTGTGCTTGCAAAGGCTGACAAGGCATGTGACAGCACACATCAGAACAAAGACAGAACATCTAGAATGTAGGGACTTGGGAAATGTAGTACAGTATCAACCAAAAACCTTGTCAGTGTTGGACTGGGGCATGAAGAGCCCACCGGGTGAATGCGATGGTAAGGGCCTATGAAAGAGTGTGTGCGTGCTGCCACTGAGGGAGCGGTGTGAGATAAAGCAGGTATTATACTTTTATGCATAATAATTTGCCCAGGAATCATGGGGGCCGCAACTTTCCACTTCTCAGACCTCCATCCTATGATGCTCAGCCTCACTAGAGTGCGTGTCTTATACTATTCTAAGATGGTACTCATTAGTTTTATTACACTGAGTAACACTTTCTTTTGCATCTTTACTAGATGTTTGTTTTTATGGTGCAATGGCTATACATTACATTAGTAAAAAAACTCTATAGAAACTTAAGATTTATACAACATATTATCTACTGCTGTGTATATTATTCACTACTATTCAGTGCATATTGCACATGTCACTTGCCCCCCTGATGAGAGTTATGTTTGTGGAAGAGAAAGTGGTAAACTTTATAGAGTGTTTTGCATCTTTTAAAAAAAAATGTTACCATCCATTTCTTGTTTTTTACCTTATTGAAAAAGGTAATGAGTCAATGTGAACTTTCCTGATAAGCCATTAATGACTTTAGAATGTAAGCTTGCGAGCAAGGTTCTCTTACCTCTCTGTCTGTATGTATTACCCAGTATTGTCTTATTAATGTTTGTTTCCAATTGGAAAGCGCTACGGAATTTGCTGGCGCTATATAAATAAATGTTGATGATGATGATGATGGCCAGTACATACAGGTATTGAGCACTTGATAAAGTACATTCTAGCAGCTATACATGTGGCCAGTCCTGCGTACAAAAAGCATGTCTGTTTTAGTTTTGTTCCCCCATAGAACTGTACAATATAAAGAATAATAATAATATAATTACTGCTAAGTCTAGCACACAAATTATCTAAAACACTGAGATCTAATCCTAAAAAACAAAAAACAAATCATCACTGCTTACAACCCATTTCCCTAAAATGAAGTGCCCCCAATTTATTCCAAGCTTTATCATTCCAGTGGTGACTCTGCCCACAGTGCATGTGATAGTGAAGGAAGCCCTTTTATTTTTCTTAACATCCTCACTAGTTGCTAGAACACATTATTCTTCCTTCTCTCCCCATTCCATCCCACCTGCCTATCTGACATAAATCACCACCACTTCTCTCTTGCTGTGGTCTGTTCTAAAAGTGACAGATTATCGCTGCTTGTCACTACCAAATCAAACTGCACACCAGAAAGAACTACTGACTCCTGCTCAGTGCAAGTGGCTTTTAAGGTCAGGGGGTTAGTGTTAACTCACATAATAGATGTAGATCATCTAAAGTGACAGCAGTGTGCCAGGTAAGTTCATGTGGAGTAATAAAATTTGCAGGACAATATGCAGCAGCATACGGTTAATTGAACACCTATATACCCTAAATGGACACACCCCAAGGCAAAGATCACATTGCTATACAGTTGGAACTGATCTAAATGATGGATATGCATATCAAGGAAAAACTACATTACACACAGATTTCAATTAGCAACAGTATAATGAAATATCAACGGGGTATTGTAATCCCATAGCATATCAAACAAGCCACATAGTGCATGTTAATTTAAGAAAAATAGCAAAATATTGCAAAAGCCCTTTGAAATTAGTAGAAGCTGCTCTCAGTAATATTATAATGTATGAATAGGATTGTGTGGTATGCACACCTGGGGGTAAATGTATGAACATGCGGGTTCTTCAACACCCGCGTGTTCAGTGATTAAATTTCAAGCGGCGCTGCATTGTAAAGGGAAACTTCCCTTTACAATGCAGCGCCGCTTGAAATTTAATCGCCGAACACGCTGAACACGTGGGTGTTGAAGAACCCGCATGTTCATACATTTACCCCCTGACGTGTGTATCTGTGCTTGGGCCAAAAAGGTCCAAGTCCTTCATATAAACAACTATACTGTATTACATGAGCGCGTGTGTGCTGAGCTCCGACTCGACAGCATATACAGTTAGTGAATTCCGGGGCACAGCATGTGCTGCCCCAGCGGCACAGACGACAGTCGCAGGGATCAGCGGTGGGTAGTGTGACCCACAGTAAGTGGCAGAGCACTGAGGTGGTGGGGGCCCATCAGGGATGTCCCCGGTGGGCCAGTCCGATCCTGTACCCAGTTGCACTTATAGGGATCAATGAAGATGTAACAAAGTAAAGTTCAGCATCACAGATATGTCAATCATTGTCCAGTTGTGATAATAGTTGCAGATGACTTCTTGGAATTGGTGCATTTTGTGACAAGCTGAACAAATAAAAAGCATCCAGTATCAGGAGGAAGAACTGAATACTACGCTGATTGCATAATAAGTAATCCCGTTCACATAAGTTATGTACATGCAGGGCCGGTGCTAGGGTCCACGGCGCCCTAGGCATTTTTAAAAAAGCGGCGTCCCCCTCCCCCCCCCGCAAAAATTGCCGCCCTCCTCCCTCCTCTCCTTACCTTGTCTCACCACTGCCGCCTCTCTGCTCCGTCTCCTCCCCTCCACTCACTGACATTAGCAAGTGGAGGGGAGGAGACGGAGCAGAGAGGCGGCGGTGGTGACAAAATAGCCTCTTCCCCCCTCCCCGTGCATCTGAATGCTGTGCGGCGGCTGTGTCAGGTATGGTCAGCGGTCGCCGCACAGTTTTAAAGTATTTTATTATTCTGTGGCGCCCTCCAGGCGCCCTCCAGAGCCCGGCGCCCTAGGCAAGTGCCTAACCTTGCCTAATGGGAGCGCCGGGCCTGTGTACATGATTTGTAAGAGGGCCACGTTAACCATATAGAAATAAGTATATGTAACGTTTCCAGCATCCACTACAACAAATAATAAGGAACTAATGGGATTGAGGTGAGAGGCTAAAAAGAGTAGCCCAGTACAGGTATGCTCTTGGTGTAAATTATAAAGCATGAGGGAAAGGATGCTTTATTTTTTTTTTAGATAAATGGGACCACAAAACAGAGACAACTAAAAGAGAAAGACCAGCCTGTAGAAAGTGTTGCAGTAGAACAGTGGTTCTCAACCTGTTTAGATTGGGCCCCAAGCATCAGCAAGTCATTGTGCTAGGACCCCGATTGTCAGTGTACAATTGTTTTTTTTTAAGAAGAGACCCAAAAACAGAGTATGGGCCCCCACTCACAGGTTGTGTGCCTCTCCACTAAAACATTCACAGAGCTACAGAAATTTGTAAAAATCAGTGCACTAGAACATTACCAAAACTATCTGGCCTGTAAAAATCATAAGCGCACTAGAACATTCATAAAGCTAGACTGACCTGTGAACTAGTATGTTTACAGAACACTGTGGCGCCTTACAGAGCAATGATAATAACAATTTACAGGGCTAGACCGACCTGTAGCAATCAGCGTACTAGAACATTCATAGCGGTAGACCATCTTGTAACCAATCAGAGCATTATAAAATTCAAAAGGGAAAATCGATACCGCAGCCGGAGTGCGGGAATGAGAAAGACCACAGAGTAGATCTAACAGGTTTCAGCTAAAGGCAAGCAGTAAAAGACAAAGAACTTTAAACATGTTACCTAATAAAAATAGCACGTAGAACTGGAAAATGTACCACTGGCAATAGCTTCACTTTCAGCTAAGAAACAACAGAAAGATTGTTCCGCTAAGTGTCCTTTTCCTTATGACAAGATGTTCCACATACAGGTGTACCTGTCAATAACACAATCTGTCAGCACTAGTGATAGAAGAAAGGTCTGCAGCACTAACATGAGGAACAGGAGGTGCAGTATGTGTAATTTGAAAGAGCGCTGTTTCTGCTGAGGGGTATATACAGCTATGTCAAAGGAAACTATTCTCTGACAGGAAAAAAAGTGATGACAGGCAGTATAAAGTATGTGGAGTGATAATAACTGCCAGTGTAACAGAATATTTCAATTTAACATGTTCCTTCTTCCATACATCCTATTTCTGGGATTTTAGAGACTGTAGAGAAAATATTGTATATATGCTTCCAAATGAGAGCATAATAAAATATTGTACCTGCAAAACTATTGATTATGCACACTAATTTTAATCATGTATGGTAAATGTAGTAATGTACGTATGATTCGCACTTGTTTTTTTACATTTTGCTAATAGTCACATGTGAATATCGACTATTTGATTCTTTCCCTATTGTCTGTGTAGCCCCAAAACTCACATTTAAAAATATTTAATTATTTATCAACCCATCCCTGTAATTTCCACAACTACTTACGTTGTATTATTTTATCCTCAGGGGTGTAGACTCTACAGAACTTAACTAGACAACACTGAAAGTTGTAAATTTAATTCTTTTGAAAGTGATTGGCAGCAGAAGATTGGATCACAGCATTAAATGCCATGGGGAGCAGCACTTGATTGGTTGAAATGTGTTATTCAAATGTGAGGATGACAAAAAAAATTTTCATGTACTCCGTAATATCTTACTCTACCATAGGACGGATTACAAAACCCATATTTAGCGAGCAATTTAGCAGTTATAAATAGTTATTGTAACTTGCTGAACTGCAATTCCTATCATTCCCCAAATATTTATGTGTGAAATCTACCACAATCCTCAGCCAAACTGCACTGTGACTTGCATGATGACTGTAGTGCAGTGGTTCCCAAACTTTTGCAGTTCGCGGCACCCTTAGAGTCTCCAAAAATTTTTAAGGCACCCCTCCAAAATAATTATTGAGCAGTCCTGTTTTAGAAGTAGTTGGTTCAAAAAATTGTAATAAGTATTTAGGTCAGGACAGAAATACTTATTTAGTTGTATGCAAAAATGCCCCCTGTGCATCCAGATACTCTGCCCTCAGGCACTCTGCCCCCTCTGCATCCAGACACACTGCCCTCTCTGCATCCAGACACACTGCCCTCTCTCACACTGCCCCCTCTGCCCACTGTCTCCCCTCCTATGCTCTGTCACGCTGTCCCCCCTCCTCTGCCCTCTCACACGCTGTCCCCTCCTCTGCCCTCTCACACGCTGTGTCCCCTCCACTGCCCTCTCTCACGCTGTGTCCCCTCCACTGCCCTCTCTCACGCTGTGTCCCCCTCCACTGCCCTCTCACACGCTGTGTCCCCCTCCACTGCCCTCTCACACGCTGTGTCCCCCTCCCCTGCTCCTCTCATGCTGTGTCCCCCTCCACTGCCCCTCTCACGCTGTGTCCCCCTCCACTGCCCCTCTCATGCTGTGTCCCCCTCCTCTGCTCTCTGTCCCCATCCTCTGCTCTCTGTCCCCCTTCTCTGCCCCGCTGTCACCCTCCGCTGCTCTCTGTCCCCCTTCTCTGCCCTGCTGTCACCATCCTCTGCCCCGCTGTCACCATCCTCTGCTCTCTGTCCCCCTCCTCTGCTCTCTGTCCCCATCCTCTGCTCTCTGTCCCCATCCTCTGCTCTCTGTCCCCATCCTCTGCTCTCTGTCCCCCTCCTCTGCTCTCTGTCCCCATCCTCTGCTCTCTGTCCCTCTCCTCTGCTCTCTGTCCCCCTCCTCTGCTCTCTGTCCCCCTCCTCTGCTCTCTGTCCCCCTCCTCTGCTCTCTGTCCCCATCCTCTGCTCTCTGTCCCCCTCCTCTGCTCTCTGTCCCCATCCTCTGCTCTCTGTCACCATCCTCTGCTCTCTGTCCCCCTTCTCTGCTCCGCGCCAGGTGCCAGCATTAAAGAAAAAAAAAAAAGAACACAGACTTACCAATCCGTCGGGCGCCGGGACCCAGCAGCCTCCTCTCTCCCGCAGCTTGTTACTGACGTCGATATTCAGTGACAGCTGCGGGAGAGAGGAGGCTGCTGGGTCCCGGCGCCCGACGGATTAGTAAGTCTCTGTGTTCTTTTTTTTTTTTTATGGCTCGCCCGCGGCACCCCAGTGACAGCGCCGCGACACCCCTGGGAGCCGCGGCGCACAGTTTGGGAAACGTTGCTGTAGTGGATAATAAAACCAAATACATAAGTCATGCATAAAAATTAGCCAATGTAAGATAAAAAAACATTAACAGTAACTGGGGTTGCATAAATCTAGCTTACATAAAAGGCCAATAAGTCTTTGCAGTAGTAAAAAAATAAATAAATAAATAAGCAAATAAGTGATCCCCACAAAAAAAAAAGCTTAACCTCGTGCTGCCAGCCTAGGCTGATACTTGCAAAATCGGGAAGACAAAAGCAGTGGGGTTCCCACCAAATATATTAGTACAAACACAAGCTTTGCCAACCAGGGCTGGTGGCACTATAGCAGGAAAACACAGATAGTGGGGTTCCCCTGCCATTATGCCAAAGGGCTAATCAATGGGGCTGGATTCCCTAGAGAGATCGAGCCTGCAAAACAACAGGTCCCCAGCAGCAGGGCCCCACAGCCTAGGCATAACCGGCCCATGCTGAAAAGCACTAGGGCCTTCCTACACCCCAGGGCTTGAGATCAGGCCATGGAAAATCCCCCAGTTATATATATGACTGTACTTCCGCTAAGAGCTCATTTGGGACAGGAGCTCTTAGCGAACTACTATAGTATCCAGGGGTGGGGTAAGAGCCTACTACTTTTCAGCACAGGCCGGTTATACCCGGGAGGTGGGGTGGGGGGGGGGGGGTGGCATTTTTTGTGGGCCCAATCTCCCTAGGGAATCCAGTCTCATGATGTCCATTCTGGAAATTGTTTGGCATTATGGCAGGGCAGAATCCATGCTGCGTGTTTCCCTGCCATAGTGCCACCTGCTCTGGCTGGCAAAGCCTTGTGCTGGTACTAGTGAATTCAGAGGGCCTCCATGCTTTTTATCCCCCCAATATTGCAAGGACCAGTCTAGGCTGGCAGAGCACTAGGGCTGGTTAAGTTGTTAAGGGGGAGGGAGGGCGCTGTTTTTTTACAAGGTCACAGTGACAGATAAGCTTAAACACTATGAGACTTTAGTAATGTAGGATACGATTTAAGCGTATTTCATGAAATGTAGGCAATTTGCATACTATTCTGAGTCGCACATATCTCTAGATTTGTATGGCTCAGATATATGTAGATTACGGGATTCAATTTACACTTAGGGGTATATTTACTAAACTGCGGGTTTGAAAAAGTGGAGATGTTGCCTATAACAACCAATCAGATTCTAGCTTTCATTTATTTAGTGCATTCTACAAAATGAAAGCTAGAATCTGATTGGTTGCTATAGGCTGTAAGTAGAAATTGCGCCCAACTCAGTATTACGCTCCGGATAGGATTAACTACCCTCAGTATTGCCAGCCTTCAATTTAATTATTATTATTATTTTTTATTTATAGGGTGCCACTAGCTATCCGTAGCGCCGTACAGGGACAGACAGAAACACGATACAGGGTGAGACAGCACGGTACAGTTAACAAAAAGCACAGTAACTCCGAAGCTCAATGTACAGCTATTTAATTTAATGACTGCAAAACAAATGTATTCTTTTCTATTTAAATAGTTATTTATTATGTCTGTTTTTACCTAATACCCAGAATACTTGCAGCTTCTTAGATCCAAGTGTACCTATTCTCCTAAAGCTTGTGCTGAAAGTTAAAGCATTTTCTTATAGATTTCCCTGTTTGGTTTTGGAAAAATTGATACGCCCATACAAATTTATATGTTCACCTTTAGCAGTCTCATTCCCAATAGAGGTAGCAGGCTAACAGATACTTGTGCTAGCTACAGGTGTTAAGGAATGAGGAATGCAAAAATCAGACAATGGTGTGATACAATTTAACGATAGTGACCACACCGACAGTGACTACACCTACATTTAAAATCCAAAGACGACACCCCGACATGGCAGAAACAGAGACTTACCATTACACAGAGACAGTAAATTGCCAACCCAAATCTGTTCCCGACAGTGGAAAATGACGTAACATGAAAACGCGACTGGGAAGTTTTAAATTTTAAAGTGGCAAAACACGGACCTGGCGTTTGGCGGTAAGGTTAACCCTAACCGTAAACCCTAACCCTAACCTACTACTTACATGAGATTATAGTAAGCCGGGTCCGTGCACTGGCGCTTTAACAGCAGTCACGTTTTAAAGTGATGTCATTTTCAAGAGTCGGGAACAGATCAGGTCGGGAATTTACTGTCTCTGTATAATGGTAAGTCGCTGTTTCTGTCGTGTTGGGTTGAAAGTCTTTGGATTTTAAATGTTGGTGTAGTCACCATCGGGAAAGTGACTGCCACCGACAACCTCAGGGTCAAGGCAAGTTTGATGTACAATAAAATCTATTCAGGAAAGGTCATACTCAGGCTAAGACTCCCTTAAACCTATTGCAGACAGAAAACTATTGCCAGGACTCAGCTTTAAGATCTAATTTTGCTTCAAAAACATGGTTTATGTGTACGAATGTCACATGCGTGCATTATGGTGCTTAAGTGCATGATGATAAACACATATGTTGCAATCCTGCACATTAGATATAGTATCCTGCTTTCAATAAATACAGTTAAATAACCGATATAACAGCAATAAGCTAATATCTAATAAATGAATCAAAGTGGTCTTAAACAAAGAACCACTACAAACATTAAGGTATTATATACTGTAGTTAAGTAAGTTTAGGATACTGAAGAGTAACAGCAGGTGGATTTATGAAAAATGCATCTTGTATATTAGTCATAGAAACAACAAATTTGTATGATATTAAGGAAACCATTGGGAAAATAGTTTACATTAAGATCTTACAGTTTGAGGGCTACCAACAGGGCCATCAGGGGTGTACGGGGGGTACTGTTGTACCGGGCCCGGGCTCACCAGGGGGCCCGGTACAACAGCTTAGCACAGACTTACCTGGGGCTCGCCGCTGGTCTCCGCTATTCTGTCTTCAGCCTGGCTGTCACCGTGACAGATCACATGATTGCAGGGGGAATGATTCCTCCACCCCTGCGATCGGATCCTGGTGCCTGGTTGTCACGGTGACAGCCAGGCTGAAGACAGAATAGCGGAGACCAGCGGCGGGCCCCAGGTAAGTATGTGATGCTCATGGGGGGGGCGCTCATGTTGGCACGGGGGCCCGTACTGGGCCCGATTTTCTCTGAAGGCGGCCCTGGCTACCAATCTATGAATCAATAGGAGGACTTGATATTTCCCCCCCTAGAGTTGTATAAGATACTATATACTATATAACCCCTTACAGATTGCCCTTAAGATCCTTTTCTTTGTTTAAAACTGACTGTATTTGCAAGCTATGCATTCCATAGGAAGTGACTACAGGAACGGACATTCCTTTGATGAACTATACGTTTCTCTTTGCAAAAATGTTTTGCTACATTCAGGAACCCATTGTATGATCTGTAATTTTGTATCCAGCATATAACCACATCACTACATTATCCAGTTTCCAAATTAACCACCCACTCCACAAACATAAGAAAACTCATCTATATTATCAAATCAACTTTCCCTTTATCCATACACCAGGTTCATTTTCAAGCTGCTTAATAATATATTGTATTTAATGCACTATGGAGCACCCCCTTCATGTGATTTATATATGATCTTTTCAGTCGATGGTTATGACAGATGAAGAGCACAGATCTGACGGTAAAACGTGTTTAGTGTGCACACATGAATCACCATGCTGATCAGGACTTTTTTTTTCCAGCCGTTGCAAAACATGTTAACAATATCGCAGCGGGTAAACTATTCTGTAGAGTGTACCCAGCCTTACTTCAATTGGTACATATGTGTATTAATCTATCAGGTCACTAAAAGGGTCAGTGATTATATTGCCAGCAATTATATAGTGATTACATAGTGATCCCCTGTAGTTAAGGGAAACTTTATGTATCTACCTGCAGTAATGTGTTGTCTCTCCTTTTCCTTCTAACTGCAAAGGAGAAGATTATTTGAAATCACTCCCTCGGTCTCATTTCTAATGTATCCTCTTAGGAAAAGATCATAGTTCTTTAGCTGGTAGCATAAAACGTATTTAAGAAAAATTATATATGTCTTGTTACAAAAAGCATAAAAGAAAGTTAATGCAATAATAATAAAGATGGTCTATTTGAATTAGCACATAAACAAAAGCTGGGTCACCAGTGAGCATGCAATGACAGCAAGCTTTAAGTAGATAAATTAAACAATACTTAACTAGAAACTTATACATGATAAACATTTTGGAGCAGAATGTATTCCTTGTGTTTCCTTTGTATTATCAAAATATATACATTTATTACCCTACATTTATGAATGTATGAATATAATGTGTATCAGGTAAAGAGACATTAAACCAAACAAACCTTATTTTGATAGTGTTATTTTAGGTCTAAACCTGCCTGTATAGTGTAATAGGTATACTCATGTCTACAAAGGTTTTTCTGTCTGCTCAAAAAGATAATATAATACATAGTAACATAGTAACATAGTTGATGAGGTTGAAAAAAAGACACCAGTCCATCAATTTCAACCTATTTAGGATCTCCTGCGATCCTGCACTTATATTTGAAATTGATCCAGAGTAATCTGTTTCAATTGTGAAAATCCCCCCAGACTCAATATTGCAGTCCTATTTTTACCCTATATCCACTACTATCCTTCATTTTAATTAACGGTCGTATCCCTGGATACACCTTTCCGCTAAAAATTTGTCTAACCCTAGAGTGAAAATATGAAGCAAGACATAACAACCAATCAATAATCAGCTGTACCTTGCAATAGATCAATGAAAGCCAATAGTTGATTTGTAGATATGTGTTGTTAGATAGTTGAAAGCTGATAGTAAGTTTCCACTATATTCCTTTAATACATTCAGAAAATATATGTTTATTTCCGACATATAGCACACTGTTTGTTACCAATATATGTATTCCATCTTTATGCTTAAAGGAACATGCATTTAACATCACTATGCTGCATTTGTTAAACAAAGGAGCAGGCATTGACAAATGAGATGAAATGCTGCATATTGTGCAAACAGGCGCATTCTCCATGACTCAATGGGTACCTGATCACATCATGTGTCCAGCTATCTGTTTAACTTTGCAAATAAACAAAATTATCTGTGCAGAATAACATGTTACTGAATATCTAATCCTACATTATACTGTAATTTCTTATTGTATCAAACTCCATGTGTGAGCAGTAGCACGACATAAATAAAACTGCAAGTGTATATAAATACATGCACATTACATGCCATCAAGCACCAAAATATGACAGAAGTGTCAGGTGTCTTGTGTGGCCGCGTGTTATCAGACAGCACACCATACTGCACTAATAACATGACATTCAGAGAAAACTCCCTGAGGCAGCAATCTGCCTGTTAAAATAAAATGTTAGTATGCAGCAGATTTATAATAATATTGAGGTAAGGTATACATACAGCTGTCTCCTGATATGTTCTTGTTTCGTAATGGTGGTCATCTGACGCTGTCCCTCTTTTAAGCGAAACATGCGTTGTAATTTGGCCAGTTCGCTGTCCGCTGCAAAACATATGCACAAGTTACAATAGAAGACGGTTTGTAGTAAAATATGTGTGGTCTGTAGCATAAGTAAAACCTTACTAGATAGACCATTTACTAGATTTACTAGATGAATGGCAGCATATAGTACCCTCTATTTATAAATAAAATGCAGAAGGCTTAGTGACACAAATTTGTAAATTTATGATAAGCCATCAGTCAAGTCATGGTGCTTATGCTAATAGATGGTCCTAACCCGAAACAATGAGAGTACCCATATTAGGTCATATATTCATCTGTTTGTAAAATTGAGCAAAGTTACCAGGAGGTATCCCAAAGTCTCCCAAAGAGTAGGCACTATAAAGACCAGCACTCCCTGTCCTCTACTGAGTTATAAAGGCCTCAGGAACAAGAAACAAAGTGGAATTTGCTGACTCCATGCACTATTTACTTAAATATTGATTGAACAACTTCCATTTTGTTTATCAGCTCTCAATTTAAAAACACATGATTATATGTCTCAAAATGGCCACTCTCACGTTTTAGGGTTAGTGCCATTTCATTAGCAGCAGCTACAGCAAGTGCTTATCATATATTTGTAAACGATTGTAACTAAACTTCTGTGTTTTGTTTATAAATAGGAGGCAGATTTATTTACTCTGTAAAGGGGACAATCATTAATCATCACTCTCCACACAGTGGGCCTGAGTCATTAAGGAAAGTAAGGCAAAAAAAGGAGTAGGGGCTAGATTTACTAAGCTGCGGGTTTGAAAAAGTGGGGATGTTGCCTATAGCAACCAATCAGATTCTAGCTGTCATTTTGTAGAAGGTACTAAATAAATGAAAGCTAGAATCTGATTGGTTGCTATAGGCAACATCCCCACTTTTTCAAACCTGCAGCTTAGTAAATCTAGCCCTAAATGTTCTCCGGGACAAACCATGTTACAATGCAATGGGTGCAAATTAGTTTATTATTTTGAGCATAGGTTAAATATTGGCTGTTTTTTTCATCTAGCACACAAATATTTGATAGCTTTGTTTCTACATTGAAATTTAAAGTTGATCTAGGATATGCCCTATCCCAACTATAAATATGTCCCCAAATTTTAAATGTACATCCCCCTCCAATGCAACATGGTTTTGCCCAGGTGCAAAGTAACTTCTTTTTTATGCTTTGCTCTCTTTAATGACTCAGACCCAGTAGCTTTAGCTAGAATTTACCTTTAGTGTAAATTTCAGGGGAAAATGAGCTTCAGTACAGAACTTCAAAGTTTAACTCTACTATATAAAATTACAGTATCTGTAAGTTCAATGCTGGCAGCAAACGATATCTTGTTAACAGACCACTGATGGCTGCAGCAATCAGCTTTGGTGAATAAAATGGTATATTTGGGTATGTCCTATTTTACTATCTTATCCTGTCTTGGCATTCCTCTAGCCATCATTGCAGTACTTTGGATCACGTTTCCCTTGTGTAGTGCAGCAGTCTATTTTTATTCCTTTTCAACTATTCCTTGCACAATTACATTATTTGTCTATTTATACTTTCATCTAATGCAGGGCTTATATCCTTTCCTCATGACACTGCCACTCCATTATTCCAAATATAATTTTTTCCCATGTGCACCCTTATCAAAATAAAACCAGGCACCAGGTAACTCCTGCCTGAAGTGCACAGATGCAGACAGAGCATGTCTATGCTGTGCAGCCCCTAGTGCCAACTCAGAACTTTGCACAATAGAACAGAGTTCCAAATGAGATATAAGCAGGAAAATACATTCCACACTATCATCACACAGGGTGACTGAAATGTGCATGGACTGCCAAGCTGCAGCACTCAGGCCCAGCAATAGGAAACCCTCAGTTATCATCGCTGTGGCCCCACAGACCACTCACCACTGCAAGCAATGCAGGCTATTACATAGTATGTGCATTGCTTACGCAGGACAATGTATTTTAGGTCTGTGAGGCTCCCTTCAGTGTGCCTTAAGTGTACCCTTCACCAACACACATTGGGGGCAGCCATTTTGTGGGTTGAACCATTATCAAATAAAGCCTATTGATTTCTTAGGAACTACTGACATCAGTGAGTCCCAAATTGCCTAATGATTCAATGATGCCACTAGTTGCCTTAAATTAATAGGTTGAAAATTGGTTAAGCCTACAAATTGGCTCTCTGTTCTGTTTGGTGGTGACAGGTTCACTTTAAATACAATAACTAAAAATTCTCAACCCTGCTATCTTTATGACATCACCATCATATGCAAAGAAACTATTGTACCTGACAATAACCTATTTGTGTATGAAATCAGGGAAGTCATGGGGAGAAAAGTGCTGTCAATTTCAAACCATCTATTCACATACTATGCTACATATTCACTAGCCATTGTTTGAGCATCTTCTATAATAGAAAATTGTATGTTGTTTTTCCTCAGCAAAATGTTTCCTATATGTTCTTGGGTTAAAGGTTCATTTGTGCCACAATAATAATGGAGTTAAGTGTTTGCATAGAACCATTATCTGAAATTGCAAGCTAGCCATCTTGAACTACTTTTATGGGTTATTTATTTATTTTAACAGGCAAGAACAGTAATTTACCTGGGCTCGGTGCCAAGTCTTCTGATGGAAAACCTATTCTGTGTTTTGTTTATATACATATTTTTTTATCACAATTTGCAGTTCCTTTTAGGGAATGGAAGACGAAAAATATTCCAGTGTAAAAGCTAAACAACTAGTCCTGTTACAATTGTACTAATTGACTGCTGTGTAAGGTTTCCCTTGCATCTTTCCTGTTTTGTGAAACAGTAGGGGGTATATTTACTAAACTGCGGGTTTGGAAAAGTGAAGATGTTGCCTACAGCAACCAATGAGATTCTAGCTGTCATTTTGTAGAATGTACTCAATAAATAATAACTAGAATCTGATTGGTTGCTATAGGCAACATCTCCACTTTTTTAAACCCGCAGTTTAGTAAACATACCCCTAAGCCTACGTGGCAGGGATACACACTTTTATTTTTCAAGAACTTTTTAAGAATTTTAATGATTAATAACATGAGCACTAGACTACAATAGGTTACTGTGTATGAGCTATATATAAGGATGTTGACATTATTATAATAAGTAATAAATTGACTGAAATAGTGTTATACTTTAGGACAGTATGAAAAAAGAGTAATACCCATTCCTTCTAAGTCCATATCGCTGCTATCAGAGCGGATGCTGGAAGCCGATCTTCTATTAGGCATTTTTAAACTAGCTTAAAAAAAGACAGAAAGAAAGAATAAAATTAATATGGTGAGCATTAATCAGAGATTAACAGCACAATGAATACATTTGGAACTAAGGATCTTTGTTCAAATTAAATAGCAGTATATTACTCCCATTGCCGGCAGCAGCATCAGTCATATCATTGCAGTTTTCAAAGCCTCACTCATGAGTAGTTAAACAAGTGACAATAATGCTATTGCTGTCTATAAAGAGGTATAACTACTCTATAATTACTTCACCATAATAGTATACATGATTTATTTAGCAGTTGCAATTCAATAATGTTTATTATTGCCTTAAAATAAATAATTCTTCCAACTTCTACTGTGCAGCTCAACAGAGACTAGCATTAAAAAAACCTAGGGTAGCCCAACTTCCTATGACCGCAGACATTTCCCCATCTAATGACCCCTTCTACTGTGTTTTCAGGGGACCTGCAGGCCTTTAGGTTAATATCAATAGATTACCAAACAACTATGCACAGTAAATCAGGACACATGCATGGTTGCAGTGCAAATAGTTAAAATACGATGCTGATGAAACAGCTTCACTCTCCTGGACACACACACATACACATACACACACAGACAGGCAGAGAGAGAGAGAGAGAGAGAGAGAGACTAAGGGGCAATTTTGATAGCAGCCAAATAACCTACCAGTATATTTTTGGAGTGTGGGAGGAAACCGGAGCACCCGGAGGAAACCCACGCAAACACGGGGAGAACATACAATTCCACACAGATAAGGCCATGGTCAGGAATTGAACTCATGACCCCAGCGCTGTGAGGCAGAAGTGCTAACCACTTAGCCACCTTAAAGCAGCTCTGTGCTTAAAGAGGAAGCCCAGTATTGAACAACCCACACTTTATGCCCAGCCACTCAGAAAGATGGCAGTGTCTGCAGTGGTGTAGATCTTTTCATTGGTTGATGGGAGGAGTTGGGAAGAGAAAGGGACGGTGCTTGCCGAATATGGAATAAACACACTGGTGCTCCTGGTGTGGTAAGGCAGTGCAAAAAAGAAGTATATTTTGCAGAAAAAGATTATTGAAATGAGATAAAGGGGACAAGTGGACACAATTTCGGGGCATTTCCTGCTGTGCAGAAGAGCATTTCACTGTACAAAAACACTAAAATGTTCCACCACCTCTGAACTGGCAAAGATCCAGTCTTTTCTTATACTTTTCACAATCACAGTTGTGTGTGCTTAAAACACACACAACTACCCTATGCATCAAAGACAATCCCGAAGTCACCTCAATCTCATGACTTATTTAAGCTATAAAAAAGACTAAAACAAGCAAAAAAAATGAAATGTTTAATTTAACAACAGTGGTGGTTGTAAAGTGGTAGGAGGTTGAACTTTAATGTGACATTTACACCTCCTGCTCTAGTTTCCTCTAACTCCACGTAATCCTAGATGCAATTCTAATTAGTAGAGTCATCTCCCCATAGAGTAGGTGTGCACCTTGAAATGTGCTTAAACCATCTATACACATCAATGGAAAACCAAAACGTTATGTGGTGCACATCTAGGGTGGCTCATAAACAGGGCCGGATTAAGGGAATGGAGGCCCCTGGGCTCACGGGGCCTCCATTCCCCCATGAGGCTCACGAGATCTCCTCAGTAAGGAGACTACAGCGCGCCAGAGAAGGACCGCAGTGAAAGTGCTCAGCAGCATTGATCGCGCCGGGGGCGCCCCCGCCCCGACTGATCAATACTGCTGCTGAGCACTTTCAAGGGCTCCCTGGATGCCATAGGCCCTGGGCTGTAGCCCAGTTAGCCCTATGGTTAATCCGGCCCTGCTCATAAATGAGGTTTTATGGTGGAATATAACTGTGAATGGTAGGCACTGGGATGTTATGCTGGAATGGAGCAAAATAGGTGTTACATAATAAATACCTAGTTCCACCTCAGATAACAACCCCCCCACCCCCTTCAACATAGAAGGAGCATGACATTAAGAGCAGGTGTAATCCAAAAGTGGACTATGTATTAAGAGACCTTGTGACATGTGGGTTTATTACTTATGTACATAATATAAACATTGCACACTGTGTGCAAATGTGGGGAACTGCTCAAGAGTCATCCAGCATTTTCCACTTCAGTTAATCCCAGGCCAACCTACCTTCAGCTGTACTGCTTTGTGAACGCACAAGAGGCAGACATACCGCCCAACCGGAAGTCCTTCAAAGCAGGACAGTCAACGAATGTTTCTGTCATTATGGGGGGTGTCGAACAATGCGAACACTCTTATAGTGCTAGCCCGCCCCTTACCCTCCTCCCCTAGCCACAAAATACCCTTTCATTGCCACACCCACCAGAGCAGCAGTGAATGGATTTATCTCTTAACATTCTGGTCCGAGTAGGACAAGGCTGTCCTGATCGTACAATGGGATAGAGTCCACAAACAGGGACTGTCCCACCTAAATCGGAACAGTTGGGAGGTATGGGCAGGGGGGTTGTAACATAACATAAGAAGCAGTCAGCGAGTAAATACAGTGCAGGAAGACAGCACTTTGCAATCAGCTAATAAACCCAAATGTCACTTGTTATCTTCAAATCTTTTTACACTGGAGGAAACAGTTTAAAAACCCTATTTTTTTTTTCTCTTATCCTTCTAAGTAACCGAGGACTGCTCTCTACTTCAGATTTCTTTCATCTATGAAATTGCTTGAGAACTGTAACACACCGAGACCCAAAGGAAGAAATCGCCCAGTAATTCTTAGTATTATTATTATTACTTAAGACCTTTTCCATGATTTCCTATCTCAACTTCTTTCAGATTTCCCTGTATACTATGTTATATTGATGCCCATGGTAGAGATTTGTTTTCACAGTTGTACAAGGAGTGGGCAGATATATTGTTAGTAATTAAAGTTATCGCCAGATATGTCATAATTTTCTATTTTATAGAATTATCCTACACAAAAGGGAAAATAATAATAATAATAATAATAATAACAATAATAATAGAATAGCACATAATTATATAAATTATGCTTCTCCCAGCATGATACTATGCTGTTAGTATTCCAGTGCACTTTTTGATTCGGTCTCCAATGTTGAAAGCACATTTTAGCATGTCCTCTGTAGAGATGTTCACTGACCCCTGTGTTTTGGTTTTGATCTGGATTAACTTCATGTTTTGGCTTTGGTTTTGACAAAACCGCGCTCGCGTTTTTTGGTTATGGTTTTGGATCCCAATTTTTTCCTAAAATCCCTATTTTTTTTTGCTAAAATCACATAATTTGGCTCTTTTTTTATCCCTACATTATTATTAACCTCAATAACATTAATTTCCAATCATTTCCAGTCAATTTTTGTCAAGTGACAAGAACACTGCTACCCTTTCTGTTTCTGTATGAGTAATGGCAGTGGAGAGTGACAAAAACACTGCTACCCCTGTTTCTGTGTGAGTAATGGTGCTGGATCTCCTGGGGAGGGAGGTACTTATGGAATCCAAAACCCGCAAGATCCGACAACGCAACAATGACATTTTGCCTCGATTCCTATCAGAGGACGCGCAAAAGTAACGAGCCGGCTCGCGAGCCTACTCGGATCCCTTAAGTTCGGGTGGGCTCAGAAAACCGGGCCTGAGCATCTCTAGTCCTCTGTGCCTCTATTCCCTATGATACCAAGGCCTGTTTAATGAAACATTACGACTGTCTTCAGAAAAGTTTTATATTTGTCATACTACGGCTTGAGAACTTTTGTTTTCCAATGCCAAGAGTTTGGGAGGAACTCAACCCTGTGCCTGCAGTTCCATAATGTTCCAGTGAGTTTCAATGTAAAAACAGTTAACTGTACAGTTAACCACCTTCAATTTCCAGGAGTTTACTCTACAAAGCCAGGCAGGGCCATCTTAACAACATTATGGGCCCCCGGGCAAAGCAGTGCACTGGGGCCCCTAGATATAAATATAGATATAGATATATAGATGTATACAGATACAGATATAGATATAGATATATAGAGATAGAGATAGATAGATGTACTTGCTCTGTGACCATTGTAGGTTTTTTTGCAGGTTTTTTTCTTTTGCAGGATTATTTATTCTCATTAAGAGCCGTGCCTATGGGGCCCCCTTGCCTGTGGGGCCCCCGGGCAGCTGACCATTGTGCCCAATGGAAAAGATGGCCCTGAAGCCAGGCCCCGGAGCATCTTGATATTGCATGTGTTGGTAAGGGTGTGCTGCTAAAAAACTGCAGGGATCCCAGGCATGTGAACCCTGTGTTTCTGCTATTTGAGGTGGATGGATTATTTTGAACATATTTTTTCTTCCTTTTTTCTTTATTTCCCTCCACACACAGAGATGCTTCCATATAAAACATTAAATCTAACACCTAAGGTAATAGCCAGATGCTCATTGATGGTAATCAGTCAATACAAGCCCCCCAAATAAGGAGCATTTGCCCAAACAAAATGTAGAGATTTAGCAATCCTGACTAGAATGTCTTCCCACCTGGAATATATACCAATGTTCATTATGGTTAAATTACTGTACGTCTCCCCTTTGACCTACTGGCAAATGGTGTAAATCAAAACTTAATACTGGCTATTCTTCTGCTTATATAATATCAACAGTACATCATCATCATCATTTATGTATTTATATAGCGCCACTAATATCACAGCACTGTACAGAGAACTCACTCACATCAGTCCCTGCCCCAATAGAGCTTGCAGTCTAAATTCCATAATAGCATACTTGCCAAAATGACGCGATTGGCCTCGCCCCGCCCCCACCCGCCCTCCAAAATGGCGTGAATCACCGAGAATCGCGTTTCTCTGTGAAACCTGGGGTGCGGGAGAAATGCCAGCTCGCCTGGGAGCCCGGGGGACTGACCTGAATTTCGGGAGTCTCCCGGACTTTCCGGGAGAGTTGGCAAGTATGCATAACAGACACACAGATGGACGGACACACACACACACACACACAGAATAGGGTCAATTAACCTACTAGTTTGTTTTTGGATTGTGGGAGGAAACTGGAGCGCCTGGAGGAAACCCACGCAAACATGGGGAGAAAATACAAACTCCATACAAATAAGGCCATGGTCGGTATCGAAGTCATGATCAATAATGCTATTTTATAAATGTAATTACATTATTTCAACCTACAATTGTTCAGATTATTTTGTTAAATATTTTGCAGTGTTTAATATACTTACTGTAATGCACATAAAGAAATAGATACAACTCCTACAAACAAGGTAATATATTACAATTATAGAGCTTGTAGAAAGCTGTGTAAGTGTTTGCACATGGAGCAGAGCCTATAATGGTGAACAGTGCGCCACAGTACATATATTTTTTGTTTTTTTGCAATAAGTCCCATTGTTTTGAGGTATTCCCGGGTAAAGGAAAATCACTGTCACATAAAAAACAATATTTATCCAAGTGGCAGTAAACTCTGCAGTCATATGAAGTCTGATTCAATTGTAACATTTTCCAAGAAACATTAATACAGCAGAAAGTACATTTAGGGCTAGATTTACTAAACTGCGGGTTTGAAAAAGTGGGGATGTTGCCTATAGCAACCAATCAGATTCTAGCTTTCATTTATTTAGTACTTTCTACAAAATGACAGCTAGAATCTGATTGGTTGCTATAGGCAACATCCCCGCTTTTTCAAACCCGCAGCTTAGTAAATCTAGCCCTTAGACTGTGACCCAGAGGTGTATTTTGCTTTTAAAAATAATTTAACATTTTCACTATTCTATCGTGACACAGACTGAGATCAACATAATGCACAATATTATTTGTATTGGGGCTATACCTTATAGCTGTACATATATCTAGATATAGATAAATATATTTATTTATTTTAATATTGCATATAGATTTAAGCAATCACAATGACTAATACCTGTCTCGTTGATCTGCTGAAGTTGAGCACAGTAATCCTGTGAGTACTATGCAGTCTGCACTTCTCTGCACGGCCCAGTGCTGACTTGTTGTCAGAGTAGTTTTGGTTGGTGACCGTATCCAGGAAGCAGCATGTGAGTGAGAGTCTCTGGGATCACATCACCAATGTCTGCATCTGGTTACCAAGCAAACACTGCTCGTCAGAAGGTAACCCAGGAAGTGAGGCCCCTGTGGCTTCAGAAAGCAGTGTGTGGTTGCTTAGTTCTCCCTCAGAACATTTTGTAACTTTCCCTGTGATGAGGTTCGGAGTGAGGTTAAAAAAACGTCTTTATTTATATCTGGAACAGTAAATGTTGGCTTTTCCTTTAATAGTTATTATTTGTTGGCTTTTTTTTTTACATACCTGCAAACACATATTAATGTTATGCAATTCTCATGTCATTGCTACTAGCTTCAGGATGAAACAAAGCAGCACTGAGTTTCTAACATTGAAAATAAATAAATTTTGTTCATTTATTTGTCTCTCAAAAAAACAATAGCTTTTGTAATTAATTTATATATTATTAAATGTTATTGGTTAATACTTAAACTGAACTACATTAAAGTTGTTCATTAATTGTTCCTTTATATCTCAAGCCTGCCATCTTGGAAACTTTTCAGTACATGATCAAGGCTCAGAAATAATTGTGCTGTAAAAATATAGGTTTAAATGATCAAGAAGTATATACAAAATGTGTCCATACATGGCAGATCTGGCCACCTGACTGGAGAGCAAAGTGGGGAGGTCTGTATAATTTAGCCACATATGTATGACTAAATAGAAAAAAATCTGTCTTTTTAATGCTTGGGCTTAAAAGACAGATCCTATGGGGAACAATTAATGCAATTTAATGCAGTCATCATTCAACCATATATTTTTTTACCAGTCTCAGTCAAAATTTGAAAATCAACATCTGTGGTTATTTTGTGCCTTTGCATTCTGCAGTTGCAATGTGTCTGTGCACTGCAAACAGACATATGGCTTCTGGCAAAACGGCATGGTCTTATCGTATTGGATGTGTCCCTTTTTTCACTATTTTTCAAATGAGCGTATTGGTTAGTATATTGAAAACAGTTTATGTGCATGGTATGGCAGAAAATAAATATTGTGCGAATGAGAGTCCAAAATCATATTGATATACAATCCAATGCTGACCAGGGGCCTGATTCATTAAGGATCTTAACTCAAGAAACTTCTTATTTGAGGTTCCTGGACATAACCATGTTACAATGCAAGGGGGGTGCAAATTAGTATTCTGTTTTGCACATAAGTTAAATGCTGCCTGTTTTTTCATGTACCACATAAATACTTGATAGCTTATTTGTACACTGAAATTTAAAGTTGATATTTGTGTGCTACATGAAAAAACAGTATTTAAATTATGTGCAAAACAGAATACTAATTTGCACCCCTTGTAACATGGTTTTGTCCATGAGACTGAAATAAAAAGTTTCTTGAGTTAAGATCCTTAATGAATCAGGCCCAAGGAGAGCTAGGCTTTTATGTAGCTTACTAAGCTTCACGTAGTCCCTATAGCCCTGTACAAAGGACCCCAAATCCTATAGTGCTAAATAGTGCACATTATAACATCACAACATTTTCATATTTTATCTGCATAGCACAATAGGTCAAAACACATTTAGAATTACATAACACTTGTTAAAATGAGTTAACTCAGATAATATGTGTCAAGAAGGATCAATTGCTCAAAATCTCAAAAAAGCCATTGGAACAGTTTGGGTTTTTTTAAAAAAAAAAAAATCATACTTAAAGTATGGCAAAAACCTTTAATATCTCTGACAACTTACTATTTAACAAGTGAATCCCACACTAAGAGAACACATTTTAAGTCAAGTTTCACAATGTGGCCTTGTGGGAAATGTGGTCTTCTTTGGGCTGCATAGTGAAATAAATATTTTTAGATTTTGTGTGCACATAAAGATGAACAGGCAAAAGAGCAGAAATATTATTTTCCTTAAAACTAGTGTACTCCCAGCAATTTACTATATCTTTTAATTAATTCAATACATCAGGGGAGGATCAGGACATAATAAAACACACCCTGGTTTATCCAATCCCCGATTCCATGAAACCAACCCCCTTTTTGTGATCCAGACATCAGAACACTTTTGCCAAAATATGGACTATTCGGAGTATATAAGCATACCAAACATCAACTCTTCCTAAATTAATATACAACTATATGGCCAGTAGTTTATATTTTATTTATGTTGTATTTATTTACTAGTCTGTCCTATTGCCAGTACCAGTTAATACACTTAGGGCTAGATTTACTAAGCTGCGGGTTTGAAAAAGTGGGGATGTTGCCTATAGCAACCAATCAGATTCTAGCTTTCATTTATTTAGTACCTTCTACAAAATGACAGCTAGAATCTGATTGGTTGCTATAGGCAACATCCCCACTTTTTCAAACCCGCAGCTTAGTAAATCTAGCCCTTAATGTCATAGATCTAAACTGCAGAGGACACTTGATGGGCAATTTATAATCCCAGTAAACAACTGGTAGTCTATTTCCTATATAGATAGGCTTAAACTTCCTAAATTAGTAAGTACTTCCATTGCCTGGGTTGTGTATGGAAATTTAAAGAGCTGCGTAAACCCATATTCTGTGTATGACCATACCTCCTGATTGTCCTGATTTAGTCTGAACTTTAGAGGACTGCCCCACCAGTCGGGACCCAATTCCTCGGACGTTGGACATGAAGGTAGTTGTTGCCGCTTTACGTTTTCAACTGCCACTGGTGAACATGGCAATTCAAACTTCTCAGGGGTTGGGGGAAGGGAGTGGGTCTGGGGATAGACTAGCGCTTCAGAAGCACTATGCCCGTACCCCAGGGACATGGTATCACTGAGCTGATTACATCAAATGCTCCCATCTTGTCACCCTTCGTTCTATACTCAATGCGGCTGCAAGACTTATCTTCCTTTCACGCCGCTCCTCCTCTGCCTCTCCACCCTGCCTTGCCTTACACTGGCTCCCTCTCCCCTACAGAATCCTTTTCAAACTCCTTGAACTCATCTAAAAGGCCCTTTCCCACTACACTGCCCCTAACATCTCCAACCTCCTCTCCATTCACACTCCCGCCTGTAACCTGCGATCGGCCAATGACCGTCGCCTCTCCTCCACTCTGATCACCTCATCCCACTCCAGAATCCAAGACGTCTCCCGGACTGCCCCCCTCCACTGAAATGACCTCCATCGCTCTATCCGTCTGTCCCCTAATCTGTGCGCCTTCAAACGAGCACTTAAAATTCATCTTTTCCTCAAAGCCTTCCAGCCATCCACCTAACCATCTCTCCATGCTTAATATCCTCCCCTCCCTCTTCCCTGTCTTCGCTCCTCTTGTGCTAATTCCCCTCTAATGTCTCCCTCCTGCGCCTGCCAGCTGTTTACCCTCCCTTTAGTATGTAAGTTCTTATGAGCAGGGCCCTCTTCCCTCCTGTCTTTACACCTTTTCTCCTCCAACTTCACTGTATTTGCTATGCTTGGAGTCTTGGTTTATTCGTTCACTGTTCGGTTCTGTTTTACCCTGTATGGTCAGTTGTCTGTATAATGTACTGCGCTGCGGATATCTTGTGGCGCCTTCTAAATAAATGATAATAATAATAAAATGCTTTATCACACATGCCCACTTTTTAGTCCTCACCCTAGAAATGTGCCTTCTCCACCTCTTTATCTCATTTCAATAATCTTGATTCACAAATTGTCGTTTAGTTTTGCACTGCACAGCAAAACTACTCATACCTGTGCACCTACACCATACTTGCTAAGAAAGCGCTCCAAGTTCTCCCATAACTTGGTGCACACATACGCTTCTCTGCATAAAACACCTTCTTGCTTATTGGAGGAGATATAGGTACACTTGCACAAATAAAGATGCACAGCACCCCTAAGATAAATGATGCCCTATCTTTCCCTTTAACACCAAGCTGCCTGTTACATCAGCTAGATTGAATCATACACAGCTAACAACTGCAGAAAAAGTAACACACAATGGAGTTTGAAGTGCAAAAGGGCAAGTTAGACCAATTCAAGGTTACATACCAGTGTCTGTTACCCAGAGCAAACAAACTAAACAATACGATTCCACACAAAACCAGACATTACTGGATTTTCTAAACAGAAAGTCACAAGTATAATGTATTAGCAAATATATATGTTTGGGCTGAATATCTTTAATGGAAGACACTTATTTGAAAGTAGAATTAACCTTTAAATACATACTTTTAATTCCTTTGACTGTTTGTAATCTTGATGTTCCTATCAATTAGTGAAGTGGGGCAGTTGGAATCAGGGGTAATTAATATAGATTTGGACTTACAAAACCACATAATTGTGGTTCCAAAGTGCAAAAGAAGTTTACAACCCATATCAGCATATAAAACTACCATTTGTGCCTGGGAACCAAAAAATATATTTTGTTACACAAGTGATTTATACCTGTTGTTGCACAAATGCACATAATGAATAGAACACTCTTTCCAGGTGCACTTTATACAGTGATCCGCAAATGACATCTGGATGTGGTGTACAATCGTGGAAAGGACCTCTATGTAGCTGACACCTTATCACGTTCTCACCTTCCGGACTGAGGTGTCCCTCATGATAGTGACCTGGATGTCCTGGAGTTTGATGTCATTCATCCAGGCACATGAAGCGAAACTGAGGAATGACCTCTGACAACGTTTTCTCTTGTTATCCTGCATATCTGGCCTTCCTCCTCCAGGGAACTGTCTTGTGACTTCAAGTCTTTCTTCGCCTTCCGTGATGAACTAACACTTTAAGATGGCATCCTCCTGCTTGGTCAGCATTTCGTCATACCCTATTCTCTTCAAGGTTTCTATGCTCTGCAGGGGCATAGTGTATTCATATTCTGGTTGGTTAGAGATAGATTATCCTCCCAGAATGACTAGTGCCACAGTCAGAAACAAAATGAAAAGACACCTTTCTGCACATGGCATACCATGCAAGCTACTTACTGACAATGCCAAGCAGTTCATGAGTGGTGAGTTCCAGACTTTCTCCAATAAATGTGTTGAAGTTTAATAATTGGATTAGGGTGGTAATCAATAATTTCTGTACACTGCAATCAGTTGCAATGCGATTAATACACAATGTAATTATTATAGCAATATTTAAATATGTTTAACAAATTTTCTATATTTTAATATAAAATATAAAGTGGTGAAGAGTCTAATTAATGTTTACAGCATTTAAATTATAGAGGGGGAGGAAGGACATATGACCAGAGGAATCAACCAATGGCACATTGAGTTCTTGGGAGGTCATGACCCATCGACCTTTGAATGTGGACCTTAATACTGTAACTGTTCATCTTTGTGATGTCACTGACTTTGGAAACCAGAGCGTTCTGAAAGAAGCTCGTGTTCGTGCTAACAGCGCAAGCTTATGCATGCCAAACTTTGCAAATAAAACCTTTGTGCTTTGGAACCACAGCAATCGCATTGGAGAATCTTTATTGCAAACAATAGATACGGATGTAACAAATGGGATATCTCACATGCCACGGGCAGTACTCACTATCCACGGTCCAATGGATTAGTAGAAAGGGCAGTAGTTTCTGTGAAGCACCTGTTAGACAAATGTTATAGAGATGATTCTGACATGTTTATGCCGCTCCTCAGTTTGAGAAATACTCCGAGAGATGAACTTCCCTCTCCTGCTCATCGCCTTCGGCACACCTGCATCATCACTCCCACCACCAAGTTCAAACTTAGACCACAAGTTGAGAACAAGATGCTCTGCAGTATTCCAGTTTGCAGCTCAAAGTCACTCATAATAAAACATCCCTAGGCAGACCGTTTGCATCCATACATCTGTCAGGTTTGACAGAGCTGTGACTGTGCATGGATTTTCCAACATGCTCAACAGCTATGTGGTGCAATTTTAGGGTGGTTTATATGAGTGCAACAAGCGTCACCTCCTAGGGGTGTGTGAGCCAACTCCTCCACCTCACCAAACACTGACTGAGGGTGTCAGAATGCCCCTCATCATGGACAATGGGTCCCCTAAAGTAACATCCACTGGGGTGCAGGACAGTTCCATGCCCCCTGCCCAATAATGAGCCTGTTCAGACACCAGACACACTACTGGGCTCTTTCTATGTCACTCGGTCTGGGAGAATGTTACTTCACCTCCCATTTTCTAAGTTAATGTTTCCTAAGTTTATGTTTGTTCTTTGTTGCACACTGTCACACTATCTTACACCTACACACTTGCTTATTGTTCTTTGGGAGAGATTTAGTTAGCTGCGCATTTTTACCGTTACTACAGTGAATTCTCTGCTTATTTTCCCTTGCACCTCTATGGTGCGCAAGGAAAAAGCAGCAGAGATTTCTTGTAAACATCCAGCGGCCGCGTTGTTCTGAGAAACATTGTGGCTAATTGAATCTCCCCCTTAATGTTGAAAAAAAAGGGATGTAGAAGGTATGCTGTATGTGAATGGTGGAAGTTTTATCATTGACACGGGCAGCATGGTGGCTTAGTGGCTAGCAATTCTGCCTCACATCACTGGGGTCATTAGTTTGATTCCCGACCATGGCCTTATCTGTGTGGAGTTTGTATGTTCTCCCCGTGTTTGCGTGGGTTTCCTCTGGGTGCTCCGGGTTTCCTCCCACATTCCAAAAACATACTAGTAGGTTAATTGGCTGCTATCAAATTGACCCTAGTCTCTCTCTGTCTGTCTGTGTGTATGTGAGGGAATTTAGACTGTAAGCTCCAATGGGGCAGGGACTGATGTGAGTGAGTTCTCTGTAAAGCACTGCGGAATTAGTAGCGCTGTATAAATAGCTGATGATGACGATTAACATCCATTTGTTATAAGGAGTGTTTTGTTACACAGGAAGTGTTTAGTTATACAGAAAAGGCCCATGCAGCTGTGTTCTTTTCAGCTAATAAAGACACACTTATGCTGCTCTCCAGAATCATGTGCTGATTTGCACACAGACCACTTTACAATATCCTGTTATCTCTGTTTGTCTCTTTTTTTTTCTCTCTCTTCAGATTAGTGAGAAAGAATTGGCATGTGTATGATTTCATCAGCATCACACGGCGGAGCCTGAGTGTGGCACAGCAACTTCGGAGTCCACTGTTCTTATTCCCCCACACCACAGATGGCAGGGAGCAGACAACATGGGTAGAGGTTAGTGGCTGTCAATAGTGCTGTAAGTTATGTTGGAAACAATAGGGGCTTATTTATCAAGAGGCCCCTAATTTCGATGATAAGCAGGATTTTTTTTTATCTCTGCTTATCGCAACTTAACAAAATATTGTAGATGCAGCTGAGTGATTGTCTGCTTTTTCAGCTTTACTAGGCCAGTCTTTGCAATGGAATTAAAAGCCCAGAAGAAAAAAAAAATAAAAGGTTAAAAAATAGATAAAAATTTATAAAAAAATGCTATATTCAAAGTATAAAGCCTTTTTTTAATGAAATTATACTGAAATGTCAATAACAAAACAGGTCTTGCTGTGCAAGCATTTGAAAACCCACCTTTAGAAATCCTGAGTTTGCCCCTGGAACTTCTCAAAATGTTTCTGTATAACTTTGCTATCTAAATATGCTTTTGTATTTAAACGAATGATATAGAAAGAACTAAAATATTTGTTCCTAATTTTCACTAACTGAGTTGTTGCTAGCAATTAGAGCACCCCATAGACCTTTCATCCAATTAGCAAGACGGGTGATAGGGAGGCGCAGGATTTCTTTGTCATCTGACTGCCATGATCAAGGGGTGCTTTTCTGGAGGTGTCAGTGTTCCTGACAAAATAATAATATACATAAAATAAAAGTTGCTAATTAGCAACCAATTAGTAGATTATTTAAATCATTATTATTCTTCCTTCAGCTGAGTAACCTGACTTTATTTTGAAATAAACATGCAAGCCAAACTTCCAAATGTCAACTTTTTAATGTTTTTTTTTGCAGTACAGGAGGATACATTTTGCTGGGGGTGGATGCATTGTGATTCCCTTTCTAGGTGATTTAGTTACAAAGGGATGGGAATCCACAATTAAACAAGACAGCTGAAGAATACAAACAACAATCTTCATCTGCTACCCCATCATTTCACTGCCTTGATCAATGTAATGTGCTGATTTTACTTATCACGCTCTCTTTTGGTTTACTTACCTTAGTCCCTAAGTCCCACTTATTTCAAACCTCTTTCTAATTTCACAATGTTTAATACACTGTCTTTGACATTATCTTTGTATTGATAACATTCTTAATCCTTCTGTATCTCTCACCATTATCTATATTGTCCCTCGACATTCCACTTCCCTCTAATTAAAACTCATGAACCTCTTTTTTTAAGTGCAATATTCTCAAACTGTTATCACCTTTTAAATCAATCTTTTTTTCTACCTGTCAATCCTTCTGCTTCTAACAGTCGGTGGTATATCACCAATTCCAGGTTTCCACTCACATCTCCCATATACTTCATTCTGAGTCTACATGTTAAAGAGATCCAGCAAAACTCAAACATATCACCTGTCACTTTCAAAATTTTAAATTGTACCCTTTGGAATGTACGCTCAGTCTATAATAAACTAAACTCCATTCATGACCTCTTCCTCTTAAACAACTTAAACATTCTAGTAATAAGAGAAACATGGCTCACACAATCAGACATTGCCTCACCTGCAGCCCTTTCACCCAGTGGTCTCCACTTCAGCCACACCTCCAGGCATGAAAGTAGACCATACTTGCCAACTCTCCCGGATTGTCCGGGAGACTCCCGCATTTTGCGAGAGTCTCCCGGACGAGTGTGGCAATCTCCCTGATAGGAAGTGGGAAAAATTCAGTTTAAACGCCGCGATTCACCCGGAATCGCAGTGTTTAGCCCCGCCCCGCTGTAAAATGACGCGATTTGCGTCATTCCGTCACGGGGGCGGGGCCAAAATGACGCGATTTCGCCGCCCAGCCCCCTGCACGCCCACGTCCCAGCCGGCATCTCCCGGAAAAAGAAATGTTGGCAAGTATGAAGTAGACAAGCAGATGGGGCTGTTCTCTTTCACGAAGATGTGCATTCAAAGTTCTCCTGCCTGTTCCTTCACTCATATTCCCAATGGTTGAAGTACATGCTAATTGGATTTTAAATCCCTTCTCTATGCATGTTGCTACGATCTGTTACCGCCTGGAACACACCAACAATTCTTTGAACATTTGTCAGAATGGTTTTCTCATTTCTTTACCTCGGAAATCCCCGCCATCATATTTGATTATCCACATTCTCTTTCTGCCAACTCTTTTGAACCTCCTCTCTCAGCCTCTAACAGTATGCTGACTTTTCTACTCATCACATGATCACTTGCAAGTTCTCCTTCACAACTTTAACCTCTTTGCATTATAACTCAAGTCAGCCTGTTCTTATTTGCAGAAACCTCAGTTCTATTAATTTTAAACAACTTTTTGTCAAGTGACTCCATCTACTCTTTTTTCTCAGCATCAACTACAACTGCTCAAAGGAGATGCACTGCTTTCAGAAACTGTCCCACAAAGAAGAACGTAATTTGCAAAAGTCTCATATTTCTGATGTCTTCCTCAAATATGCTGCTATTTTCCCACTACTACTGAAATGCCCTGGATACTGCCAAACAAATACACAGTCTTGGCCAAAAGTTTTGAGAATGACACAAGTATTGGTTTTAGCAAAGTTTGCTGCTTCAGTGTTTTTAGACCTTTTTGTCAGATGTTGCTGTGGTATACTGAAGTAAAATTACAAGCATTTCATAAGTGTCAAAGGCTTTTATTGACAATTACATTAAGTTTATGCAAATAGTCACTATTTGCAATGTTGATCCTTCGTTTTGAAGACCTCTGCAATTCGCCCTGGCATGCTGTCAATCAACTTCTGGGCCACATACTTACTGATGGCTGCCCATTCTTGCCTAATCAATGCTTGAAGTTTGTCAGAATTTGTGGGTTTTTGTTTGTCCACACGCCTCTTGAGGATTAACAGCAAGTTCTCAATGGGATTAAGGCCTGGGGTGTTTCCTGGCCATGGACCCAAAATTTCGATGTTTTGATCCCTGAGTCATTTAGTTATCACTTTTGGCTTATGGCAAGGTGCTCCATCATGCTGGAAAAGGCATTGTTCATCACCAAACTGTTCAAGGCTGGTTAGGAGAAATTGCTCTTGGAGGATGTTTTGGTACCATTCTTTTTCATGCCTGTGTTCTGTGCAAAACTGTGAGTGAGCCCACTCCCTTGGCTGAGCAGCAACCCCACACATGAATGGTCTCAGGATGCTTTACTGTTTGCATGACACAGGACTGATGGTAACTCTCACCTTTCCTTCTCCAGACAAGCATTTTTCCAGATGCCCCAAACAATCTGAAAGAGGATTAATCAGAGGAAATTACTTTACCCCAGTCTTCAGCAATCCAATCCCTGTACTTTTGCAGAATATAAATTTGTCCCTGATGTTTTTCCTGGAGAGAAGTGGCTTCTATGCTGGCCTTCTTGACACCAAGACATCCTCCAAAAGTGTTCGCCTCACTGTGCGTGCAGATGCACTCACACCTGCCTGTTGCCATTTCTGAGCAAGCTCTGCACTGGTGGTGCCCCGATCCCACAGCTGAATCAACTTTAGGAGACGGTCCTGGTGCTTGGGCGCCCTGAAGCCTTTTTCACAACTTTTGAACCTCTCTTCTTGAAGTTTTTGATAATCTGATAAATGGTTAATTTAGGTGCAATCTTATTAGCAGCAATATTCTTGCCTGTGAAGCCCTTTTTGTGCAAAGCAATGATGACTGCATATGTTTCCTTGCAGGTTACCATGGTTAACAGAGGAAGAACAATGATTTCAAGCACCATCTTCCTTTTAAAGCTTTCAGTCTGTTATTCTAACTTAATCAGCATGACTGAGTGATCTCCAGCCTTGGCCTCATCAACACGCTCACCTGTGTTAACGAGAGAATCACTGACCTGATGCTAGCTGGTCCTTTTGTGGCAGGGCTAAAATGCAGTGGAAATGTTGTTTTTGGGATAAAGTTCATTGTCATGGCAAAGAGGGACTTTGAAATTAATTGCAATTGATCACTCTTCATGACATTCTGGAGTATATGAAAATTGCCATCATAAAAACTGTGGCAGCAGACTGAAAAATGATATTTGTGTAATTCTCAAAACTTTTGGCCATGACTGTACTTCCAATCTCTTATCTCACACTAGGCTACTAACACCAAACATCTCCTTGTACATTTACAGCCCCTGCGACCACCATCATTCTTCAAAATCTTGCTTCCTACTTCAAGGCAGGGCCGGTGCTAGGGTCCACGGCGCCCTAGGCATTTTTAAAAAAGCGGCGCCCCCCCCCCCCCGCAAAAATCGCCGCCCTCCTCCCTCCTCTCCTTACCTTGTCTCACCACCGCCGCCTCTCTGCTCCGTCTCCTCCCCTCACTCACTGACACTAGTAAGTGGAGGGGTGGAGACGGAGCAGAGAGGCGGCGGTGGTGACAAAATAGCCTCTTCCCCCCTCCCCGTGCATCTGATGCTGTGCGGCGGCCGTGACAGGTATGGTCAGCGGTCGCCGCACAGTTTTAAAGTATTTTATTATTCTGTAGCGCCCTCCAGGCGCCCTCCAGAGCCCGGCGCCCTAGGCAAGTGCCTAACCTTGCCTAATGGGAGCGCCGGGCCTGCTTCAAGGACAACATTTTCTATGGGTCAACTCTTCTCCGCTTTTTCTATCCGATGTAGTCCTTTTGTGCTCATTCCTAGGTACTTTACTCTTCTTTACCACTTTTCTTGGAAACCTAATAAGCTCTTTTCAGTAACACTTTTATGTGGTGGCCCACATTACTGAATGTCTTTCTGGCATTTTATATTGGATGTTTTATAGCCACCTTAACTACAATGTTTTAAAAATTGAGCTTTTAATATTTCCACAAGCCAAAATAAGCTACTAACCTGACATCTCTATTTCTGTTGACAACCATAAAATCTACTCCTCAATCTCACTGTCACCATTGTGTTAGAACTGTTCTATCTCCGTGCTTCTAAGAAATCCCCTGAAATCTGGAGATTTCATACAAGACATGGCATAAATTACTAATTCATGCACTTATAGTCTTCCTCCTTGACTATTGCAATATCCTTCTTACTGGTCTTTACCTAACCAGACTTTCACTCCTACAATCGATTTTTAATGCCAAAGGTTCTACATAGATAAAAACTATTGTTGTTAAAATAGAATTGACACGCAAGCAATTACACACTTCTTATAATATTAGTATATAATGTTAGTGTACTAATTAGTATGATACAATAGGTTTGCAAAAATATACATTTTAGATGGATGTCAAAAATATTTAAACAAGTGGAAATGTAGCCTTTCATTGATGGCAAGGCAGGATTACCAAGTTTTGAGTCACAACATATAGATTAAAAACGCCTGCTTTAGCTGATGCAATATGAATGTTAGCTTGAGGCTGTAGTTTCTGTTTCATCTGACACAAAAGCCTATTGTTCATGTAGTAAGCAAGTTGAAGTAAATAATGCTTGTGTCATAAAACTGTCAGTACACACCAGAAACAAGATGTGGTATTATATAAAAAGATTATCCACAAAATAAGATGAGAGCAGTCCATCGAGCTGATGCGCCCTGATATTTTTGTTATTAATCTTTTCTGCACTACAACTGATTTACTTGTTGCTGGCACACTGCATGGTAGTGGGGCTAAATACATCAATTATATTTTCTGGAGGACAGGACTCTAGAGAAAGAACTAAAGTTGGACAGCAGCATTATTACACCAAGAGGTATAGTTACTAAACTGCAGGTTTGAGAAGCATGAGGTATATATATTAAATGTGAATATGAATTATTTAATGGCAGTGACGGTTGCGGGAAATAGGTATATGTATTATACGTAAATGCGATTAATTTATTGCAGGGGCTGTCTGGAGGGAGGGATTTAGGTTTATTAAATGGGAATACTATTACTTTAATGTTGGGGCTGGAGGAAGGCCTAAGTATTAATTGTGGGTCCTATTGATTTAACGCTGGGGCTGGTTGGAATTCTCTAAATGTGACCCATTATTTTTTCCAGATAGGGCCCCCAACATTCCAGGATCCAGGCAAGCCGCAACTAAAGAAACCAGCAGCCACAGGTGGTAAAAGTGACAACAACAGGTAGGACAGTCTGTCTAGTGCAGGCTTGGCTAACCTGTGGCACTCCAGGTGTTGTGAAACTGCAAGTCCCAGCATACCCTTCCAGCAATAAGCTGATATATATTTGCAAAGCATGCTGGGGCTTGTAGTTTCACAACACCTGGAGTGCCACAGGTTAGCCAAGCCTGGTCTAGTGGGACAATCCCGATTTTTAGTGACTGTTCTGCCCAATCAGGTCAGGTCAAGACTGTGTACTCTTTATATACACACTGCATTCTTTATATACTACACTATGGTGCTAGCTGTCCTTCATGGGCTGACCACTCCCCCTCTAGTGTCTGGTCTCGCCTCTATGATGGCTGGCCACACCCCCTCTAGTGTGCCCCTAGCAGATACTTGCCTACTTTTGGCAAGTTGTATCTGGGAGAGGGGCGTGTCTAGAGGGAGGGGCGGGACACGGCCAAATGCGTCATTTTGGCATAAATATGCTGTTTTGTCACAAGAGGCGGGGCCAAAATGACGCGATTCACCGCAAATCGCGTCATTTTAGTCCCGCAATTGTGGGATGTGGGAGACTTGTCAGCCCTCCCAGGAGTCCGTGAGACCGACCCGAATTACGGGAGTCTCCCGGACATTCCGGGAGAGTTGGCAAGTATGCCCTAGCGTTGTAGCCCCCAGGTGGGCCCTTCATGCCTCAGTTCGATACGGTGTAGAGGTCTGCAATGTACTGAGACCATGATGTAGAGAGGCCCAGATAGGGCCAGAATAGTGGAGGGGCCTAGGTGGTACAGAGTCCTGGATGTTCCAGATGATGCAGAGGCCTTATTAGGCACTGCCCCAGTTGGAGCTGGGGCCTAGAAGTTGCAGGGGTCATGATGGGGTCAGGGCCTAGGTAGTCTAGAAGCCTAGATGATAGCAAGGGAGGTATGACAGTGGCAGTGTAATCAAAGGGGTAAAACAACAGCAAGGCAATATTTTGACACAACAATGTTATGGAAGTGCAGTGTCTACCATAAGTGGCTGTTAAACGTAGCAGAATGCCATGTACAGTCACATAACTCATTGTAAGATAGCACTGTGGATGTTTCTGTGTATCTTGCTGCTGTCATAGTTATCATTTTTTTGCTTTGTACTCTAGAAAAGTTTTTTTACTGTATTTTAATGATGTTTCAGCAACTGCCTCAACATTACCATAATTCCATGGAATGTTGTATATTGTTTTAAATTATAAATAGATGGCAATATGGTGCAAGAATGTTACAGTCACTTTCAGTTCTTATTCTTAAAGGAAGGGGTGGCCTTGTGGTACATGTTTATACATGGTAAGTTGCACTGAGGGGAAGCCTGTCTACAAGGGTGTAACTATAGCTGAGCAGTGCATGTGACTGCCATGAGGTTCAGCAGCACAGCTGGAAAAATGTGCCTTAAAGGACAAAATTAACATGGCATAACAAATTAATCCTGTCAATTATCTGAGTTGGAAAATTATGATGATACAATGACAATATATAATTCAGACCTATGTGCCAGTTTACTAGTAATGCAATTCATACTCTGTTGATACTGACAGGTAATGAATTAGACATGCTGGAGGGGTTGACTATTACATTGCAATCTATAGTTATACCTTTACCTGTCTAAGAACACATGAAAGTTGCATGATTGGGGATATTTACACACATTATACTCACTCAGTTACACGATCTGTTTTTATTGCTCATTGTTTACAAGATTTGCACTACAGTCTAAGCAAGTGCCTATGGCAGCGGTTCCTAAAGTGTGCGCCGCGGCTCCCTGGGGTGCCGCGGTGCTGTCACAGGGATGCTGCGATCGCCCTAGCCCTAGCAATAAAAAGCGATCGCCCTAGCAATAAAAAGAAGAAAAAAAAACGTACCCATCATCCAGCGCTGGATCCTCCTCCTCACTGACTGCCGGGCGTGACGTCATCACGTCCGTCAGCCTCAGTGAGGAGCAGCAGCAGAGAGGATGTCAGGAAAGAAGTCAGCAGAAAATGAGGAAAGAAGGTAAGTAAAGAAACGGAGAGTGAAGGGGGGCACAGAGAGACACGCTGAAGGGGGACAGGGAGACACGCTGAAGGGGCACAGAGAGACACGCTGAAGGGGCACAGAGAGACGCTGAAGGCAGACAGAGAGAGACGCTGAAGGCAGACAGAGAGAGACGCTGAACGGGGACAGAGAGACACGGTGAAGGCGCACAGAGACACGCTGAAGGGGCACAGAGAGACACGCTGAAGGGGCACAGAGACACGCTGAAGGCAGACAGAGAGAGACGCTGAAGGCAGACAGAGAGAGACGCTGAACGGGGACAGAGAGAGACGCTGAAGGGGGACAGGGAGAGACGTTGAAGGGGGACAGAGCGAGACGCTGAAGGGGGACAGAGAGAGACGCTGAAGGGGGACAGAGAGACACACTGAAGGGGGACAGAGAGACACGCCGACGGAGGGGGGACAGAGAGAGACGCCGACGGAGGGGGGACAGAGAGAGACGCCGAAGGAGGGGGACACAGAGTGTGAGATGGCGAAGAGGGGGAGAGGGGGACACAGAGTGAGATGAGATGTTGAAGAGGGGGGCAGAGTAATATAGTGAAGGCGCGCAGTGATATGATGAAGGGGCACAATGTGATGGTGAAGGGGCCTAAACACATTTTACGTCATTTTTACCCAACTACTTAAAAAACGAGACTACCCGGTAACTATTTTGGCTTAGGGGTGCCTTGGAAAGATTATGGTGACCCTAAGGATGCCTCGAACTGAGAAAGCTTGGGAACCACTGGCCTATGGCCTGAAGTTATTTAGGGGCTGAAGGACTGGTTGTAAAAAGTTACATTGTACAACTGAAATTTGCTTTCTGATTGTGAGTTTTTAGATATTATTACTAGTTATGTGAAAGAAATCAAGATCTGGAGACTTCTATGAACTGTGAATAACCATATATATTTAATTAGAAATCACATACATAGTATCATACTAGGAAGGGCATTAACACTTTGCCATGCAAGTTACAGGGCACTCTGCCCCTTATGAAGAGTTACGATGATATTTATAGCTTGAAATAAGGAATAGAGAAATAACTTCAACATATGGTGAATGCACCACAGCACAATTAGATTTTGTTCAGAAAACAGTCCTCTTATCAGTACACATCCCTTTCATCTAGGTTATTACCAGTGTCTCTTCTCAGCAGTAGAAACTTAACCATCTTGAATACTGAGGTCTATTATCTGTTTACCACACATAAGATCATATATTCTATAGCACTGAATAACTTTGTATGCGTTTCATTTCATAGACCTTTAAAATACATTAATAATAGTGGGAAGATTGTTTACAAAATAAGAATAATCAATAGCTCTATAGAGATCAAACATTGAGTGAGAGCCAAGAATGCATGCACTGGTACAGCTTAGATTTCTAGAGGGTCATATAAAAGGGATTCAAAGTAAAAAACAAACTGGAAGGCGCTAATATGCAGAAGGATTTTGGTACAAGTTAAAAGTAACAATAACTCTCAATGATGAATATAAGCAATAAAACTGGTCCAAGTGGACACTACATAGAATGAGACCTGAGGTTGAAGCTCCACTAGTATTACCATAAATTATGTCAACTACACAATATAACAGCTCTGTTACACATATTAATACATGAGTATTGCTTTATTAATGCATGTTGGTGAAATAAATACATCCACATACCTCCCAACATTCCTGGGGCAAATTAGAAAGGCCCCTAATCCACCCTAACCATGTCCTTGATGTCAGGATCCTGGGCTGTTCCCACAACTGTTAACCTGTTGAACTGTTTGAATCAGTGCTGTGTGTTCGCATGGCCATACTGCAGCAAATCAGTACACAGGTGACTTGGCTCAGCAGGACCTTTCCGATTGGCTCCCTGCTTTTTATAGTGCAGTTGGCCATGTCTCTCATTGCAGACTCGGGTCGGTCTCCCGGACTCCCGGGAGAGCTGCCATTTCTCCTGCATCCCGCAATTCCATTGTTAAAATGATGCGATAAAACGTCTTTTTACTTGTGGGGGCGGGGCCAAAAATGACGCGATTCGAGGCGCCCCTCCCCAGGACGTCGCCTACTGAAAGTAGGCAAGTATGCATTACACTGACTGCTGCCTGGCATCCAGCATCTTCGCATTTAGCAGCAGTCTCATAGCAGTGCTTTCGGTTATGTCCGCTGTCAGTGTAAAGGTAAATGTACATTTTAATTATGTCTTTATGTCTTCAGGTTTTCTGTAGACATAGTCGGTGTTGGTATCCCAAGCCTCAGGATATCATACCCGAGCCACCTGGACACTGACCTTTGCCTAAGAATTGACTTTATCTACTAGCTGTTGGTGAATCCTGCTCTTGCTACTTGTTTTTGATATAGTGCCACCTGTTTATTACTCGGTATGTATATATATATATATATATATATATATATATATATATATATATATATTTATACATATACACACACATACACATACACACGTACGTACGTACGTACGTACGTACGTACGTACACACACACCTATGCACCCATTCTACCACGTGTTAAATCCAGGGGGCAACTGAGTACTGGTGAGCATATTCCGCTCTATGAGAAAGGGGGCAGTTTTAGTTGCACCCACATGTAGGCGGTTCTAGGGGATTCATTACACATCTTGATGACTGTCATTACAATGATCCCTACATGAAATGCCCAATTGTGCAAGGCCTTACCACTTTCCCACTAGTCAGTCCTACTTTTGGCTATGGGAAATTAGGACTGTCGCATGGAAACAAGGACTGTTGGGCATTATGCAGCCACTCATTCCACTGGTGCCCTCAAATAGTAGTGTTACACTTAATTATATCACTATCCTCACCTGTGTAAGAGACTTACCTGTCCTTCGCTCCTGTTCTCGATCACAGACGCTGCTCTGTCCTTCCGGGAGGGCGTTGAGCGGCTGCGATCATGCTCTGACACACTGCCTGTGTCAGAGCAACAAGTTACAGCTTGGCGTCTGGCTCTCTCTCTCTCTGTGTATTCTGTGCTGCTACCTGGTGTTCCTCCGTGTATGACCTCTGACATGTTAGACCACTGCTTCTGGATTACTCTACTGCCCGTGTTTCTGTGTATCCGACCTGGCTATTCTTACTGACTACTCTACTGCCTGTCCTCCTGTGTATCTGACCCGCTATTCATATTGACTACTCTGCTGCCTGTGCTCCTGTGTATCTGACCCAGCTATTCATACTGACTACTCTGCTGCCTGTGCCTCAGTGTATCCGAACTGGTTATTATTATTGTCCATTCTGCTGTCTGAGGATCAGTGTATCTGACTCTGCAACTCTCCTGAATGTGGTATCTCTTCAGTGTATCCGACCCGGTGTTCCATTGAGACGTGGCGGGATTCTTCGGTGTGTGCTGATCTATCTCAGCTAAATTATCCTGCCGAGCTTTACTGCTTCAGAGTCTGCTCTCCGGATCTCTCATCTACAGCCTCTCACCTATTACGTCAGGAGCCTAACCTAAGGGCCGCGAACTGCGGGCCTCCAGCAGTAAAACCCATCCTGCCTTGCGGCGGTTCTTGGTGAAGACTGGGGGGTCCGTTAGACTCCTCAGTTTACGAAGGCCTGTGATAACTCTGACTAATAGGTTGTTACGTCTCACGGGAAATTCCTGTTTATAAATATTTTACTTAAAGAATAACTCTAACAAAAAATGCATGTTTGCATTGTCACGGTCGTCTGTATTTCTTAATCCGATTTGGGATCCTTGGGCCTTGCTGGAGCAGGACAGAAACAGAACCTAGAAGCCTTGATGATCTCTCTGCACATGTAGAGTCCTCAGCGTAGCACAAGCAGCATAGGAGTATAAGGGCCAGAGTCCGTGTCTGAGTACTGGACTGGAATCCGTTGTAATAACTGACTAGAACAGTTTATGGGAACTCAATCCTGGTTCCTGTGGCCAGGCACACAAGACTGGAACCCACTTATAAGAACTCAGATAGGAAACACACGGAAACTCAGAACAGAGCGAACTGGAACTGGAGGCGGGGACTAGGAACTCAGAACCGTGACACGGAATGGCTAACTCAGGACTGTGTGGCAGACACAGACCTGGAACCCACACACAGATAAACATAACTGGAAATACGCCCTAGAGACTCAAAACCTGCTGTAGCAACAGAACAGTCGATACTGGTAAAGCCACTGCTACTGCAGAATAGATACTGGATGGTGCAAAGTTCTTACTGAGGTGAGCACTGTTGCTGAATGTAGAATATTGCAGGAAGATAAGCAGCTTGAAAGTGCAAAATACTTGCAGAATGATGAACTATGGATAATGCAGGATGCTTGGAAGAAGATATGCACTTTAGAATGCAGGATACTTGCAGTGGCGCACGCAGGGGGGGGGGTTCTGGTTCTCCAGAAACCCCTCCCCTCTGCGAACCAACGGTACTGTACAGCAGCCGCGGCGCTGTCAAAGAAGCGTCCGCAGCAGTGTAGTATAATACAGCACTGCTGCGGATGCTTCTTGACAGTGCCGCGGCTGCTCTACAATTCAGACTCGCCGAAAAGGAGCTGCTGCTGAAACAAGTGGAGCCATTGTGGCATAGAGTGATGATTGGGACAACTGTGATGGTGTGTTAGTGTGATTAATGTTATCTGGGATAAGGTATGCTTTAAAAAAGAGATGGGTTTTTAGAGAACGTCTAAGATTTGAAGACTGTAGGAAAGCCTGATTGGGTGTGGTAGGGAATTCCATAAGTGGGGAGCAACACAGGAGAAGTCTTGTAGGCGCAAGTGAGAGGTGGTTACCAGAGATAAGACAAGGCACGAGTCAGCGGGAGATCTAAGAGGGCAAGAGGGAGAGTATTTTAATATGAGATTTGAGATGTATGAAGGTGTCGTAGTGTTGAGGGCTTTGTAAGTAAGGGTGAGTAATTTGAATTGGATTCTGGAGGTCACAAAAAGCCAGTGTAGGTATTTGCAAAGTGGTGCAGCAGATATGGAGTGGTGAGAGAGGCAGGTCAATCTTGCAGCAACATTTAGGTTGGATTGAAGTGTGGATATATGGTTGTCCGGAATGCCAGGTTGCAGTAGTGAAGACGGGAGATGATGAGAGAATGGATAGAGTTTTGATAGCATGTTGAGTAAGAAAAGGGCGTATTCTGGCAATGTTTTTAAGGAATCGACAGGACTGGGAGAGAGTCTGGATTTGAGAAATAAAGCGGGGGAGCGGAGTCAAGTTTGACACTAAGGGGCATATTCAATTGTTGGCATTACATGGAAAAGTAACTCGGCGTGCGCACTATTACCGTCATTACGGTAATAAGAGGAAATAAAGCGTCATTACGGTAATAGTGCTTGTAATTACCGTTATTACGGTACCTTTCACGCTGGATTGAAATCCGGCTTAGTATTACCATAGTAACGGTAATACTTTTAACGCTGCAGGAAAATCAAACAATTGAATATGTCCCTAAGGCTGTTATTAACAGTGAGGGAGATTTGAGGGCAGGTGGTAATTCTGGCAGGAGGTAAGATAACAAGCTTTGTTTTGGATATAGAGAAGAATATTCTGCGCTTTAACCTAAGTTTGAGTAATGAGTAAAAGCTCTGACTCCATATCAACATCAAGCAGGTTTCTTTAGTTGTGGAAAGTGCTTACCGTGTAAGACATGTGGTATGAGGAGCACAAAGCCAGTCAATACTTTTCAATCCCTTACCACCAAACAAATATATACCATCAAAGATTTAATCACTTGCGACACCAAATAAGTAATTTATCTCCTTCAGTGCCCATGCCCACTGCAATATGGGGGACGTACAATTAGACCATTGAAAATAAGATTGGCCGAACATATACGTAATATCAAAAAAAGTCTACATACCCATAGTGTATCAAATCATTTTCACCTGAAACACAACAGTGATCCGTCTCTCCTCACATTTATGGCTATTTCTAGAATTAAGAGAAATTGGCGAGGTGGTAATTTCATTAAGATCATTAACAAGGAGGAGCACAGATGGATCTTCGAACTTGGTACACAGACCCCTAGAGGTCTCAATATAGATTTTGACGTATGCAGCTGTCTGTAAGACTCGATTCACACACGGCAAGGTCAGATACGCACCATTCTGGCATACCACCCAGTCCATGCCTGATCCCATTTCGAACTCGGAAGCGATACTGGGTGGGCTTGATCAGTACCCAGTGTGTGAACACTGGAGAATATCAGGTCCAGCATGGTGCGCTATCTGGAGAGTTGACCTCCCTACCCAGTGATAGAGACCAGACGCATACCTACATGTGGGTTCAGACACCACCCACATCTACAAATACTCATATCTACAGTTACGCAAATTGTAAGTCAAGTTCAGGATTTCCTACAAGCCATAAATATCAGATAATATCTTTTATTCCTCTAAGCTGCCATCATTATCCCTCCCTTCATAAATTAATGGGCATTTATGTACCTAATGACTTACTTTGTGACATTATCCCTTACAAATCAATTGGTTTGAATTATCAATAATTACATATTCACTTATCTGTATATGCTCCTCATGTCGAAACTGTATATGTATGAATTTGATTCTGAAAATATGCTTCAAATACATCCATTGTTATTTATTCATTCATCTTTTAATCCCATTCTGACATTCCTCTACTTGCACTGTAGTCTCTTTAACTACATCTTAATTACTGTGCTGTACATAATGTTTATATGTAACACTTATTCGTATGTTTTAATCAAAGTAATGTCAAGACATACGCAATTACATTTTATTTTGTGATGATTCATTCACTTGGAGCCTCAAACGGAATTTCAAGACACCATACCAATAAACATCAAGACAATGTGCAATATACTGTCAATCACTGGACATTATCGTATAAATAGCCAATCCTCCTACATACACCCATTACTGCCTTGAGAAAGTCACCTAGGTGACGAAACGCGTTGGCCTATCACAGCTACTTCCGTTTTTTCATCACTTCCGGTTAAGTGTGCGTTCCATGCTTGAACGCACGCCACCACAGCACACGGAGCTACGGTCAGACCATCCCCAACCCTGCCAACGGCATCTGCTCTCCCCTTACCATCAATTCTATCAGTGTGTCCGCTCATCATCATTACCACAGCATCGGCCACACTGGACCCCACCCGGACTATCGGAATCATATGGTATTGTGCCATCTAAGCGCAAGTATTGACTTCCTTGTACCTAATATATCACAGCTACGCTGTGCTGGACAAGTTTATTTCCCAGGACATCTCTCCACTCGGTTTGAAAATTTGTATCCTGTCCCATGGGATTTTTTCTGTTTTTCAATTATACCTGTGGGCTAAATTAGTTTGATTTATTTATCAAGCAGGGGCTGTGGGGGATTTCAGAGCTGGGCTCTGATTGGCTCCCTCTGGTATTTAAGGCAGCGAGGTCTGCAGCCTCACTGCCGGTTATAGCTTCTGTTGCCAGTCTGCTGACCTGCTCTGTGCCTTGTTCCTGTCCGTTGATTATTCTACTGACTACCCGTGTATGACCCTTTGCCTGGATTTGGACCCTGTCTGTGTTTCTCATGACCTTGACCTCTGGCTTGTCTACCGACTTTCCTGTCTGCTCGTGACCCTTGACCTCGGCTTGTTTATTGGAATTGCTATCTGCTGCCGGCCCTTGACCTCTGCTTGGACTTCACTCCGCTTGCCTGGGTTCAGACTGACCCTCTGTCAGTCTGCAACCCAGCCTGTCTCCACCATCAGGGGCTCCAGTGAACACCTGACTGGTGTTGTGCCGGCTGGAGGGGTTCCTAACAGCAACAGGAAGAGAACACGTGGCAGGGTAGCGTGTGCGTACCGGAAGGAAGTGTTGCAAAGCGAGGAGAAGGGAGCGCAAGCGTGCCGCCGCCGCCATATGCGGACGGGGGCAAAAGTACAGCCGATAACAAATATGATAAAAATAAAACAAGTAATTTATATCCTGTATTAAGTAATTTCAAAGGTAGTGTTTCTGAAGAAGATGATGATCCTACTGTTATTTTAGTCATTGCCCATGCAATTCACATACAAGAGGTATCACACCGACAAAGAAAGGGAGCAGTCCCACCAGCAGGGGCAGTGGCTGAAATTGGTGAGAGTAGCGTAGATATTAATAGACGGGGGAACATTCATTGTACTGAAATATTAATTCCAGCAATTAATCCAGAATGTAACAATTTGGTAGGTTTACATCCTGTCCGCACAATAGCAGTTCCCAATGGGAAAGCAGACAAAGATGGTGTAGTTCCCATAAAACATGTAGCAATGCATTGTCCATGGACTATATCTGAGCTGCATTCAATTTGGTCTGATTTCCCAGACCCTAGGAAAGAGTTGGCCAAATGTCAGAGATTTGTTAAAGATTTAGGTAATGCACATGAGCCAACTAATAAAGATTGGCGAGTGGTGTTGAGAGTCTGTCTTCCTCCCAATGCTGACATACAAAAGTTTATTAAGGATTGTATGTTGGAGGAAGAGAAGATCTTAACAGATGATGATAATCAGGAAAATAGTAAACGTATAATCTCACAGTTGGCCATATACTTTCCAGCGGTGGTAAACTGGAGCAAAATCTTTACTATCAAACAAAAGGATAGTGAAAATGCATCAGATTATTTTGCAAGAGCTCTGGCAGCAATGATCCAGTACACAGGGATATCAGACATAAATGATGATGTGCATCATAGGGAGGTAGCTGTGACAGTATTAATGGATGGTCTCAAGGAAAATCTAAAGACTAGGGTACAAACCTCTTTACCTAATTGGAGGGAATCACTGTAGATGCTCTTAGAGAGTCTGCTGTGGCGCATGACAAAAATATAGGAAAGAAGAGAGAGACGCAAAGTGGGAGATTAATGATGGTAAGTATCCAGGCATTAGAAGGACTACGCACACGACCACAGTGTAACAACACATATTATGGAGAGCGACAAAAGCAAGAGGCAATGTGGGGTTTCAAATGTTTTAAAATGGACATGTATCAAGAAACTTTCAAGAGAGAAGAGATAGTGGGGAACATAGGGACAATAGAAAATTTGGACCACCCAGAATGGGATTACATAGATACCAACAAGATAGGAGACATACACAATCCTCAGAGATTTCCCAGCAGTTGCCTGCACACATCATAGCAGCAAATGCTTTGCAGGAGAACAGTAACCAACACTAGGAGCTAGGTCATACCTGTATCCTACAACCACTTAGGTTAACTGAGAATCTTCGGGAAGAACCTACAGTGACAGTTGATGCATCTGTTGTAACACAAACTTTTCTTGTGGATACAGGGGCGGCCAAGTCAGTTATAACTTCTCCTTTAAGTCTACAGGTTACTAACAGAACTGTTCATTGAACATTGATCTCTGTTCTGCCTTCTTCTCTATCCTTTTTCATCCTGACTGTCAATACCTTTTTGCATTTTCTTACAGGGGGTGCAATATACATGGACAAGGTTTCCCCAGGGTTCATTGACAGCCCTAATATTTTCTCTCTGGCCTTACATGACTTTTGTACTCCTTCCAATCAAGCAATGGGTCTGTTCTAATTCAATATGTAGATGATTTATTGCTATGTTCTGATTCGTTTATGTCATCTGTGCATGATACTAAACTTTTGTTGCTCCATCTCTCTCAAACAGGACACAAGGTTGCAAGTGATAAATTACAACCATGTCAGACCACGGTTAAATACTTGGGACACTGTCTAACCCAGGGTCTAAGACACCTGACAACGGACAGAATACAAGCAATATGAAACATGACAGATCCGTACCTTCTTGGGAATGTGTGGATATAGTAGATCATGGATTCCAGATTTTTCTATTCTAGCATTTCCATTGCAGGAATTTGTCTCATCCTCAAAGCCTAAGCGTATTACACTTACAGAGGAGTCAGAGCAGGCATGCTTTAAGAGAGTTTGACTAAGGCATCTGCTTTGGGAATTATGAAAAGCCATTTGTGTTGTATTGTACGTTGGCTGATGGTTGTGCAGCAGGTGTTTTGACACAGAAACATGGTGAGGCTAGCAGACCGCTAGCATACTACAGTGCACAATTGAACACTGTGGCAAAATCACTCCCAACGTGTTTAAGAAGTGTAGCAGCAACTGTTCTTCTGGTAAGTAAGATCGAGGACGTAGTATTACGACATGATTCAACTTTCTATACACCACATGCAGTATCTGCTCTGTTAAATTCAGCCCAAACCAGACATGTCTCTTCAGCAAGGTTCACAAAGTGTGAACTAGCTCTGATGGTACCTGCAAACATCACCATCAAACGGTGCAATACTTTAAATCCAGCTACTTATCTACCATATGTGCCTCGAGAAGCACAAAGAGTGGAAGGAGAGGAAATTCTGACAAGAGGTGAATTTTGCAGGTATACTGATACATATGATTGTATGGAATATCTGAACCAGACTTTTACTATGAGAACTGACATACATGACACACCCTTAGAAAATGTAGATTTTACGTTTTACACGGATGGGAGTTGTCATAGACAGACAGATACAGGAGAACTATGTACCGGTTACGCTGTTGTAGATGATGAGGATGTTATAGAAGCTGAACCCCTTGGCTCACCTCACTCAGCCCAAGTGGCCGAACTCGTGGCATGTAGGGGACCGTATGAGTTGGCAGAGGGTAAATCAGGTAATATATACATTGATTCTAGGTACGCCTTTGGGGTAGTGCATGATTTTGGGGCCCTTTGGCATCTTAGAAATGTTATGGCAGGCACACCAGTTGCACATTCACATCACATTAAAGGACTCTTGACGGCGATACAGTTACCTAAGGCAGTAGCCGTCATCAAATGCAAAGCTCACACATACGAAGAAGACCCGGTATCAATCTGCAATAGCAGGGCAGATAAAGCTGCCAAGTGGGCAGCAGGATTATCTGTAAATGTATCTACTGACAAAATTAAGTTTTTTCAGACGACAAACACACAGAAATTAATTGAAAAGCAAGATTTGTGTTCCCTACAATAAAAGGCAGTCTGGAAGGCGAAGGGATGTGGTCAAGAGTCCTCTGGACTCTGGAGAGATGGAAAAGGTAGGCCCTTGCCTACCAGGGCATATGACCCAGGTCTGGCTGAGGCAGCACATTGTCTGACTCATCTAGGTAAAGAAGGTATGTGTAAGCTGGTTAAAGCCTACTGGTGTGCACAAGGCTTTTCTTCTCAGGCCGGTAAGAAGGCAATGTCTTGTCTTACTTGTTTGAGGAAAAATGTCAGGAAGACAATACCAACTGAGCCATCCCATATTCCTCCTACAGACGGACCTTTTCAGGTAATACAAATTGACTTCATCCAATTACCACCTTGTAAATATGTTTTAGTTTGTACTGATATGTTTTCTACCTGAGTAGATGCTTTTCCAGCTGCCACTAATACTGCTGTTTTTACTGCTAAAAAAATTGTTCAGGAATTTGTATGCAGATATGGTATCCCTAGAATTATAGACAGTGATAGTGGTACTCATTTTACTGGTGATATCTTACAGAACATGTGTAAAGTTATGGGAATCAATAGCAGACTTCATACTCCTTACCAACCACAAGCCAGTGGTAAGGTGGAAAGGGTAAACTGTACCATTAAGAACAAACTGAGTAAGATAATGGATTGTCGTGGCCAGAAGCTTTGCCACTAGTTCTCCATAGCATCAGAACCACTTCCAGACCTCCTCTCAATCTGTCCCCCTTTGAGATACTTTTTGGCATACAACTTCATTTGATCATAGGTCCACAGGATGATTTAAAGTGCAATAATGAAGTGACTGTGCAATATCTCATAAAAATGAGCAGACAGCTAAAACAACAACAACAGAAACTCAAGTTGCTGTCACCTGGTATGCCAGAAACAAATTGTCAGGATGTTGAACCTGGGTAATATGTTATGATCCGCAATTTCTTGCCCTCAGGTTGTTTAACAGACCATTGGGAAGGCCCGTACAGTGTTGATGACCAGCACCAAATCTCTGAAGGTAGCAGAAAGAGGCACTTGGATCCATTCAACTCACTACAGGAAAGTCAACAATCCAGAGAAGGTACAAGATAAAAGCGAGACTGACAATACAGATCTGTCACTTGTGAACCTGTTCTGGGAGACCTAAAGACTGCAGCTACTGACATCTGAGCCAAGGACGTTGTACAGACTATTATCCCAGTAATGTAGTGGTGTTTTTTATACTCTTCTTGTGCCAGGATTTTTCTAATTTTTATTCTTTTTAGGACACTCTATTTTTGTGATGGAGGACAGATGACGGAGAAAGGGTTCAATAGTGATACTGATGAAGTGAAGTTGGAGGAAAAGTTGTTAGAACAATCAATACAGCCTGTTGCCAAACTCAGTTCAGGGGTAATGAAAAGATCTGCTAGCTCTGGAACTCAGAGACAGTGTGAGGGGCTATTGTCTGAGGAATATTGTATCTTTAAGTACTGTGACTCCCTAGTTGAAGAGAAGTGCATCCAGCGATGCCAGTCCAATATTTATCTGGACTTCGGGGGGCATCCTCTAGATGATTATCTCTTCCTAGTGGGTAAGGTCTTAATCCAAACCGAGTGCTGGGTGTGCTCTCATATGCCTCAGGGACAACATAATGTAGGACTAGTACCATTCCGATTAAACATCTCTGAGGTCCTTGAATTACAGGAAGGGAGATTCATAGATGGGAGATATAATATACTAGGTGCCCTAGTCTAAAGCTTTGCCAATACTCCTTAGATCGGTCTTTGTTATGTCTAAGTATCTCACATGTAAAGAGACTGAAGAATTGGGAAGCTGATCTACCAGACCAGATAATAAATAGCTCGCCACACCGGTATTAATGGGAGACTCTCAAGATTACCAATAACCAGCAATAGTGATGGACATCATAAACAAGGGCATATTAACAAACATAGGAGAGTATTCATTGGGAAAGTTCCTCAAGGTTATTGTCAGAATGTTATCCATGCCGAAACTTGTCTTGAACAGATGGAGACAATAGGCATGGGGAGTTTTTGTCAAAACTTTATGTAATATCATCAATGATCAGACTGTACCTTATGTCCTCCCAGATGATACATTTGTGGAAGAAAGGCTTACTTCTGGTTAACTCCGAGTTCCAAGGGTTTATGTTTTCTAGGTAAATTGGTTCCTGAGGTTATGACCATTACACATGATGAAATGATTGATATACATAGAACTACATCATCTCCATATGTACACACACAGTATGAACATCGTGGCAAAAGACGTATGATTCCTGGTGAAGAACCTGTACTTACAAAATTAATTAGTGAATCTACAGGATTTCAAATTATGGTTGCATTAGACCCCACCAGGATCGCTCGGGGAACCTTAAATTTTAAGTATATTCAAGACCTGACTAAGTTGATAGACAATATCACCGAGATGTATGATGACACTTTTAGGTATATGGGTAAGGAGCTACAGGCTTATAAAAAGGAATTAGTGCAACATCTATTACTGGTGGATATTGTGTGACGTTAGCCACCCAATTTGGTGTTAAATGTTGTACATACATTACCAATAATACAGATGACCCCAAAGAAGTTATTGACCGGAAAATGGATAAAATCTTACAATTAAAATGGGAATTTTGGAAGAACCATAATTCTTCACTGTACAAGATAGTAGAAAAGGTAGCAGGATAGTTTTCATGGTTGAATCATGCAAAATGGTTCTCAGGTCTAGGGGTGTGCGCACAGGAAATGGTTGCTAGTATACGTTAACTCCTTATATGTGGTGTCATCTTAGCAATTGGTTTATGTGTCCGATGTGTTCCTACTGTGTTGAAATGTGGAAAATGTTCTACTGAGGAAAATACTGAAAATGAGACTGTAATGGTGACGAGAAGAACAGGTATCATGGTTAACAAAGAACTGCATTATAATCCTGTTTTAGAAAGCATAATTAGGTGATAGTTTTGTGCACTCTCAAAGGGTGGAACTGTGGATGTCAAATAATTGGATGAATTTGTTTTAAATTAAAAACCATCAATCTAATTGACTACATCAGAAAATATGCGAATAACATGCTACGGCGTGGAAGGGCGTATTTATCAATAACATATTTATCAATAACATGTGCGAACACTTCTGCATACATTTACACTCACACATTCATTTGTAGATAGTTCACCTTAAGGAAGTTCCAACATACAATCTTTTATAATCGAATGTAATAGATTTAATAGTTTAATATAATAATGTTAAAACCACTTTGTTGATATCTAAGGTTCAGGATATAGGAAACATATCATATTTAGTGTTATTTTAATCCACTTTTTACCACCAGACATCCGCTACAATCGGCTAAGCGATCGCAGCTTACGTATGCAAGTTATGGATGACAGAGGATTAACGATCAGAATGATATTGTGTGTGTAATATTAATAGACCAGTTTAAACCAGCTATTCGGCGGGAAGACATGTATGCAGCTGTTGGAGAGTTGACCCCCACCCTTGGAGGGCATTATTTGAACGACCTATGACTTGCATTATACTGGACTGTCTTGAATCCTAAACCAATGGAAACTTGCCATGACATCACTACTGTTTTTTATGTATCACAAACTGTATATAAACCAAGCACTAGGACCATCATACAGTCTATTTGACTACAGACTTCAGGATTGAATGACTGTTTGCTGGATTTAGAGCGCTTGCATATGCATCGGATGTTCTTTATTTCTTGAATTGTTATTTGTTGCATCTTGATATTAAATCTCTTTGTGCGTTGGAACCACACAAATCACAGCGGACAATTTTCATTGATAACGACTAGACGAACATAACAGTTTACTGCATTGTATTTTTGTACATGTGCACTACGAGCCAAGAAAGCCCTGGCAGCCATGGGTCATCAAGTCGATTATGATGACTGACATCTCTACTGCATGAAACTCTTAAAGTGTATCATAGGCTTTAATATGATAGGTTTTAAGTTTATCTTATTCCAGGATATGCATTTCACGTAGTATGCAGAGTTGCAGGTATTAGGATTGTAAATGTTTTTATTATTACTATCTTTTAGTTATAAGGCACTACAAATGATATGCAGCAGGGTAAGCAGAGTAGACATTTACAGAAGTACACAACACACAGACAGCTGTAAAAAATACACAAATACACTATACAAAGTTATACAAAGACCAGTAAGCTACGAATTAACAGAGTGCAAACAGAGAACATAGTGTTGCAGATCAATTTAATGACTAGACAGTGAGCACAAGTGACAAATAATACTCACGTGAAGCAGGCCTGTACCCAGGAGCATAGGCTCGAGAGACTGGATTGGGGAAGCTGGCCTTAGGTACAGGCAGGGGCAGGCTGGGCTAGGGGGCATCTGCCCCCTGGGTCGCTCCCATATTGGGCTGGGTGACTGGGCCACCTGCATTTTTTTTCTTTTAAAGTGTTTTCCCCCCTGGGCCGGTCCCATATTGGGCTACCTGGATCACTGGGTCACCCATATTTTTTTTTCCTTTAAATGTTTCTAATAGGCTACTGAGTCAAGTCTTGCCCCCCAGGCTAAAATTTGCCAGCCCTCCTGGATACAGGGGACCAGGCAGAAGGTGTAATGGTCAAAGGAGAAGACAAGGAAAGATGGTCCTGCTCATGAAAGCTTACATCCTAGAGGGAAGAGTTAGACACAAATAGGGTGGTACAGAGTGGGGGTGGTATCAGAGAATTTAGGGCTGAGGTCTTATAGGCTTCAATGAGGAAACTAATTTTAAGGGCACATTTTAAGCCTTGGAGACTAGAGGCTATTCTAACAGGTTTGGGAGTGCGTTATACAGGTGGGGAGCAGCATGGGTGAAATCCTGGAGGTGGGAGTGGGAAGAGGTAATCAGTGTTGTGATAAGATGGCAGTCATTGGATTGGCAGAACAGAGGAGTCAGGTTTAATTGGATTTGGTAAGAGACGGGGATCCAGTGTAGCGACTGGCAGATAGGGGCAGCAGATATAGAGTGTCAAGAGAGGAAAATAAGTCAATTAGCAGCAGTGCGGATAGACTGAAAAGTGGGAGCAAGCAGCCTCAGCGAGGATATACTGAAAAGAGGGAGTCAAGTAGGCCAGACATGAGGAGATTACAGTAATCTAGGCGAAAGGTTACGAGGGAGTGAATGAGAGTTTTGGTTACTGCCATATTGAGAAAGGGCTGTATCCTGGAGATGTTCCAGAAGTGAAAGTGGCAGGATTTGGAGAGGGACTGAATATGAGGAGTGAAGGAGAGGTAGGGATGACTCCCAGGCAGCAGACTTCAGAGATGAAGGAGTGTGTCATGCTTTCAACAGATAGGGAGAGGAGGGGACCCTGGAGGTATCTTTAGACATATATATTTTTTGGATGCAACATTTTTTACGGAAATTGCTTCCAACTCTACATCAAAGCCCATAATGCTTAAATGGCATGTGTAGTGAAATTTTTCACAGAACAAGCTATTCAGAGATCAGCACAAGCACCTGTGTAGTGATTTGTGTGCCCAGCTTTCATTTGTTCTATATAACTGCATGTTAGGTCTTTCATATTTCTCTGGGACTGGATAGATTGTGCTGTGTTTCACTGTCAGGCTAGTGCCAGACCAATAACCAAGTAATTTACACTAGCTTCTATTGTCCTAATTGTCTGTTTAATTTACTGTATTATGATAAAACAGTAATCATAAATATAGTATGCAAAAAGAAAAGGAGGAGAGTGAAAAATTTCACACTAAACAAAATAATTTCCAGGCCTTTACTCTGCCCTTAGATTTACCACCAGTGGAGATCCAGTACTTTTGGCAGGAGGGTAAGTACAGGTTAGTGGTCTATGGTATAGCACCACCATCCCACATACACATTTACAGTGCCTGTAGTAATGTCCAGAAAAAATATAATAATGCCACCAATACAATTAAGAAATATATAACATGCCAGAAGTAATACCAAAGATATTGTCTAGTAATATACAAATGATAATCAGTGGCGCTATATAAATAAATGGTGATGATGGTGATGATGATAAGGCCCAACAGGATGCAAAATATGAATGCCAATAATAACTAGTATAAAGTATTCCAGTGATAATGCCCAGACCAGCATTAATGCCCAATAACAAAGCATATGCCATTAATAATGCACATCATGTAATAAAACCCATTTATATGTGCCGGTGAATATTCTTAAATAAAAGATGTCAGTGACAATGCCCAGTATAATATAGAAATGGCAGTAATGTTACATATTCCATGACATTGTGGTGTCTCTCCCCAGCCTCTAATCGTCCACCCTAGATGACTACTGAAGAGCTAACAGTAGTGCACCTCATTCAATCTCATGCGACAACTGAAATTGAGGACTAATGGGGCCCTAATAATAGGTTCACTATAGTATCCCAGAGACGTACAATCTCTCACTGCAAGAAACTTGGCCCAGTCACCACCAAAGCAACCGGTAGCTATGGCTGTAACTGAGCCATGGACAGACATCAGCACCAGAAAATGTGGAGTGAAATGGCCTAACTGATGGCAAGGGATCCAGCCTGGTGCAAATGATCTCCTTGTCAGCATGCCTTGATTACATTATAGTCTTATCCTAATTAGCCTATGTTTGCTGTATAACACTATATCATTGTTAGGAACTCCCAAGTCAGTACAGTGAAACTCGGGAACTACTCAAAAGGCCAGGTGTTCGCTGGAGCCCCTAGTGGTGGGGACAGACTGGGCTGCGGGCCGACCGAGGGTCGAGTAGCGTATACTGACTTAAAGGAGTTTCCCAGGAGTGATTGGTGGACGGTATATAAGAGAAATCCAAGGTCAAAAGGTCACAGGCACAGATGCATCGGGAGCTGGAAGGAAGTGACGTCCCGGTCGTCATAGCGACGGCCGGGACGCTGGGACCGACAGGATGCGAGCCGCGGCGGATGTGAGTACCGCCGCGGCTCGTGACAATCATAAGCTCTCTTACATGTAGGGCTCTCCCAACTCTTTGTTTTCACGTGTGCATTTATTTTGTCTACTTTGTATGTAGAGATGCTCACTGACCCCCGTGTTTTGGTTTTGGTTTTGGTTTTGGATCTGGATTACCGTCGTGTTTTGATTTTGGTTTTGCAAAACCACCCTTGCGTGTTTTGGTTTTGGTTTTGTTTGGTTTTGTTTTGCAATTTTGTTTAAAAATCAATGTTTTTGGGCATAAAAATTTAGTGCTCCACCTGTTTCTTGGATAAGTAATGTAATTGTAAAGCTATATAATTATGAAAAAACAGTTTAATTCCTGGTAGGCCGTCATTAATTCTACACACAAATCAGATTGTCTTCCTCTCCATCTATGCATATTGGCAATGCAGCCATCGTCTTTGGGTGTATATTACACCCTACACTTATAGTTAAATATAAAAAAAATTGACAAAGGCAGTTTGGTTTATGTCTTTCGAGGTCCCCCTCCCCTTGTAGAAAATACTAAAAAATTCAGCCGTTATAGACTGTACAATATAAATAGAAATGGACAAAGTCAGTTTGTTTTCAGTCTCTATAGGTCCCCCTCCACTTGTAGAAAATAGTAAAAATTTCAGCCGTTATAGACTGTACAATATAAATTGAAATGGACAAAGGCAGTTTGGTTTCTGTCTCTATAGGCCCCCCTCCACTTGTAGAAAATAGTAATAAATTCAGCCGTTATAGACTACAATATAAATTGAAATGGACAAAGGCAGTTTGGTATTTGTCTGCATCAGACCCCCTCTCCACTAGGAGTAAAATAGAAAACTATTCAGAAGTCATATAATCTAGAATTTAAATAGAAATTGAGAAAGGCAATTTGGTATCTGTCTGCATCATAATCATCAACATCATCATTAGCGTCCTCGTCGCCTACACAAATCTCCCCCTCATCCTCTTCTAATTCCAAAGTGGCATCCTCAATTGGTGTATCACCGGCTACACTGGGGCTGTTCAGGCACATATCAGCAGAACTGCTGAAAGGGCACTTCTTTATGGGTACACAAACAGAATGCTCACGATTAGATATACCACTGGTGGATGGACTCTCCACAGGGATAGGTGTCATTTCTGATTTAGAGTATACATTATCCTCTAACGCCTTACTGTTTTCTTGCAGCTCGGCTTTCCCGCGTAACAGTGGTTGTGCACCACTTTTAGACTCCAAATTACTTGGTCTTGCTTGGTCACGAGTACCCGTACATAAAGAAGGCTCAGTAACATTTTTTGATCTGGCACTAATAGAAAAAGGCGAAGGTCTCATTCTTTCTTTGCCACTGCATGTGTAGAATGGCATGTTGGCAATTTTTTTTTTATCGGCAGTTAACTTTTCTTCAGTTACATTTCTTTTTCGCTTCAACACTGCAATTTTTTTTGGGTGTGTGTTTTTTTCCCCGATTTCAAAAGACTATGTACTTTTACATAGGCTTTACCAGATGACGTACTGGGAACACTACCATCAGGACTGGTGCCAGCACCTGCTTGCTGATTCTGCTCATGTGTGGACTGCTTTGAATCCATTTTAATGAGCCCAAAGCACTTGTAGTGCAAAAAATTGTAGAAATACTGGCGATAAATATCACTTTTGACAGCCAGAAAAATAATTTTTCACACTGGGGAATATGGGACACCCCAAAGCACTTGTAATGCACAAAATTGTAGAAATACTGGTGATAAATATCACTTTTGACAGCCAGAAAAATAAATTTTTCACACTGGGGAATATGGGACACCCCAAAGCACTTGTAGTGCACAAAATTGAAAAAAAAGCCCCCTTTATCCTCCTCTCTCCCTGCTCTAACAATTGCTAATAGAATTGGAATTAATAATAGAATTGAATAAATTAGAAATGAAATAATAATACAAAGAATAAGGTGTACAATTATTGCTCTGTCCCTGCTCTAATACAGCCTGTGACCTAACCCTGCTTTCTCCCTCTGTTAAATGGCGATGGATTGCTATGGAGATGGGTATTTATGCTTTTCAAATCTTACGAAAACCGAGCTCTGAAATACGAATACGTCACTATGACGTTTTGCCTCGATTTCGATACCGAACGGGCTCAAGAGTACCGAGCCGAGTCAGATAGGCGAAGTTCAGGTGGGTTCGGATCTCTGGGAACCGAGCCCGCCCATCTCTATTTGTATGTCACTGTTTTATGTATGCTCTTTTTAGCCCACTGCTGAACTCTGCGGAGAACTTACATATCAGTAGTAATAATAATATTGGCTTGTCGATAATACATGCCTGGTGCGTGTGTATATTATTGTCATGCTAAATGCTCAATCACATTGTTCAAATAAATCAAACATACTGTATAGTGTTGTATTGAAATCCCATTAAACTATTGGTATTATCATTTCAGCTATAGTTTTTATTACATAAAAAGTACAATTTGCAGATGGAGCACATTTAAATTGTACATATAGGGCAATGCTGAGGTTCCGGAATTATGGATGGAGAACATGCCTGCATTAGCCCTGCCTACTCTATGATGACAATGGTAGTGTGGCATGGTTAGAGATGAATAGTGCGATTGATGTACCAAGGAACAAGCTACTTATCATCCTATTAATATAAAAGAAATATGCCCCAATTCTATAATTTCAGAAATTACTTTTTACTATTGCACCCCCCTCTAATTACAAATCTGATTTAAAAGAATAGGTCATACAACCGCTCATCAGACATCTGAACAGACAAAACATAACTAACTATTTTTTACATTTATTGTGTTTATACAGCAATATGTCTTATGCATTCATCTTTTTTTTGTGCATGCATGAAGTCTAAAAGTATTTTAGGTCTAAATAACTATTATTATTAATGACCGTCCACTGTGCAGTCTGGAGTATGCTCATTGTGCTCTTGGGAACTGTAGGAAGTTTTCAGCACCTTGACTCTCACTGGTCACTTAAGACTAGTGTTATAAGTCCTTTAGTCCACCGAACAGGCCACTCTAACAACTAAGTTAAAGAAGCATTCCACCCAGAAATAAAATGACGGAGTAACACACTCATCCCTCCACTCAGCAGAAATGCAGTTGTCTGGATCTGTAATATACTCAATTCCATGGACTTACTAAACAGTGACTTCTATGGTTACGAGAAGTTTGAATTTGAAGCACTTTGTCAGCTATTAAAGCTATGAAGAGTTCCTGCCTGTTGGAGAATTGACATTTCAGTAGGCTGGGAGTTAAGTGTCTTGCAAATAGCAGTGGACATTTGTGATACAGTTTTACTTTTTGCTTGGTTCCTATATAAATAATGTCTAAGGCTAATGTCTAACAGGAAGTAAGAGTGTGAGAGGATCTGTTTTATGGCTCTTTTCCTGAAGAATGCTATGTGCGTTAATAACTGTATTTGGTTGTTCTGTTTAATGCCAGATTTTTCAAGAGTGCATGACAGGTATACTTTTCATGCATGACACTTTCAACGTAGGCGGATAAGTTATTTATCTTACTGGGGATTCAGATACCGGATTTTCAAAATATTCTATAACATTAAACGTAATATGACAGTAAAGAAAAATAGACTTGCCTGTTATATCCATATTAATGCAGTCTCTAAACCTCAGATCTAATATGATCCACAGCAAGCAAGTAATCTCTCTTCCAGTGTGATATTTGCTACAGAACAGTTATACTTCTTTGATAGACAGTTTCAGTTAAGATGAAGATGTGTCACCTAACATAGTGGAGCGCTATAAAACACTTGTGACAGCCAAAAATGTTTTTGTTTATTTGGAGATATGCTGCAAGTGAAAATGTTTGACTTAATTACAGGACTCCAAACTGACAGAGATAAAAGAAAAACTTTGTGAATGCCAAAGAACTAGTCAACAAAGACCCATATGTTGGCTTGGCTTGTCTATGAAATACACATTCACACAAATATCTATTAAGGAAAAGAATTTGTAACAACCATCTATCAATCAAACTTTACCTCTCAGAGTGACTATGAGAACGTGCTATTCTCAGTAAATGAGTATATTTTAAGACAATGAAATAGTGAACTATATATTTATACAAAATATACAAAATATATTTGTAGTAGGGGTGTGCACCGGGCACTTTTAGTGTTTTGGGTTTTGGGTTCTGATTAGCTTGAGGTTTTGGGTTCTGATTTGTTTTGCCAAAACACCTGACGAAAGGTTTTGGTTCTGATTTAGGGTTTTGGGTTTTGATTTATTTTTAAAAAAGCATAAAAAGCGCTAAAATACATTATTTTGGTTTTTTTACACTCCTACGCTATTATTAACCTCAATAACATTCAATAACAATCATTTCCACTAATTTCCAGTCTATTCTGAACACTGAACACCTCACAATATTCTTTTTAGTCCAAAACGTTGCACCGCGGTAGCTTTCTGGACTGCGTAGTGGAGTGGCCCCGGTACCCAATTTGGTACCGGGGCCACAATATATCACCCTCAACAGGTCTGAATTCCACTGCACATATGGCTGCTCCTCCATCCTCTGCAGCATATAGAGGGTGGAGTTCTATCGTGTCAATACCTCTTGTTTTCTATCATGACAGTGTATTTTAATTATTTTTGGATTTGCCCCCAACACTGAATGTAGTTAAATATCTGATATGCATCTATCTGGACTGCGTAGTGGAGTGGCCCCGGTACCCAATTTGGTACCAGGGCCACAATATATCATCAAAGCGTACGAAGGGCTTCATCTACAAGAGCTACATGCTTGGTGGAATCGCAATGGTTTACCAGCTCCTCCCTCACTTTATCTTGTAATATAGATTGCAGTACCTATTCTCTTGCACTGCTTAAAAATTGAACGAATTAAATGTAATATAGATTGCAGTACCTATTATCTGGAACTGCTTAAAGAATGAACGTAGTAAATGTAATATAGATTGCAGTTCCTATTTTTTGGACTGCTGAAACAGTGAACGTAGTAATATAGATTGCAGTTCCTATTTTTTGGACTGCAGAAACAGTGAATGTAGGTATTGCAGTACTAATATTTCAGGACTGCAATAATATATTGCTCTAGAATTTTTTTATACTTTTAAATTATTTTTTTTTCCTTTTTTTTGTATAATTTTTTTTTTTTTTTTTTTTTTTGGAAGTTTTTTAATAATTAGACAATTACTATGGACTTAGCACAAAAATGCACAGGACTAAAGCACCACTGGACTCAGCAGGACAGAGCACAGGAAAAAAGGACCACTGGACTCAGCAAGGACAGAGCACTGGACACAAGCATAAAGCACCACTGGACTCAGCAAGGACAGAGCACTGGACACAAGCATAAAGCACAACTGGACTGATCACGCAGGAGTACCACTACCCTACAACCTCCCTCTACCCTGATCACAGCCCAAATGAAAATGGCGGCCGCTAGCGGGGAATTTATGCAATCCGAGTCTCGCGAGATCCGACGCGAGACTTGGACGTCAGAGCCTCAGTTTCATTTTTTTTTTGGCGCCGGAAATACCCGAACAGTACTCGGATCCCGTCGGATCCGCACTGTTCGGGTGGGCTCGGATTAGCGGAATCCGAGCCCGCTCATCCTTAATTTGTAGACATTATCATTGTAGGGGTAAAAAAATCAAGTCAGATAAAATGAGACGCGAATCAAAATAAAACTTTTGAGATAGTTCAAATTTAGTATCAACCTCCACCAGTGGCGGATTTAGGGAGGGGGGGCGATCGGGGCAATCGCCTCCCCTAGCAGCAGTGGACATCCAGCGGCAGCTCACAATACTTATGTTCCCGGCGACTGACAGGAGCATAAATGCGGCTGAGCAATGTACTCTGCCTGCCTGTCACCCGCTGAAAACATAAGTATAGTGAGCTGCTGCTGGATGCCCACTGCTTCTGTTAGCAAAAAAGGGGCAGGGCACAAATTGCCCCCCCCCCCCTCAAAAAAAAATATTCTAATTACATATTCTCTGTACAGCGCTGTGTAATATGATTGGTGCTATATAAATAAATGATAATAGATATATAGTACTATACTTATGTGTATAAAAATAAGGCATGTCAGTTTATGTATTGTAGTATGCCTGATCAAGATTTTAAAGTTGCTTGGTTGGTATCAAGATTACCACCTATTCTGTAATTAGGAAAATAATACATTAATGTGGTCACGAAGCTTCCCAAAGATATGAATGTTTTGCATATACTGTGAAGTGACTATGGGCCTGATTCAGAGTGAAACACAAGTGAAAGCGTAACATGTGATCGAAAAATTCTCGCGGACGGAAGAATATGCGTATGTACGCTGCATTCAGTGTACCTATGTATACTCTACTGGAAAGGTCTGAAAGAGTAGCAGATGCATCTGTTTAACAACAGAATCAACCCTCAGACACTTCCAACTAGCGAACATGTACAAAAAACTTTTACTTTAGAAGTTAAGAACGCAATTGCTATGAAGCATTGATTAAAATCAAATAAAACTAACGAATACAAAAGGGACAACTTCCTGAGATGCATACAGAAAAATAAATGATTTTATCTTTGCTACAAAATGCTCAGCAATTTCCTCCTGTGAGAATGAATGAACTAAAATGACCTGTAGGGGTAAATACATACTCAACAGTTAGGGTGGTTTATCTCATGCTCCAGCCAATCAGATGCAAGCCACTCTGATTGGCTGAGCATATATTTATTAACACTGTCATTCATTGTCGCTGCAGTTGTCTTACATGATTTTTCATCAGGCCTACAATGTATTATTCTGTGCTTTTTGTTCCTGTAATTATATTTTTATGTAGGAAATCCTTTGGAAAAAGAATAAAAATTATTCAAAGTCAAGAACTCTTATCAGCTTACATGTGAATAAAAGAACCCTCTCTCAATACTATGTATTATACTAATAAAATAAGCACTTATAAATCCTACTATAAGTAACTATGTGCTGAAATGGAAATATATTTATAATTACTGTACTCAATCATAAGTGACTTTCAGAGGAAACATAAAATCATAATGATTCATCTTGTTACCAACTCCGGAAAATAGTTTCTTAAAAAGTATTGGAAAAATGTTTAAAAAGGAAGTTGCACTAATTCAATATATTTATTAATTGGAAAGGAGGGAGGATACAGAAGTGGGAGATCAAAAGCCTCTGTATTATATTGTTACCTCTTTATACACTCTCCAATTTTCTTGTGTAATTTACGTATTAAAGTAGAGACATTTACACCTATTACAATTGTTTACAATTTAATCTATTGTGGATTTCTAGAAATTATTTACCACAATGCAACTTGTTCCATTCTTGCATTTGCGTAAGATGTCATCAAGTAGAACATTTTGAAAGACAGATTTGTATAAAGAAGCAGTACATTACTATACTGTGCTCAAAAACACTGTTTGTGTCATGCCCGCCTACTCTCTCGGAATGCCCGTGAGACTCCAGAATTTTGGGGAATCCTCCCTGACCACCAGGAGAGTAGACCTCCCTTCTGGTTTCCGCCCCTCCTCTGAGAAAGAGTGCAGTCCGTGAAGATGCAAATCCTGTCATCAGGCCTCATTGGGCTGGGTCCTAATAATGCGATTCGTATTGTCATGGTCCCATCCTGTCTGCGCAATAAAGCGATTGCGTCATTGCACAGTGGGGAGCGATCTGCTTCATGGTGGCCTCCACACTTGCCCTTTTGGACCTCCCCTCTAGTATCTCCCGAAGGGGAGGGGCAGAAAGTAGGCAAGTGTAACGTGTGTGTGTATCTATACAGCATATATTATATATTATATATGTATATATATATATATATATATCATATATATATATATATATATATATATATATATATATATATATATATACACACACACCAACCACACACAGACACACACACACACAGGAATGATGGACTAACATACAAATATTGAGTTCTTCAGAAATGTTCCCATGTACACAGGTATTTAGAATTTCATGTAACTAAAGATGTGAATAAAGTAAATGCTAGGGAGATGTGAGAAGTGCTTTGTTGCGTTGTGCTTTATGAATAAGCATACAGTGATTTTTATAGCACAGTTGTCAACATTTCGAAATTCTTTCCAGGGACACATTGCAGCTGAACTGATGTAATTAAGCATGTCATGTACCATGCTGTCCCATCTTGAAGCACTACAATCCCCATCAAATTGACTAAATTTATTATATCATGCTTTCTTGTATTCCAGATACGTCTCCAAATGTATTCATTTATGAAGCACAGAGAATAAGAATGGATGCTAAGAATTACATTCACTGCACAGAAAAACTGGCATTCCACCTCACTGTGTTTATTCTATAAAGGGGAAGATTCAATTGTAAAAAAAATAGCAGCGTTGTGTCACTACCCAAATATTAATGACATCACTACTCGCCAAATATAAGGATATATTTTACAGGAGGGTTTTCATGTCACTTGTTTATTATAATACAATACATTAGGTATAGTGTACTTTTTAAAAATAACCGAGAATCCCAAGAAGGTTAAGCATATAGAATTCTACAGTTTACATACATTTTTGTATACTGTTCTCATTTGTGTTGAACTTGTTCATGTATTGAAATGGGAGGTCTCCAACATAAATGTGTAATTACTTGCATTTAGAAGTCTATAATCCTCAGGGGAAGGCTGTCAAATTTTATCCTGAGGGGGGCAAGTAGTGATGGGTAGTTCACGAATGATTAGTTCAAATGAACTAATCTTCAAAGTGAACTAAATCATTTAGTTCACAGATCTGGCAAAGATTTAGCTCACTAGGAACTAAAACAAGTGGGAGGAGTTAGAGATAAAGCAGAGCAGCTCCAGCAGCCATACTCACTGTCTCACTCACACTGGCTCTTTTGTTTCTATTCAGCTCTCTCATTTAATACTTATGAGTCAGTACCTCTAAACTACCAAAGGTGGCAATGCTGTGCTCAGACATTGTGTGAGACTCTGGAGCTGATCACTGACTGTGAGTCATTCTCTCAGGAGTTCATTAGTTCATTTCATTCAGTGACTCATATGAGTCTTCAAATCATTTCACTCTTCAAATCATTCCACTCTTCAAATCATTTCACTCTTCAAATCATTCCACTCTTCAAATCATTCCACTCTTCAAATCATTTCAATCATTCAGATCATGAGTCACAGGATAGATTCCCTTCCCTGTCAGCTCAAGACACACTGCACTGCTGAGTGCTGCATGCTATATACTGTAGTTCTGTTTACTGTACCATATATACAGGGGAGATAAAGTGCAAACGTTGCCCATAGCAACCAATCATTTTCTGCCATTTTATAGACTCTGCTAGATAAATGACAGATGCCGATTAGTCATAATTGCCAACATTATGTTGGCTACGTCTGGGAGTTCCTGGAGCGGGGTATGGGCGTAAGGGATGGGGCTTCGTGAATTGCGCCATTTGGCCCCGCCCCCAGTGATGTGATGCCTATTTTGGGTCTTTTTACAGCTGTAAAAATTCCCCCCTAAGGTTTGATACATCTCCCCTATATCCTGATTGCACTGATCTCAATTTTAAAAGCAAAAAAGTGACACTTTATAATACTCTGAATTTGGGTCTTTTTTATTTGCATATTATGGAAATAAAAATTAATAATGAAAATGTAATTAACTTTGCAGAGCTCAACGTGTCACTACTAGTTTTTGTATCAGTGATTGGCCTTTTTAAAATATCCGACATATTAAACTTATCTGATAATTTTAACAGGACTATAACTCATCTACAGTATTTGTAATAGACTAATTCTATGTCTCCAATCACTTCTCTCAGCAGTGTTCCAGAGCCAGTGATCTAACTGAACTAACTGAGCTAAATGAACTAAATGAACTACTGAGTCAAATGAGTGAAATGAGTGAAATGAACTACTGAGTCAAATGAGTGAAATGAACTAATCTTTTGTGTGAACTAGATTAGAATGAACTAATCTTCAAAATGAACTAGATTTCCCATCACTAGGGGTAAGACTCGACTATTTTAAAATGAAAAAAATGCAAGTGGCCCTGTGACCCAGCTCAAGGTAGCCTACTATGGGACCCGCCCGGGGAGGCATATGCCTTCCTGCGACCCAGCTCAGCCTGGCCCTGATAATCCTCCGTGTTCTAAAGTGGGATTATCATGATGAGAACAAAAAAATGTATTTGTGTATTTTCCACTTCCTCAGCCAGGGCCAGATTAAGGGCCACATGGGCCTGGGGCTGAAAATTATAAAGGGCCCTCTGTGAGTGGTGCCGTCCCACTGGAGGTGTGGCCAGTGACATGTGGGTGTGGCCAGCTGTGGGTGTGTGTGTATATATATATATATATATATATATATACATACATATGCACACACACACACACACACACACACATATACATACAGACATACATACATACACAGATATTCAGCCTCTCATGTGGAAGAACCTCAATGCATAGAAGCATGCAGACATGGTCAAGAATTACAAAAATTGCAGAACAAACACCAGCATAGATATAAATGTGATCTAAGTGATTTTTACTGTGAAATGATTGTTGGTGCCAGTGCTTTATGTGTAAGAAAAAAGGTGCCGGAACTGACCTCCGTCTAGGACTGGATGGAAGTCGGTACAGCACGAGTCACACACAGCCTCTGTAAACTCAGCCCCCACCCACTCAGGAACAGGCAGCCTTGCGATTGGCTGCCTGTTGCTTTCCAATAACAGGACTGCAGCCTCACCACCCTCCCCACGTCAGGTGCCCTCACAAAGAAAAATATTTTTTTTTACTCCTGGCTGGTCTGGGCCTATTCTGTGGAGAGGCCTGGGGCTGCACCACCATCAGGCCCATTGTTAGTCCAGCCCTGCCCTCAGCCCTGTCAGTACTAGTTTCTATATAACAGTTACCGTATCCCATCTTAATTCAAGTTCAGCAGGAGAGAATTCTGTCTAGCTCTTCAGCCAGGTGTAGTCTTTTGACTAGAGTCAGAATACAGTTTTGTTAGCAATCTTCATACCCTGCTTACCCATATGCCCCCAGTGTTGTAATGGACAGGGAAAAAAAACCTGTATCCAATCAGATTATCAAATGTTCACATTCACATGTAATATTTCAGGAGTGGATTGTGGCTGATTCTCTGGAAGACTGTGACCTGTCCACTAGTGTGACCTCCAACAGGCCACTAGCTCTTCCCCTGAGTACTTAGCCTCTGTACTGTCATTAGGTCCCAGCAAATAACTAACAATAAGAAAATCATGGGGGCACTGCATCAATCAACAGGATAGAACTGTTTTACATTTCAGTGTGACAATGTAGGTTACAACACAACCGCTTAGTGCAAAATTCACACAATTTTATTGCATATTCATCTTGCTGATTTATTATTGTAAATCTGTGTATGTCATTTGAAGTTATATGCACTTAATGTAGCTATTAAAAAGCACTATTTTTAAAAGCGATTAATATGTACAGCAACTGTGATGATTTATCCCACTCACTGTGCTTATCTGGGGCGCTGTAATAGAGACAATCAGTCAATTAGAAATAATAGATTATAGTTTTACTACTTCAACTTCAACATTAAACTATACTCTCACAACTGTGCAACATTAAATATTAGTGTAATAGTGCAGATAGTGTAGGCAATCATCACATTGCAGTATTTGGAGGCAGCGCTATAGACATATAGCTATCACAGGTTGATATTCAGTCATGGCACTCTATGAATTTATCTATTTTGAATGCATATATACAGTTCATTTCACAGGTAAAAATAAAGCATGTCAAATGTTATACGTGTCCAAAAATTGTACTATTTCTTCAAAGAGGAACTATCAGTATTTATTTATTTGTTTTGTTTGATGTGCATAGTGTTGCTTAGCATCAGCTTATGTCTTGCGGATATTGCTTAATATTAATGTAAGTCCTGCAGTTTGCTGGGCTGTGTATCTATATAGTTACATGCAGAAGTATTCCTATTAGGCTGAGTGAAATGTTCATCAGGAAGGAAAGGTTTTATTTTATCTAATTAAGTGGTGCACAAGAATTTTATTCAGTTAACGTTTAATTGTGTGTTTTCTTTTTTACTCTTTTGGTATAATAGTTAGGGGTCTCGGGGATTATTATACTGGTACAGCTATGGTTTTCAAAATTTTCTATAGGGGTGCAAATCTTATTAACCTGGTCCATGCAGTCAAGGAGATCAGGAAGAGTTCTTGTGCTTTTCAGCCCAGGGCTGGTAGTCTCTGGGACTGGGGGTAAAGGCACCAGCTCTGAGCTAATCAGTGCATGGGGACTATGAAGAAGCGATCTTTCCTCATCACGTCACTCCCACAATGATGTTATCGCAGGTGTGTGGTCTGTCCAGGAGAGTCCTGGAGGGATACTCCTGTAATGACTGCCACTATACAAAGTGTGGCCTTCGCAGGGATTGGATGAGGGCATGCACAGCATCGCCTATGTCCTACGCATGTACCGGATTGGCGCATCACAGAGGCATTGTATGAACCATCTTCCAGCCTGTTCATATCTAAAGGACATAGACAGGTGTGATGATACAACACACCTGGCCACTTGCAGGAATGTGTCCATGTGTCGGTGATACATGGCCACTGTGATGGAAGCGCAGTGCCAGGAACTAAGAGAGTCAGTTGTTCTACCAAACCTTCCCTCCTTCTGGGTCATTGCTATTGTGCCCTATTATACTCCTCTCATAAAGTCTGTGTGGACTCTGACTGCATCGATGGGAGATGTGTAAGAAACAATGTTATAGGTTACAGAACTTGTTATGTTTAAATTATGCCAGGTGGATGATCCATAACAACATGGCAATATTGACTCTCTTGGCCGGAAGTATCAGTGAGGTTTTTCTACACACAGGCAGTAAAAAGCCGCTCAATATTCAGTACAGCTGGTAGTAATCATGTGATAACCATATTACTGGCTTCATCCCCAGTGGTCCCATTTTCCTACCTTATTCCTCAGCAGACTTCAAGGAGCCCTAACAGTGGAGGGGTTACCTAGCTTATATCAGTTGGTAAGGTTGGGCCATGACAATGTTTTTCCTATCAGAGGGAGGCTGTCAGTTTCCACGGTCACCAAGGCTGAGAGATAAAAAGGAGCCCTGAGAGTCCAGAGGTGTGTTTGTTTTTGGGAAAGACTGAACTAAGAGGTGATCCCTTGGTCTGAGTAAACTTGCCATCAGGACTCCATTGGATTTGCGTGGTGTTGGGACTTTTGCCAGTCATCTACTTTGGAGACTGTAACCTGACATTTGCGTACTCTGTTGCCACCTTGGTGATTGTATTTACCGCTAATGTGTTCTGTCGAAGTTCCTGACTTCTAAGTGTACCTCCAACACTTAAATACATTTCTTTGGAATTATACCTGGTGTCAGTTCAAGTTATATAAAGAACCACACATCCTCACAGCCACTAAGAACTTTATAAGTACAGAGCAGGGTTCTCTTACCTCTCTGTCTGTATTACCCAGTATTGTTTTATTAATGTTTGTTCCCAATTGTAAAGCGCTACAAAATTTGCTGGTGCTATATCAATAAATGTTGATGATCATACGACCTCCACTCGCTCTCTGTGACCATAACACACTCACCTGCACCAGGACATCCACAGCACACTTCTCTGTGCCCTCTGCATCACTTCTCCAAATATATCTATTTTACTATCTAGCCGGGCAATACTGTTTTTATAACTTTTTAACCCTGCAATAACTATTTAATCCTGCAATACTGTTTTATACTGTTTTAACTAGTTAAATCTGGAATATTTAACAATACACTATAACTACTTAACCATAGAATCTCTGCAATTATCAATTCTCACTTAACCATTCAAGTTCCACTTTTAACCCTGCAGTAATACTACCTTAACCATGCAATCTCCAAATTTAACCCTGTAATAACTACTACTTTAAATCTACAATACAATTTTCTACTCAACCCGAACTACCCTTGTAATACTGTTCTGATGCTCATAACAATCATACCAACAATAAAACTGTTATTGTCTCTCTATCATATTGTTTGTGCAATAACAATCTGGCATACTGTTAATCGTGCAATCTGGTTATTTCAATATTATCATGCCTGCAAACTATTTTAATAAGGCTAACTTAAGCCTGCAATATCATCCCTGTAATCCAACTATATAAGAGTGTCTTTCAACCTTTTTTCAGTGATGGCATAATCAAGTCATATATCTTATTCTGTGGCACCCCTAATCAATTTTCTATTAGAACTGCTTCTAAGTCTTAATAATATGAATAATAATAAAAATAATATTAATAAAAACATACAAGCACATAAAACACAAATGAAATATATAATATTCAAGCCTGTAACTGTGTTCTTAGACAAGCATTAGAGATCATAATACAATTAACAAAACAGACAGAAACTAACTTGTCTTCTGTAACTTTTTAGTGATATATTTGGGTGTGATTGGTCGATCCTTTTGATATGAGGTGGAATATTGAACAGATATACCCCAATTTCTTCCTGGCATTTGTCTTCATGTTTATAAGCAGAGAAAATCTAAGAGCTAAATAACTGTCTAAATAGAGACTTTTCTTTCTTCTAATCACATCATTTTTACGGGAAGTGGAAACTGTTTTCTCTTATTCACTGATATATCCACCTTTGTCTTCCTTTTCACCCTCACCACAATCATCTTCATGTTTTCTCTTCTTGATCACAAACTTGTCCATATTAAGTTTACTACGTCTGTGAAAACATCTGTGGTTATAGTAATATGAGAAAGCGTCTCGTTATATCTCCATGGGAAGTTAACACGTCAATGACAAAAAACAATCATGTATTGGACAGCACAAACTGTAAACAAAAAATGATTATTGTAAACTTTACAACTGTTTGTTTACTGTTTGGTGTACAATGAACTTGTGTAGTAGTTAATTATACACCAAATAAAGACAAATTAAAACAATGAAGCAAAGGCAATCTAGGTAACCCTGAGGAATACAAAGGAAGAGACTGGAGAAATGATGGCAGAAGGAAATAAAGTAGAAAGAGATAAAAGACATAAAACAAAAAATAGAAATATAATAATGTTAATGCAAGTAATAAAGGCTCCTTCCCTCCAGAGCAGCCACACTGCCTAGTTGCAGTGACCTTCCCCTCTTGGTATGGGGGCACTTTACAAGGAGGTTCTAGATAGGGTTCTCTCTCACTTCCTGTGGCTTAGAACCTACATACACTCAAACCTCCAAATGTTTCTGTTTGCCAACCCCTGCCTCCTATCCTGGAAATCTAGTACAGGCAGCTTTACCTCCAAAAGCTCTCCTCTCTTGAGACCTTTGCTCAGAGCCATAACGTAAAATTTTAACATCTGGGGCGAGAAACCAAATTCCGCCCCCTCAATCAAATGAAAAGATATTCATAAACTGTGTCCCCCCTTCAGCTTTGCGCATTGGGCGGTTGCCCCTACCGCACAGCCCTAGCCCTAGTTACGGCCCTGCTTTTGCTTGTGGAAACTCTCCCCATCTTGTCCATGTGCAGCTCTCATGTGCTCCATTTGCTTTGGTGCCACTTCCTGGGAAACTAGACGGTGGGGATACCCTCTGCTTGCTCTACCCTTCTCTTATGGGCCTCTAGCTCATGGGACCTCTAGACCCCCTTAGTGGAGTCACCAATTTGTGCCTCCTAGTGCCACTGTGCACCTCCCCCCTCCTCACGAGGACCAGTGACCTTCATTCATCTCCCCAGGTCCTGACTTCACTATGGCTGCACTTCACTAAAATGCAGAATAATAAGAGTCTTTATAGTCCCTCACCCGATCACCCTTTATCCGGAGCTGGTGCTTTTGGTCCGCCCCATTGGCTACACCCCCACTGATGACGCAGCTGTCCACGTAATTGTATGGGGTCATTTCTCCATTGACACGACCACCCTCATCACCAACACCCTCCTCATTGTATGAGGCTCTCTCCTCTATACTAAAGCACCCCCCCAGGTGATACTGTCACCAGGTGGTGGGGCCACACTGTAACACTTTAAGGCATTTCATAAAAACAAGTTTCAGATACAAAAAACAGCTCTAATGTCCCCACACTTTCCTGATTTATTTTAACCACAAATAAGGTTAATTTAAGTAGTATTTTACACTTTTGCACAGTGCACCTTTAAAAATGGCACTGGATGGACAGGTGCATTACATTGGAGAAAAAACAAGGTATTTTGTGTTCACCACCGGTCCACCTTCTGTGTGTTCTAAATAATGTATTCTAAGGATTTATATGCATAGTCTCCAAACGAACAAGAATACTTCACTGTTAAGCATTGTATTTATAAAGTGAAGCAAATTAATGAAAATTAGATTTAGAACAATCAGTAAGTTTTGTATGAAAGGCTATAACATTTTCAGAAATAGGGTTCTCACTTTAAAAGCCAGAAAATTACAGATGCACATTAATTGTCAGAATTGATTAATGCGGGCAATTTGATGCAGAATTTGTTCAAATAGAAAAATAAATATAAAAAGTAAATGAATAAGTAAACGCAGAGCAAGACTAATTTAGCATGGACATAGGACACCTCTCATAACTTTAAGAGTATCATTTTTGTAAATGTATCGTTTATGTGCTTACATAATACAATATTTTGTAAATGTATCATTTATGTGCTTACATAATACAATATTGTTACATTCTGCAAGTTTTAATAGTAAATGAAACATAAATTACAAAAAAAGTAAATGTTTTCCCAAAAATGTAAAAGAAAACAATATATACCCAGACAAATAACTTATTCCTCATGCAGAGAAGAAATTATAACTTGAATTTAATTTTTACATAGAAAAGCTTGCAGCAGTCACAGGTCAAGAGTAAATCCTCCACAATTTTAATTTGTGGATGGGTTCCTCACTTTGCACTTAGATTATTAATTTGTAAAATTACTTAAAGGCTATCCAACACCCCCACCACCTCACCCACAATCTGGTAGACAACTGCTCTTGTCACTATGTGAAACCAGAACTATCCTTCCCAGCTCCAGTAACATTTAATAAGTACAAGTGGGAATTTCGAATTTCAAAGTTGTTTGTACCAAGAGTGATGGAGGGTTACATTGGTAGGTGAAAAAGTTCCCATCTATTATAAGGAGACAAATGTAATGTCACAGGCAGCACAGTTTGGGAATTCAGGTAGCCCTGATGAATACAAAGGAAGAGACTGGAGAAATGATGGCAGAAGAAAATAAAGTAGAAAGAGAAAAAAAACATAAAACAAAAAATATAAATATAATAATGTTAATGCAAGTAATAAAAATAAATACAAACAAAGAAACAAGAAATGAAAATAAAAGTAAAAGAAGAAAAGGTGACACAGTGGATAATGAAACCAGAGAAGCAATGGGGAAAACAAGAGGTGGGTGGTAGTCCCTGCTTTTTGGATAACAGAGCAGGTATTGGAAGAAGCATGGATGTAAGGGGGAACAGTGCATGCAAAGTGCTTGCCCCATAGCTGGTAAGCTAGATGCAAGGGGAAGCCAGAGCTCCCAGCACCGTCCCTGGGGGTAGGGTAGCCAGAAGGTGAATTTTATAGAAATAGCAATTTTGATAATAGAACTGGCTGAAAATATATGGCCAAACTAAAATATGGTAATAAATGGACAAAGAAAAGAATGAGACAAACAGATATAATGTATGATACCTTATTTATTGCAGGTTTGGTCAGAAACTAGGCTTATAGGGTTACAGATAGTTATATTAATTGTTCTAGCCTTCGATAATACTTGAATAACGTAAGATAAGATATTAAATAATAAAAAGATAAATAGTAAATTATATTAAGTAAATATATAACTAAATAAATTATAAATAAATAAAAGTAGATTACAATAAACCAGAGCCGTAACTTAAAATTTTAGCGCCTGGATCGAGAGAGAAATATGTCGCCGCCCTGGCCCTCAGTATTAACCTAATAAACCGAAAATATTCATAAACTGCTCCCGCCTTCAGGGTTGTGCCCTTGGCGGTTGCCCCTATCGCACAGCCCTAGTTATGGCCCTGCGATAGACTATAGTAAAATAGAATGGAATGAAATGCAATGAAATAAAATGTAACAGAAATATAAAAGAGAAATAATTTAATTTAACTGTAATAAAATATAAAGTATCTAAAAAATAAAAATGTAGAAGATATAATACACTATAATACATTTAAATAAAACAATGTAATACATATAGATAAAAATAATGTGTCTGTGATTATCTGTATAGTGGTTGTTCAAAACGTGTTTCACCACTGGCACGTGGCCTTCTCAGTGATTTCATCTGCGTGGACACTGTAGTACAGGCCTGGTCAACCTACGGCTCTCCAGGTAAAAGCCCCAGTCACTAGATAGCCAGTTGGTAGTTGTCAAGGTGTGCTGGGACTGTGTAGTTTCACAACATCTAGAGAGACACAGGTTGGCCATGTCTGCTGTAGTAGAATGCATAGCAGCAACCACAGAGCACAGCAATAGTTCAGTGCTTGATAACAGCAGGGGAAACCAGACACAGCCGATGCAGGAACAGAGCACGCAATAATTCAATAAGTATAGGCTTCAGCATTAGGTAGTGCACAGGGGTACAGCACCATCACAGTGCATACTTCAGGCTAATAAATCATAGTCAAACAATGCATTGTCAGAATGAAGGCAACTTAACATCAGTCAGAGCAGAGCAAGATCAAGATACAGGTAACAGGATTGCTGGAAACTGGTCTAAAACATTCAATCATCTGGTAAGGGTTCCTTGCACTGACTGGATCTCATAAGCACAGGTATTCTCTCCAGCACCTGTACAGCATCAATGTTCATCAAGACATCACCAGATTAACCCTTTCTGACCTTCTTGCGGCTTAATACATCTGTTAATCTGGAAAAGGTGGTGAATCATAATTCCAAGTGTAATGCACTTTCTTTACAGCAGTTGTTACCCTAGGACTCTGGGCTTCAGATCACACCAAGGCTGAACCAGTTAGTAAGTTTTCTTCCCATGTGTAAATGTAGAGTTTGACATAGTTGGGGGAACTTTGTTTCCAAAGCTGTCGCTTGTGTTTATGGGTAGAACATGTCATGGGATGTGAAATAGTTGTGTGTGAGGATATATGTAATGCTCTTTATGACATTTGATCTATCTGCATTGTGTTCTAATGTTTTCTTCCCAAACCATTTTACATTTATTACCTCTCCACATTGCATCTCACGCGCATCGCTTTTATTTTAATATTGTATTAGCATTTTTCATTGTGTATGTTTGTTTTTGTTATTATTGATATTATTTTTATTTCACTTCTCCGCCTCAATTTCCTTCTACCATCACTGTTTTCCTTCTCTTATTCCCGTAAGTCTCAGTCAGCTCTACCAGTTTAAATTGTTTAATTTGGAAACAAAATAGAAAAGAAATAAGTCTGTACTCAGTTAATCCTATGGTATCTAGGGTACCAGCTGCACGACAATATGTACTTAGTGGCCATTTTATAATCTACAACTTTCTAGTATGTGTAGGACCTCCCTTTGCCCCAGGTCAGCATGAATTCTTTGTGGCATGGATTAAACAAGGTGCTGGAAACATTTCTTAGAGATGCTAGTCTATGCTGACATGATAACATCATGCAATTACTGCAGATTTGTTGGTTACAAAGTCATGCTGTGGATCTCCCGTTCCACCACGTCCCAACGTTGCTCTATTGGACTGAGATCTGGCGACTATGGAGGCTGTTGAAGTACATTGAACTCCAGTCATGTTTGTGAAACCAGCTTGAGATGACGTGTGCTTTGTGACATGGTACACTATCCTGCTGGTAGTAGCCATTAGAAGAGGTAGACTGTGGCCATAATGGTATGCACATGGTCAGCAACAATAGACAGATTGGCTGTGGCATTAAAACAATGCTCAATGTGGGCAAAAAAAACATTTGTTGCCAGCGTTTATTCTTACTGTTGCAAATCTGTTTGTACCTAGCAAAATGAAAGTATGAGATCATAATTTAATCAAAACATTTATGCTTGCAACCCATGTCATGAGTCCTACTGTTTGCAAATCCTACACTAACAACAATGCTTCAAACACCGAAATCTCTTCATTACCACCATTTATAAGAGATCTTAGCAATTTTGGCAACTGTGTTAAATTCCTCGTATATGCATCTGTCATTGAGTGCACAGGACAATGATTTGCAATCTCTAGAGAGATGAGTACAGTAATAATTAGCAAATTATTTCTAAATAGACAAAAAAATGGTCATAAATGAAAAATAAACTGTTACATTTTGGTATAATTTTAATGACTTTATGTAAAGAGGAGCGGTTTAGATTCTGAGAAATCCAACTGAAATTAATTTTGGGCTACCGAGTCGAACTCAGTCTGCCTCGGTTTCTCGCACCAAATTTGGATCTAAAAACAAGGCAAAACATAATTTCCGGTAAAATGAATCTCGCAAAATTGAGATCGATATCTTTAAAATATACATAGCCCTCCCCCCTGTTCTCAGCTGCAATTTTAGAAGTGATAGCATGGGTAGGACGTTTGCTGCAATTCTGTGCTCATTAAGTGGCTTGTAGAGAGTTGGACAGGGTGAAAGAGGCAATGTATAATGAAATAGCTGCGATTTTACTGCACAAAGCTTAACAGTTTGTTTGCCGATCAGTCTGCTGGAAATTTGTGCTTATCAATTGGGTTTGATAGAGTGAAGAGCAGACAATCAGTGGCTAGTGGTTGAAATATTATAGTAGAAAACTAATTAGGAGTGGACACAAATATTCTTTCTTGCTTCTAAAATCATTTTTTTTCAATCTGAAGGCAGTTGTTTAAGGGTCAGTATCAATGACACCTGAACTATTTAGTAGTAAAAAAAAGCAGGGTGCTGTTTGACTGTGAGCAGCACACCCAAAAATATATCTATTTCTTGCTTTTAAAATCCCAAGTGTTTCAATCTGAATGCAATTGTGTAAGGGGCAGTATCAGTGACATCTGAACTATTTAGTGTACAAAAGCAGGATGAACTTGACTATAAGTAGCATTCTGAGCATCTTCCTTTTAAAATCCAAGTATTTGACTGTGACGACAATTGTGTGAGGGGCAGTGTCACATTTATACTAATATGCGGCCAAAAGACAGGGTGTTGTGAATGAACTGGCATTGTGTGCTAGCACTACTATGCTGAAGAGTTGAGGAGGAGGATGATGCTACAGGTGCTGCTGCTGAAGGCAGTACAGCTACCTAGTGGGCTGTCATGGTCATGTAGTCTTTTGTTTGACCAGTACAACTTGACCACATATCCATAGTTACGTGCATAGTCTGTACAATAGCATCTTGAAAGGATTGAATGACTTTTTGTTTAACCTCCTGGAACAGCTGAGGAATTTCTGTTTGGGAGAAATGGAATTGAGATGGTATTTGGTAGCGTGGACACATGATCTCTACTAATCTGCTAAAACCGATGCATTGATGGTGGAAGTTGGCAGGGGCAGGCTGGGCTGGGGGGCAGGGGGGCATCTGCCCCCCCCGGGCCGGTCCCATAATGGGCTACCTTAGGCTGTGTCCCTGGGCCACCTGCATTTTTTTTCCATTAAAATAGGCTGCTGAGTGGAGTCTTGCCCCCCTGGCTGAAATTTGCCAGCCCTTCCCTGGAAGTTGGACACACATCCAATGCCTACATAGCTGTAATGGCTTTAGTGATCCACTGTGCAACAGGATGCTTGCTGTCATACTTGGTTCCTCTTACAAACACTTTTTTCACAAACAATCATTGTTCAAAACTATGCTTACTCTTCTTGGTCCCCTTCTGTATAGATGTATAGATGTTTCACCCAAAGCAGCAGCCATAGTGCACAAGGATGCCTCTTGGGAACCATGGATTGCATTAGGGGAGCAAGTTTGCATTTGAAAATTGGATGCTGGACTACGCACTGTTAATGATGAGGTTGATGATGAAGGTGTTGAAGGTAAGGATTGCATGAGGAGTCTATCCATTCTGCTGCTAGCTGTTGCTGGACTGCTTGTTACTGTACATGATTTTCCAACTTTTGGTAAACTACTTGAATTAACTCAATGCAAATAGTGTAACAGGGAGATTGTTAGCTTGCAAGCAGGGCCTTCTTACCTCTCCCTCTGTCTGTATTATCCAGTATTGTGCTATGGAATTGCTGACGCTATATATATAAATAAGTAAGGATGATAAAGGGAGGAGGTACCTAGAGGGTCAACATCTCTACCTCTACTTATTGTGGCATCACAAAGGCTTTGTCACGGAAAAAGGGTTTCTTGGATCCGTTTCGGAACCCTAGGAACTAGCTGTGGCAGGGATGAAGTGGAAATGTCATCCAGAGGCCAGATGAAAGTCTTGTTCATAGAGAGAAGATGTGCTCTATTCATATATACCAGATGTCAGAAGGAGGAATGCTGGACTGGACTCCGCATTGAAATAAGCAACTGGAATCTGTACCTGGTGGACTGGAACCTGGGTGTAGGAACAGAGGGACTGAACCCACGGTCAGAGAATCAATACCCACAAGGATCCAGAAACTCAGAAGATTATAGTACCAAAACTGGGACTGGGAAGGCACAGAATTCAGGCAGCGCATTATCTGGGGTGACTTCCTCCTGAATTGGATAAGTCTGGAACTAGCCCCGGACAACCCAGAACTCAGAACCTGTGTCAAACCTGGAATTGGAAGCCCATACCCAGAGACACAAAGATGGCTCCAGAAGTTGGAAGATTCAGAGCAGTAACTACTACCCTAAATAGGTGAGTGGGTGAGTCAGAGAAATAGGCTAAAGAGAACTGGATCCACATGAGCGTTGAAAGCTAGAATTTGTACAGCAAAAAATAGAATGAAGCTGAATTCACACGAAGGGTGAATGACTGAAGTCTGTACAGCAGCAGGCAGAATGAATCTGAATCCACACGAAGGGTTAATGGCTGAAGTCTGTACAGCAGCAGGCAGAATGAAGCAGTAAACAAACAGCAACAGTGGTAAGCTGCAACCAGTAACTAGGAAAGTGTTTCACTGGCAATTTGTTGAGGGTAAGATGTGCTTTTTATAGTCAGCAGAGGGAGCTAATTGGTGGGCGAAGTCAGGCGCTCAGAATAACAGGATGTAGCAAAATATCTCACCAAAAATGGCAGCCTCTAGTGCAACAGACAGCAGTCACACTTTGTCCCAGGATTGGGAATGCTGCACTCTGAGGAGGGCGGTGCACGATGATATCATAATGCCAATTGGCGTAAACAGGGCTAAGAACCCGAATCACGACAGGTTGCATAAAATATTTCCACACACAAGAGGTGGATTTTTGGTCTTTTGCCCAGGCATGACAATGCACTTATAATGGTAAAACAGAGGGGGTGGGTTGCGCTATCTATGAATGTAAAGCAGCCAAAAACGAACCTGGAAATGTATGGGAGGGAATCCCTACCCTCCCAAGGGGGCAGGGGCACATGCAGGGGGGTTTCTGAGTCTCCAGAAACCCCCTTCCCCCTCCACGGATCGTAGTCGGGCATAGACATGTTTTTTAACATGCAAAAGATTTTTTCTATTACAGCACCGCCGCAACGCTTCTGTCACAGCGCCGCGGCTGCTGTATAACTCACAATCGGAGAGAAGGAGCTGCTGCGCATGCGCGAGCGCAGCAGCTCCTCCCTTGAATAGTCAGCATCACCCATCCTGGCTTCCCTGGGGCACGGTAGGGCTTGATATTTCAAGCAATATTTCAATTAATATATAGTAAAATATCGTCAGATACTGGCTACAATCAATCTGATTTACTGTTTTATTAAAAGACCAAAGACTCTGTTATGTGCATATTGTCGCTAACCAATAACGATTGTCGAACCTCGAGTTGTGTTTCCAACGCACAAAGATTTATTCGCAAATAGTAGAATAATATGCTCAAGCGAAGTAATAATAAATACAGCCGTTACTTATCGCAGGCGCTATGGATCCAGTGCAGTCATTCAATTCTGAAGTCTGGGGACAAGATGTCTGAACACTGGATGTGAAGCTGCTGCTTATATACACAATGAAATACAGTAATACAATGAAGATGGTATAGCTTGCATCTATTGGTCCAGGTCTCAGGAAGGTCCAAGGGGTTGTCAATCATTGGCTAGTTCATCCTAAGGAATCCAAAGGAGGGGGTCATCTCTCCATGGGGTATGCTCGGTTCTTTCCGCCAAGATTCCTTAGTCTTAAGAAGTTCATAATTCCCTATCAATCATAACTTGTGTATGCACTCTGCGATTCCTTCGCAGAGAGAACCAAACAGTAGGATATGTAAAGAGGTTTATTATGATACCACTTATGATATGATTCCTTCAACCTGTTCCGTGTATTTCACTAATATGCATGTAACTCTAATATAACATATAAATACTACTATATTTCGACATAACTGACTATGTGTTGCAACTACCATTAATGTGTACTATTTTATTAGTATGCGTGTTTGTGCGAATGTATGGTAAAAGACCAATAATTGTTGCTGCCACGTGTAGTGGATGCGTACGCCCTTTCACGCCGTAGCGTGCCCATGTACGTCGTAGCATACCGTACGCATCTTTTCAGACAAAGACAACCAAGTTTGCTCGACTTTAATTGAAATGACTTTATCCAATTTGCTGACTTCGACAACTCTATTTCTGGGCGGCCTGCAGGGTATGCAGAGCTGTGCTACTGTATATAAATATTGTATTATAGGATTAAAAAAGTAGAGGATTCCTCTACTTTTTTAATCCTATAATACAATATTTATATATACTCACACAGCTCTGAATACCCTGCAGGCTCCTCAGAAATGAAGTCTTTGTTCTATTAATAAAAAAAATACATCAGATTGATTGTGCCCAGTATCTAATTTCACCCTGTAACCCAATAACAAATCTATATAAATTATATATATATATATATATAGATATACAGAAACAGACATAGATCCTCTGCACTCACCATGTACAGACTGGGGTACAAGAGGGGGTTGCCCACATTGTATAGACAAAAAAACAGGGATACTCTGCACTCTCCAAACACATAATTAATGCTGTACTAAATGCTGTTCTATATTAAAAACAGGGAATGTTAGTTCCACATATTGCAATATATGTTAAGCTGACCAACTAACGACCAGATTGGGAAGACTTTGGCGTTAGTTGGTCAGCTTAACATATATTGCAATATGTGGAACCAACATTCCCTGTTTTTAATATAGAACAGTATTTAGTACAGCATTAATTATGTGTTTGGAGAGTGCAGAGTATCCCTGTTTTTTATATATATATATATATATATATATATATATATATATATATATATATATATATATATATATATATAGTCCAAACTTGTGTCATGTTATAAATGTTTTTTGTGGGGTTTTTTTCTTTGTTTTTTTCATGTACATTAGCAATGTTAGTTTTAATGTGTGTTATCAATGCTGTTTTGATGTGCGGTTTCAGTGTTAGTTTTAATGTGGAGTATCATTGCTAGTTTTAATGTGTTATCAATGCTATTTTGATGTGCGGTTTCATTGTTAGTTTTAATGTGGAGTATCATTGCTAGTTTTAATGTGTTATCAATGCTATTTTGATGTGCGGTTTCATTGTTAGTTTTAATGTGGAGTATCATTGCTAGTTTTAATGTGTGTTATCAATGCTATTATCTTATTGTGGCGCTTTATTTTTTAAGTTGTATTTTTGCTCTGTTCAGAATTCAACTATTTGGAAACCCCCCCTTAAAAATCCTACGTTTGCCCCTGGGGGGGGGACTGGTAATATATGTATATCAGGTTCAAGGCGCTGGTAGGTATGACATATATGGCAGAGTAAAGATAATGACAATGACATTTATTGAACCATGGTATGCACAGAATACTTTCCGGCCGGAAAAAGAAATAAACTGGCATAGGTACTAACATACACAATGTATATTTAAAACAAACAGACAACAGCTAGAGCCGAGAGGTGAGGGATGAATGTGTCAGTCCGTACACATCGGTATACAGCTGGGTAGTGAAGTTCGTGCACGGTGCATAAATAAAATATCAAATGTCCGGAGAACAAATGTATAGCAAATGTCATTGAGCGGTATTAGCAAAAACAAATGTCCCATAAAAGTCCTGGCACACCGGTTGGCCCGCTGAGTAAACAAAAAAGCCCAAACGCGGTGTTGCAATGAATGACAGGGTGTTATCCGGTTGACCAATGTGAAACAAATGTCCCAAAAAGTCTACAAACAGTCCAAAGTGACTTACATGATGGCGTCCGGCAGTAGAAGTTATCCACGGAGCGGAGGTTCCTCCTGTAGTGCGGCAGCGTCTCTTACCTCTTAGCCTTGTGATGGTACAGATCGCAAACACGCAGCTTGTATATGATGGAGGTGGCGTACGCACGCTCTCAGTATTCCTCGCGAACAGCGGATGTCTGGTCAGTTTGTTTGGAGATGAGAATCTAGCATGCTAGACGTGGGTTTCCAATCTTTGTCAGTGCTGAAATCCGTAGAATAATGATACTTAACCAACGCGTTTCGCTCGTGGTCAAAAAGCCAATGAGCTCCCTCAGGGATTGTTGTAATGAGACTGGTCTTCCTTCCAGTTTTTATGGAGCCCGGATGTTTTCAATTAGGCGGCAAAAGTTTCACTTAATTGTCCGGAGGCTCAGCTGGTAGCAATGGAACATGAAGATCGGATGATTAAATCATGCATAAGCGAGTAAATCAATGAATGGCAGTCTGTAACTTGCACAGAGGTAATCAAAATGAATATGGTACATCCCAACATGAAGACATGGCTGTTATTAGTATCATATCGGGTGCCATGAATACCACAACTTACTATGTGTTAAATATATATGCTTTCTTTCCAATGAAAAACAGACGGTTTCATAGACCAATTAGAGCAAGTGAATGAATAAAGTCTCTGGGTAACTTGAGAAATACCAGAGATAAAGCAATATTTTAGATGTAATCATAGCGGGATGTAGTAGTAAATACACACATGAACAAAATATAGACATTGGCATATTATGAACATAATATTTATATAGAGAGATTTGGACAATAAGTCCTGAACGAATATACAAAGAACTGTACAGACTAACCCCAGTATATAATGGGGTAAAAATGATGGCAGAATGGGAACAATAGATAAGATAGGGATCCTATGAATTCAAAAAGTATCCCAGATCGAAATCTATATTAAGTCCCTTCGGAGTCAGGGTTTTAAGATTAAAAATCCACCTGGCTTCTTCTTTCGAAATGAGTGATATATAATCACCACCTCTCCAGGGTCTTGTGACTTTGCAAATCACTATGTACTGGAGGGTGGTGTGATCATGATTATGATGTTTGAGGAAATAAGCAGATACGGTGTGATTCTCTGACTTATTTCTAATATTTCGTAAGTGCTCAGAGATGCGCACATGTAGTTTCCGAACAGTGTGTCCAACATACTGGAGGCCACAGGGGCACTCCAGTAGGTAGACCACACCCATAGGGTCACAAGTGTTTTTAGTTTGGATATTGTACGACTCCCCTGTAGTGTTGGATCTGAAAGTGGTGGTAGGTTTCAGTCCCTTGTGATTGGTCGTTGTACAAGCCTGAAATCTGTTGCAGAAATAAAAGCCCCCACTGTTCTCTTTGAGCCAGCTTTGTTTCTGTTCTTCCTTTGTTGTGGGGATACAGCATTTTACTAACTTTGTGTTTAGAGAGTCAGATTTTCTGTAGATGATCTTGGGGTGGTCTGGAAAGATGCCCTTCAGTTGGTCATCCATCTGCAATATGTGCCAGTGTCTCCGTACAATCTTTTCAATTTCCTTATGATTGGAACTGTACTTAGTAATAAGGGCAGGTGGTAGTGAATCGTTTGTGTTTGTAATGGAAGTTTTGGGTTGAAGGAGAATCTCCCTATCTAACCCTTTTACTTCTTCAAATGCCATGTTAACGGTATCCCTATCATAGTTCCGTTCAAGGAATCTCTCTTTCAAAGTTTTGGATTGGTCTTCATACAGCGCCAAATTGAAACAGTTCCGTCTGATGCGAGTGAACTGGCCTTTTGGTATATTGGTGAGCCATCTTTTCAGGTGGCCGCTTGTTGCTGCAATGTAAGAATTGCAGTCCACCTGTTTTAGGAAAGTCTTGGTCTGGATGTGGTTGTCTATGATAGCTATATCTAAATCTAAGAACTCCACCCTAGTATCACTAATCTGGGCAGTGAACCGGAGGTTGATGTCATCTTATTAAGATAGCCAAGGAACTCTTGGAGCATATCCATAGTACCCGTCCATAAACACAGGACATCGTCTATGTATCTGTGCCACCCCAAGATGTATGAACTGTATGGGTTATTGTGCCAGACGGTGGTGTTTTCCCAATTTGCCATGAACAGGTTCGCCTAACTGGGCGTGAATTTCGCTCCCATGGCAGTTCCGCGAACCTGTTCATAGAAGCCTCCACTGAACCAAAAATAGTTATGATGTAAGGTGAAATCAATGGCCTGCATGATGAATTGAATCTGCTCTGAAGGGATGTCTGTCTCTGTAGAGAGAATGTGCTATGATAGTGTACAGAGAACAGACATCACATGTCATGAGTAAATACCCAGTTTTCCAGTCTATGTTTTGTAAAATTTGTAGAACGTGCCTAGTGTCTTTAAGATAACTTCTTTGATGGGTGACTACTGGTTGTAGGAAAGTATCAATGTAACTGGAGGGGTGTGTAGTGAGCGACTCTATACCGGAAATGATGGGTCGACCGGGAAAGGGTTGGTAATGGACTTATGTATCTTGGGCAGACAATAGATGACAGGCAGTCTTGGATGTTGATTTAATAAAAACTGATATTCAGTTTTTGTGAGTATGCCCTTTTCTAATGCCACAATCAAGAGTGTGGTTAGTTCCGGTTTGTATTGTTGAGTTGGGTTCCCAGGTAGAGTTTTGTATGTAGAGGTGTCTTTAAACTGAGTCTCCAATTCAGTAAGATATGTGGTTTGGTCAAGGAGGGTTATTCCGCCCCCCTTTACAAAACATAGACTGGAAAACTGGGTATTTACCCATGACATGTGATGTCTGTTCTCTGTACACTATCATAGATCACAAGACAGGATGCGAGTATGTACAGCACATTCTCTCTACAGAGACAGACATCAATTCAGAGCAGATTTAATTGATCATGCAGGCCATTGATTTCACCTTACATCATAACTATTTTTGGTTCAGTGGAGGCCAATATACCAAAAGGCCAGTTCACTCGCATCAGACGGAACTGTTCCAATCCAAAACTTTGAAAGAGAGATTCCTTGAACGGAACTATGATAGGGATACCGTTAACATGGCATTTGAAGAAGTAAAAGGGTTAGATAGGGAGATTCTCCTTCAACCCAAAACTTCCATTACAAACACAAACGATTCACTACCACCTGCCCTTATTACTAAGTACAGTTCCAATCATAAGGAAATTGAAAAGATTGTACGGAGACACTGGCACATATTGCAGATGGATGACCAACTGAAGGGCATCTTTCCAGACCACCCCAAGATCATCTACAGAAAATCTGACTCTCTAAACACAAAGTTAGTAAAATGCTGTATCCCCACAACAAAGGGAGAACAGAAACAAAGCTGGCTCAAAGAGAACAGTGGGGGCTTTTATTTCTGCAACAGATTTCAGGCTTGTACAACGACCAATCACAAGGGACTGAAACCTACCACCACTTTCAGATCCAACACTACAGGGGAGTCGTACAATATCCAAACTAAAAACACTTGTGACCCTATGGGTGTGGTCTACCTACTGGAGTGCCCCTGTGGCCTCCAGTATGTTGGACACACTGTTCGGAAACTACATGTGCGCATCTCTGAGCACTTACGAAATATTAGAAATAAGTCAGAGAATCACACCGTATCTGCTTATTTCCTCAAACATCATAATCATGATCACACCACCCTCCAGTACATAGTGATTTGCAAAGTCACAATACCCTGGAGAGGTGGTGATTATATATCACTCATTTCGAAAGAAGAAGCCAGGTGGATTTTTAATCTTAAAACCCTGACTCCGAAGGGACTTAATATAGATTTCGATCTGGGATACTTTTTGAATTCATAGGATCCCTATCTTATCTATTGTTCCCATTCTGCCATCATTTTTACCCCATTATATACTGGGGTTAGTCTGTACAGTTCTTTGTATATTCGTTCAGGACTTATTGTCCAAATCTCTCTATATAAATATTATGTTCATAATATGCCAATGTCTATATTTTGTTCATGTGTGTATTTACTACTACATCCCGCTATGATTACATCTAAAATATTGCTTTATCTCTGGTATTTCTCAAGTTACCCAGAGACTTTATTCATTCACTTGCTCTAATTGGTCTATGAAACCGTCCGTTTTTCATTGGAAAGAAAGCATATATATATTTAACACATAGTAAGTTGTGGTATTCATGGCACCCGATATGATATTAATAACAGCCATGTCTTCATGTTGGGATGTACCATATTCATTTTGATTACCTCTGTGCAAGTTACAGACTGCCATTCATTGATTTACTCGCTTATGCATGATTTAATCATCCGATCTTCATGTTCCATTGCTACCAGCTGAGCCTCCGGACAATTAAGTGAAACTTTTGCCGCCTAATTGAAAACATCCGGGCTCCATAAAAACTGGAAGGAAAACCAGTTTCATTACAACAATCCCTGAGGAAGCTCATTGGCTTTTTGAAGACGAGCGAAACGCGTTGGTTAAGTACCATCATTCTACTGATTTCAGCACTGACAAAGATTGGAAACCCACGTCTAGCATGCTTGATTCCCATCTCCAAACAAACTGACCAGACATCCGCTGTTCGCGAGGAATACTGAGAGCGTGCGTACGCCACCTCCATCATATACAAGCTGCGTGTTTGCGATCTGTACCATCACAAGGCTAAGAGGTAAGAGACGCTGCCGCACTACAGGAGGAACCTCCGCTCCGTGGATAACTTCTACTGCCGGACGCCATCATGTAAGTCACTTTGGACTGTTTGTAGACTTTTTGGGACATTTGTTTCACATTGGTCAACCGGATAACACCCTGTCATTCATTGCAACACCGCGTTTGGGCTTTTTTATTTGGTCAGCGGGCCAACCGGTGTGCCAGGACTTTTATGGGACATTTGTTTTTGCTTATACCGCTCAATGACATTTGCTCTACATTTGTCCTCCGGACATTTGATATTTTATTTATGCACCGTGCACGAACTTCACTACCCAGCTGTATACCGATGTGTACGGACTGACACATTCATCCCTCACCTCTCGGCTCTAGCTGTTGTCTGTTTGTTTTAAATATGCATTGTGTATGTTAGTACCTATGCCAGTTTATTTCTTTTTCCGGCCGGAAAGTACTCTGTGCATACCATGGTTCTATAAATGTCATTATCTTTACTCTGCACTTATAATGGGCATGAGGTGGTACCACTGGTGACTGACTTACTTGGACACATTCATCATCCTCCTCATTATCTTGTTCAAGTACAACACATTCCAACATTTTCAGATTCATAATTATCCCCCTCATCCTGTTGGACGTTCCAAAGCAGCATCCTCAATTTCTTTGTCTAAATCATCATCATTACTAATCATTTGCACATTTCCGAATGCTTGTTAAATTTTGGAACGTGGTTGCCCTATACTTATAGTGTCAGAATATGAAATGTCAGACTTACATATAACACTCATGGACACCCTTAGAATCTGCTAAGGATTCTGTGAACGCCCAAATTGTTCATTAACCTCAGTGCTTTCTTTCTTTACAGAAGATACATTACCATGTTGTCACTCGCTTTTGCAATGGACATTCTAGTAAGTATAAGAGTAGTAGCAGGACAACAGGGGCAGGCTAGGCAGAGGTCAAATGCCCCTCTGGCCGGTCCCATAGTGAGCTACCTTGGGCTGGGTCACTGGGCCACCTACATTTTTTTTCCTTTAAAATGTTTCTAATAGGTTGCTGAGTCGAGTCCTTCCCTGCAGGACCACTACTAGCAAAACATGGCCATGGTCTGAGCCATTTCTTGCAACTGTATGTGGTATATGGAATGTTAACTATTCTTAGTTTTTAGGCAAATCACTACATTCATCAGTAACATTTCCCTTTATAGCTTACATCAAGAATTGATGTTTTCTTTGAAATTGACAAACATTGTTTGGATTTGGAGTGCCTTTTCTTACACTTTCTTCCCACATTACCTTTTTTGAGTGGTAGAGGTTGAAAAAAGTATTACTACTGACAGTACTAGATGCTCCTGATCTATAGACTGATCCATAACTGATTACAGTAAAGCTACTTGAATTTGGAGCTACTTGTAGCAGCCTCCACACCACGTAAATGCCCAATGAGAGAAAGGAGGGACTGTAAATATGCTGCCCCCTTTCTGAGTTAGCTTTTTATATCAGAAGGCCTCATTTGTTACTTAAAACCCCAACTTGAATGAAAGAATGCAACAGTTTTAATCACAGTTAAGAATTTTCCCCCATTCCTAAAATAATGTGGTGAAAAGTTTAGAGCCCTTGATCCTGAAATATGTTATTTGCTGTTTAAAACTATTACCACACAGCAGCACCGGGTGACACTGATAAGATGAAAATTAAAGTACTTAGGTAAAAAAAAAGTTCAGAGTTCTCTGCTAACAATGCACCAAGAAGATTTCAGAACTAATGACTGGCTATTGATACAAATGAAAGATTCTATCTCTTTCTGTGGACTGCTGCACATTTGTGCACCAGAACACCACCATGAAAATCATATACTGTAAAACAAGAAGTATAAACACATATCTGTGATGATTATATAGTGTATCTAATGACTGATTGATATCTTCTGTTGAATTAATGTACGACCAAGTGAATATTTTATGTAACCTTTCAAAGTATGATTTGCTAACTGACGTAGGTGACCTGTGTAATTAACAAAGAGGTATTTTGAAACTAGCCAGATAGATAAGGATCTTGGAGGAGTTTGAAGCCCAAAGTTGTAAACCGTCTAGTCACTCAAGCAGAGCAGAGGTGAGATATTCTCTGAGGTGCCCTAATATATATCTTATTGATAGATAATTTACTTTGGAAAACTCTGAGTCATTTTGGGAATCAATCTGACTTAATTGAAAGTGTAATTTCTAAGGTGGGTGTGAACAGTCTGTAAGAAGGGTTTAAAATCTTCTGCTTTAAACATTACTGTGTGCATCTTCTTCTACTGTGTTCCCTTACACACATCAAGTCTACCTAGTAAGTAGTAACTCTGATTTAATTTCCTATTTTATTTTCTGAAACTCATTTGTGCAACATATTGTATGTCTTGTTGTTAATTTTTGTAAATAAGCCTTGGAAACATTTTTCAGATTAAATACATTTTATCTAGCATATTGTTTGTGAACTTACAAAGCCCAGGGAGGCTCATGCTACATGTGTATGTGATTTAAGTGTGAAACATTAATAAGTGGTTCTGGTGAAGGTAAGGACACCATAATAAATCCTTTGTGGTGGCAGAAAAGGTGTATTCATTGCTAAGTGACTACGGTAACGCCAGTCACGGCCAGCTGTTCAGATTGCTGTATCTGGGACAGGCTGGGCGTTCGTGACAATATCTAACAATTATTAGTATTCATTTGAAGTGTTAAATACATTACAGGAATAAGTTTTGAGTTTTTGGGGAGCTGGTATAATATTCTCAGTTACAGGCTCTGTAGTAAGGACAAGCTGCATCTTAACGGGGAAGGGTGCAGCTGTGCTGGGGAGGAAATAGGAGATAGACGGCTAGGAAATGAGAATTCAAGCAGTGTGCAAGATAGTGTAGTCAGGGAACAAAACTTAATCAAGGGAAAAGGAGGATGAGAGGTTAGAAGGGCAATAAGTGACAGTAAAAAATACCACGTTTCATATCAAATACTAGTCTTACAAACAAAATAGGTAAATTAGGATTAATAAGAGTGGAAGACAATTATGACCTAGAAGGTATAATTGAGACTTGCCTGGATGAAAGTCATAACTGGACAGTGAATTTGGAAGGTTATGTCATGTGTAAGAAGGATTGGGAAGGGGAAATGGTTTGGTTATATGTAAAAACCTGTTTATGAGAGAGGTCAGAGACTGGCTCAAGCTGACAAGAAGGAAACAGTAACTCAAATAAATATGCATCACAACAGTTATATGAAGGAGGGGGTATCCAAAAGCACAGCAAGTCAAACCTGGAAGTGGATGTGCTACAGCATCAGAAGACTTCAATGGGTTCCATTCCTGTCAGCTAAGATCAGGAAACGGAGGCTACATTGTGCTCCCCAAAACTGGACAATTAAAGAAATCATCACCTGGTCTGATAAGTATCAATTTTTGCTGTGACATGCAGATGGTAGGGACAGAATTTGGTGTAATCAACATAAATTCATGCATTCATCCTGCCTTGCGTCAATGCTGCAGGCTGGTGGTGGTGGTATAATGGTGTGGGGAATGATTTCTTGGCACACAAGGCTCCTTAATGCCAATTCAGCATTGTTTAAATGCGAGAGTCTATCAGAGTAATATTAATGAACACATACATCCCTTTAAGGCCACAGTCTACCCATCTTCTAATGGCTAGTTCCAACAGAGCACTTTTTGGGAATCGGAAAACACAGCATGAATGTGCAGCCGACACATCTGCACACAACCGCATGCTGCTATCATATGTATCTGGAGAAGAATCTGGAAGAATCTTTCCAGCACCTTGCTGAATCCATGTCACGAGGAATTGAAGCTGTCCTGGTGGCAAATGGGCATACTACCCTGTACTTGAAAGGGGTACCTAATAAACTGGCCATTGAGTCTATATTATATGTTATAATCATCTAAGAGTAAGCAGAAAATATATGAAACAGTACTATATAAAAGGAAGCTATATATAAAAAAAGAACTTTAATGTCTCATCACCAACATTTTTTATCAGATCCTGATGCAGTGAAGTGATTTAAATAGCATCCATACTTCATTTTGCACAAATTGCTGGGGTCTTGGCATTCTGAGACTTTCTTTCCAATATGTTTTTCTCAGGATTCCAGAACATTGTGTCACCATACCAATGCACGAAAAAGCTTAGCTTAGTCATATTACCAAAGCTTGGAAAAAATGTGGTTCGGGCTATATTTAGTGAAAAAGCAGTTAATTCCAGTGATCAAGTTTGAATATAGACTATGACATGTTTTTATGTACTCCCAGACACAGTGTAACAAGAAAGATAGCCAGTAAGGTACCTTCATATTTATAGTGCAGGAGTTTCCATAACAAAAAAAAATAACAATCCATGTTTTAGATTATCAATTACTCTCTCACTCAATAAAGTGCCTTTAATGTAAATTAAGTGCTATAACTGCAACTAAAGCTTATTTATAGAAAAGATCAAGGGGTATATTTACTAAACTGCAAGTTTGAAAAGGTGGAGATGTTTCCTATAGCAACCAATCAGATTCTAGCTGTCATTTTGTAGAATGAACTAAATAAATGAAAGATAGAATCTGATTGGATGCCATAGGCAACATCTCCACTATTTCAAACCCGCAGTTTAGTAAATATACCCCCAAGGGATTATTTTGTCCATTGCCATACAATTATCATTATGCTTTTATTTTTTATGTTTTGCTTTCACCCTTTTTTCAGCCAGATTTTACCCAGCACCTACAGCTTGATATAATACTTAGCATCACGGAAAATTTGACAGAGACATAGCCACAGTGTTGAATAAAGATTATAACATGAGCCACAGCAGCTGGTCAATCAGCTCCATTGGTTATCCTGGGTAACCTTTGGCCAGATTTTCCAAGCCATTATTCCTGGAGAATACATATAGCGCAAAGATAGCCAGGGAGGAGATAATTCATGTATTCCCATACACAAAATGAGTGTGAATACAGACATACAGACACGGTGGAGGAACTTAGGTTTATTAGGCTTGTCTTTCATGTATCCGTGTGAACGATGCTGGGCAAGCTGGACAATCTCATAGACAGGTGGTCTATGTTAAGTCAGTGCTAGGGGTCATCAAGGAGAAGTTGTTTGTTTATTTGAAAGTTGTCTGCCATCTTAACAAATAAAGCAGATGGCTTTTATATCAGAATTACATGTAAGTGTTATCTTGAAGGTGCCAGTGTCACAAGTGGAGTAGAGGTGGGATGTTTAGGGAAGCCAGATTCCGCTTGCCAAACCGACAAAATGGAGGAAACGTAAGCAGCCTGCACAGCAAGCACCAGTGGTATGTCATAAACAGCACTCACCTGTGTGATGTGTATGTGACAAAGGGCTAATCACAGTAACCCCAACTGGTCTCTCTGGCATTTATTACAATACCCTTTTTATATCACATGCTCACACTTCTCAAATTCTGCCACCACCAATGATTGTTTCAAGAGCTCAACTCTTACTGGAAGCCTTTGGTCACACCTTGAAATATCTCAAACTACAATCAAAGTTATATTAATCAGAGTTATCTTTAACCAAATAATACCCTGTATTTCAATAAATGACCAAGCTTACCTAGCACAAGATTTTGTTAAGAACACAGAGATAGGTTGTTATTAAATTAAATTTAATATGGCACATTGCTTAAGGTATGTGACAAATAGGATAACAAAATAACATACAGCAATATTATACAAAACAGTTTATGAAGACAGAAACACGTATTCAATTTTTTTCTCTCTGTTGCGGGAGAATATGTAAATATATAGCATAACCCCAATCAGATTGGTCTGCAGGTAAAAAGAACAAAGATACTTTACCTGCATAGTGGTTTTAAAAGATTAGCTTCCCGTCTCAGCCCCTCTACCTCTGAGGTCACTTGAAAAGATGGTGTCTATGCTAATACGGGAAAACTTCACACCTGGGTGGGAACACAGTACATTCAAGAATAGCAATAAATTCTTACACAGGCCACGAGTTTCATTTTGAACATCAAAGAACCATTATTGTTACTGCAATGAATTTATCCAGATGGAGACATGGAACATCACTATAAAATATATATCTGTTAGAGATATTTGGTAACTGTTATCATCATCATCATTTATTTATTTATTTATATAGCGCCACTAATTCCGCAGTGCTGTACAGAGAACTCACTCACATCAGTCCCTGCCCCATTGGAGCTTACAGTCTAAATTCCCTAACATTCACACACACACAGACTAGGGTCAATTTGATAGCAGCCAATTAGCCTACTAGTATGTTTTTGGGTTGTGGGAGGAAACCGGAGTGCCCAGAGAAATCCCACGCAAAAACGGGGAGAACATACAAACACCACACAGATAAGGCCATGGTTGAGAATCGTACTCATGAACCCAGTGCTGTGAGGCTATGATTTCCCTTGGAGCCTAGTTTTTGTTTTTGACATATTAGACCTGCACCCAGTTACTCTCACAAGTACTTCACTCAGGAGGGATTTATAGTTTTATATTTTATTACCTTATGACTAGGGCTGAAGCATGAGAGGTGATCTTTGTTAGGTCAGTGCTAGAGGTCACCAAGGTGAAATTGTTTATGCCATCCTGACAATGCAGACGAGACGGCTGTTATATCAGAATTACCTGTGAGTGTCATCTTCAACATGTCGGTGTCACTGTTGATGTGGGGTGGTTAGGAAACCAGATTCCACTTTTCACACAGTCAAACGGACAAAATGGAGGAAATGTAAAAGAGCCGGTTTGCATGTTACAGCTACAAAGCAAGTATAAGCGGTGCAAGTAGCTACTGCCCAGGAAGAGGCAACTTGGCTGACGCAAGCACAGCTGAAGTTTTTAATCCAAGCACAGCAGAACAAAGCAGTACAGCACATCCCCGCTTTTCAGAAAAATTATATTTGCGAGACAGAAAGATAACATACAGTCAAATCAAAGTCTCAGTATGGAGTGAACTATGTGACAATGGAAGAAAGAGAGTGTGAAATCAAGGCTCTTAAAGAGAGAGCTCAGCAAAGCCAACAAGAGAAAGAGGCAGCTGTCATTGCTTTTAAGAAGACAAGTATACACCTAGCACTTATGGCTAAGTACCTACAGGAATGTGAACCAGTGAAAGTGACTATCCTGAAAAAGAGAGCACAAAAGTCTCAGAAGTGTGATGTGTATATGTTGCAGGAATGTGTTATGTCTTTCTCTAGGACCTACAGACATCTCCCCCTCCTATTTGTCTGGTAGGAATGGTGGTAAGTCAGTATGGGAGGCCATTCTTATCAAGGGAGCCTCTTCATGTTTGATTCTGTCAATAAGCTTGTTTGCAGTAGATTACTTATCATAGATGGTTCCTGGTGTCACGACTACCGGTTATAGTCATAAGCTTGTAGAACAGGTGGTAGAGGTCTTCGCCTTTAGCAGCCGCCTTTCCCGTAGAGATTGATGTGCTCACAGGTACTCAGATGCCCCCAGGACTTATGTTCCGCGTAGTACAAGCTTATGGTTTAAACTGTAGCGCGGCAAGGAAATGACAGTACGAGGCAAACGAAGTCAGGGACAGGTCAAGGTCAAAGGGCACGGGCAATCAGCAATGTGGGGTCCAGGCAAAGGGTCAGGTCCGGCAGAAAGACAGGATATCCGAGTCACAGGCAGGAGTCAGGGTCACCAGCAGAGAATCACAATCCAATAAACATGCCAAAGGAACATACACAAAAAGGTCAATCCAGAGGTACAGCAGTACAGGAACACAGAACAATCAGCAGGTCAGCAGCCAGGAAACCACGCTATAACCGGCAGGGAGGTTAAGCCCTTCCTGCCTTAAATACAGACATTGACCGATCAGGAGCAGGCTCCATAAACAGACAATGGGCCCCAGCTGGTGAGAGTGCAAACTGCGCATACGCCCAAGCAACAGCTTGCCGGGTTGCAGCGCTAACTACCTAAATTACTTGTACATCCACCCTGCTGTGTTTGCCTGCCGGGACGCGTCAGGGGCTGAAGAAGCGTCTGACCGTTGCCCTGGCAACAGCTGGGAAAAGTGATGTCCCGGTCGTCATGATGACGGCTGGGACAAGGGGCAGTGGGGAGAAGCAAGACGCAGCGGCTCGTAGTAAAGCCGCGGCTCATGACACCTGGACAGTTAAGGATACTAGCTGTCATAACATCATATCGGGGTTACCGTATTCGGGGGTAGACTGCTTCACTTCAATCAGATCAGCCAAGGACATCACACCAGTCTGATGTTTTGGTTTAACTAGCTACAGCTAGTTTTATTCACCAGGCATAAAAATAAACAAACATAAACAAAAATCCTAGCCTGTCTGGCTTCCAACTTATACACAGGAACTTCCTCTCTAAATTGAGGAACCTAGTGACCCATACATATACAAAACAATATAACTTTCAGATCACAAATACAGTATCTCCCAGGAGCCATCTGACCTCCACTCCAGGTATTGAGAGACTTAATAGATTGTAAGCTTGTGAGCAGGGCACTCCTATGTATTACCCAGTGTTGTTTTATTACTTTGTTCCAAATTGTAAAGCGTTATGGAATCTGCTTGCACTATGTAAATATGTCACTAGTAATTAGGCGCATCTCCTAATTACTAGCGACTTGTTTGCTGTTAGAAAACCTGACATGGGTCTTATAAATGGAGCCCACCCTTCTCTCTCCATTTATACCCCAGGGACCCTTATACCAACTCTTCCTATAGCTGAGCACACTCTTTGGGAACCTTTTTGCCACACACAAACAATCTTCCTGGGCTTTTTAAAACACAAATGACAGAAATTCAGGGAGGAAATGGTCACAGTCTTATAGAAAGTGGAAAGGGGGAGAAATGAGACCTTAACAATTGGCTGTAAATCTCTCACCTGAACATGCACTACAAGATCCTCGCTGAGGTATAGCTAACCGGTTAAAGGCAATGATCGGACAGATTATTCACCCAGACCAGACCTGTGGCATTCCAGGCCGCAGGATCACTTTAGTCCGAGACAAGGCCCATTACATCAAGGAACACTGCATGCATGTGGCCCTTTTCAGCCTTGATCAAGTGAAACCCTTTGATTGTGACTCACATTAGTTCATGGACAGGGCGCAGCAAAGATTTGGAGTGCGGGAAATGTTTTGTTCATAATTTACCTTGATATGTACAGTTAAGTACTGGTGAATAGCTGGAAGGATGACCCCTTCCCTGTCCTATCTTAGGTCAGCCAAGGCTGACCTCTTTCACATCTTCTTTTTGTTTGTAGTATAGAACACTTTGCTGTGTGCATCAGCCAGAACTCAGAGATTAGATGGATCACAACATTGGAACAAGACAGACCAGAGACCAAGGGCTAGATTTACTAAGCTGCGGGTTTGAAAAAGTGGGGATGTTGCCTATAGCAACCAATCAGATTCTAGCTGTCATTTTGTAGAAGGTACTAAATAAATGAAAGCAAGAATCTGATAGGTTGCCATAGGCAACCTTCCCACTTTTTCAAACCCGCAGCTTAGTAAATCTAGCCCCAAGTGTTTGCTGTACATTCAGAACATCACTGTCTTCTGTGCAGATCAGCATTTGGTGACAACACTTGCCTAGACCTGAGATAACTTAAACCTAACTTTAGGGACAAAGGGCAATTGCAGGAAGTCAAAGGCGATGCTCTTCGGACAGTGGTGCCTGTCATCCTCTATTCTCTTCCCCTTTATAATTAAACCAGACGTAATTAAGATCCTGGGAGTCTGGTTACATGAAGTAGGGGTGGCCTTGAAATTCTGGGACAAGAGACTGGCTAAAGTTAGACAGAAAATTGCACTGTGGAACCTCAGAGAGCTTACCATCAGAAAGCACTGGTGCTACGTAAAAAGATTCTTCCTGTTCTGCAGTACATGGCCACCTCTTGTTGCAATCTGCAAGGCCATCACAAGGACTGTCTTACACATATCTGTAGATCCAAAATGGACAAAGTATAGCATGCAGTTATGTAGAAGGAGACTCTCAAAGGTGGGAAAGAGATCTCAGTCATCCCCACCAATCGCCAAGCCTTCTTTTTCTGTAATTGTTGATGAAGACAAATAATGGCAAATAATGGCTCAGAGAGCATTTCTCTATGTCTTGCTTCCCCTTCTTACCCCTCTAGAGGGGGCTCATGGGACAAATGAGAAAACTTCTTCCCTTACAACTGGAACACTTCCTAGTTTAACCTGGATGTGGGAATGTTTGTGAGGGAGCACCCACTGGGAAAAGTTAAGCCCAACTTAAAAGACATTCCACAAACTCATCAGGGCTAAGAACATGATGGAGTCTATTCCAAGGCTCCCTGCTGCCACAGTAAAGACTGTCTGGTAAAATGTGTCAGGTTCAACAGCAGGCACAAAGTCTTGGCATGGATGGGAATCCAGAGGGCCTACCCTTAAGACTTTCATGCACAACCTGAACCTGGGCAGATATATACATTGTCCCTGGTGAGTCAATGAGGAAACATCTGTGCATCTCTTTAGAGACTGCCACCTGCCCAGGCCCTGTTGGATGCCCTGGAACATGAACTCAGAGAAGGTGCGCCCAAGAACAGCCTTTCATAAAACTAGGTACTTAATTGACCTTTTTCTGGCATACATACCTATGTGGCCATTCAGGAGGCCTGGTGCTTTATGAACTGTGTTAAGCATGCTTTGTAGCTTGCCAGGAATCACCTTATTTTTAAAAGGGACAATATATTGATCTAGGAGAGTCACAGGCTGATCCATAACCTGCGTATAGACTATTCTATCTTAGACTTTCCTGAGGAAGAAGAGGACTTAACCACCTCCCCTTCCCCCTGCTTCCTCCATATACACTATATGGACAAAAGCATTCGGACGCTTGACCATTACACCAACAGGGACTGTAATGACATTGTATTCAAATACATATACTTTAATATGGAGTTAGTCCCTCTTTTGCAGCGATAACAGCTTCCACTCTTCTTGGAGTGCTTTTGTGGGAATTTGTGCCCATTCATTCTGTAGAGCATTTATGAGATTAGACACTCATGTTAGACGAGAAGGCCTGGCTTGTAATCTCCGTTCCAGTTCATCCCAAAGGTGTTTGATGGGGTTGAGGTCAGAGCTCTGTGTGGGCCAGTCAAATTCTTCCACACTGAACTCATCAAAACATGTCTTTGTAGTCCTTGCTTTGTGCACTGGGGCACAGTCATGTTGGAATAGAAAAGGGCCTTCCCCAAACTGTTGCAACAAGGTGGAAAGCATAGCATTGTCAAAAACTTAGCATGCTGAAGCATAAAGATTGCCTTTCACTGGAGATAAATGGCCTTGCCAAAACCATGAAAAACAGTCCCATAGCATTATCCCTCCTCCAGCAAACTTCACAGTTGGCATAATGCAGTCAGGCAGGTAACGTTCATCCAAACCCAGACTCGCCCATCTGACTGCCAAAGAGGGAAGCAAGATTCACCACTCCACAAAACACGTTTCCACTGTTCCACAGTCCAGTGTTGGTGTGCTTTACACCACTCCATCAGACGCTGGGCATTGGTCTTGGTAATGTGAGGCTTCCATACAGCTGCTCTGCCATGGAAACCCATTCCATTAAGCTCCAGCCACACAGTTTTTGTGCTTACATTAATGCAGGTGGAAGTTCAGAACTCTTCAACTATGGAATCAGCAGAGTGTTGGCGACTTTTAAGGACCATGCACGTTAGCAGTCGTTGACTCTGCTCTGTGATTTTACGCAGTCTTTCACTTTGTGGCTGAGTTGCTGTTGTTCCTAAACGCTTCCACTTTCTAATAATATGACTTACAGTTGACCATGGAATATCCAGCAGGGATGAAATTTCACGAACCGTCTTAATGCCAAGGTGGCATCCTATCACAGCACATCGCTTGAAGTCACTTAGCTCTTTAGAATGACCCATTTTGTATCACATATGTTTGCAAATGGAGACTGTATGGCTAGGTGCTTGATTTTATACAACTCTGGTAACTGTTCTGATTGAAACACCTCAATTCAATAATTAACAGTTGTGGCCAAATACTTTTGTCCATATAGTGTATGTGTTAGTTGTTCAATAAAGCTTCAATATTAAACAGCTTGATCTTTGTTGGAAATTTTATCTTGTTTATGTGATGAATGAATAGTGCATTGCATGTTTTATAATGTAGGATGTCAAATTATACACCATATGCCCTGTATTGTAATGTAAAGTGTGACTGATTTATGCTTCATGGTGTATTGTATTTTGGCTATGTTGTAGTACACTTAGATGTGATGACTGGTACCCATTTATTTGTATGCTAATAAAGAATCAATAACTTGTTGATTACATTCAAAGCAGTGGTGACAGGTCTCAAGAACACTCCCAGAGCCCTAGTCTTATGTGCTGCTTCATCTGCTCAATCTCATCCACCATCAATAGCAGCCAGGACTGTAAAGTCTGAGGTGAGGACCGCTCTGCATGTAGCAGGAGAGCCTTGGAGGGTTCCATATTAGACTCAGTATCTCTTGTTTCAGCATTAATCCGTTTTTTGTATCAGCATTAACCAGTACTCTGGCCTCTCCCAGTATTGGATTCTAAAGGCTGTGGTTGCAGGAGAACTTTGCCAGCTTGGAGGCAGCTTTGACATTTTTGTTGGGTCCAATTATAGTGACAAGGAGCATATTTCCACTAAAATAAGTTGTTTTTCACAATTGTCCAACCACAAATAAATTATTATTATTATTAATCTTTATTTATAGGGCGCGACAAGGTGTCTGCAGTGCCATAGAGAATACAGGCGGTGGACCATACAGGGTAGAACCATACAGAACTATAAACAAAAAATACCAGGACTTCAAAGCTCCCAACATAGCTTACATATTGAAGATGGAGCAGAAGAATAGATAGAGAGACAGGAGGGACAAGGGCTCTGCTCGTGAGAGTTTACATCCTAAAGGAAGGGCAAACAGACAGGAGGCACAGTGGGGAGTTAGAGGGAATCAGTTGCAAGAGAAGCAAGTGGCGGGATAGGGGAAGAGAGGTGAGGAAGTCAGGCATGGAGAGCAGATTAGGTGGATAACTGGTATGCTTTGAGAAAGAGGTGAGTTTTAAGTGCCCGTTTGACGGTGCACAAATTACACACAGTCGGATGGAGTGTGGGAGGTTGTTCCAGGGGAGGGGGTCAGCCCCGGAGAAGTCTTATATTTTGGAGTGGAATGAGATGATCAGGGTGGAGGCGAGGCGACGGTCATTGGCTGGATGCAGTGAACGTGATGGGGTGTGAGTAGAGAGGAGGTTGGAGATGTTAGGGGCAGTGGAGTGGGAGAGGAGGGAGGCGTTTGAAAAGGATTCTGTAGGGGAAAGGCAGCCAGTGTAAGGCAAGTCAGAGAAGGGAGGCAGAAGAGGAGCAGCAAGAGAGGAAGAGGAGTCTTTCAGCAGCATTAAATATAGACCTGAGGGGGGCAAGGTGGGAGAGGGGGAGACCGATGAGAAGAAGGTTACAGTAATCAAGACGGGAAATGATGAGTGCCTGGATAATAGTTCTGGTGGCATCCTGAGAAAGGGAGTGTCAGATGCTGGCGATATTGCAAAGTTGAAAGAGACAGGATTGGGCAAAAGATTCAATGAGCGGAGGAAAGGAGATAGAAGAGTCAAGGGTGATGCCCAGGCAGCAGAGTTGGGGAACAGATGAGATGGTAGTATTGTTAACAGTGATAGAGAGATCAAGATGAAAAGAAGGTCTAGAAGGAGGGAAGGCAATGAGGTCAGTTTTGGCGATGCTAATTGTGAGAAAACGTGAAAACATCCAAGTGGAGATGGTGGAATTGATTAGATAAAAGGCCTGTAGTGGAGCAGGTCCATCAAACACCTACAAAAGAGTGTCATGTGACAAACTTTTGTAGATGCAATTATTAAAGATTATTGGAAACTTAGTAATATTGGTTGTTATTATTATTCTGATCACTTTGTCATACAATTTATGTTGTTATGAGTGCTAAAATGATATTATATATATTTTACTTGGTGGTAATAATGATAATACATTTATTAATTAGCATGGAAGCAGCTTTATTTAAATTTTACATTTCCCAGTAAAATAATGAAGCTGTGCTCGGATCAGGGGGTCATGAGTGTATGGGGTACACATTTACTAATTTAGGGTGTACTCATGTACTGAGCATTGACCTCTTTCTAAGCTTAAATACAACCCAGGTAAAAGTCCAATGTGAAATTGTTGTTTGAATGTACTTGTTCACTTATAATTTATTATGCATTTATGACTTATTTCACAAACTATTATTTTCAGGGATGGTTTTGCTCAATAATGTTACAAACTATATGCAAATAAGATAATACTGACATTATCCATTTTTGTACCTATGCCTTCTGCTACCTCGTCGTATGGTGTACCTAACCCCTGTTCCGTGTACACCTACCCAATGCAATTGTGACCAATTTTTTAGTTTGTTTTGCAGTTTTAATTTCTATCCAAAAAATGACCGGTCAAAGCAAAATTCTGTATAATTCTGGGCAGTTTTTTACATATCACACCAGGGGGTATGTTTACTAAACTGTGGGTTTGAAAAAGTGGAGATGTTGCCTATAGCAACCAATCAGATTCTAGCTATCAGTTATTTAATACATTCTACAAAATGACAGACAGAATCTGATTGGTTGCTATGGGCAACATCTCTACTTTTTCAAACCCGCAGTTTAGTAAATATACCCCCCAGGTTGTAATTTGGTGCGCACTGTATTAAGTATCTGTTCACTATAATATGTTTATATTGATTGCCTGCTTATTTATATTAACTTTCAGGAAACCAAATTGTAAGAAATGAAAATGTGTACAACAAAGCACTATTAATAAGACGCCTAACATGTTGGGACTTCCCAAACCAAGCCTCCTCTCCTTTAGTTGAGAAATAAAGACTTTGCTTTAAATATCTTGCTAACGTTATACAATGACGTTAGATACCCACCTATCTATGAAATCTAAATAAATACATTGATGCAAAGATTTTTCTGTACGAAGTGTAATAAATCTTTTCTTTATTGCATAGTCACATTTGTTAATTTAAGGCACATATCCAAACTTTGCAACAAACTCCCCCCCTAGCATTTAATGTTCACCTCTCTTTGCCATTTTTACTGCATATGATCCGAACTTAACTGAAAACATCTGTCTAGAGACAGTTGCAGAATGTGAGTGCTGGACAGCTGCCCAGTTTTAGAAAAGGGGAAGGGTGGTGGTGGGGCAGACGTGATTAATATGCCTAGCAAAGTTCTCTTTTTACATGTGGTTTAGATGGGTGTGGGGTGGGAGGTATAGTCTCCATCAAGTTTAGAAGGGAGGAGTGCCTCAGTGCAAACAACTTAATGTAAACTCCCACTCCAGGCATCACTTTTATGTGAACAGAGGGCTACAGAGAGAGGAACAGCAAAAGTACAGCTATTTTCCACAAGGACTACTTATTTACTACTTACATCTATACGGTAAGGTATTTTGTTTTTCATGTTTTGTAGAACTCTGGATAAAGTCTCAAACTTTTTGTTGGTTTATAAGCTGGTAGAACATTTCTGTGCTAAAAAATGTTGCAAGATAAAGTTGTAACATTGAATAGGCAAAACCAAAAATACATTTCATGTCTTACTAAATAAGAAAACATTCCTTGTTACACTTCTGCCGCATTAAACATAGCTCCCACGTTTTTTTTCACCTACAAATGTAGACAGATGTTGGAAGTAGTTTGTGTTATAGGGGCCTGATATGAGGGAGAAGTGAAATGAATGCCAGACTTGGCATGTGGCTTGAAGTAGGTCTAACTTTTTAACATTTACACTATTCACTTTTGTGTTGGATTTATATATTTGTTTAAAAAGGCCGAAAGAAAGGAATATACTATACAATTATAGTAGATTGATCAAGTGATGAAAAGAGATTTAATATTTTCAAGATGTTTTGTAATCAAGATCTTATATGAAGTGAAATATGAAAATCTAGCTGATGATTGAGGTGTTTTGATTGTAAACATCTGCAAACTACATTGACAGTTAGCATTAGAGACTGGTGTTAGTAATAAAAATAAAGGGTTAATTATTAACATTTAGAAGCCAAGGAATGATTCAAAGCTGCTTGCTCAATATATCTATAGTATATTTGTGTTTCTATCTTCGGTTTTTGACATCAAAGGTTTTCTAAATAATTAGGCTGCATTATTTTATAACCATCTCTTTGTAGGCAAATGTCACTCAAACCTGAAAATACAGTTTTGGGTGAAACACTAAACCAGGTCCTAGAAGATTATTTAACTGGAGTACATATGGCAGATGCCTGGTGCTGCTATACTCGCTCCCGCTGGCAAAGTGCTGTTAGATGTCAGTACGCTGTTAGTCTGACATTACTCGGAACAAGGAGCACAAAATGTTCTGATATCTGCCATAGTCTCCTCGCTCTTGCTGGAATGTTTGGGAGACTCCCGGATTATTTGGAGACCTCCTGGACTCCCAGAGTCAATTCTCCCTGAAAACGGCTCACCAACCTCTTTGGTGGGTAGTGATGTGTCATAATGATGCTGATTTTGTCAACATGACACACCCACTGAGGGCCTGGTGCAGAGTTGGACCTACTCCTGCTGGCTTGGCGTAAAATCCGTACATTTGTACTGCGCATGCCCAGAAAACAAACCGCGCACTTATGCACATAGATTCCTCGCATCCGACACTTGTGTCTGCTTACAACTGGAGAGGTAAGATGGGGGAAGGGAAGGGGAGGTCTAACATAGGCCAAGTACAGTGAGGGTGTGTTTGCGTTATTGTGAACAAATGCAGACTCCACACAGAGATGTATATACACTTGTCAGTAGACCTATCAACAATGAGTGTCTGAGAGCAAGTACAAATACAATCTGTGATGATGATGGTCGCTAGCACTAGCTAGCCGATTCTGATTGGCTGTTTGCAGAATCACCTTCAGATGCTTTCTTCATTGATCATACATATATGATTTTGAGAGGGTATTTCAGCAAGATTTTTAATGTGTATACGAGACAGAGGTTTATATTTGCTGTATTTGAGAGGTTTTTTAATTTCATTCCAACCTTCTAGTAAATGTGTATTTTGCTGTCACAACAAAAATATAAAAAAACTGGGTATAAGTGTATCTGATTTATGCTTGATGTACATCTGACAAAAGAGGCTAATATTGCAGAGCTGCAGAAATCTTACGATTCATTCAACTTTGTATATTTGTGCAATTGTTTTCTTTGTCAACACATTTTACATTTGTGTTTTTTGACGCAAATTCGTTCAAACTCAGCATCAGCCCAAGTGAGCAGGGCACAAGGACACCATTTTACGGCATAATACGCATTTACACACCTACTTGGTGTCATTAAGCTCCGCCCGTGTATTCTTCTAATAACTTTCTATGAATCCTTTTACTCATTCAGTCTTCCCTAATTAATCCTCCTTTCCGTCTTCTCAATCAGGTTCGTAGCTAATCCATACTTACCAACCTTTTTAAAGTTCTTTTCGGGAGATCCCAGACAGGGGGGTGTGGTTGAATGGCGGGAGGGGCAGGGCGCTTTTTGGCCCCGCCCACACATCAAAACACCGTTTTTGTCGCAGGGCGGGGCTAAAATGACGCGATTCACCACGAATTACGCCATTTTGACAGCAAGAGGCCGTTTGCGGGATATTTGCCTGCTCTCCCGGGAGTCCGGGAGATCTACCCGAATTTCGTGAGTCTCCCGGACATTCCGGGAGAGTTGGCAAGTATGTGCTAATCCTGATGGCTTCTTCAGAGTACACTATTAAAAAGAAATCATCACAAACACCCAAAAATAAATACAAACTAGTGCTGTACAGAGTTGTCAGCAATCGGCTAAATTACGGACGCGCATTGAGCAGACTAAAAATGCCACAATTGCAGGCATATGCAAAGCTGCAAGCTACGGTAGGAAGTAGGATCTGTGTCTGGTTTACATCAGGCATACATCACATATACTTGCCCCAATGTTTATAACCATTGTTAGGATTCAATAAAACTTAAAAAACCTCTCTAATAAGGGAGAAACAATTCCCTGTCTCATGTATATGAGAAAAAATTGGTTAAACATGCACACAAAAGCATAAAATATGTACATGTAACAAAGCAAGCACCTATCAGCATCAGCGGAGCATTCACAAACAGCCAATCAAAAGAGGTTCGCAATTGCTGGAAACTGTCATCATCATCATTCACTATTTGTACTTGCTGCTGACCACCAGCAAATAATATGACTTGTTCAGGCATATATGCCACTGTGTCCCAGTCTGCATTTGTTCGCAATTGTGCAAACATTTACTGTACTCAGCCTGCTCTAGAATACTCCTCTCCTCCCCCGTTCTCTCCAGGCACAGTTGTAAATTATACTTGCCAACTCTCCTGGAAACTCTACCGAATTCCGAGTAGGTCTCCCGGACTCCCGGGAGAGTATGGAAGCCTCCCGCATCTGCCCACTTCCTAGTGAAGTGGGCAGAATTAGATCCAAAATGCCGCGATTCTCCGGCAACTGCTGCATTTGACCCCACCCCTTATTGTAAAATGACGCATTTGCATCATTACATCACGGGGCGGGGCCAAATGATGCTATTTGCTGAGCCCCCCCCCCCCCATATATTTTTCTTTCCTTTAAAATATACCTAATAGACTGCTGAGTCGAGTCTTGCCCCCCCCCGGCTAAAATTTGCCGCCCCTCCCCTGATACCAACATACATTATATTACTTTAAAAAGAGGATAACTAATGGAATATCAATGGTAATTGGAGCATGTACTGAAAAATAATTACTGCTCACTCCCACACTACTGTACCTTGAATAAATGTGTTGTCAGTATATCACTAATAGTTTCTAAGACAAAAGTGTTAAAATGGAGAAGTGCTTGAGTAGTGTCACAACTAACCAAACACCTTCTGTTGACACCTTTACATTTTTCCTGTGAACTTCATAGTACTGTGTGCATTAATTGCCCTGCAGGGTGACCACTTTAATGCTGAGCTGCAAAGGAAAAAACAGTCATATAAAAAGTAAACTAGAATTGGATGAAAATAGTTTTCAGTCTTGTTGCTAACAAGGTTTATATTATATTGATAGACACCAGCGAGTGAGCATTAAAAAAAAGTGGTACTTTTAAACAGTAGGAAAAGTCAGAATTGAAATAATGTATATGAGGTAAAATACCATTTTTTTCTACATGTGTGTGTGTCTTGTTTTATAAATGACACTCAAATATATTCACCCATGCCTATTTTTACTTTAGGATGATATTTCCATTTCAATTATTTAAATTAAAGTTAATTAAAATATATCATGTATTGTAAGGTGGTTTACAAACATTTGACACAGAGCTGTAGGAAGACCTGAAATCGTCTGATTACAGGACAGTACTACTAAACTTTTCTAATCATTCCAGTTATAGCAAAGAATTCTGTATGAATGCTAACTTTGTCCAAGCATTCCAGTTACAGCAAAGGAATATGCAAGAGTTTGGAATATCTCAGCTGAATGGAGGAGCAACACCCAATGCACAGTACTAGAATACACTGAGTTATATTGAAGGCAAGTGGATTTTTAACAGATGCAGCAAGTTTTACCACACATGCTGTATTCTAACAGTCGAGGCATAATGTTTTCTTGGCAACAACCTAAGTGTCCTATTCATCTCAAGGGGATTCAAGCAGTTGAGCAGCCGTATGCCCCTCCTTACCACATAATGATGGTCATTTACTAGCCACAGAATATGCGGATGAACAGTACATTTATTTATGAGCAAATGCAGCCACCTCTCCATCTAGTGTATATGAAGCAGCACGCCCACGCCCAGAGGTGAGGACCAGGGAGCAAGTGGGGGGGGCGTAATGCATACTTGCCCACTCTCCCAGAATTTAGTGAGACTCATGAATTGCAGGTAAGTCTCCCGGAGCAGGCCATTCTCCTGCATCCCACCCACTTCCAAGTGAAGTAGGCAGGATTGGTGCCTCCATGATGCGATTCTCAGTGAATCACGTAATTTTGGCCCCCCTCCCGCTTTAAAATGATGCATTCATGTCCACCCTCACACCCCACCATCCCGGAGGGGGAAGGGGGAAAGTTGGCAAGTATGGTGTAATGGCATCACGACTACCCCGCCGCCAGTACAATGGGTCTGCCATGATGACACAATATAGAGTGAACTGCATCAATGTGGTCTGGCCTACTTTGCAAGAACATCGGGCGGGATCCGGGAGGTGTGGCATAATTTTCCAGGAGTCTGGGAGAATTCCCCAACATTTTTAGATTTGCAGGGCTGAAAAGTCTCTGCAGACACCAGGTACACTGGAAATGCCTTCCTAAATGTCTAGTGTCAACACAAAATCCAAAATTTCATTTTTTGCAGAACACAGAATCAGGCGCATTACCGTGACGAACCCTCGGTATTGAACACCATAATCAGCACGTCTGGCAGGGAAGCCCTGCAATAGATGCCATCTTGACACATTAACAGATGTACAAACCCATAAACAGCGGAGAAAAAGTGCCAGGGCTAACATCTGGGGGACAAACAGGGCACATGCTCAGGGCTCTAGGAGTCCTGTGGGCCCTGTAAAACTCTGCAGCATGTGTTACTATTTTATTCATTTATATGTTATTAAAGTTTAGTTCTAGCAGCAATCTTGCTACATGAAAGAAGCAGGGGACAGATTCATTTACTGATCTGAGTTCAGGGCCAGAATACTTGTACAATGGGGAAGTGATATAATCACTTTCACAACCTCATGCTAACAGCAGCCAGTGCAGGAGTCTGATGCTTGCACTCTCTGCTCTCACTGAGCCTCATATAAACCAAGACCTCCACTCCTCCCAGACAGTTCAGATCAGCTACTGCTGCAGCACCACACAACTTCCATGGCAGTTTGTGACACAACAGTGAGTCTATGACAGTAATCAGAACCATGCAACGTGTTGTATCCCTCTTTCCCATCCTCAATGCACCAAATCTTTGAAGTGGTTGAGGGCAGAGCTGCTCAATTTTTGATCAGGGATGCATTTTATATAATAACTATTGCATATGGTCTGATCTGCTACAAAACAAAGACCACTGGGTTTCTATGGATATTATAATACAGAATATGCAGTATTATGCAGCAACAATTCAAAGTCCATAATTCACACATACATTATCCTTGAAGATAACAAGTAGGCTGTATGAACTTTGTTTCATATAAAAGTCTGTGGATTCCAGCTTACCTCCATTTTCACCCCAACATTACAAAACTGTCCCTGTTACATGCAGCCCTCCCCTCCCTAACATAGTCACATAAGTGGACAGGCCATTGTCTCCCATTCTGATGACTTGATTGGCTACAGGCTGTTCTATAACCGCCCACTTCAAGAGTGAACCCCACCCCAGGTGAGCAGGAGTTGAAGTCAGATAGCAATAAGATGTTTAGAATCTAATCAAACACACCTTAAAGTTCAAACTTGTGTATAATAACCAATAATGTGGCAATAATATTACAAATCACCTTAGTTATAAGCAGGACAACTTGGAAGGAGAGTACAAATTACTATAGGACTTCGAGATGGCAATGTTTACTTACTGGTAACTAAAACACATGAAAATAAAATATGCTTAAGATTAAATTTCCAGTGATAAAGTGTAGAAAGCACATGGTGTGGGAGGGGATGCTTAGTGTGGTCGGATGACTAACATCTGCTTTTAATTTAAGAAAAAACACAAGGACATTTTTGTGTAAGTCACAGGAAGTCAGAAAATAACATAATTTTCTCCATTTCTTTCTCTCCGTGTGTGAGTGTGTTCATGTCAAATTGTTCATCAGAGCTTTCAAGCTTTAAATTAGCGCTACTGAAAATAAACCCATTTACTGCTGGGTGGCTGTAAACAGACTGTTGTGCAGGATTGTTGAGCTGCTTCCCTGGATACCCAGATGACCTTGTTCACATTCCTGCTAGTTTAGAGAGAGAGAAAACACTGCATATAGCAACAACAACTGCACTGTTGTAACCCCATTGGATGGTTGGGGGTGAAGGGTGATGGTCAGAGGTAGAAATGTGATACAACAATATAGTAAGGTCATTCCTGTTCAGCTTCATCTTATTGATTTATGTGGGGCCAAAGACATAAAAAAATAGCTACATTTAATGAATTTAACTCATTCCATGACAATATAAAAATGAGCTGTATTTAGAGTCAGTTACAGTCCATACATAAATGTCAACTCTCTCCAATGTACTAAGACAGTTCTCTGTTTCAAAGATTCTTTCCTGGAAATGTCAATAATGAGCAACTGTACAGCACAATTTTTCTTATTCTGGTAACCTCATCACATTCACACCTATAAGACTTTTTCCAGAGCAGAACCTCTCTTAAAGAATTCACTAGCTGAAAACATCAGACAGAATATCCTTATACTACCTAACTCTTACCACTCCTGTTAAATCTGGTTCACCACTGACAATCTCTCAACCTTAACCTTATTATTCCTGCAGACTTTCCTTGTGTATTATCATGATGAACAAAATGCTAGTGAGCAGTGCACTCGTGTCTTGTCTCAACTTATTTTTGTTATATTATTATCCATGTTTGTTTGCTGTGTTCTCCTACTCTTCAGTGTGATGGGATATGCTAGTGCAAGTTAATGAAGGATGAAATGAATATAAGAGGAATATTTAATATGCAAATGAATTACAATATAACAAAGTTCAGTAAGTGCACTAAGATTCATGTACAGTAGTGATCGGCAACTTGATACATTTCACAGGCCGCATGTCCCGCCCTCCAAACTTCAAAGGTGCTGCTCATTATCCATAATCTCACTATTAAAAAAATCAAAATGACTTGCACATACCCACATCACACACGCACATCACTCATACCCACATCACTCATACCACAATTTCCCTACATGCCCTTCAGACCTTCCACATCCACTCAGCCCCCCCCCCCCCAGTTGTTAAAAAAAATCTACCACATGCCCTCAGATCTCCATTTTCCACAAAATGCCCCACACACTTTCAGATACCCACCTGCCATAAAATACCCCACTCTATAATTTCCCACATTCTTCACAAATATTTAATGGTTTTATACTTGTGAGAAGATGGTTATTTGAGAGGTAGGGTACAGAGCTGATCTAAAGTGCTGACAATTCTAACACATACTTGCCTACTTTTAATACCTCCCCTCTGGGAGATCATGTGACAAGTGTCACATTGCGTCACCGTGGCTTCGCCCCTGCTATGAAATGCTGAAGTTCACGGAAATTTTATAGTGGAGGGCGGGGCATAACATAGTGATTGCATAATTAAGCTCCACCCCCACCAAGACCCAGGACGATGTCAGGGAGGAAGTCTGAGAGGACTTCCCAAAATTCGGGAACCTCTTGGATATTCCGGGAGACTAGGCAAGTATGTCCTCACTTTTCTGCTCTGGAAAAGTTCAAATGGTCATGCAAAACAGAATCTATTTTTTTATTAAAAATAGCAATCCAAAAGCTTTTTTCTTTAAATTTTATACAGTCCATTCAGTATTTCTGGTCTAGTGAGGGCATTCCAACCTTAAATCCCCAACCCCACACCCATGCTTATCTATGAGCATATAATACTGTGATCTAAACCACTTCACTTGAACACTTTATTTGCCTACATAATCGCAGTTGCATTACAGAGGGCTTCTCACATTCTCCAAATACTTGCAAGGACAGTGGTCCCACTATAGCTTTACAGTTATGTATAGCACTGGGGCAAAACTTACTGCTGCTAATTGTAATCTCAAGTTTCATTTATGAATCTTGACTTCATTGTTGTTCAAGTCAAGGTATGACATGTTATTGTGATATTTCACAAGTAGATGTGGTTTATCAGTGTAATCTATTTACAAAAGACTATACCAGCACATCCTTAATATACCAGAGTCATTCTCCTTTATAGAGAGTTAAGCAGAAGAAAAGCAATTTATAAGATAGTTTCTATCAGGATAACAAACCTTGAAATTGACGTTGGGCTTACTATTTAATGGCCATTTCATAATACTAATTGCTGTGATGTATTCAGAAGAATGGCAGGTATGCTTGTAGCAGTGAAAGTATAAAAGGATTATATTAGGATTGTCATACACCCAAAAATATTCATTAATTTCAGTTTTTAAACCTATTGTTCTATTTTCATTGTAATTGAATGAACATGGTGTTCTACAACTATGCACATGACTTGTCTCTCCGATCTGTCTGCCATGTCGGAGATAAGCCTCATTGGTTGCATGTGTGTCTCCATTATTCTGATAGGCACCCATATGTATTGCCCTGCCATTAGTACACTGGAAACACCAGGTAACATACTTGACTATTTGGATGATGACCCTATGAAGACCCTGACATTGTGATACCACAATCTACAAGAATTGATTTTTGTGTGCCGCAAACTCAATGTAAAACTCCTGTTTATGCTGGAAAGCAGGCTTGGGTAAAGCAAATAATTGTGATTCTGTTCCCTAACTGTGAGTGCTTTAATGTCAGATAGGTGTTCCACTGCTTCTAAAAACGGACCAATGAGACTGCCCGACCAGCTTCACAGTAGCTATGACCTCATCCACTTAAATTACATATAAAGGTCATACTTGCCGACTATTTAAAACTCTCCGAGAGATCTTGGAAGACAGGTCATGTGGACAGGGGGTAGGAGGGCCATGACCCTGCCCCCTGCCTGCTGCTAGGAAATTCCCAAATTAATTAAGCCCTGCCTCCGTCACGTCTGGTAGGCTGCCCACTCTTCCGGGAATCCGGAGGGCTCCCTGAAATTCCGGGAGAGTAGGAAAGTATGATAAAGGTTAAGATGTAGAGACAGTTATCCATACTTTCCTACTCTCCCAGAATGTCTGGGAGACCCCTCCCCCTAACTTCGAGGTATCCTCCCAAACTCCCAGGAGAGTAGGCCACCCTCATGGATAGTACTTCTGACACTATTTGCATCATCACTGCCTCGCTGCACAATGGCGCAATTTGTTACATCACGTAGCGCTGCGCAGGGCCTTAGTGATGCCATTTTTACAGACAGATACTTAAGAAAACAAAGGAATTATTCCCTTTTATCGTGAATAGCTAGCTGAGTTGCGAAAATGACATATATTACCTTTATCAGCGATTGCAGATTTTTTACTTGTGTGCCATATCATGCCTAAAAGTATTATTTATTACTTGATTAAATATATTACCGATGACCTGTTTGAAGATCAAACATGATGTACGTGATTGCATTATTTATCATAATTCCAATATATCTGAATGCTATGTGTGATTAAAAAAGGCAGGACCTCGTCTGTCATTTCTCTCTAATGACTTAATTTGAACTCATTAATATGAGGCTGTAAGTAAAGGATAAATAGACCAGGCAAATATGAAATGTATTTGGATTAAAGTCATTAAAATGTATTTTTCTTATATTCTTTGTTTTCCATTTTCACATAACAAAAAATGAAGGTTGCGGCCCCAGCTGCTTTCTCCTATGGGGACCTCTCTTTCACCCACTCTGTCAGACCTGATGTTTGCCCAGGCAGTGGGGTGGGTATCCTCCTATTCCCCAATTGTACCTTTTGCGTCATCTCCCCTGAGCCCTCCCTTTCATTCTCCTCCTCCTCTATCTGTATGTTCTACCCCATCAATCTCCATGTCTCAGTCATCTATCACCCCCCTGGTCCCACTTCCCAATTTCTTGATAATTTTGATCTTCCCTCATCAGATCTCCCCTCCATTATCCTAAGTGTCTTTAACATCCCCATCGACAAACACACAGGCCCAGCATCCATCAAACTTCTTGCCCTTTCTTCCTCTTTTGACCTTTCACAATGGACCTCATCCTCCACCCACTGTCTTGGTCACTCCCTTGACCTCGTCTTCTCCCATTATTGTGTTCTTTCTGACTTCTCCAACTCTCACTTCCCACTCTCTGACCACCATTGCTTCTCATTCACTAGTTCCTCATCTCCTGCACCCCTTCCCATTCCCAAATCTACCCTTTCTAAACGCAGTCTTGAAGCTCTTGATCCTGCTATTTTTTCCTCTTCACTTGATATTTTCCTCTCCCCTCTATCCACACTGGCCTGCCCCAACCCAGGGGCCACCCTCTACAACCACACCTTCTCCACAGCTCTTGAATCTGCTGTCATCACCTCTTCTGTCCACCTTCGCCCTGCTCTAAACCCAAACCTTGGCACTCCAAATTTACCCAGGTCCTTCAAAAATGCAAACATACTGCCAAATGCCACAGGAGGAACTCTCATTCCTTGGCAGACTTCCTTAATTTCAAGTTCATCATCTCATCCTACAGTTCAACTAAACAATCAAGGCTCTCATCTCTTCACAGTCCTCCAATCCCAAGCTCCTTTTTGCCACTTTCAACACATTCCTTTGCCCCCCATCCTCCCCTCGCCTCCTCCCTTACTGCCAGTGACATTGCCTTCTTGTGCACTCCCAAAATTCTGGCTCTCAGACACAGCTCCTCCTCCCATCATTCTTCTACCACCCCTATCACTCCACCCTCCTCTCCCACCAGCCACAACCTCTTATGCTCCTTCCGCCCCCTTCCAGGTGACGAAGTTCATTCTCTTATTTTATTCTCTCCACCCTAATCCTGCCCTCTGGATCCCATTCCCTCTCACCTCCTTCGCTCCCTGTCCCACTTCACTGCCTGCTCCCACCTTGCTCACCTCTTCAATCTGTCCCTCTCCAATGAAATTTTCCCCTCATTCTTTAAACATGCTCTTGTTTCACCCATTCTTAAAAAACTAATCTTGACCCCACCTCACTATCTAATTACTGCCCCATTTCTCTTCTCCATTTTGCCTCCAAAATACTTGAGCGGCTGGCCTACAACCGTCTCAGCAGTTATCACTCTGACAATTCCTCCTTGATCCTCTGCAATCTGGCTTTCACTCCCTCCATTCCACATAAACCGCATTGACCAAAGTCACCAATGATCTTCTATAAAGCTAAATCCAGGTGCCATTCTCCCTGATTATCCTCCTGAACCTCTCTGCAGTCTTTGACACCATGGATCACCATCTCCTACTCCACAACTTTCACACCATTGACCTTTCTGACACTGTCCTTTCATGGTTCACCTCCTACCTTGCCAACAGCTCCTTCACTGTTCCCACCTCTGGTCGTCCCCCCCCCCTATCCATCCCACCTGTTTAAAAAAGTCTACCAGTCCCCGACTTAACCATTTCACCATGTAATATACCTCACCCTCTTTCATCCTTCATCTCTCCCACTCTTGCACCTCAAATCCCCTTTCATTGGCTTACCATTGTCTGCCCCTTTCCCTTTAGATTGTAAGCTCGAGTGAGCAGGTCTTTCCTCCCCCGATCATGTTTTATTGCACCAAATCACATCATATTGTTTGATTTGGTCATTAAAACTTCCTAAAAATCATGATCAATAATGGAACGATGTCAGGCAAATGTGAAATTGTGTACGCACTCACGACCAGCAGTGTAGGCAGATCTCTATAGAGTGTGCAGAGTCACAATCTTTTCAGCAAATCGATATGACAGATGAAGAGCACAGATCTGAAGGTAAATCATGTAGGTGTGTACACATAAATCTGCTCATCGGGACTTTTAGTCGTTGGTAAAATCTTTACAGAAATCGCATCTGCAGTAAATTTCTGTAATGTGTACCCAGCTTTACTGTGATATCTTCATCTTTCACCGTAACTATAAAAATTAGTAGCATACTAACATTCAAGGTTTGTATAAAAATGTGCACCATGCAACAATGGACATTTCACATAAAGTGCACTTTAATAACATCAAAGTATTTATAATGGAGTGTATTTTAGTATGTCATGAGGCAGATGAGGACTAGAGATTTATCAGACTTTGAACATTAATTTGTGTAAAAAAAATATAGAGCGTTATCTCATAGAGATCATCAATAAACATATCACATCATGCTAAAACTATTATCTGGTCACAAACTAAGAACATCATTCTCACACATAGTTCGGAATCATTTCACACTCTTAGCCAGTCACAGGAGACCATGAGGCACCAAGCTGGATAACACTTTGTTAAATGTGTCAAGATGGCATCAATGGTGTGAATGCAAAATGTTGCTCCTCCTGATGGAAAGTGCTGGCGAACAAGGCATTCCTTGCCGAAAGCAGTCTAGGTGCATCAATGTGCCTCATATTGCACCCGTAGGGTAAAAAGAGGGTTAATGTTTCAAGATTGAGATTTTTAAACAATCTTCAAAGAGTGGAAGTAGAACGATTGAACATTTAGGGAGTGTTATCAGTTTAGCAGTTGGTCTCGGAAAAAGGTGGAGGAGATTTGGGGCTAGATTTACTAAGCTGCGGCTTTGAAAAAGTGGGGATGTTGCCTATAGCAACCAATCAGATTCTAGCTTTCACCTATTTAGTGCTTTCTACAAAATGACAGCTAGAATCTGATTGGTTGCTATTGGCAACATCCCCACTTTTTCAAACCCGCAGCTTAGTAAATCTAGCCCTTGATGTCTCCTTTTACTTCCAATTACACGCCTTTATTGCATTAACCAGGTGACATTTATATGGGAAAGTGCTTTTACAGGCACTACTAATGTAAAAAAAAAAAAGAAATATAAAGAAAAACAAATGAGACAGATTACGACATTTTATGTCCCCTTACTGTTATGACACATTTAAGATATAAATGAGTAATGTTTTTGGAGAAATTGTAAAAGTTACAATTATTGAAAATGGTCAGTCTGAAAATGCATTTGCAATAAAATGTTTGTACCGCAGACTTTTCATGAATGACCCTTACAGTAACCAGCTCTGCACTGGCGCTGTTTCAACTTCCATTACCTCCATTTTCCTGCTATGCGCTATGTATTGTTTGCGCTTTTCAAAATCTTTGAAAACTGCAATAAATAATGTACATAACATATTATAGTAGGAGAATGGTGTCCTGCATAGGGGAGAAGTATTTAAAAGGTTAATGCTGCCAGCATAGAGCAAAATATTTGATATAAAAGTTATGCTTTACAGTTAATGACTCCTGGTTGTTTTTAGATTTTATTTATAACAAGTAATAACAGTTCATTGTTTTTCTTAGTTTATCCACTGAAGATCTGAAGATGAGTTGCCTACTCTTTGCTGTAACTGCAATGCACATCATCATCTTGATTATGCTCTTCGTTGCCACCCTTGACAATGTAAGAAAAAATGATGACATTTCACTTCATTGTTTCATCAACTTCAGATAGTTGCAAAAAAACAATTGAACCACACATACACTGGTCATGTCAATATAGTTTATTTAAAGAAACAAAGATTTCTGCAAAATATTGTTTTGAACAGAGATTCTTACTCATTGGGGTCATTAGCTAATGCCGTCACATGGTAATTATTTTGATTGAGTCCCTGACTGCACAGATTTGGTGACTGTTGATATGCAGTATCATTCAGTAACCACTGTGGATATGAATGGCCCTACAAGCAAAGAATAATTAATATAAACTAGAGCTCTAATATTTTTCCTAAAGAAAATCAAGACATTCATGTTACACAAAGGTTGCTAAACGTTTGATATCTTTGCAGTACAGTATTTACAACCATATCACCACAAACATTAGCAAAATAACTGTACAGGGTACTGTTTGAACATGCATGCAAAACGTCTGGAGAATAGAGCTAATCTGTACTTGCATGAAATGTAAAAGGAGGCTATACGGTAGCCAGGAGTCAGAACATCTGTATACAGGTGTTCTGGGGATGCATCTAATGATGTGTCAACTGAACACATGCACTTTTTACATGAGCCCTATAATGCAGAAGTATAGCAGACAGTGCTATGAGGCAAAACGCAAGGAGGCCACTAAATTTAATGGAAGTGTGCTCATTACTTTCCCAGACAGTACGTTATAAAATATAGAGATGGAACTGGTCGGTTTTGGACAAGTGGCATGACCAAGCACCCTGATCACATGTTCTCCCATATCCGTATCTCTGTTACTATGGAGTGTGTGACGTTACTATGACACCATCTAGTGTGCCCTCTGCAGGCTGGCAGAACTGGATTGTGCCATATGTGGAAATAAATCGTTCTTCATCTGTATATGTCTTCATTTAAAGCTGTCTGTCCATTTTAATTGTGGAAGATTATTAAATACAATAGTGGAAATCAATCTGCAATGTAACTTTTTCATCTTTCTCATCAATCCAGTCATGGTGGGTGCTGCCAGAAGATGGTACTTTGAATCTGTGGCATGACTGCATTTATAACAACAGCTCAGAGAGCTGGGTGTGCTCCTCAGTGTCTACAAGTGGTAAGTCATACCCACACTACATAGATACAGCATAAGTATGTTTGAAAAAAGCAGGAAGAGTTGTCACCTTTTAGAAAATAAAAACCAGAAAAGCACTGACTACAGCCATTAAGCAGCCACTGCATAGCCGTTCCTGTGTGTAATATGAATCATGACCCCCAGCCTAATGCTGCCTATTAAAGCACTGATTCATTATTTGTTCTCGCCAGATCTTCAATCGATGATCTTAAAAGCCACTGGCTGTATGGCTCATACTCATGGAACATCCATGCTGTAAATTTAATACACGCCGGCAATGTAATGTTATAGAGACATGAAAATTATTAATACTGACATGAGACATAAAACCTTCAGTGCTCAGAAAATGTACCATTGTGTCTTGACATTTGGTTCTCATCTCATTTCATTTTAATTCATATTTGCATCACTTAACCACTTAGGAACCGTAGAGTATTCGCTCCTTGGTGACCAGCCTAATTTTTATACCTTTTTATACAACGGGGGGAATACAATTGGCTGAAGTAACGCAGCCTGCACGCTATTACTGTTACTAAGGTAGTAATACGTATAATTACCGTTAGTACGGTAATCTTTAACAATGGTTTTTGCTTGTAATTCCCTAAGCCGCGAGCAAAAAACAGAAATCTGGGTTAAATTTACCGTATTAATGGTAATAAGTTTAATGCTGTGTTGTTACGGGAGGAGGGGGGATTGAATTCCCCCTATGGGTTTTATATAGAAGAAGACTGGGCAAAATAAGGGAAAAAAGAAACTTTTCTATAATTCTTCGTAAAATTACTTTCAGCAATTAGTGCTATTCCATAATTTTACCCCAAAATGTAGCCAGTATACCAAATATGTGTCCTTTATACAAGTTCTGACAATTATAGGGCTGAGAAACAAAAGGTCCACACAGGTGTGATTGTCAAATGTGAAAAAGAACTGGGTCTCCTAAACATACCTGACTTTCAATGGACGTTTTAATATTACTTAAATCTGGTGCTGGAAAATCACCCCATGGTGCATGTGTCAGTCTTGGAATATTTTTCCGGTAAAGGTATACTATGACAGTACAATACTTTAGGGTGGTAGTGTGTGGGGGTAAGACCAGGAGTTCGGGTTTTGTGTATTTCATTCATATTTACATGAACCTGTTTCCAGTACCAGCAGAAGAGGGGTCCCTGAACCACCCAAAGCCTCCCAGCAGGAAACTGGATAAAATGTCTACAAAATTATTTCAGCCAGACAAAGCCGAGCTGCCATGGTGAAAACTGAACTGAAATGCTAAAATGTGACCCTTTATAATTAGAAAAATAGTAAATATTAATATTCCTAAGTTAAGGCAATTGAGTTAAAGTTGACGTAATAACGTTTTTACTAATTTAAAGTCCCAGCCAATGTCTCAGTGAACAGACCATTAGCCATGACATCCAGAACCATGTTTAGAAGTATCAGCACTGCAGTAAGTGACCGCAGCAGCTATGTAATTCTTGTCTCTTGTTCCCCAGAATGGTTCCATGCTGTGCAGGCTCTCATGGTCCTCTCAGTACTGTTCTCCAGCTTATCCTTCATGCTGTTCATGTGCCAGCTCTACACCATGGAAAGAGGGGGACTCTTTTATGCAACAGGCATCTTTCAGATTCTCGCAAGTAAATAATTTTAGTTACTGATCTGATCAAATGTCTATATGTCAATATCAATCATTCAGTGGTGTGCCCTGTCTATTAATGTATTTCTATATTAATATCACTTTTATGCTAGGATTCAGGACTACTCAGTAGTGTATGATCATAGATTGAGTCACATCCTCGTAGTTACAGTTTTGAAGAAGTTTTGTGTTGATGAGAAATAGATGAAGACAAACGATGATTCATGAGAAAGTCCATGCATGAGAAAGTAATAACATATTATTCATAGGGAGTTCTGCAGTGACAGTTTGTACTAACTGGGAGATGTTATGCTGATATCCAAAAGGAAGATTAGTGTACTGTGCATATTGAAAGCAACAAAAATGTATGATAGCTTTTTTCTCATAATGAAAATGATACATAAATAGATAAGGAAGGTAATAAAGTGTTACAGCAGGCACTACTGCTAAGGCCTCAAACCCACTGCATTAGTTACATGCATTATTCTTGTTTTTTTTGTTGGTGGTAAAACACATGTAAAACACATGTAAATGGGTATAATTTACCATTGTTTCTAGTGTCAACATACCCACTACCAATATGACTTGCACTTACTATTGTTGCAGAGTTCCATTGGTTGGACCCATTTTGTCCTAGCTGGAGGAACAGGTTCATACTGACCACTTTCCACACAAAGAAAGCATAGTATATTTAGAGTTTATGATAGAGACACCAAACATCCTACAAACATCTATAACATGTATATTATTGTGCACTAAGCATATGAAATGTTTGTACTACATGCAGGTTTGCTGAAGGTAATCTCAGGCCCTGGTGCTGCCCTCCAGGGTCTCTGCACCATCTCAGGGTGTATGTCCATATAGAACCCCATCATGCTTTGCCTGCAACCAAAGCAAAAGATGATGGAGTGGTGTGATCACACGGACTACTAAGAAGCTATTGGACCGCATAATCACTTTTCCCAACCTTCAATTTGGCTCTGCTGGGGTCATCATAATTTTCCATCCCGAGGGCTGTAAGGGTGGCCTGGGTATCGTTAGCATGCCCCATCTCCCTCTTCGCACCCCTGGCTACAATGTAATAATTAATTACAATTTAGCAGTGAACTCCTCTAGGTAGATGTTTTGGACACGTCATATCCGAGATCGGCAGAGGCTAACCTTAATGTACTTTATGATCCAAGCTGGAAACCTGGAATGTGGGATGGAATTTGTCAGAAATATGAGTCAGCAACTTTAAACAGGGTGGTTCTAAGATCTGAGAAAGGCAAGGTTAGAGACAATAATGGATACTGGTGCACAGGAAATATTTGCCATTACCCATAGCAACCATTTTGTAGCACTGACATATGACAGAATTTCTCATAATTGCACCAGTTCCCACACATCACTCAATATACTGTAATTTGTCATTTCATAACATGCCTCAGAGCAGGCGCGGGCTGGCTGATGTCAGCCCGGGGGGCGCACAGGCGGCTGCATCATATGACACGGGACGCGGCCGCATCACCACACCACATTGGTTTACTGGCGATATTGCTTCCGGGGGGCAACATATGCCGGCCGGCCGCCCCCCGGAAGAGAGAGTAACATATGCCGGCCGGCCCTGACAGCTAAGATTCTGAGCGGCCCAGGTACCGATACCACCCTGCCACCCGGCCCAGCCCGCCCCTGCCTCACAGGTGTCACTAGTTTCTAGTTAATTGATAGGCTCAGTTGTCATGAATATTGGTTCAATCAGCAAAATGGCAGCCTCCATTGCGAGTAGGCAAAGGGTATACTTTTAAAACTTGGTTTCAACTACCACACACATAAAAATATTATTATATATGTGTTACTGTGTTCTGTATGTTGAACTCTGGATAACTGCATGCTTTCTATTATGCAGGTCTTGCTGTCTTTTCTGGAGCAGTGATCTATGCAATCCATGTAAAGGAGTTTAACAAAGACAAGGGTGAAGGAGGACATTTTGGGCACTGCTTTATACTGGCTTGGGTGGCTTTTCCTCTCAGCATGCTGAGCGGAATCATGTACATTCACCTAAGAAAACGGGAATAACCGTGAGAACAATTTCCTCTTTCTACACATCAGAAGATATGAAGAAAGCACTGTGGTCAGACTCTCTGGGATTGATTACTGCTCGTTGGGTTTAACCATCTTCAGCCTGACGTGAAACCAGGTGACCAATTGCATTGTAAATATAATCATCGTCATCATCAATACCCGCTCCATGGATTTCCAAGCTCTGGGAAATAAATGGCGTACATTAGATATGACTTGGCTACCCTCAGAGTGGATTTCATGAACACAACACACAAATGCAACCTGTCTAAAAAGCCAACCATCCTTTTGGCAATCATTTTGATGCACAGTAGAGACAGCCCTTGAAGAAAAAATATAACCCTTCGTATAGTATAGTTTCATTTTCCTTAGACTGAATGAATTAATCATTTGAAGCTTATTGCATGCAGAGAACATGCATTGTCAGCATGTTTCCATTTAAACGTACCTTAAGGAATGCAGCTGGTTGGAAGTAAATCATAGAAGCCAATACAGAAAATTCACACCACAATAGTGCAGTTGGAAGGCACAGGAAGAGAGGAGGGTCAAAAAGAATTGGTTTGTACATGATCTTCAAAACAATATAAACAATATTCAGGACATGACTACACATAAATGAATGCAACAGTGTTATTTCATAAAGGAGAAACGTGTATTTAGCTTATATCGTATTAGTGTAATAAACAGATCGTTACTTCACCGCCTTGCTATTGACATAGTAATAGGAAAAATATATATATTTTAACCCACAATGGTTATGTTTTGTGTGTACCATCCATTTATCTCCAACTCCACAATACTTGCTGTATTTGAAAGAGCGCTAGAAAGATTTGGTCGGAAAAGGTCTAGAAAAACCTCCACAGGGTCACTAGTAGTTACAAAGTGACAGAGGTTTGCTAAAATTGGAGGACAATGCACCAGCTGTACAATATTATTTTGAATGTAAAAAACCCAAAACACAATTAAAAAGCAATAGGTTTAATTAAAAACAATGTTTCTCTAATTTGCAATGCAATACAAATGTAATACAGACAACATATACGTTTCTTTCTTAGGCTGGGAACACACTACAGGAAAATTCGATATTAGTGATTTTAACAACTAGAGGAAAAAAAAGTCCCGATCAGCATGCCAAATTCATATGTATACACTATACACATTGTACACTATTTACTCTCAGATCTGTGCTCTTCATCTGTCATAAGTAGCAGCATAGTGTCGGTGATGTAGACGGATTCATGTTTTGGTGGAAAGGACTTTGAGTTCAATAATTGTCAAAGATGATAATCTATTTTAACCTCCACATCCCCTTTGGTAAAGATCCACCAAAGAAGTAGAATAAATCCCACGTTGACTATACAGAAGCTGTTAGCCGGAGGGAGAGAGAGAGAATGCTGGGGGAATGAAGCCCATCATAGACACACACAGTTATGTGGGGACGGGTGGTATGGAATGAATGTGGCACCTGAATGGATGACAGCAGCTCCTGTCTGACACCACATTCACGTCCTTATTCCTGTCCTACCTGTTGCTCCCCCCATCTGAGAAGTGCCGTGATCCGGGGCCATTGGTCAGGAAAACATGAGGGAACAGGGTGATGCCCATTATTTCTATGTATTAATAAATCCAGAGAAGTAAAGTTCTTTATGTATAACCTCTGCCAATATGTTTCTATGTATAGACCAACAAACCGACTTTATTTCCGACTAATATGTTAGGTATAGTTCTTTTGACACAATATCATTGTTCTGACATCTGTTCCATGACATTCATCTATCTGCTTCATGTTAGGATTGAAATCCACACTTGTAACGGTGGCCTTTAAAATCCGCTCCAGGGAAGGCTCATCCTAAAATAAATAAAAGACAGATGAGATATATTTCTCCAGAAAGTAACACACTGCCAAACTACATAACCAGGTTATTGCTATGATCACAGTTGTACAGCACAAATTGTACATTTACAATCTAACTAATGCACAGCCAGGCAGCGGCCTGAGAAGCGCAAGTCTCATCCCAAGGAGTACAAAGATGACAGGGGAGCTGTGAAAGCTGAGCTGCTGTGAGGACAAAGACAGTCGTGAGGGCATGCACCCTACAGAATTTTAACAATATTGTTCCATCATTGAACGAGATTGTTAGTGCTGTTTAAAAATCTTGTTCAATGATACAATGTGCTTTGGAACGATAATCGCTCCTAGTTGCAGGGTACACACTACTGTGATATCGGGTCAACCGGACGTTTATCGTCTGATTGGCCTGATAATCTGCTGAAAACACTGTAGTGTGTACCCAGCCTTACTATCATAACATATTCTTCATTGGTGTCATAAATACAAACACTACTTGTTTTTTTAAATCTGCTTAGATTAACAAAATTGCTTACACTATTCTACCATTTAGGGTCTTTTTCAATTTTCCTTACATATAATCCATTGTATGCAAATACAGTTAAATAGGTGGTGTCATATAAAATGACTGACTTTTATTGTGTTCTAATAAACAACAACAACCTTAAGTGTATGTGGACTTTTTTTCTCCTTTTGTCTTTTGACGCTAGGTTTCCAGGACAACCAATAACTGATAATGTACATAGAACGTACACACGCTGCACTGTTGCATTATACCTACTTCAATTGCATGTCTTGAGTACATTTGTTATTTTGTAGGTATGTAATGTGTATATCATATATAGGACCTTAGAATGGTAAACTAAGAACTAAGGACATCATGCAAAATATCTTTCCTTAAAAAAGAAAAAGATGTGTAAACTACATTGGCATATGTTTTCTACATATTTGTGTTTATCATTATGCAGTTTCCCATAGACTATTGTGTGTTAGTGAAAACTGACTCCAATAAGCAAAGGCACAGGCCAAGTATTAACAACATCCTATTATTCTTTTAGCACGTGGGTGCAAAGTTATTGCTGCTTTAATTTTTGTTGCAAAATCCAAGACCTCTGCAAAAAATTCCAATAGCGAAATGAATTAAAGCTTTGTTTTACAATTTGGAGTAGAGACTGGTTTGTTGCTCAATACTTGCTTGAAAAGCTATACAAATTAATTGAAAACTGTTACTTCCTTTTCTAGAGAATGCCTTCAAGGTGCATTGTCTGTAACAAAGTCTCTGAAGAGGTGCAGATATGAAAGCTTGCTTTGTCAGGGTAGGCGTAAGAATCAGGCTCACTGTGTTAGTCATAGTCCTATGAAGGTCAGCTTGCTGGGGTCAAAGTTTATCCTATCATGGTCACCTAGCACACACTGTTCATTTTTTCTTATTTCTAACATCTTCTTTGTTAAAACATTTCATTCATTTGATCTCAAATTCCACTATTCTGTATAACTCTACACATGGCCTCTAAATATGCCGCACTTTGAAATGTTTACAATATGTAAAGTGTAAAACGGTCATTGACATTTTAAATGTGAAAACAACCCATTTTTATATTGTTTGGGAACAATTTTCTTTCTTATAGGATTAAGAGCACTTATCTGACACTGTCTATACATGTTCATGTTACACAATTGCAATACTATGTATGGAAGCAAAGCAGAAATATTTCTAGAAGCAGTGTCTGGCAACTCTGTTGCTGCCTTGTTTGTAATAGAACCAACAGATGCTACACAAGAGTTGTTTACGTATAAGGAAGAAAGTTTATATTTTGAATATTGCTCAAACTAGCAGCATTATCTACAACAACATGAGCTTTAAGGATTGTAAATAAAGAACAACGCCACACAACATCATTCTTGTTGCACCTCTGTGTGTATAATTGCAGTGACATGTAGCATTTCATTTTTACTGACTTCTAACTTCTCACTAACTTTGTTTACAGTAAATTGTAGTAATGGTTGACAACCTTGTTGGGTCTGGTCAGAGAACAGAAGACTGCATATTGACAGGGGTTGCAGAAGTGCTGCAAATAGATATTGTTTGCATCAACTATAAAGTTAAGAAGAGTTAATATGGGACATATGTGTACTACAATGAACTTAGAGGCTATTGATGTATAATTATACAACTTCGGCCATTGCTATGTGAAAGGGCACATATCCATGTTAACTTTTCAAAAATACTCATAAGTTTGCAACAGCAATGAGTTAGTGTAGATCTGGGGGTATATTTACTAAACTGCAGGCCTAAAGTGGAGATGTTGCCTATAGCAACCAATCAGATTCTAGCTGTCAGCTGTTGATAGAGTAAAACAATGACTGACATCTCTAACTTCCAATGGGGAATGGAATCCTCAAGGATCATATGATAATAGTAATGCAACATTGTGTGCTGAATATGTTTAGTATTACTTTATTCCAATGTAAAATTTAAACATCCAGTCTAATATTAAACTGTCTTTGGGACTAATTAGCCATGGATGGAAACAATCTAGCCTAAATTCATATATCTATGAAATCATACAAATGATCATGCATTTCACATCAAAATCCAATGAAAATAATAAAAATTTGAAAAAGGAGCTCATCAATAAATCTAAGTGGCTCTCTTAATTAAATCATTAGTAAGGTACTAATATAATAAGAGCCCTATAGACTACTATTAGCATGTCATTAGCATAATGTCCTACATACATTCTTAATTAGTTGAAACGCCTAATAAACCTATGTACATTTATTTGGTGAATATATCATATATATATATATATATATATATATATATATATACATACAGTGCATCCAGAACGTATTCACAGCACTTCACTTTTTCCACATTTTGTTATGTTACAGCCCTATTCCAAAATGGAATAAATTCCTTTTTTCCCTCAAGATTCTACACACAATACCCCATAATGACAACGTGATTTTTTGGGAGATATTTGCAAATTTATTAAAAAAACTTAAGAAATCACATGTACATAAGTATTCACAGCCTTTGCTCCATACTTTGTTGATGCACCTTTGGCAGAAATTACAGCCTCAAATCTTTTTGAATATGATGCCACAAGCTTGGCACACCTATCTTTGGGCAGTTTCGCCCATTCCTCTTTGCAGCACCTCTCAAGCTCCATCAGTTTGGATGGGAAGCGTCAGTGCACAACCATTTTCAAATCTCTCCAGAGATGTTCAATCGTATTCAAGTCTGGGCTCTGGCTGGGCCACTCAAAGACATTCACAGAGTTGTCCTGAAGCCACTCCTTTAATATCTTGGCTGTGTGCTTAGGGTCGTTGTCCTGCTGAAAGATGAACCGTCGCCCCAGTCTGAGGTCAAGAGCGCTCTGGAGCAGGGTTTCATACAGGATGTCTCTGTACATAGCTGCATTCATCTTTCCCTCTATCCTGACTTGTCTCCCAGTTCCTGCCACTGAAAAACATCCCCACAGCATGATTCTGCCACTGCCATGCTACACTGTAGGGATGGTAATGGCCTGGTGATGAGCGGTGCCTGATTTTCTCCAAACATGACGCCTGGCATCCACGCCCAAGAGTTCAATCTTTGTCTCATCAGACCAGTGAATTTTGTTTATCATACTCTGAGAGTCCTTCAGGTGCATTTTAGCAAACTTCAGGTGGCCTGACATGTGCTTACTAAGGAGTGGCTCCGTCTGGCCACTCTACCATACAGGCCTGATTGGTGGATTGCTGCAGAGATGGTTGTCCTTCTGGAAGGTTCTCCTCTCTCCACAGAGGAATGCTGTAGCTCTCACAGAGAGTGACCACGGGTTCTTGGTTACCTCCCTGACTAGGGCCCTTCCCCCCTCCGATCACTCAGTTTAGTTGGCTGCCCAGCTCTAGGAAGAGTCCTGGTGGTTCCGAACTTCTTCCATTTACGGATGATGGAGGCCACTGTGCTCATTGGGACCTTCAAAGAAGCATATCTTTTTCTGTACCCTTCATCAGATTTGTGCCTCGAGACAATCCAGTCTCGGAGGTCTACAGACAATTCCTTTGACTTCATGCTTAGTTTGTGCTCTGACATGCACTGTCAAGTGTGGGACCTTATATAGACAGGTGTGTGCCTTTGCAAATCCTGTCCAATCAACTGAATTTACCACAGGTGGACTCCAATTAAGCTGTAGGTACATCTCAAGGATGATCAGTGGAAACAGGATGCACCTGAGTTCAATTTTGAGCTTCATGGCAAAGGCTGTGAATACTTATGTACATGTGATTTCTTACTTTTTAACGTTATTAATTATATGACGTCAAAGATGCTGCAGGGAGCCTCTCTGCATTGTCGCGGCTCTGTCCGGGAGTCGGGCACCTGGGGGCTGGGACTGGAGTAAATGGGGGCAACTGTGGGGCCCAACATCTTGGGAGTGGAGGCAGACATGCTGCCTACAAGGGGGCTCACTGCAATTTCCTTAATTATGCGCAGTGGTCTCTCCCCACACCACCTCTCACATTTCAGGAGCAGCTGCTGTCTAGGAATGGCATCCACTAACTCTGTTAATTCACTGCGGAGGCCCTATCCCCTAATAAATTTGAGTGGGCATATATTAGCAGTTGCACTTGTGAAGTGTAGTCAAAAGGTTGTGAGGCTGTTCTCTCACTGCTTCAGGAACAGGAGATTCTGCGAGACACTGCCATTGTTACCTGTAAGTTCTGTTATTTTGTGTGTGTGTGGGATATTTGGTCCATCCGTCTTAGAGAGGGAATTCTTTATTGTGATAGTGCTGGACAGGCTAGGATTTATGTTATGTTTTATTTTGTGCTGCTATATAAAACTAACTGCTGCTACTTGTACCAAGTCACTGGACTGATGTGCTATGATTTGGCTGTTGCATCGGAAGTGCTACCATTTACCCCAAGAGATGGCACCCTAACGTGATCTTGAGACACATGGTGGAGAATGCAAGCAATGCTCTTCAATTGCAGCCATCATAATAATAAAAGCTGTGTGAAAATTTTTATGTGACAGACAGCCATTTTTTTTAATCATCAGCTGTTTAAAGAAGCCAAATTCTGCTCTTCCCCTTGCACCAGAAGATATTATGAAGGTTGTAATTAGGATGTTGGTGCGAGCTATCACTGCTCAGCAGGAAGCTACCAGGATGCAGCAGTTAGCCATTGAGGAGGCCCGGAGGCAACAGCAATTGGATGTTGCGGAGATCTGGAGGCAACAGCACCAAGACCAGGAGGCCCTCAAAGTGTTGGTACAGTCTCTCACAGCCTTGTCTGGAAATGCTTCTTTGGAGGTAATGATTAGCTCCAGCTCTATACATGCTAGTCATTTTCTGCACAAGATGACCAAGAGTGATGATGTTGAAGTCTATTTAATGCCTTTCGAAAGAACCACTGAAAGGGAAATTTGGCCTAAAAGTCAATGGGCAGGCCTATTGACTCCCTTCCTGTCCGGGGACTCGCAAAAGGCATATTTTGACTTAAACTTTACTGATGCCAAGGACCATGATAAACTAAAAGCTGCAATTCTGACTCACTTGGGTGTCACAATGTCTGTTTGAGCGCAACAAGTTCATCGCTGAGAATACCGGGTGGATAAACTCCCTGCTCTGTAATGCATGACCTTATCCCTTTCACCAAGAACTTACTATAACCAGAGACATTGAGAGTGCTACAGTTTGTGGAAGAGGTTGTTATGGACCAATATTTACGATCCATGCCTGTGGTTCTGCGAAAGTGGGTAAGCCATGGGGACCTTAAAACTGCAGACCAGCTTGTGGAAACTGTGGAGCAATATATGGTGGCTGAGGAACTAATGAGTGTACCACACTGGCCCATAATTCTGGTAAGACTGTTCCAGGTGAAAAGGGCCTAGGGTGGTGCAATGAACTGAAACATCCAGAGACTGTAGGCTTGGAACCTGGAGACTGGCCAGCTGTGCCAAGAGAATGAGACTCGTGATCAGATGTTTTAGGGCTATGCTGCTGCTAATTGTCCACTTACCTCTGAACCCATGCAATGTGATACTGCTTACATCGCAGAGTATCTTTCTTTGCCCAGCTAGCCTGCACCGCAGACCGACTGGCTGAGTCAGACAAACAAATGTGTGTAATTACTGTAGAAGGCAAAGGGCTAAAAGCTCTGCTAAAAGTCTTGTGAAAGCCGAGTTGGTGAGCACTTAAAGTATCATGGGAAAACTATTGGAGTAACCTGTATACATGAGGATACTCTGCATTATGTTCCTGCTAAAGTGCCCATAGAAACATAGTGTGGCCCCTTAGTAATCACTGTGGGATTAGTTCCTTATTTGATGTTTGATGCTATATTAGGGAGAGATTTTTCATTCTTCTGGAAGCTGTAGGAAACCCAGTTGTTTACAAAAGTAAGTAACCCATACCCGTTGATAATATTACTGATGCAGTGACAGATGGAGTGTTCCCAGAGTCTAATGTGTTCCATTTTCCAAGCATGACTGGGGAGTCAAAAGGGACAAGGGCAGCAGTGGAGCGCAGAATAGTATAACTCTTACTGAAGTAGGGAATGTTGTTGAACCAGTTGACTGTGTGCCTCTTCTTGAAGTGAGAAAATATATTTTTGTCTCAGTTAAAACACCATACTGTGGTAAAGGCTAGATAGAGTGTAAAAGTGGTTGATGGAAACCCAGTAGAGCCTGACGGTAGGTTGTTATACCCTCACATGGCAATGAGTCAAGGTTTGTTGCATCAAAGGTCCAAAAAAGGACAAGACGTTGTAGAAAAATTGATGGTTCCTAAGGCATACAGAAAAACGGTGTTAGACCTGGCTCATGTTATTATTATTATTATTATTAATTTTTATTTATAGGGCGCCACTAGGTGTCTGTAGCGCCGTACAGGGACAAATGGATTACAAAATGAGGTGAGACAGCACAGTACAGTAAACAGTAAGCACAGTAACTCAGTAAGCTCAAAGCACAGCTAGAGAGGGCGGGGGAGGGGAGAGGGAAGATCTGCATACGACGGAGCCCAAGAGGGAGGGCGCGGATGACAGGGAGACCCCCAGAGGGGAGAGGAGGGAGCGAGAGGGGACGGGGTGTGGAGGGTCCTCGAGGAGAAGGGCTAAGTAGCTGGAGAGCAAAGTTAGAAGTGGTGGAAACAGGAGGAGAGATGGCCCTGCTCAAAGGAGCGTACAATCTAAGGGGTGGGGTAGACAGACAGAGAGACGCAGGGGAGAGAGGGAGAGAAGAAGGAACGGAGGCAGATAAAGGGAAGGGGAATGAAGGGGGAGAGGCAGAAGATAAGGTAGGAAGTTAAGTGGGAGACTGGAAGGCTTTAAGAAAAAGGTGGGTTTTTAAAGCCCGTTTGAAACTGGACAGACATGGGGAAGTTCTGATGGAGGGAGGGAGCTTGTTCCAGTGGACGGGGGCAGCGCGGGCAAAGTCTTGGATATGCGCGTGGGAGGAGGTTATCAGGGGGAAGAGAGGCGACGGTCATTGGCAGAACGGAGAGGGCGGGATGGAGCGTGAATAGAGAGGAGCGTGGAGATGTAGGGAGCAGTGGAGTTGGCGAGGACCTTGTATGTGAGAGTGAGGAGCTTGAACAGGATTCTGTAGAGGAAGGGGAGCCAGTGAAGGGCTAGGTAGAGGGGGGAGACAGAAGAGGAGCGGCGAGAAAGGAAGATAAGCCTAGCGGCACCGTTAAGAACAGATCGAAGGGGAGCGAGATGAGAGTGGGTGAGGCCAGTAAAGAGGAGGTTGCAGTAGTCCTAGCGGGCGATGATCAGAGAGTGAATAAGACATTTGGTGGCATCTTGGGAGAGGAAGGGCCGGATGCGGGACGGATGCGAGCGATGTTACGCAGCTGGAAGCGGCAGGATTTAGCAAGAGAGAGAATGTGGGAGCCAAAGGAGAGAGAGGAGTCGAGGATGACACCGAGGCAGCGAAGTTGGGGGACAAGAGGGTGCTGAAGGTGGCGAAGAGGCGGCGGGGGTTAGAGGACTGGGAAGAGATGAGGGATTTAAAGAAAGATTGTTTAGCGAGTGAGAGGGCAGAGCTGTAGGATCAAAGGATGAATTTAAAGTGGAGGAAGTCAGCCAGGGAGCAGGATTTTCTCCAGTGGCGTTCAGCGATACGGGAGCATTTTTGGAGGAAGCGGGTAAATTTGGAGTACCAGGTTTGGGATTTGGAGCAGCGAGGGTGGATGGAGTGGGCAGGGGCGACCGCATCCAGAGCAGAGGTGAGGGTGTGATTGTAGAGTGAGACCGCCTGGTTGGGGCAGGCTTGGGAGGAAAGGGGAGAAAGGAGGGTATCGAGAGAGGAGGACAGAGAGGCCGGGTCAAGAGCATCGAGGTTGCGTATGGACAGAGTAGGTTTGGGCAGGGGGAGGGGAGCAGGAGAAGAGGAGAGAGAAGGAGAGGAGATGGTGGTCGGATAGAGGAAAGGGAGAGATGGAGAAGTCAGAGAGACTACATAGGTAGGAGAAGACAAGATCAAGGGAGTGACCAAGGCAGTGGGTAGAGGTGGAGGTCCATTGGGTGAGACCAAGGGAGGAAGAAAGGGTGAGCAGTTTGCTGGAAGCAGGGTCGGTGGGGTTGTCTATGGGGAAGCTAAAGTCGCCGAGGATGATGGAGGGGAGGTCGGAGGAGAGGTGGTGAGGAAGCCAGGCAGCAAAGTTGTCAAGGAAGAGGGAGGTGGGGCCAGGGGGGCGGTAGATGGCAGTGACGCGGAGATGGATGGGATAGAAGAGGCGGATGGAGTGGGCTTCAAAGGAGGAGGAGAGGAAGGGTTCAGGGGGAATGACACAAAAAGTACAGGTGGAGGATAGGAGGAAGCCCACTCCACCGCCTGGGCGGGCACCTGCTCTGGCGGAATGGGTGAAGTAGAGGCCATCATAGGAGAGGGCAGCGGGGGAGGCGGTGTCAGAATCGGAGAGCCAGGTTTCAGTAATGGCAAGAAGGTTAAGGGAGTTGGATAAAAACAGGTCACATAACTGCTGGGCATGGAGGTAGAGAAAAACATAATGAATTTTGCAGTGGTTTTTCTGGCCAGGGGTCCATAAATATATTGGACTTTGGTATATCCTGCCCTGAGTGTAAGTACCATGCTCCCAGGACACATTATATAAGTCTGCTCGTCCCATTACCATTATTGAGGTCCCTTTGAAAGAATAGCTATGGATTCAGTCAGACCTCTAATAGAGTCTGCCCAGGGTCACTAGTATAACTGGAATCAATACCATTGTGCAACACGTCAACAAAGATATCACTAGGAAACTAATACCTGTCTTTAGCTGGGGGATACCTAAGGAAAATCCTATCTGATCTGCTTACCCTATTTATATTGAGAATCATTAAATAGTTGTGCCGCCTATTTAAGGTTACTCAGCTAAGGACCTCTGTGTATCACAGTCAGACTGATGGTTTAGTGGAGAGGTTGAACAAAACTTTAAGGAATATGCTAAGTAAAGTATTGGATAAAGATGGGTAAAGGTTGGGATTATTTGTAAACCTATTTATTGCTAGCTATTAGAGAAGTTCCACAATCTTCCACTAGATTCTTGGCTTTTGATTAGCTGATTGGGAGACACCCTATTGGCAGCTCCTGCCTCTAGGACCTTGGACTTGTTTTATCATGTTATCTGGCAGTACCTCTGTTCACCAGAGGTGCTGCTATTGTGCCTTTTTCTTTGTTATTACTAGGAGTTAACCTGTCTCTCTAATTATCTCCTGCACCTGGGTGTTCCCTACTTATACCTGCCTCTCTTCCTCTCCTGTGCTGGTCATTGTTATTTTGTTGCCCTTAATATGGTTTAATTCTCCTGTACCCTTGAATCTTCACATTTGCTGCTAATACCACTTCTCTGGATCTCTCTCCACTTATCTTGCTATCTCTCTGCAGTATTCCTTGCAACCTGAATTTAGTCTTATCAGAAATCCCTGTGCAGTCTCAACTATATTGTTTTGCACTATCATCATCATCTCCATTGATTTATATAGTGCCACTGATTTCGCAGCGCTGTACAGAGAACTCATTCACATCAGTCCCTCCCCATTGGAGCTAACCACTTAGCCACAGTGCTGCACTATTTATTTATATTATATAGTGTGACTGGATCAATTATAAATAACTTTTGGTAAAAATGTATTTAAAGCAAATAACGCGGAGCACTTATTTATGTAATTGCATGTGCACCTATTTTTTGATATTGTGTATATTGTGAGATACAAAATCATTATTTCTGAGACCAGGGGAAGAAATTTGTCTCTTGTTTAACCTTGCTATAGGATATGCCTATTTCTGAAGTATATATCTGATACAATGAGCTTGTGTTTACCAGGCCTTTGGTGTATTGTGATGTGGGGAACTAGCTTGTTTTGGTTTTTGTTGTTCTGTGTGAATATGTATTCTGAACCGTCTGATGAAAGGCCACATGTTAATTAGATCTTTTGATGTGTGAAGGTCCAACATTGAAGGCAGGAACTTTTTATTAGGACTGGCTCCTGGTTTCTCTGCATTTGAAAACCAGGTGTAGGACATCACAGTGTTCTAGAATTTCATAGATAAGTGTAAATTTTGTTAGCCTTGAAATGCATGTAAATTCATGTTTGTGTAAATAGAGTATATCCTGATTCTAAAAATAGACTATTTCTGAACTGTATAAAAGATGAGCTATGTGAGCATGTAAGTGTTCTTCTGATTTCAACATCTGACTTGATCACTGATACCTCTAATCAGTGAGAGCAAAAAAACATCTTGCTTCTAAGACCTGCTTGGAAACATCTTCAATATCGTTGTATTCCTGTGATCTACAGATTAGACCCTAAATCTAATCCGTTCTCCGGCTGCCTCTGAGGTTTTGGACCTAAGCGTTTCCAGTACCACTGCTCTGCCTGCTACCCAGCAGCCCTGCTCCATGTGATAGGCCAGGGGGGATCCATTCACAGCAACCCGGATCCATAGTAAGAGGTCCGGAGTTACCAGCCCAGATACACCAGCAATGAGACACGGTAGCAGTATCAGTTACACAGAAGAAACGTGGTTCTGAGTGTCATAGAAGGAGCTCAGTGGTGGCAGCAGGCCCCTCCCACTGCGGCAGGAGGGGCATACTTGTAATAACGAAAGGGAACAGTGGCAAAGAAAGCCCAGCCGGTTTTCAGCAACAACAGACAGGGTGGCATAGGCGGTCCATCCTGTCACACTAAGCAATAAACACCTTATGCTTCATCACATCCTGGACTCCTTAGCTGTGATTTACATTGAAGCGTGACAGTATAAGCAGCCAAAAAGACAGCTTTGGAGCCGTGTGAGAGATCCTGCTTCAGATTTTCTCCTGGGACTCTTTCTGCAATTGTTTTTCATTTGTCTCTTTTTGCAACATGTCTGCCTCACAAATTACTGAACTACCTATGCTACAGACTCTACAAGCAGACATAATTTCCTACGCTGTCAGTTGGCTCAATTTTCTACCTTACTTATGGACTCACTCTGGAGAGTGTCAGATTTTGTCTATCCCAGTTCTGCTGCTGCTGAATCAGTGCAAACATCATCTCTAATACAAACTTACTGTTTACCAAGAACAATGGTGTAACTAACTCCAGATTCACAGGTGGTCCACGCCCCCATCTGACTGAAGAGCGCAGAAGAACTAATAAATTATGTCTCTACTGTGCCAGCAATATACACTTTTACAAGACTGTCCTGTCCGCAGACCACGACAGCCTACAGAACCGTTTTCTGTTTATTCCCCTCCTCATTCTGGGTTTTCTTGTGCTTCACTTCCGGTTCCCACATTACAGCCTGTTCTGCTCCCTAGGATGAGGCCTAGCTCGCCAGTCTCTGCCGCCAGTCCCGAGGCGCTAACCTCTGCCGCCAGTCCCGAGGCGCCAGCCTCTACCACCAGTCCCGAGGCGCCAGCCTCTGCTGCCAGTCCCGAGGCGCCATCCTCTGCCTCCAGTCCCGAGGCACCAGCCTCTGCCGCCAGTCCCGAGGCGCCATCCTCTGCCTCCTGTCCCGATTCGCCATCCTCTGCCTCTAGTCCCGAGGTGCCAGCCTCTGCCTCCAGTTCCAAGTTGCCATCCAGTTCTGAGTTGCTATCCAGTTCCGAGTTGCCAGCCTCTTCTTCCAGTCCTGAATCTCCTACCATTGTCCCCAGTCTGCAGCACCCGATTGGTTCATTCACCTCTACTATTGGTTTGGGGTTGATAAATGGAAAGTAACTAAGGCTACCTGTGTGAAAATAATAATAAATATGATAACCAATAAGGAACACATTCACACTAACATTAAACAATTCTTTTCTTTCTGTATTAATCCCCTATGGTCCCTAATTATTACCCCATTCAGGATACTACATAGGGAGGCACACTTTGGACATTCACTGCTTTTTAGCCAGCTCCCCATGTAGTCTTTCAGCAGGGATCTTCCCTACTCCCACAGTTAATAAACATTTGGCTCCTGGTTCATTTGGCTAAACTGCATGATGAGAAAATGATCCCATCTTGCTACATGAAAGCTAGCTTGGGGTGTTTACTAAACGCAATTGCTAATTGGTTGCCACATACAGTACATTTTCACAAAGGGCTATATTGTGGGGTGGCTAAATAGTGAAGTATGTCTCAAAGGTTCACTATAGTTCATAAGGCTCTACTGAAAAATACCAACTCAAATTTGTCACATAAAAAGGATATCTTAAATAAGTTATACTGCAACAAATCAAAGTTGTGAACAGAAAATGACCAAAATAAATCACATCAAGCTATAAGAACTTGTGCAGAGAACTTGTAGCAGTCACTTTTCACATTCTGCATGAAGCACAGATTAAAAAGCCAAGACTACATAAGCAACATCACTGAACAGAACTTTTAAAGTGGAATTTGCAATTTTGTAATCTTAACAAAAGATTAAATAGATTACTCTGCAATTTTATCTTCCTGGGAAACGGTTGATCAAGCAATTAAAAATAACTGATAAGTAATCAATCGTAGAGATATAATTGCAAAATCGAAAACAAAATGAAGAAGCATTACTGTGCATTTCAATTTTACATACAAAATAATATAATTAATAATTTCTAATAATTATTGCTTAAAAACCTCTACAGGAGTAAAGCTATGTTCTGTCATAGATTACACAATGCAGTTTTCACAATGAAAGTGTATTATAATCCTAAAAAAAATGTATATGCTTCCTAAACCCAGGAGACAGTATATGAAAACAGCGAACCCTGCATGCAAATGGCTTAACTCAGTTTACAGCATTATGGTCTCTCCTGAGTGGTTCCCCTTATTCTGTTATTTTGCCTGGCACAATAGGGGAGCTTTGATGTAGAGAGCAAGTCGCTTGGGCATGACAATAACTCTGTATGCTGTTTTGCCCCATGAAGCAGGGGTGTTTTATGAATTTAGTGACCTGAGTGGTGCAGTGCACACCATATGTGAAAGAGAATAGTGTAAGGAAATGTGTGACAAGATGAGAGTGAGGAGGGCATAATTGACACATGACCTCTCGACTGTACCCTTGTCGCTTAAGCTGCCCAACTATTATTCTTCGCACTAATAAATTGTACTTGTGGGAGTATACCAAATATATTCCTTTATTTCCTAGCTTGCATATAAAAATGTGCACCACCTAACACTTTAAAAAGTAAAATCAGGACAAAAGCAGAGGCTGCCAAACCCCACCTAGACCTATCCAACAAAGCCACAAGTATCACTGGCACCAAATAAAATTGACATACACTCGCTGGATTCTAAAACAGAGCCACTGCCAATCTAACAAAATAAAAAATTAAATATGCCTGTAAATCAATATATTATATGAAAATCATCTACATTTATATATCACACACAAACAGAATTAAAAGATACAAGATAAAAACATTAGTCACACATACATCATACGCTGAGGCTTAATTCGCAAATTTAGACCACCTATAGCAAATAATGTGCATATAAGGAACTACATCGAGTCCCACAAAAAGTTGTTGTTTGCCTGAAAAAATCAACTAAAAGCAAGCCACAAATGACCAAATATAGGATCAGTATTTATCATTTAATAAGATGCAAAAACTCTGTATATTTTCTATCTCCAGATTAAAATGGCCTCTATAATATTATATCATTAAGAGTTATAACCATAGGAGGTGATGACTGACTTTAATTAGTATCCATCATCTCACATTTGACATAAGATTTCACAGCAAAGTCAGTCTTTAATCCACTAGTATCAGTGTCAGTTAGCAGTAACAGCAGCAGTTCTGGTAAAGACAGCCCCTCCAAAGGTGTCTGTCAGCTGAAAATAAATATAAATTCTCCCAATTACTGTGTTAAGATCTCTCCACAGATGTTTTATAGGATTTAGATATGGACTCGTTGCTGGCTACTACAGAACAGTTTCAAATCTTGAACCATTCCTGGGTGCTTTTTGAAGTGTTCTGGGGGTCATTGTTGTTCTGGAGGGCCCATGACCTATGGCAGAGACCCAGCTTTTTAACACTGGGTGCAACATTACGCTCCAAAATGACCTGGTAATCTCCAGACTTCATGATGCCATCCACATGTTGCTGGACTGTGACAACTCTGTATAAACAATTTGTAAGAGGAATGACAAGGAACTGGAGTGAGTTTGCTCTTGTGAACAATGATTTTGTATTCAAAGAAAATACCTTTAAAATAAGGAGAACTGTAAAGTGTACTGTACATTAAGCCAAAAGACAGGTATCACATAAAATAAGTAAAATACAATGCATCACATAGACTATATTGAATTAGTGATGTGCGCTGACCGTGTTTTGGTTTTAGATGTGGTTATGCTTCTAAAACTTCTTTATGTTTTGGTTTTGTAACTTATGATTTTCTCCAAAAATCAAGAAAGGTATTAGTTTTGGATCTGGATTTAATTAAAATTGTGAAAAAGAGGTAAACGATGTGATTATGAGCTGTTTTTTCTCCTATTATTTCTATTTATAGCAGTAACATTAATTTCCAGACTATTTTCTAATGATCCCTTCACAACTATCCAAATTTTCACCAATTTTGGCCAAAGTCTGCCGCGAGCTGTCTTAATTAAGGATTTTGTAACTTTACCAGTGTCACGAGCTTCCTGTCCTCCCCGGCGTCCCGGCCGTCACCATGACGACCGGAACATCACTTCATTCCAACTCCCGACCGCTACCTAGGCAACGGCCGGATGCTACTTCAGTGCGGCATCCCGGCGCGCCCGCGCATATTGTAAAACTATTAGATTCAGCCTGTGAGCTGAATTAGCAGGCAATAGCCTGCAGGTGTGTATGACAGGGCTAAGCCCTGATTGATGTGTAGTGTAGCAGGCAATTAGCCTGCAAGTGTGCACTATCCAGGGGTAAGCCCTGATTGGTCCATCTGGGTACTTAAGGCAGTGAGGTCTGCTGCCTCACTGCCGGTTATAGCTTCTGTTGCCAGTCTGACCCTTTGCCTGGATTTGGACCCTGCCTGTGTTTCTCATTACCCTGACCTCTGGCATGTTTACCGACCTTCCTGTCTGCTTGTGACCCTTGACCTCGGCCTTTTTATTGGAATTGCTATCTGCTGCCGGCCCTTGACCTTTGCCTGGACTTCACTTCGCTTACCTGGGTTCTCCCCAGCCGGTACACACTTCACGACCCTCTGTTAGTCTGCAGCCCAGTCTGTCCCCACCACAAGGGGCTCCAGTGAACACCTGACTGGCAGAGTAGATTCCGGGTTGTGTTGTACCAGCTAGAGGGGTTCCTAACAACCAGTCTATATGATTGTCTAACTCCATCATATAGTGTAAATTGTCAGCCATCATATCTCTAGCTATACATGTATTCTTTGCCGGTGTCAAATTCTGTCCTTTAAATTTTTACAGCACATGAACTTTCAAATTTCATTGTCTTGTCAAGACAGATGTTTTTGACAACCAAATCTGCACCAATGTCAGTTATACATACATACTCGTGAGGGAAGGCCAACTCTTGGCCTATCTGAAATGTCTGTTTCACATATTTCTTGCACTTCACCAATATAACATACTATCTATTTATCTATCTATATATATATATATATATATATATATATATATATATATATATATATACACATACATACTGTTATGCACATTTTGTCGCTATCCAATAACGATTGTCGAATCTTGATTTGTGTTTCCAACGCACAAATATTTATTCTCAAAAAGTAGCAGAATAATTCAAGCAAAATAATAATAAGTACAGCCGTTACTTATCGCAGGCGCTCTGGATCCAGTGAACAGTCATTCAGGTCTGAAGTCTGTGGTCAAAGATGACTGCTCACTAGATGAAAAGCTCCTGCTTATATGCAGTCAAGAATACAGTGAAACAATGCAGATGACGTGGCTTGCTTCTATTGGTCCAGGTTTTTAGGAGGGTTCAGGGTGTTGCAGATCATAGGCTAGTTCAAACAAAAATATCAAAAGGTGGGGGTCATCTCTCCAGGGGATATGCTCCGACTTTCCCTCCAAGAATCCAGTCTCAACTAGTCTATTAGCATTTTATAGTCAGTATCCCTTTAAAGGTTTATTCCCTAACATCAATAACTAGAGTATGCAATGTGCGATCTCTTCAGCGAAGGAATCGGACAACTGTTGATGAATAGGGGATTAAAATGATACTAGACATGAAACATTTCCTTTGACCTGAACCATATGTTTTACTAACATGCATATAACTTATAATATTAAACATGAATACTACTATATTTCGACATAAATAATTATGTGTTGCAACTACAATTAATGTGTACTATTTACAAATGTGCATATTTGTGCGAATGTGTGTAAAAACTGTTATTGCCACCTGTTGCGGCTGCGTACGCCCTTCCATGCCGTAGCGCGCTCTACACATCTTTTCAGACAAAGACAACCATGTTTGCTCGATATTAATTGAAATGACTTTATCCAATTTGCTGACTTCTACAATACATATATAGATTCCAGGTGAGGCGGCACTCAAGGACTTAAGACAAATTATAATTTGTATCAAAATGATGTCCTTGAGGAAAGTACTATACTGAAACGTTAGAATGGATTAAATACACCCTTTTGATACAAACTAAAATTTGTCTTAAGTCTTTGAGTGCCGCCTCACCTGAAATCTATTTATTGTACTATCCATACAAGTGGTACAGAGGAAGGCAACAGGGTACTGTACACATGTTATTTATGAGTGGCAAGCACCTGGATATTAATATATATATATATATATATATATATATATATATATATATATATATATAGACACTATTGCGCTAGTATTGTGTGCCTAAATATTTACACACTGTTGACGATATGATTAGCGCCAGGGCGCTTGCGCAAGATGATGTCACCCGGTAGCCAGGGCGCATGCGCAAGATGGCGGCGCACACGATATTTAAACATGGACACCACTATCGTATCTTTTAATTCCTCCTGATGAAGTTTCAGCTAAGAAACGAAATGCGTTGAGGCCTAATTTCTCTCATCTGTATTAAGGTGTCACTACCCACCTCTTAGGCTTTATAGAGAGCATATTCTTATTGTGCTTTTGTGTGGAGACTTTGGGGAACATCTTTATGTACCCACTGCGGATTTATCATCAAACCAGTGAACCTGCTTTCATGCAATACAGATAAGCTTATTTATATTATGTCTATTGTAAGTTTGTATTTTATATTTTATGATGATTAAATTATTATCTGCAAAATACTACACCACATGGTATTTTTTATTCTATTTTCCCTATCTGGTGAGCGGATGAGATATAATTAGAAACAATGGGGTGGTCATATCTATGACCAAGAAACATCTACACAGCAAAGCAATATACTGCCTTCTCTTTGTGAACGGAGGCGACACTTTCTGAACAGCGGAGCAGTCCTGTGAACGAATAAGGAGCGGTTACACAGATAAGCTGATATTTTTATGTTTCTGGTACGCATGTATTTTTGGAGCTCTGGGCTTTAGACCTGTCGTGGTATATCACACTATACGTTTCCCTACTAATTGTCTGCACTGAAGCACATTGGGACTTCTGCTGTTAGACTGGGACTTCACAATCAACTGAGAATATTAGTACATAAAACACACGCTGGGTGACCATTTGTGGCACCAATAAGATTCACATTTTTTTGGGGTTGTCTGTTCCATGTGATAATCTATATATTTCATTGTGCATATTTAATGTGATCTATACACCTGAAGGCGCTGTCCTTCCTCTTCTATTCTATTGTTTCCCGGATTTACCTTCCGGTATTTTGGAGGTCTGGCAGCCACACCTTGCTGTGGAGGTGTTTTTTATGACTTATTGCTTAAATTCTTCATAGTTCCAATTACTAGGTTGAGCGCCATTTAGATATCTTGATTCTATACTATTCTATCTTACACGGTAACCACCTGATATCGGCTGCATACCTGTATTAGAGTAGTTATATAGATATATATATATATACACACAAAAGATGTGGCAATCAATGAACAGAATCACCCAGAGGTCTGAATAGTGTCATAAAAAATTAATAACTAAGATCTGGTGGGACATAAAAAGCTTGGAGAATTACCAAAATGTTGACCGCATACATTACGTTTAAATAAGTTGCCCACATTTGGTCTAGACAATTCTAACTTCATGAAAGAGTGGGATAACATCTTGCCTGATTGCTCTAAGAGTTTAATTAAATTCATTATCCATGAGAAAAACACGAAAAAGTAGAGAATGAACTTAAAGACAAGGAAATACTCCTAGAACCACATAAGGATAAGGAGGATTTCAAAGCTAATGAACATGTACTTAATAAGAAGTTAGACAGAATCGAAAGAGAAGTCATAAAAACAAAAGAAAGAAATTCTGTAGGCATAAAAGGGATTACGAACAGAAAAATATAAGAAATTGGAAGAAAGCTCCCCACATTAAAATATATCAAAACTAACACCCTCCAGATAATGCCCATACACCATCACATCCTTGGAAAACCATTACGTCTAGACGCTGGAATAGCCCTAAACCCCTTAGGAACACTAGATTTGAAATGCTTACCGGGAATAGGTTTGCCATGCTTGAGAAAGGGGAAAATAGCGATGATGATTTTTTATCCCCCGGGCCTAACACCAAAAGAAAGATTGTTGCACAGGAAACACTGCCTAAGGGAAAATATAAGATTAGCCTCCCCACTCAAAAGAAGGTATGTAGAAGACGAGGCAAACAAGGGGGGAACCTCATTTCAAAAGAGGAGACACCTACTCTGACTGTAAATAAATTGAAAGAAAATGGGATATTTAATCTATCAAATCATACCCTCTCGCAATTTGAAACCTCATTTCTTGGGAAAGGACTGTCCTTTGCCCCAACGCAGAAACCTAATAGGTTTCAGCTATACATTGAGATTCATAAATTCACCCGAAAACTTACCCTTAAACGACATTTCGCAAAGAAAGATCAAGCGATGAACACTAATTATGAAAAGAAGTGCAAATCTGGCCTTAAACCTACATCTAAGTATTTCCCTCTAGAGTCAAAAGGCAGCTATATATATTTCAAGAACTCATGATAAAAGATCTTTGCAATCACCAATACGACGATTCAATACATAACAATTTAACAAAAAAAGAATCACTAGCCCTTAAGACCTTAAAAGAAAACAAAGACATAGTCATTAAACAGGCTGACAAAGGGGGGATATGAACCGCTTTGACTATATTAAAGAGGCAAACAGACTCTTAGGTGACCAAGTCTCATATATACCACTAGACCATGACCCAACAGACGAGTATGTCTCTCTTCTTAAAGATATTCTACTTAAAGGGTTTTATACACAATCACTTAACAAAGAGGAATTCCAATATTTGATGGTTAATAATCCCATTATGAATAAAAAAGGATTGTAGGGATAACAGCGCTGCTCTAAAAAATATGTATAAAGCTGCCAAAGTGGGTCTGAGTGGGACGAATTCCAAAACTTCCCAGTATAAACAAATAAAAATACAATGTTGACCCACAGCGCTAGAAAGAGCAGCAACACGATGGAAATAAAATGCAACAATTCTCAACATGGATGGTATTATACAAACAGGAGACACTTATGTAAATAACCCAAAAAGATTTATTTTGGCTTGGTACAAAAAAAGGGAAAAATAGATATATCCCAGGGGTTAATATAAAAAATAAAAAGAAAAAAATATATAAATAAAAAGAAAAAAGAAAAAACATAAAAATAGTGATAAACAATAAAAATAAATCCAAACTAAATCCAAAATGTAAATCAGAAAAAAATCCAGGTAGGTACATATGATCCAATCGTATACACTGTAGTTAAAAAAGGAGAATATGATAATGCAGATGTAAATCACGAAAAAATAAGTGGAAAGGTAGGGATAAAAAATGTACCTAAGTAACTTTTGCCCTTCTGCTCCACGGGAGGTTTCTGTCCTCCCTGAGCTCGCCTTAGGACACCTGCGTTACGGTTTGACAGGTGTACCGCCCCAGTCAAACTCCCCAATTTGCTACTTGCTACTAATGTTGCTTCCCCTCTTGATGTAAGGTCCAGCGCTTTCACAGAGGTGCCAGAGTCCGTGGAGCCCTGCATGTATTTTTGGACCTGTTGTGGTATATCACACTGTACGTTTCCCTACTAATTGTCTGCACTGAAGCACATTGGGACTTCTGCTGTTAGATTGGGACTTCACGATCATCTGAGAATATTAGTACATGAAACACACGCTGGGTGACCATTTGTGGCACCAATAAGATTCACATCTTTTTTGGGTTGTCTGTTCCATGTGATAATCTATATATTTCATTCTGTATATTTAATGTGATTTATACACTTGAAGGCGCTGTCCTACCTCTTTTATTCCATTGTATTGTTTCCTGGATTTACAGTCCGGTATTTTGGAGGTCTGGCAGCCACACTGTGGAGGTGTTTTTTATGACCGATTGCTTAAAAACTTCATAGTTCCAACTACTATGTTGAGCGCCATTTAAATATCTTGATTCTATACTTTATATATATATATATATATATATATATATATATATATATATATATATATATATATAATGTAATGTATTTCCAGGTGAGGCGACACTCAAGGATGTCCCTGAGGAAAGTACTATACTTGAAACGTTGGAATGGATTACATAGACCCTTTTGATACAAACTACAATTTGTCTTAAATCCTTGAGTGCCGCTTCACCTGGAATCTATTTATTGTACTATCTATATAAGTGAAGTACTGAGGAAGGCAACAGGGTACTATACACGTTATTTATGAGTGCCAAGCACCTGGATGTGTGGCTCTTCTGTATTTCAGTTTTTTAGATTGGTGGAGCACTTGCAAATAATTGATTCACAAAGGCAGCATTACGAAAAAGATCTACCTTACTTGTAGCATAAACAAACACAAAAGTAATCAAAGTATTTCAAAGATTCGCTCTTGTCATGTGATGAATTGATGTCTTGCGTCTAGTTTTGTGCATGTGCATTAGGATTTATGGGAAAATGCATGGATTTGCTTGAAAAACTGTACGCCTACAGGGTTGCAAAAAGTTTTTTTCTGGCTGAGGATTAAGAGCATGGGGTATATTTACTAAACTGCATATTTGAAAAAGTGGAGATGTTGCCTATAGCAACCAGATTCTCGCTGTCATTTTGTAGAATGTACTAAATAAATAACTTGAATTTGATTGGCTGCTTTAGGCAACATCCCACTTTTTCAAAGTTGCAGTTTAGTAAATATATGCCAATGTGTACGGCTACATTTGCACCAACAAGCAAAAATGAGATTTCATCCTGCGAGACAAGATTATTTTAAATGAGAGCGCTATGGAAATTACGCAATTACAGGGGCACACCACCTTTTTCTTCCTGTCCCAGTCCCACTACCACTGCATATTCAGGCAACGGACCCTGTCATCATCATCATCATCATCATTTTATATAGAGCCAACAAATTCGGTAGCGGTTTACAATATGTCTAAATATCTACGATACCTCTGTCTATCTAATGACATCTGATTGTTACTGCCTCTCCACGATGCATGCTGCCCAACGTTCCAAATTTAGTGTGCAGTGCTTCATTATATTTATCTCTTGCACCTTACACTACAGCTTTTGTTGTTTAATTTATCTAATTAAATTACAATTATTATCCTTAGACACCCCATACACTGCACCCCACACTACAAGGGCCACAAGGGCAGTATTACAGCCTGCATTTACCTTACTCATAGCATAAAACAACGATTTAGGTAAAACAAGGTATTTAAAAGCTCTTGGCTTCTGATGAATGCTCTGTCCATCGAGAAGTGCATAGTACTAGCCTTTGAAGTTTTTAGATTGAGTGCAGGCCACCTTCGTCTATTTACATTCATACCACTGTTCATCCAATGACCTCCACCTGTTTCTGCAGCATCAGTATCTATGAGGGATGCCCTATTAAGTTCCAAATTTATTGTGTGTAGCCTTTGAAGTTTTTTTAGTATGGATGTAGGCCACCTTTGTCTATCATCAACATTTAATTATATAGCGCCAAAAAATTCCTTAGTGCATTACAACTGGGTATTTTCTTGTCTAAATATGTACTGATGCCTCTGTCCATCTAATGCATCTGGAAGGCTATTAACTGTTCACTTTCCATGGTGCATGCTAATATTCCAAAGTATGTGTGTGTGTGTGTGTATATATAAAATATATATATATATATATATATATATATATCTATATCTATATACATACAACACACATACATATACATATAGCGAGCCTTTGCTAGATGTAAACCCCTCTACCTGGGAGCTGCCAATGACTGAGACTGGAAGAGAGGGATTATACAACTGATCCTCTAAAGAATTAATTTTGTGCCAATTTGGAGAGACCATCTGGTACGCAGTTTATATTTACATATTTTTTGGATGGTACACACGGGTGTCCTATATATTATAACTGTTGATTTCTGTGCATAAGTGTTTTTGCACGATAAGGAAGCCCCATAGGTGGTGTATACTTCACAGGTGGTGTGATTGCACATCCTGACAATACAACTCTATGTTGTGCTCTGTTTTTTGCATTGTCCATTACTTGACCAACTGGGAGGAACAATCTATTAAGAGGATCTTCCTTCTCCAACTAGACAACCTATCAATACCTCATGGTACGCATGATATTACATCTATTTACGCTATACAAGTGATAATACACATTGAGGCGCCCTGCCTGTCTTCTGTTACAATATATATATATATATATATATATCTACTATATAAATGCCTAGTGGCGTGTGTGAAAAAAACCCAAAACAAGCTGCAGCGCCACCTGCTGGGCAGAGTTATACACTGACCTATATATTTCTTGAAGGAGAAGTGACAGTTGGGAGTGGTTGGTGGTTGCAGGGGGTGACAGTGGGGAGTTTTTAACACCTTAAGTAGCTTGATGAAGGATGTGGCGATGAAGAACAAGGATGAGGTGATGGAGAAAAATGATGAGGTGGTGACATGTGGACAAAACCACGTTAAAAAAAGGGCGCTTGCGTCGGGAAGTAACGCTCTTCCCCTGAGGAGGCATAGGCTAGGCCCAAATGCATGACAAGAACCTTTTTAACACCTTAAGTAGCTTGATTTGACTAGAATGCATGAGTATCATGCACGGGTTAACTTGTGTGTATATATATATATATATATATATATATATATATATATATATATATATATACATATACATATACACAAATGCATACATATATGGACAAAAGTATTTGGCCACCCGTTAATTATTAAATTGAGGTGTTTCAATCAGACCCGTTGCCAAAGGTGTATAAAATCAAGCACCTAGCTATGCAGTCTCCATTTGCAAACATGTGTGATACAAAATGGGTCGTTCTGAAGAGCTCAGTAAATTAAAGCATGGTACTGTGATGGGGTGCCACCTTCGCAATAAGACGGGTCGTGAAGTTTGTATTAGAAAATGGAAGCATTCAGGAGCAACAACAACTCAGCCTGGAAACGGAAGACCAGGTAAAAATCAGAGCGTGGTTGACTTTTACGCACAATGCGCCTTAGCAGTCGTTACCCACGCTCTGCTGATTCCATAGCTGAAGAGTTCTGAACTTCCACTGGCTTTACTGTAAACACAAAAACTGTGCGGCGGGAGTTTCCATGGCTGAGCAGCTGCATGCAAGCCTCACTTCACCAAGACCAATGCCAAACATTGGATAGAGTGGTGTAAAGCACACGAATACTGGACTGTGGAGCAGTGGAAACGTGTTCTGTGGCAATCAAATGGGCGAGTCTGGGTTTGACGAATGCGGGAGAATGTGGAGATGTTGCCTATAGCAACCAATAAGATTCTAGCTACCATTTTGTAGAATTTACTAAATAAATGACATCTAGAATCTGATTGGTTGCCATAGGCAACATCTCCACTCTTTCAAACCCGCAGTTTAGTAAATAAACCCCCAAGTCCTTTTGGACAATGCTATGCTTACAACTATGTGGCAACAGTTTGGGGAAGGTCCTTTTCTATTACAACATAACTGTGCCCCAGAGCACAACGCAAGGACTACAAAGGCATGGTTCGATGAGTTTGGTGTGGAAGAACTTGACTAGCCCGCACAGAGCCCTGACCTCAACCATATCGAACACTTTTGGGATGAACTGGAATCAAGATTTCAAGCCAAGCCTTCTCAGCCAACATCAGTGTCTGAACTCATAAATGCTCTACCGAATAAATGGGCACAAGTTCCCATAGAAAACACTCCAACATGTTGTGGAAAGCCTTCCAAGAAGAGTGGAAGCTGCCATTGCTGCAATAGGTCCAGACCATAGCCTTATCTGTGTGGAGTTTGTAAGCTCCCCCCGTGTTTGTATGGGTTTCCTCCAGATGCTCCGGTTTCCTCCCACACTCCAAAAATCATACTAGTAGGGTAATTGGCTGCTATCAAATTGACCCTAGTCCAGAGCTCCAATGGAGCAGGAACTGATGCGAGTTCTGTGTACAGCATTGTGGAATTAGTGGCGCTATATAAATAGCTGATGAAAAGGGGGTCCAACTCCATATTAAAGTATATGTACTTGAATACAATGTCATAAGGGGAGAGGGGGAGGGGAAGGGAGAGACCTTCCAGATATCATTAGATGCACCTTACATTGCAGTTTTTGGTTATTTTTTTGTTTATTTTATCTTCTGGGCTTGCTTCAGTTAATGGCATAGCAGATGACATTTTTCTGCAGCCACTGCAATGATCTACACGCAATTGCTGAATGTAAAAAATGTTCAGAAAAACTCTCACACGCAAACACCCTTCTTTCTACCCACTTAATAAAGATGTCACGGAATGACCCTTAACAACTTCACAAGTATCTGAAAAATAGCAGAACCCATGAATAAAAACCTTTTATATTCTAAACTTTTTTCTGCTATTTTTTCCAACTTAATACAGATGTCACTGTCCCACACAAGATTACTTTCAATAGAAAAACTTGAAATTTTAAAACAAATAAATTTTATTTTTTGGGGGTTTTGCTGCTGAGAGTCATAGAGCAAAAGCACACTGTTTTTCTCCACTAAAATATACTAGTTAGTTCAAAATGATATCCAAGCCTTTATACTAGTACTATGGATATGCATTAATAAACAACCATAGTCTCCACTCCGTCTAAACACTGACAGATTGAAACCCAATTGATCGTCAAACTATTCTAGTTGACCGATCCCTACAGAACTGCTTTACAATAATCACAATTATTGTATTGTTTTTGCTTTCCCTCTTCCACCCGGTCTAACGCTGCATATTCTGAAGTTTAACTTCAAAATCTATTTTCAGAGCAGAGCACTGCAGCTAACATCCTCTTTATTTGCTGTATGCTCTAAAATGGCACTTGAGAAAACGAGGGTGGGCTCTATATTATACATAGAGAACATACTGATCCAAACCTCAGGTCGATATTTTCCCGGAAATTACTTTAGGATGGATTACAGCGGATTCTGTGGGAGCTCTGGAAACTAGTGTCCTACTCCACGCTGCACCAGGCCACATCCCCCAGCTCTGTCGGATTAGACAGAATCCGAACTGCGCAGCTCTACTATGAATACATTCATACAGTACAAATCTACTATGAATACATTCATACAGTAAAAACAAGCCAGTTTCTTTTAGCAACTGTTATTTACAATAAAATTGCTGCATCTTTAAGACATATATGAAAAACACCTACTCTATTGTAGTGTTCAGTGACCACTGCAAACTTGCCTCCAGATTGATTGATAGGTTCATCTTTCAAATATATATTTGTGGTGTAATAGGTTAGAAATTTGTTCTGCAAAGCTTGAAAGAGAAAAGTAGAACCACTGATGTATTTCTGCAGCAGCATTTAGCAACTGTAGGTGGACCATGAAATCTCCAGCAGATGGAGCTTCTGAAGATTGGAGTTTCAGAAATGTCTAGAAATTGCATACACACATATCATACTCAAGAGACCGTTTAAAGTTAAATGATATATTATATATAAATTGAGTGGGATTTCACAAACAATGAATATTTTGTTAAAACTCTGCTGAAAAAACTATAAAAGTAAATCTTAAAAATAACATTTCTTAAAGAAAAATTGTGCTGGTGATAAAAATGTCAATGTTGAATATCTTCACTAGCAAATATATATAAATAATTTTGGAGGTGTGTGTACATCCTTATGGTCTGTCCGATAGCCCAAACAAAAAAATCCCAGTACAGTGTTCTCCCCAGCAGCTTTTTCCTGGGTGCTTCACATAGCTATTTTTACTTGCCATCTGTCACCTTAGAGCCCAACAAAGTTGTATTATAATAGGAGAAACAATGGTTTATTCTATTAGAACGGCACTACGTGAGCACTAAATTATCTAGCAGAATTTTCTGGGAGAACACTGTAGTGTTTTCCTTCGAAGACTTAAACAAAGTGCTTTAATTTGAACCCATGAAACTGTGGCTTTGTGCTACTACTGGGAAGAAATATAAAAGCTTATCCCTTTATATCCAGGGTTAGTACTGAATGAAGCAATTAGAGAGAAAAAAAAAAGAAAGACCCTTAATGTTGATATGTTCACCAATATTTTTTTATTTTATGTTGTCAGTAGCAAGTTCCACACATGATCATAGGTATGAAAGATTTCCATGTAGCTAATCAATAGCCTGTATTGCACAATATTCATGAACTTATTGATGCGCCATTAATAAATAGGAGTATTTTGCTACAATTCAATAAAACCAAAAGAACCATCACAGTTAAATAGGAGTTGAAAATATCTGTATATTTTGCTGTGGTTGTGCGAAGTTGCCACATATGAATAAATAAATGAAGCAGCCAATAAATAACTTAAGTTTCCCAATGTGCATATAAAATTCTGCATCATATTTACACATAAGTTCTCAAGCACAGGACATGCATATGTTACCACTGTATTCAGATGCATTTGCCAAGATGGAGTGAGCTGTTGCATAACACACACACACACACACACACCCATATAAAAATACTCACTCACCCTGACACAGGGAGTGTAGCTTAATTTCTATTACTCAGACAAATATTTCAGTCCACAAAATATATTGCTCTTCAATTGCGAGACTGTAAAAGTACATTCTTTGGAAGTGTCTATTTATTCCTTCGTTCTACTCAAGTTGGTCAGATTCTCAAGTGCTCGTTCGGCAGAAAACATTATCTCCAATCCAGATTTCGCTTGTAACCAGGACTCAACCTGCTTTTTGAGTTGCAGAGTTATTTCAGGATCTAGGTGAACAAAAAATATATGATATAAACAAATTAACAAAATGGTTAGCGCCAACAATATAAAATGGTTACCATTCATTTACATTTTTACATTAATGCATTAAATGTACAGATCATTAACATATATGATTGAGGAAAAACAACAATATGCAACACTACATGACCGTTTTACATAGGGGATAATCTATTTCGTACTGTAGGATACTAGCCAAAGCAACCCACCCAATGCCAATTGTGAAAACCTTATTGTAGCAAGACCTTAAAATAACAAACAAATGTGCTTCCTGTGTCTGCATATGTGCAATCATGTATGTGTAAAAAGCTGGAACGCAAGCAATTTTTGACAGACTGCCCAAAAACTACCATAGATGTTGGCTTTTACCGACCATTAACGGCGGCAGAGAATATATATATTTTTGCATTATGGTCCAACCCACGCCACTTTGGGAGATTTGCCTGCTCCCGTGAATACAGGAGGGGCCCACTAATTTGGGATGCTGTTCTGGAAAAGTAGGCAATTAGGCTTTATAGAAGTCATAAAACTCCACATTAAAAGATATTTTGGGGAAATTCAATTCAGTGCAATGTGTCTCCATGACTGTCAGTGGACACACATTGCGTCAATGTTGAGGATAGAATCAGCGCTCATTTATCTTTGCATCGTATAGAGGTGCAAGGAAAAATGAGCAGAGATTGATTATCATAATGGCCGGCAATATGCACAGTCAAACATCATGGTGATAACTGTGTAACATAACACTATAACCAGCAAAATCGAACATCAGAGATCACTGAATATTAATAAATTTTGTACAGAAAGTTATACATATTGTATACATATTGTTATCCAAATGTAATCTTAAGCTATCTTGTGTAGATTTCTGGAAAAAAAATAAAACAAAATAAAACATTAGCTAGTTTTAAAAAAGACATCTAGGGTTTGAAAGAAAATGGATTGCAATTTAGAAATCAGGCAAGCCTATATTCTCAGAGAATATCTCTCCCTCTTAAAGGGGTTGTCCACTTTTGGACAAACCCTGCCATCTAGCCAGGTTACCCCACATGTTGTCTAAATGTGTGTCCCATCACTGCATGCAAGCGGTTTTTACATGCCCTCATCAAGCAAGCCAAACGTTAATACAATGCTGATAAGAATATGAAGGCCCAAAAACCTCTTTCAAAGCTCCCTTTTATCAGATGTTCAGAAGCAGCTATTAGAATCAATCCTGAATATGCCGAAATTGAGGGGAAAAAACCCAGTGGTGGTGGTGAAGCTAAGTTAGTTAAAGTAGCTTGAAATCTAACAAACTGCGAGCTGGAACTACATTCACTTGGCTTATCAGAACTTAAATAGATATGCTATTTCAGAAAGAGCTGGTATAATAGTCCCATTGGTGAAATATCTTTTTTTTTTTAGAAAAGTTACTTGTGGTGGGTGGTAGTATGGAGATTACTGCCTGTTTGAAAATTGTGAGCAAACATGTAGGGTGTATTGAAGTTATAGATTAGATTTAGATATACATGCACCTATTTTCTTTCCATCATTTGGGATGTTGAGTTGTTTTAAAAAGCTGTAAGCCAAGATGGCCTCTTTCGCATGTTCTTCTTGGGCCCTTAAAGTCAGTGCACCAAGAAGCTCAGAATTGTTGGAAGTGCTTTTGTAATACAGCATGTGAGCCAGTTCCAGGGAATGAGCTTTCCTTCTCTGAGCGAACACCTAGAACACAGATAGAGGTCAAAATGTGATGACAAAAACTAAAAGAAAGCTGCTAGTAGAAAACAGGATATGGCATTATAGTATATATATTGTTTAGGTACTTGTGTGTGACGACAAAATAAAAGACTTCTGGTAAATCTATAATTACTGATGGAATTCCCCAAGTTGAACATGTGATCGTCTGTGACTACAGGCTTGACACTGTCTTCTTGTCAATCAGCACACCCACAAGAACCTAATTGTCCCAAGAATTTTTGTTTCCCATTACTAACAAACCGTCCAGTAAAAAATAAATAAAATCCCTTTTTCTACCATTCTTATCTATTCTTACTAGCTAGGCTTCATAAGTTAATATTTATTAGAGCATATAAAAATGCAAGTAGCCATGACATGGTCGGAATTGTAGAGTTCCTGGGTCCACCAAAATAATATAATGGAAACAATTATACAACGTTGGCTACTATGGCTGATAATTTCTAGCTTCAGGCTCAGGCAAACACATGGACTTTAGTTTCTGTACAAGGGCCAAGATACCCATCAAACTATACTATGGATGTGACCAACTGAGAAACCGGTGAAAAAGGCAATATTAGCACTAATGCTTTTGAAAGGTCTACAAATAAAATATATTCTACTTCATTAATTTAATGCTTGTACACTTTTCAGCAACTAAAATAAGACATCTACTGCATGCATGCCTTTTAAATTGTTGTGCAGATCACTAAAATATGCATGTGCACTCCAATAATTTAAGTAAAAAAAAAAATCAATTAAAACTGAACTTCTACTTTTTTAATAAAGCATCTCCAAGGAGAAGAGAATCCTTTCTCTGATTTGAAGGAATAAACTTACTGCAATTTCTATTCAATACAGAAGTGCACTCATTTTGTGGAACCGATTTCATGAATACTAGCTCGGAAATTTACCTTCCATGTTCGGAATGTCATAAATCCAGCAAATAAAAAGAGGAGGAAAGAGGTCCCAATCTTCAGATCTGTAAGAACCACCATTCCCACATTGACAAAGACTATGCCTCCACTGACCAACAACATGGTGTTTAGTAAGGTGCGATCAAAGCTGGAAGTTCGGACTTTTACCACGGGAAGCAACTGCTCCAACCCCTCCAGGGGTATGTCCTTAAAGCATTTTAACACCATATGGGAATTTCTAGGGCGAGCAGCCACTAAAACACGCTTAAAGTATCGCCTGTTTAGACACGAAAATTAACTGTTAGATATCAGTTACAAATGAGAAAACAATAACCAACCAATGACAATATGGAGGCAATCTAATAAAGATAACATTTTTTGCTTGTTTTTTTTTTAAAAAAAATAATAATTTAAAATGCACCCCAAAAAGGTAAATTAGTTCGTCCAGAGCGATTTTGTTTGTTTAAATAAGCAAACTATGGTGCTTAAGAACAAAAAGAAAATAAAAAGAAAATGGATTTATTTGCTAAATATTAGAGCTTTTCCCATTCTATTCAATGGGGTTGTGTGTTACAAATCTAATAGATTTGTCGCACTTCAATAGATATATTTAGTTAGTCTGTATTGATGTGGGATGAAAGCAGGGAGTTCACTTACTTACCAGCCAATCACACGCAGCTAGTGTCAGAAAAAGATTAGGATGGACTGGCGAGTCTCGATAACTTCCTGGTTTCATCCTTTAATGGCAGGCTGTGCTAGAGTGCTTACACTTTTTTCTACCACTCCTCCCCCATTAAGTGTTAAATGGGGGACTGGAGCGTTTTATTCAAAAAAACTTTAAGGAAAAATGTGCCTGTGTGTAATTTATTTTTTTCTATTTTGGTAGGGCTTACCTAGCCCATTATACGGAGACCACTTCAGGGGTCCCAAACTTCTTTATTAACCTGACCTAGAACCCAGCGGGGTCGGGAAGAGCTGCAGTTGTTTTCAGCGCAAGGCTGGAGTGGGCTATAATTGCCAACGTCAAAAAGCTTTAGTAGTCTTACTTCCAGCAAGAGTAGGATATATTTAACACAACTCATGATAGGGTATGCTGGTATTTGTTTTCTCTTAAGTATTGCAGAATCCAATGAGCAGTGTAGGTAATACAAACGAAATAATTTGCAGAGTAAGCTTAGCAATTCTAAAACCCAAGCAAAGGCAGTTCACTTATAATTTTTTCCCATTTTATCAAAGGGATATTTTTTTTTTTAGTAACTAGGATAGGTATATGCCAACACATACTTTGCGCAATAAGGGAATAATATATTCACACAGTCATAATATACATTCTATTGTGATTATTAGGTATTGCAATATTCTATATTTACATTGCACAAGATGAGCACCCAGAAATATGTCTTGCCTGTCTGGTTGGGTGCGAGGGGAACGGGTGAACAGCGAATCCTGAGGCTTTTGGGTCATCTGTAAGGTTAGGGGTCCCAGTCTCTGTCCAAGAGCCCAGTAACGGATATATTCATACTTGTCAAGATTCACATGAACCTGAAAAGGAAAACCGCTTGTTGTCTTATATTTAATTAGTTCAGTATAACAAAACAAGCAAAATCATTCAGGTCTAAATCTTAATCACTAAAACTATATTTAGTATTAGTTGATAATTGAGCACATGCACCTGTAGGGTTCCAGTAGTGTCCTGGAATTGTAATTTTCAGTTTTTCTTCTTATTGGCTAATATTTTAAATGTAAATACTTTTGGGAATGCGGCATCAATGTATTTGCAGAGAGAGGGAGGGGGGGGGGCAGATTTTTAAAACGTATGCTAGCTTTAACTCAGTGATCTAATCAAAAGATCATTCAGGAATGTCACTGCCCAAGTATGATCATTTCAAGTGCCCATTACTTGAAAAATCATATTGCATGTCTGTGGGTAGACTGTTTCCGCTGAGAATTGAATATGCCCCTATGTGTACTAATCGTTCTGTGAAAAGTTCTTTTAGAATAATATAATATAATGTCCAAGATTTTCTAGGCATAGTTAGTCATCTACACGAAACTGCACATTAAACATGTGAGCAGACAGCTTAACTAAATATTTACTGCACGTTATCTTCTGGGCACATATAAATATTTGAGCATCAATGAGTGTGAGGACTTCCCAAATATTGGCAGAAGAATGCTCACTGTGCTACGGAGAAAGTTTCTACAAAATAAAACTGCCAGCTTTACATTACATTGACCATGAATGATCACATGAGATTTATGACACAGAAACGTCTGCCCAGCTCAACAACTCATTAGGATAATGCCCAGAGCCTTTACGACACAGAAAAAGAGGGTCACAGTTTTACAGCCATTTTCTCCAAGAATGTTGTGAGTGGTCTTAAATCTATATTACAATTAAACCTTTATCCAGGCTGTAATATTAAATTTTTTCAACACCATTTCGACTACAGCACGATTACAGAAAACATGTATTTTAAATAGGAGTAATGTCACAATAATCCCAACAATAATCAGTGGGTGGGTGACAAACATCTCCCTTCTTCGTGGGTAGAACCCACCAAAAAGTGCAGATCACAGCTCAGTTTCAGTATGCTTGTTGAATTTGTAATTCAGATAAAAAAAAAATACAAGGTTGCTTCAATCCACACCAATTTTAAAGAAAACTACAACCCATTCAAATCTAATTCTTTAGTAGCAAAATCAGATAAGAATGAAAATAATTTGGGACAGAAACTATTTTCCTCTTACAACTTAATGTTTTAAGACCACTTGCCTCCTACAAACTATAATGGATTCTAGATTATGAGAGGAGTCAATACTCAAGAGGTGCACACTGGTTCTTAAGTTGAGCTTTTACAAGTACTGATTCAGCCCACTGTGTATAGGCAACAAGAGCCTTTTAGCAGGGCTCAAAAAACAAAAGCAGTAGAAAGAGGACATTTAAGCCGTACCTGCACTCCATCCTGAGGGTGGTGCACAATCAGAGCATATGCCAATGCATCCTCTGACAAAATATTATAATTGGCCTGATCAAGAATATCCTGCAAATGGTCCAACACCTCCTTTTCTCTGGATAATTTCTCTGAATCTGCTAGACTGGTGGTTTCTAGCATGGCCTCACGGTCTGGATTGATGGGATCATACAGGACCTTAGAGGGACAAAGTATATGGTATTACAAAATCCAATGACAAATATCAACTCAGTTACCCACCTGTATTTCAAATATTCAATATTATATAAAAAAAATAAAAAAAATGCAAATAAGGCAACAACTGTAAAAAAAACTAATAATCCTATTTGGATATAAATATAAAAAACTATTATAAGTTACAATAATAAATAAGTTACAATAATAAATAAAAAAATATAATGGGTACACAAAAAACAGATGGCAACAGTTCCTAACTTTCAGGTACAGTGCCATATTTTAAGAATTTGTTCAAAGTTTTAGGGGTATATTTACTAAACGGCGGGTTTGAAAAAGTGGAGATGTTGCCTATAGCAACCAATCATATTCTAGCTATCATATATTTAGTGCATTCTACAAAATGAAAGCTAGGATCTGATTGGTTGCTATAGGTAACATCTCCACTTCTTCAAACCCGCAGCTTAGTAAATCTAGCCCTTAGTCTCTATTTATCAGTATTGGCCTACTACACAGTGGAATTTCTCTTATGCCTCACATTGAGTCAGTAAGCACACTCCAATGCCACCTCCCCCCCAATGCTCTTACTTACACTTTTCAAATCTGCCATATTCAATTATCATGAAAACTTTTCAAACCATTTGCATTACTGATATCTAAACACTTGAAAGACTGGTTCACCCCAAAGCAGCATCCATGTCTTTTTTTTCCTTATTTTTAGTGCCTGGAAATCACATGTATTTTGTAATAAAAAAATTACACTAATGTTCGCAGTGTTGAGCATTTCTTTATCTAGGGCTTGCTGCAGTTTTCATCAACGTCAATGCATTTTTGTTATCAAACACAATCAGACAAGTATAGACATGTACAAATTTTTGGTGTGACAAATTTCCTGTTTTTTAAAAAAAAAAAAAAAAGGGTGCAAGTTATGTTAAAAACAAAAAAAATGCAAGTGAAATATAAAACACTTATTACCAGATCACCATTTCAATTTGCGCAACTTACATACTGAAATACATAATTAGTTTGTTTTCATTCATGATCAATATTTATTTACATAGCGCCAGCAAATTCCATGGCGCCTTACAACTGGGGAGCATTTATTTTGATTTTTAACAGCAGTGTTCAAATACTAGAATGGCTAATATACAGCTACAGAAGAAAATTGCTCAACCCACCCCCCTCCTTCATTAGAAAACTGCGCCGACCCTCCCTCCCCACCTTGTCTGTAGATCCATCGAGCAACATATTGAGGTCACTTACTTGAAGATCCTCAAGGACAGAGTGGTAAGGCTGCAGGAGCGAGACCTCCAGTTGTTTCACAAAGGAGAGGAAGGACTGCTTCTCAAAACCATTAGAAGAGTGGAACTCCTAGAAAGTAAAGGTAAAGCAGTGTTTCATATGTGGTAGCCAAAATAATAATTGTTCACAGATACTGTAGATGCCATTAGATTAAAGAACAAGAAATAATTATTGGTAAAGAGTGACTAAATCAGGCTGAAAGTAGTAGTCTCAAGCTGACCTTTTTTAAAATAAAAAAAAACCAACAGCCTAAGTCTAATCTACATTTAGGGTTCATGTACACCTACTCGTTAATACTTCAACCATTAACAAATGCATTCATTTTATTTTATTTTTTTTTAACAAAAAGGAATGGTGGGAATAAACCTTTGAGAAACCATTCATTCTAACACTACATTTGAAAATTTAGAATGTCGACAAGACCTCATACATTAACGAGCGCTACTTGTACAATAGATTGTAGAGAACATGGAAAAAAAATCATTTTAAAATGCACCTGAGCATCTATTAAGTTAAAGCCTTTTACCCATTTTCCCAGCGCATAGGTGTGATCAAGCTTTTAATACAAGTCTATATGTAGCTTTAAACAATGTGTGTTGTAACTATCTAGAGACAGTGATACATATAACAATCTAACATATTTGTTTTTTTAAAGAGCAATAAACTCTCGCATATGAAAATTGGTTTCTGCTTTTTCCCAGCAGAGTGTAACCTGATCTCTAAGATTGAGCCAGTCAGTCTTGGAGCTGCTCTGTGGTCACATGATGGCAACAAAGGAAGTAGGAAGGTTGGGGACAGGCGCGCATACTGACAAGAGGGGGGTTCCAAAGCCTCTCTACTCACTAGAGAGTATGGCATGTGAATACCTATGGTTGTCATGGTAACTGCACAATACTGAGCAAACTATAAATGGTTAGTTGAGTCATATTTTAAATGAACAACCCCCCCCCCCCCAACAAATATGTACCCTTTTGCAGGTAACCAGTGATGTTAAAGAACCACACCTCATTTATAGACTATATTGCAGCTGTGCAAGTTGTCTTATCCCTTTACTTTCTCACTGTAGTCTAATCCAATTGGTAATCACTTTTAGTAAATAACATTAACTTGTGAGTCTCCTACCACATTATAATGAGCAAGTAGAAAAATGTTAGCTAAGTGAGATATTAACATAAGTGTGAGATTTAAGGGAATATGCTGTTAATGTAATTTAATTCCTATAAAATTAACAAAACCTCAAACTATATGTTGTACTAAAGCATCATAAAAACAACAATCACTCTTAGAAACATGATGGAGAGAACCTGCAAGGATAATAAATGACTTTTATGAGAACCAAAAAAAAAAAGAAAAAAGGAATCCCGCGCTGGGCTGCACCACACCAAATAAACACAAATTGCAGCTGCAAAGCAGGGTCAATTCCTGGCCCCAAATCAAAAGCAACCAAACAAAAAAAAAGGCAGCGATGAATAGTGATATAAATGTATGTCATCAACTTAAAAATCAAAGAAAACCATGGCAGGATACATAAACCAGAGATAATATGTAAAAAAAATCATTTATGAGAATCCCCAAATATATTTCGGCTATCTGGGTCAGCCTTTTAGATTTCATGAAAAAGAACTGTTTTGTACTCACTAGCTTAGAGAAAAAAACACTTTATTAAAATGCAATTAAAAAAAAACAAACATTCAAAACATTAAGAAATGAATTGAGATATGTATATAATACTCAAACATAGTGGTGCAATCCTACCACTTCAACAAGGACAAATTAATAACCAGTCACTGCAGTTTTATTCAATTATTTGTCAAAATGAAGAGGTAAAAAGTGTGTTCAGATAATGAGGCACTCAAATGGTCATGAACCTTTAAAACTTATAATTTTGTTATAATTAAAATAAGTAATCAAAGAATAGGTCCATCAAAGGACTTGTAGCGAAATATTAAAAGTTGAATATAAAGGGTAATTGCAAAGAAAATGATAAACTGTTAAGATAGGTAGCTGAGAAACTACCTAGCCGTGATGCTGCTCAATATAATCTTTTTATTTGAGTGTTAATGTTACTGTTTTAAACAGACCTCATTTTATAGAAGGACCAGTAATTTAAGTCCACTTGTAACCAATAAGAATAAAGAATTTGAACCCAATCGTGTGTTGTTATAATATGAATAATGCTCCTTTTTTAACAATTACCTAAATAATATTGTTATCGAAGTATTTATAACAGGTAGATTTGTTAGCATCATTCATAATTTGTGGGATTTTGCTATCCCCTGATTGATCCCTTTTATTCCCTAGTGCTTAGTGTATTAGGGAAAATGTGTTTAACTGGTCACACTTAACTTGTAACATTCCCACAAGGCTGGTATACTGTGGCTTGGATGTATTTCAAGAGTCCCTATATTTAACGGGGCCCTAGAGGAGAGCGAGGCTTGGTTAACTCGTCACACTTAGCTGATAACGTTCACTCAGGGCTGGTATACTATAACTTAGATGTATGACAAGAGTTCCTATATCTAACGAGGTCCTAGAGGAGAATGAGGCTTAGTTAGATAGAGATCCTTCTATAACTGCCTACAAGTATATATTACAAGTTACTGGTCTGTAAATATTAACTGGTCTGAATCGTGAAAGCAGTGAGCGCGGCGTCCGCCGACGTGCGTTTCGCTATAAGGCTTTGTCAGGGCAAAAGAAGCTACAGTATACCAGCCCTGAGTGAACGTTATCAGCTAAGTGTGACGAGTTAACCAGTTTGAAGAAAGGGAGGCCACAGCCTTGAAGAAGTCCTAGAAGAAACGCATTTGTTTGTCTCCTATAGCTTGGCTTTCTATGCTTCAGCAGTGAATTGTACCAGTAACAACCCTAAGGATTAGGTGGCACAACGTAGAGCTCTCTTGCAGATCTGGATATAGTGGTGACTGTTTTGATCTCCTCTCTGTTGGGATTGTTCTGATCAGATAAGCAAATAATCTGTATATAAATAACCAATAGCAGACTGGATGAAGTTCTAAAATGTTACGGAGTGTGGCATTTGAGGGATGAAGACTCTCTTAGGCTAGGTACACACTACAGTGTTTTCTGCTGCTTAACGGGCCAAATCAGACGATAAACCACTGATTGGGCCGATATCACAGTCGTGTGTACCATGGAGAGAGTATCGTTCCAAAGCACATAAAATCGTTGAGCGAGGCGTGGCCTGACAGCCAAGATGGCCGGTCAAGTTTTCTAGAGGCTCCGTCTGCTGAAAACTTTTCCCATCGACACCTGCCATTACAGCTGCTTAGATCTATTCTCACCTACCACCAGTGGATAGAGGCAAAAGCGCTGCTTCCCCGACATAGCTCTTTTTTGAGTTTCTTACCCCTAGAGCTTCATATTATCCCCTGGTCTTCCACTCCGCCCTTTTTGGCGCGAAGAGAGAGCAGTGCTCAAGTCTCCATACAACATTAACCGTTCCTGGCTGCAGCACTGGATAGGTCAGGACAGCGGTGAGGAGTTAAGGGAGACAGAGAGAGTCGGAGATCGATCCCCGCTGCACTACCCCCCACACGGCACTTACCGCTGTTGCCTGGCTTCATCGTTGTGAAGACAGGGCTGCATCCGCTCACGGGCGCCTATTATATCAACTCCCGAGAGACGGTGACCTAAAGAGAGTGCGAGCCCCCTGAGTAAACTGCCCATCCGTCATCCCTGACTGCAGCCTTCAGCCACATCTCCTGGGGTCTCTGTGCCCTCCTGAAGGGGCTATCAACACAGCGCCTGGCCAGTCATTGGAACAGGGAAAAACTCCTGTAAACTGATCCTGAGCCTGCATCTCAATAAGACCACAGGTGAGCTGCTAAGGACTTATAGCCCTGTCAAATTTCTACAAATAAATGCAACCTTTGCATAGCAGTCTTACAGTCCCAAGTTGTTAAAACAAGTAACTTTGCTGACTTCATTGGGGAAAAGATAGTGTTTACAGCCATTTTCACCCTCACTTAAAAATTGCTGCAACTTCATAGGAGGTGCTGCCATCTTGTGGCCACAGTATATATTGTTTTTTCTTCAGGACCTTTCTGGTACCCTCCTGCCACCTAGTGACCAGAGTTTTCAGCTCACAACTCTGGTTTTCTAGGTTTTAGTCAGCTTTGTTGATTGTTCCCCTGACGCCATCTAGTGCCGATGCATAGCACTTAACTGCTTATTGATAATCTCAAGTGCTACTTTCCTTGTTTTTTTTTTTTTTTATTTTATTTAGAAAAGGGGAGGGAAGAAGAAAAAAAAAAAGAAAAAAAGGGGAGAAAAAGAGGGATAAAAAAAACGAAAAAAAACAAAAACCCCTCTCAATATGGAGTAACTAGTCTCCACCCTTGAACCTTGGGGACTTTACGCTAGCATCTTGCATTGTCCATATTACTCTACAGTTGGGTTGCAGTGCTTCTCCTAATTCTTGTGTCATGTCTCACAAACCGAAAAAAGCTGTCCAGGCGGCCTCCTCCACACCTGAAACCCCTTCATCGCCGATCTCGGTACATGAGGAATCTCAACCCTCAAATGTAATTTGCTCCACACCAGAGCTGTTAAAAATCATTCAAACCACCATACAAGCCGAGATGAGAGCGGTTATTCAGGACATTAAAGCTGAAGTCCTAGCGCTTGGCAATTGCACAGATTCTTTAGAACGCAAAGTGGATGATGTCTGTTCCCACCAACAATCAGTCGATCAGCAACTCGCAGAAATGCGCCAATCAATATCAGACATGCAAGGTCACAATGAGGATGTTGAGAATCGTACAAGACGCAACAACGTCCGCCTTAAGAATATTCCAGAACTCATCGACACTGAGGCTTTACCTAAATACTTGGAGGGCCTTCTCCGTCAATGCCTTCCTGACACTCCTTCCTCCGACTTTCTTCGGACCGTGCTCGTAGAGCTCTCCGGGCCAAACCTCCCGCGGACCAACCACCCAGAGACGTGGTGATGAGATTCCATTACTACACTGTCAAAGATCAATTCATAGCTGTGACACGCAATACTCCAGCTGTTTCCTATTCGGGTCATAACATCCAGATTTTTCAGGATTTAGCTCCCTCAACTTTAAGAAAACGTCGCAACCTGATCACCATCACAAAAGCCCTTAGAAATCATCGCATTCGATATCGATGGGGCTTTCCCTTTGCTCTCCAAGTTACTCATAATGGCTCCTCCCATAGGATTAAGACTCATGAAGAAGGTCTCTCTATGCTGGAGAAACTGGGCATCCCGATGACTTCTCCAACCCTTTCCGCAGACAGCTCTTCCGTTCCACGAGGAGCTCCGTCACCTACTTGGTCTACAGCCTAATTCTTTATTGGGTCTCCTCGTCGGGCTTCTACCCGTTATCAACAAATTATGCTGGTGTGTTTTGCGTCTGTTGCTTTTTCTTTTTTCTCTCCCTCTCTCTCTGCTTTCCAGTACAGGTTCTTCGGACCCCCGGATCAGCGCTGATCTAGATCCCGGATTCTCCACAGAGGACTCGACTTAATAGTACTCATCTGTGTAACTGTTTTTTTTTTGTTTTTGTTTTTTTATTTATTAATATATGTTTGTTGTTCCTTGTCACTCCCAGCCAGTGATTATCTTTCTACTCAATAGTTCTACAGGGTGGTGTACTCTGTGACTGAACTATGCATTTCTGCCGGGTTCATCCCAACTTACACTACTTTGACAAGGTTATGATTCTGTTAGTTAACACCCTGATACTATTGTTTCCAATAACTCTTGTTTGATGTTTCAAATAATGTTTTCTCTTTTGTAAAAAGTCTGTTTAATAGCCCGTCATTGTGATGTTATATGGAGTTCATGTTTACACAGTGAGTCCTCCCTAAGTTACACTATTCTGACAAGGGTATCCTAGATAGGTTATTGTTAACCAATAACTGCCTTTAGATATGTCCGCTATTCTAGAGATGTTGTTAGTCCTCTTGGACGCTGTTGATTTAAAACATGTTACTGTTGCTGTGTCCACTCGATTCTCAGATCTTCCCCTATACAAACCCTGAACCTCTAAAACGCACACATTTAATCTCTTCCTGACCTGACGAGAGACCCTCCCCAATTGTATATAGTCGTTAATCCACTTTTGCGATGTTGCCCGCTTCTCTGGATGTCCCCCCCATACTTCACTTTATTATATTAGACATGATTTTATGCCATTTCAAATGATATGCCATTGTCCGTATGGAGTTTCGGGATATAGGTCTTGGGCCTCCCCTTGGACATGGCATCATCCCCAAAATGCCCCCTCAGATCACGATCCCTTCCCCAAGGTTCACCATACTTTCCCCCCTTCTAACTTGACAATTTTGTTAGCTTGTTCTGGTCCTTGACTGTCACTTGGATTGCCAGTCACGACCCCCATGAACCCCATTGACACACAGGATGTGTCTTCCACATAGGCTTAAACCGGAGTCTGGGACCCCCTTCTCCGGTCCCTTCCCTTCCTCTTCCTCCCCCTTCATACTAACATCTCTTCTGATTCCCCCTCTTTGCCTAGCTTGCAGACTTGCCTCATTAAGCTTTCCTTCTCTACACCCACCATGACTATCAAGATATCTTTAAATGTTAACGGTCTCAATGAACCACAGAAATGCACCATGGCGCTCCAAGAATTAAAACGCCTGAAGGCTCACATAGTCCTCTAGCAGGAAACACATTTCACACACTCGCACCCAAGCCTTACAAATAGAACCTTTCCGCACGCATTTTATACCACCTCCCCTCGCAAAACTAGCGGTACTGCTATCCTAGTCCATCAGTCAGTTCCATTAACTGTACATTCTACAATAACAGATGACCAAGGCAGATATACAATACTGATTGGATCTATTTCCCAAACGTCCATAACCATAGCGACTCTCTATGCTCCTAATGTGGGACAGGGATCCTTCTTTTCAGATTTCTTCGCTAAACTTTTTCAGTCAGCTAAGGGACACGTCTTTCTGGGTGGAGACTTCAATGTCACGTTGGATTCAAAGCTAGACCGCTCTCCTCCGTCACCCTCCTCCTTGCGGACCTCTAGAGACTATCGTCATCTCTGCTCCCTAATAAAGCTGTATGATCTCTATGACTCTTGGCGGGTCTTGAACTCTTCTGCTCGCGCATACACACATTTCTCCGTCCCTCACAACGTCCATACACGCATTGACATGATTTTCATAGATAAATCTTCCACCTCCTCCCTGCGCTCTTCGGATATAATTCCAGTTACCTGGTCAGATCACGCGGCGGTCTCTCTTAATGTCGATATCCTTTCCGCAGTACGCCCTCACCAGTCCTGGCGCATGCATGACACCCTTGTCACCAAACCGGAAAACTTACAGAAAGTGTCACAGTCAATCGAGGAGTTCAAGAACTTCAACTTCTCCCCGGATATCTCGCACTCTGTTGTATGGGAGGCTCATAAAACCACTATCCGAGGCCTCTTAATTAGCATGTCATCAGCCCAGAAAAAAGTTCATTTAGCTCGGATTCAAGATTTTGAATCAGAGCTTCTCTCCCTCACCAAGAAGCATCAACGCTACCCAAAACGCAAAACTTATCTCAAAATCCTGGCTGTAAAAGCTCAGTTACAGCAACTTTTGTCCACTAAAGCAGCCAACACCCTGAAATGGCTCCGCCAAAGATTCTACGAGAAAGGAAATAAAGCCGACGCCCTCTTGGCTCGTAGTTTACGTACCACACGGACCCGCAACAGAATTATTCATATTCTAGACGGCTCCTCCTGTAAGCAATTTGATCCACAAAAAATAGCTAACCGGTTCCAGGAATTTTACTCCAAACTGTACGACCTTTAATCTGACGCTCCCCCCCCTAGAGACCTCAGATTTCGTATTAAAACATTCTTAAATACTTGTGGTCTACCAGCGCTAAGCGTATCGCAATCTACCTCACTTAGGATATATCTGCTGACGAATTGAAACTTACGGTCAAATCTCTGAGCAATACCTCCGCCCCGGGCTCGGATGGTCTCACGGCCATATATTACAAAAAGTTGCTCCCTGTCCTTTCACCAATGCTCCTAGATCTTTTTAACTCGATCCTCAAGGGCCAAAAGTTTGATAGCGCCACCACCAGAGCCAATATAGTGGTGATCCCGAAGGAGGGTAAGGATCCTAGCCTGTGTGCAAGGTATCGCCCAATATCAGTTCTAAATACTGATTTGAAACTCTACGCCAAGATTTTAGCAAACCACTTGGCCGGTGTGATTCCCTCCTTGGTCCACCCTGACCAGGTGGGTTTCATTCCCAACCGCCAGGCAGCCGATAACACAAGGAAAGTCATCAACTTAATCCATGCTTCAAATAAGCTTAAAACCCCGGCTCTGGTGCTCGCGCTTGACGCTGAAAAAGCCTTTGACCGGGTTTCATGGCCTCAAAGCATCAAACATTCAAGGTCCCTTCCTCAATGGAATTGCCTCTCTCTACTTCAACCCCTCAGTAACGGTCCTGGCTAACGGATGTGCTTCTGCGGCTTTCTCAATTCGGAATGGTACCAGACAGGGATGCCCCCTCTCTCCCCTCCTCTTTGCCCTAATGATGGAACCTCTGGCCTCCAGGATTCGCTTCAACTCTAATATATCTGGTATTTCCACAGGTTTAAGATCGGCGAAACTAGCCCTGTACGCAGACGACGTCCTTCTAACCCTTACAAACCCTCGTGTCTCTGTCCCGCCTGTTTTTGCTGAAATTAACGAGTATGGTCTCCTTTCAAACTTTAAAATCAACTCCGATAAGACTGAAGCCTTAGCCCTTAATCTCCATCCGAACACCCAAACTCACTTGCAAGCCACCTTCAAATTTCACTGGCAACCCCATCACATTAAATACCTAGGTGTCAATCTCACCAAAACATATGATCGTCTATTTTTGGCCAACTTTCCCCCACTAGTAGCCGCCCTGAAGCCTGATCTTAAGTCCTGGTCCCCAAGGTATATTTCTTGGATTGGTAGAGTGGCTTCAGTTAAGATGAATATTCTACCAAGGATTCTTTACCTTTTCCAGACTCTCCCTGTACGCGTCCCATCACTCTTTCTGAAAGATCTCCAGGCAAGCATCTCACAATTTATATGGTCCGGCCGTCGTCCTAGAGTTCGTCTCAAAGTTCTCTTTCGTCACGCCCGGAATGGTGGTTTGGGGCTACCGTGCCTCCATAAATACTACCTGGCGTCACACCTCACCCAAGCCGTTCTTTCTCATTCTCCCCCCCAAACTAGGCTTTGGGTCGACACAGAGGCTGACCTCCTCCAGATGCTATCTCCCAGTATATTGTTCTGGCTAGACCATAAGGACCTTCCTCCCCTGCTCTCCCTCCCCCTACAGTTTGTTTCTCTATTGAAATTTGGAGATATAGCACCCGCACTTTTAAACTCTTGTCTAACCCCAAGTGGATGTTCCCTCTATGGCATAACCCCTCTTTCCCTCCAGGGGTCAACCCGAAATCTTTCTCCCAATGGACAAAACAGAATATTTTGTTTCTTTCCGATATTGTCCCAATGTTTTTTTTTCCGACCTTTGCTGATCTTCGTAAGCGTTTCCATCTCTCGTCCTCCGTGTTTTATCAATAGCTTCAAATTCGTCACATTTTCTCCTCCTTAATAGACCCTCGTGCTCCTCACAATCGCTCCCCCCTAGAAACCTTCTGTAAAAACAAATCGTCTTCTAAAAGGCTTGATATCTACCTTCTATTCTCTACTATTGAATCATAATCTGCCTGACAAGGAGACTCATGAGCTCCGCTGGGAGGAGGAGATGGCTGAGTCTCTGGATCCTGAGGAATGGACTGAGATCCGCGAGGCAGTCGCCAAATCCTCCATCTGTACAAATATAAAAGAAAACTCCTACAAACTATTGTTCCGGTGGTATTTAGTCCCATCCAGACTGAAAACAATCTATCCGGCATCTTCGAACCTCTGCTGGCGCAACTGTGGCCAGCGTGGCTCCCTGTCCCACATCTGGTGGAGCTGTCCGAAAATCATCCCCTTCTGGAAGGAGGTAGCTGACCTTATTTATAAAGTGTCTAATCTAAGATCTCCATTCCATCTTTCATACTTTCTCCTCCCTCAACTACCCCCTGACACCCACAAAATTATGTGGTTACTCCCGGGCCATATCCTGACCGCAGATGCTTAATAGCCAAGAAATGGAAACAATCGGAGAGCCCTTCTGTTTTGGAACTAATTCAAAGTGTTTGGCAAATACCTAGAGCACATGACTAATGTAGTTAATGATCGTCCTTACAAATTTCTCTCCACATGGCACAGGTGGCAAGATTACTTCTCTGCTACACCTTCCCCTTGTTAAAGAATGAAAACAACGTTACCTTGGTAATTGTCTGCGCTAAGTCTTGCTAGGTTCTGCCTCCCCCTCCTCCTTCTTCTTTGGTCTTCCCCTTACTAACATTCCCTCCTCCCCCCCCAAACTGTCTCCCCTCTAGGTTCCTCTTCCACTATTTCCTCTCCCTTTCCCCCTCTCCAGTTTCCCCTCATGGTACTCCGGATATCTCATAACCATATCTGTTTTGACTCTCGTTTATCTGCATATTACTAATCCTGCGGACCATTACGTTTGTGGTGGCTCCGAGTTCTATGCCTTAACTGTTTTGCAAACTCTTGTTGTTAATATTGTTATGAATTGTTTGAGCATAACAAATACTGTACCGTTTATTTTTGACAAAAATCTGAATAAAAATATATTTAAAAAAAAATAAAAATAAATGGACTTGAAAATCTTTTTCGACAATGGAACAATGTTGTTTCAATTCTGCAGTGTGTAGGCACTCTGCAGAATTTGAACGACAATTTAGCTATTTACTTCACGTCTGACAGCTGGTGTCCAGAGGCTGCGAGGGTTCCTGCATCGCATTCAAAACAAAAAAAGTTTATTTTGCCAGATTGTTACTGCACATTCATCCTGTGGAGAGGATTTCAGAAATGTACCACCCTGCAACGAGGAATCGTTGTGCGTCCCCCTCACATAATGTCCTTCAAACAATCAGTGACCGAGCTGCTCAGGAGCACTACCCTACCCCCAATATATTAACCATGCATCTGCCGGAGAGCAATGACCTTCCACAGTGACTGGGTAGCGGTGGGATGAGTTTTAGGGGTCACTACAGACCTGTACAATATAAGAGAGAAGACCCAGGACAGCTGTCACTTGCAGCCGATGGTTATGACAGATGAAGAGCATAGATCTGAAGGTAATCGTTTTCATGTGTACACACTGTATCAGCTTGCTGATTGGGATTTTTGTTACAATTTTCCTGTAACGTGTACCTAGCCTAATACAGCAATTTCAGATAAGCCTGCTTATCCATGAATCTAAGTATACCTATTACTCAGAATATCCTATCTGAATTTTATGATCTACTACGATGTATGCACTCTCCTTTGTGGTATAAAGAAAATAACATTTTATATATACACACACTCAGTGGTTGGAGTGAAAATGTAGAAGTGGTGATATCTAAAATGTGAATGAATAGAGTTTTACACTGAAGGCAGTAGAAGTGGCGGTATGGTATACCACCATATACTAGCCCACTTTAACCACTGTATTTATAATAATAACAAAAACCATGTACCTCCTTTCCTGTATATCTTCACTTATGAAAAAGGGTGTTTCTCTTCTCAACTTTTCTTCACATTGATCCTTTAGGAGATTCTTTCAAGCTCTCATCCATTGTCCATGCAGGTAAATATTGAAAACCCACTTGATAAATGGCCAACAATTTTCATGGTTGCTATGCAGAGCCGAAGGGTGAAGGTAAAGAATGTGGTGTTCGGTTTTATGGCCAATGTGATGCTTCATTCAAACTATCCTAACACTTTTAAGGTAGGGTAGTGTCATAAACAGTGTTTTTATTCCTTTAATAGGACGGTTGATGATGCACAGTAACAAGAAATATAGGGTTAGTTGATAAAAAGTTGTATATAGCCAAGGACTACCAAGGAAACCCTGCCATAGAAATTATATATATATATATATATATATATATATATATATATATAAGCTGAAATAACTATTCTTGGTCTTGCTATCAGTATCAATTCAATGTACTAACATCATGAAACAATATTTTTATGGGTTATTTAAATTACTGGACTCCCCTGCTTGATTTCTACCCAATTAGTAGTATTCGAAGTATGGAAAGTGGACAGAGACAGCAGATTAATTGTCTGTTGAAAAGAGCAATAGGGACTGACTAAAATTGGATACAAGAAAAAGATAACTTGTGAATGAGTAGATGGTAAAATCACAGATGTGAAATAAATGTCTTGTGTATGAAGCAGCAGTGATGGAGATATATAAGCATCACTACAGATTCTTTTGACTTGTGCACTTCTCCTTTTAGGAATGGAAAACATGAGGTTCTTTATTTGATGTCATAATCATAACTGCTTATATCAGTGTTTGGCTGTTGCAGTCTCTCTCATACAGTGACATAGTACTATCATTGCTGCCATTTAGATACTCAATACACATCTCTTCCACAGTGATCTTTACCTCACACACATACAGCCAACAGACTGAAAGAAACCGCATAAGGTCAGTATCTCTTCAAAAAACAAGGGTGTCTCACTTGGATGTGTCTGCAGACTTGGAGCTTGACTACCCTAAAATATGACCTTGAGCTTGTTTGTTTCTACCATTTGAGGTTCTGGCAGGACAGTGCTACTAATGCAATACCATAGCGATCCAGGGATTCTTAAAAGGGAATGACCATCCTCTTCAACAAACTGCGCAGCTATGTGAGGAATGTGTATTGAGTAGTGTCAGAAGATGGAGACACATGCTATACCAATTGCATCAGCCAAACTGTCTTTAGATATCAGTATGGTGTTATGTACATTTTAATCTACCATGTTCATATTTGATTAATATTATGCAGTGGTCAGCCTCTTAATGCCTAGAGGGAAGAGTGGTTTCCTCCACAGGAGGTTTTTCCTTCTCCCGAGTGCTGAAGGATGACACCGATTCACAAGACTTCCTCCATTTTGTTTCTCATATTCTAAATATAATTTTTTATTATAAGAGCTATAGGTCAATCGTGATTCATAAGTTTCCTTTCTTATAATGCAGATTTAAAAAAGTGACAGTTTACTTGTGATAAATTTAATAAATGTATTGGAAAATATATTTTGCTTGATTTTGTCTCTGTTTTATTAATGAATGCTCTCAAAAGGTGAAGAGGAATCAGTGAGGTCTAGCAAGGTCATTGAGACCAGTGTTGGTAATGGAAATTATAGTGGTGGGGAGGCTGAAAGGATGAGGAAGAAAGACAATATTAAATCATTTTCCCACGTAATTAATCTCCTGTGCTGGACAAAATTATGCTAAAAGAAATCAGAAGGTTATAGCCCCTTTAAATGCAAAATAATTAGGTTGATTTTTAAGGTGTTCCCTAAAGGGGATGGATACACTGTCCAAGTTGTATTATTTAATGCCACTGTCTAGGAGGCTAAACAACATGGTGTATCTGCAGAAGAGGGAGCCACATGAGTTAATTAAGATTAATATGATCAGCTCCCATCCAGTTAGAAGATACCCCCTTTGGTCTGTAAAAATAAATAAAAAAAATAATAAAGCACCCTAATGAAGTAAAATATGCAGTACATGGAATTTTAAAACTTGCAAATAGAAAAAAAAATAAAAAATTACTGATAACCACCCAAGTGATATATGGGTGTCACTATTTCTAAAATCAAGACCTGCTGTTGCAAAAAAAGAAATAACCTCCCCTGAAACAATCCGGAATGGCTTCAAGGCATGTGGACCGTTTCCATTCAACATGGAAGCAGTTGACTTATCAAACTGCATCTCACAAAGGTATTGTGAACTATTTGAGGACAAGAATGTATAAGAGGTCTCTGGGCTCATTCCTTGTTTAGGTTATGATGGAGCACTGAAAATGATAGAAAGGTAAATGAGCCTGGATCATTTATAGTATAAAAGGTTTAGAAACGCATACACTGATGCATCAGTTTCTACTGAGATGCTAGGCATGTACTTTGATTAGCTAAGTGATAAGTGCAAACAGCAAGAACAAACTGAGAAGGTCAGACATCAGCCAGAAACCCCCCCCTAGGCAGGGGCAGGCTGGGCTGGGGGGCAGGGGGCATCTGCCCCCCAGGTCTGTCTCATAGTGGACAACCCTGTCCTGGGTCACTGGGCCACCTGCATTTTGTTCCTTTAAAATAGGCTGCTGAGTTGAGTCTTGCCCCCCAGGCTAAGATTTGCCAGCCCTCCCCTGCCCCTAGGAACCTTAACCAAGTACCTCAACTGCTCAAAGTACTCTCAGTCTCAATGTTGTGGAGAATGACAGTCAAGACAGTGCAGCAGGCCTACTCTATGTGTAAAGCAATTTGCCTGAGGCAATCCTCCACACACCAAAAAGAAAGTGTGTGCAAATAAAACACCAGTGAGTGTATGGAATGACCACCTGCATTGGCCTAAGCAGGACAATGCAAAAAAAAAAAAAAATAATAAACAAAAATTGTACAAGAAGAAAATATATATATCATCCACCATTTGTCATTACATCTGCAAAAATTAATCCATTAATCCAAAGGATTATTTTAAAAGTAGACATAGTAATGATGATGGTAAAGGTCTCAAAATAGTTTTTATGTTATGTCTTCTCCATACACCATCCTCTTAAACAAGAAAATTCCCTTAACCATTCATTCACTGGACAAATCATACATTATATATATTTTAGTTGTGATGTGCAATATCTGTATTTTTCAGATGAAAATATATGAAGAAACAAAACTGAATTTACATTCAAAATCTAATATAATGCACGTGTAGGCCTGTTATTAATTGAGTTATGATGCTGTAGGTCATTGATTATTATTGAAATACTGAGTGGTAAAATAAGGTCTTAATGTAATATTAGCCTACAGCACTTGCAATTCGTAATAAATTAATCTGGCAGCTGTTACCAATGGGAATAATTACAATGTTTTCAAAATTATTTTTTTCTATTTTAAATACTTTTTTTTCTTCTTAATGATTACCTTTAATTTGTAATAAGTCGAGAAGTAGAACTGGATGAACGTTCTTCAAAAACAAATTTGTGAATTACTGCAGAAGAACTAGCATTCTGTGAGCAATTGATCACAGATCATCATTAAAGAATAGAAAGAGACACAAATCTGTCTGTAAAATTATATATAAGAAAAGCCCTCAGATACTTTACAGTACAGCCAGCTTACTTTGCCCTTTAACCTGCATGTGGGGAAAAACGGTTTGCTGCAAGGCAGGATATCGCTATCAATTAATGAGTGCAGCGGTAATGAGTTACACCAAGAGGTAAATCTGAAATATGACAAATGCTTCTGGCCATATTTTCAGTACCATTTCAGATGGTTTTACCCAAGAGAAAGAGCAATCAGCAACTGTCTACTTGGGAAAGTAAAAGAAGAGTCACTGTTCATTAATGGCTTTGTCATTCGGAGTTCAATATTTGTACTCAGAATGACTATAAAATGATGTTTTCAGATATGTGTGGGGAGATTTCCAATTAGAACCAGGGCTGCCAAGAGGAATTCAGGGCCCCGGTACAATAAATTTATGAGGGCCCCCCCTCATAGTTGAGCATGGTAAAAAATTTGGCGCCGCCTCAGAGGTGTGGTCATGCATTTGGTGGCGTGGCAAATGCGACATTGGGGCGTTGCTAACACATCAAAATCACTAGGCTCTCTATTCGCCAGAGCATCACATATGTCCAAGCACTCCTGACTTTCAGGACATCTAGCACCAAAATGTAGTATAAAAAAAATGCAGTGTGTACACAAAGAGTTCAGTCTTGGCCTCCACCTTACATTGGGCACAACACTCACCAAAAATTGACATTGTCCCTACTAGAATCACAACATTTCACATACTGTCCTGCTCTCTCCTACCTGTTCTTCTCACTTTCACCACCTGTTGCTGCATGTTTCTTTAGTTGCGGCTTGTCTGGATCCTGGAATGCTGGGGGCCCTATTTGGAAAAAAATAGCTACATTTAGATAATTCCAAACAACCCTGGCGTTAAATCAATACCATCCACGATTAATAATTAGGCCTTCCTCCAGCTCCAATATTACAATAATGTGCCCCTTCATCATCGCCATGCCTTATGATCACACTGTGCCCTCCATGCTGTTTTTGCCCCCTTCATCTGGCTCCCCTTCATCAGACTATACTATGCTGCTCCCCCCCTTTTTCAATCCCACTGTGCCATGCCTCCCCCCCCTTTGTAACCCCACTGTGCCATGCTGCCCACCATTTTTTAACCCCACTGTGCCATGCTGACCCCTGTTTATTAACCCCACTGTGCCATACTGCCCCGTTTTTTAACCCATCTGTGCCCCTCTCATTTTTTCACCCCCTCTGTCATGCTGCCCCCCCCCCCCGTTTTTAACCCCTCTGACATGCTGCTTTCCCATTTTTTAACCCCTCTGTGCTCCCCCTCAATTTTTAACCCCTCTGACATGCTGCTTTCCCATTTTTTAACCCCTCTGTGCCCCCACTCATTTTTTAACCCCTCTGACATGCTGCTTTCCCATTTTTTAACCCCTCTGTGCCCCCACTCATTTTTTAACCCCTCTGACATGCTGCTTTCCCGTTTTTTAACCCCTCTGTGCTCCCCCTCATTTTTTAACCCCTCTGACATGCTGCTTCCCCGTTTTTAACCCCTCTGACATGCTGCTTCCCCGTTTTTAACCCCTTTGACATGCTGCTTTCCCGTTTTTTAACCCCTCTGTGCTCCCCCTAATTTTTTAACCCCTCTGACATGCTGCTTCCCCGTTTTTAACCCCTCTGACATGCTGCTTCCCCGTTTTTTAACCCCTCTGTGCCCCCCCTTATTTTTTAACCCCTCTGTCATGCTGCCCCCCCGTTTTTTAACCCCTTTGTGCCCCCTCATTTTTTAACCCCTCTCTCATGCTGCCCCCCCGTTTTTTAACCCCTTTGTGTTCCCCCTCATTTTTTAACCCCTATGACATGCTGCTTTCCCGTTTTTTAACCCCTCTGTGCTCCCCCTCATTTTTTGACCCCTTTGTCATGCTGCTTCCCTTTTATAACCCCTCCGACATGCTGCCCCCCCCCCCCCCCCCGTTTTTTAACCCCTCTGTGCCCCCCTCGTTTTCCTCCCTTCACTTACCTTTTCTCCTCTCTTGGTCTTCTCTGCTGCTCTGTGCTCCATTGCTCCAGACTGACTGAATGCTGGGCATGACATGATGACATCACACCCAGCATTCAGACAGTCTGAATAGAGCACAGAGCAGCAGAGAGGAGGGATGCCGGCTCCGCGATCAGGTGAGTATGTTTTGGTTTTTTTTTAAACTAGCCTGCTCCCCCCACCAACGACCGATGCCCCCCCCCCCCCCCGCCAAAAAAAAAAAAAAGAAAAGGAAAAAAAACGTTTTGAAAAAAAATAATTGAAAATTAAAAAAAATCAGCAGCGCAAGGGCCCGGGCCGGGCCCCCTGACATGCCGGGCCCGGGTAATTAGTACCCGCACAGCCCACCAAAGCCACTTTGCTTCCTTTTGCTTTCCAAATGTAATTAAACCATTATAAGAACAGATTTCCACAAATCCTGAAACAATGCAAAGTGAGTCTGGGTTGTAAAGCCACATATATAGACAGTTTTTGAAGCCTGTATTGCTTCATGCTGAGGTGCTTTCAAAACACACACACAAAAACAATTAGGGTTTAAAGAGTAGGTAGTAGTAATATCTATCACACATATTCTCCAATCAGGGACCAACATTTGTCTTATCCAACTACTATGTGTAGTTTAACTTTCGCTAAATTGTTGAGACCTATAAAAAGCTATTTCTCCTCCACTTGGTACCCAGGCATGGTACACAAACTGTTTTGATTGTCAGATACCAATTTCATCATTCTATTGTGTGCCATCAGATATTTCGACACATAAAGTGATAATATCCATATTTACCAGTTTTCCCATTAAAGACACAGTTTTTAATGCTGAAAAGTCAGTGTTGCCTTGTACACAATTACACTTTTAAGATGTTTGCAGTGCATCACGCTGAAGTAGTTTCAGACATGTTGTAAATACACTTAGAAAAGGACTAAATAGTGCCTTTGGTGAACACAATGGGCCTGATGCAAAGCTGTTTACACTACAAAATAGAGCACGTCAAAAAAAATATAAAGCACATTTATGGCCATATGCAGATCTCTACACATCTCGATGTGTTCGGCACTGCATGGGCAGTATATTCTTCTGGTTTACACCAAGTCATCATCAGCTTGTATTCAGACCTGCCCTCTAGTATGTGCAAAGAATGTGCCTTCTAACAAGTCTATGGGCTACATTTACTAAAGGGCGGTTTGCTCAAACCGCCGCTTTTCGGCTAGTTTTCCGGCTGTTTTGAAACCGCCAGGTTTACTAAAGCCCAAACCGCCGTCAAAACGGCCAGAAATGACATTTTTCAAAACCACCACTTTACAAACCGCAATCCCGATTTTAACAATGATGAACACACACACAGCCGGATTTACTAAGCTGGGGTTTTCAAAACCGCCTCAAAACAGCCAAAATGAAAGAGGTGGTTGCAATAGGCGAAATTGATCAAACAGCTGCTGTTTGAGCTATTTTGCCATTCAGAACATAAGAGAAAGCACCATTGATATTTTAATCATTTGGAAAATCATTATTTATGATAAAGGGCCAAAATAAATGTAATATTAATTTATGAGAGAATTTTTTTTTTTTAAAGGGACACTATTAAAGCATTATATTATGTAGAAAATGTGAATATATAATATTATTAACTGATTGTTAATGGTGGATATAATTATTTATGTTGCACATTTTTTCATGACATATTGTCCAAATAATATAATAATTAAATAATTTTATCCCCTTAATATAATGAATATTTAATTAATTTTGCCCCTTAATCAATAAATAATAATTGCGAACATAATTTAAATGTCAATGGTGCTTTCTCTATGTTCTGAATGGCAAAATAGTTCAAACAGCACATTTAAGCTATCAAACCATTCTGAAGCAGGTATTAAAACTGTTCTGTCCTGTCTTTTCGATGGCGGTTTTGATGGCAGTTTAATTCAAACTGCCAGCGGTTTAGCTTTTTCAATCCGCCATACATCGCCAGTCATTTTAAATTGAAGCCTCAAGCAGCCCTATAGTAAATGCGGCGGTTTGAACCACTAAACTGCCGGCGATGGGTTGCGGTTTCAAACCGCCACCAAACACGATTCTTAGTAAATCTAGCCCTATGTGTGTGTTTCTGCAGGTTTACATGAGTGGCATTTTTGTGAGGAGGCACAAGTGCCAGATATATGCAAGTCTGCATTGGGGCATGTGTCTGTTCTGTTTGCGAGCATGCTCAGTGTAAGTTTGTACAATTTACAATACGCAATTATTAGCATAATTTCAACTCAAAATCAAGCCCTGTTTCTTTATCCATTGGCACTTGCTGTGCAGACACCATGACCTATGCATCGTATGCATCTTATCCCAACTTTGCATATTATTTTTCTCCTGCCCTAACATTTGACTGCACCAAGGTACCAGTATTGGCAGGGAGGGGATTAAGTAAAACATTTAAAGTGAAAATAGCTTTAAAATAGCTGAAGGATTACCTAGTATTGTGCAGAAAAGTCCCAAATATAATGGTAGAAGGAAAATAATATGCAATCTGACAGCAAAGTTGGGATAACACTTGTTATCCCGCAATCTTACACTTACCTGAGCCAAATATTCCACTAGCTGACTCTTAGAAAAGGGAATATATCGCTCTTGATACTGTACAGTCCAATCCTTGGGCTCGCTGGGTTTCCACATTTTTCTGTACTCTGCCATTTTAGCAGACAGTGACCCCATGGTGCGGGTTAATGAATTTCCTAACCTGATCCCGGTCCCCAAGGCTGTATACAGCATGGTCAAGGCCAATAATGTCCCTATGTAAGAAAACAGAAGTGCTAATTAACAAAATTATATAGAAGTGTAGGTCAGATCTTTCTATTACTTCATTCAGACTGTAGGCTCTAGAAAAACTATTAAACATTCAAGATCAAAGCTTGTAAAAAGCGCATGTCACCAGTACACAACACAACACTGCATATAGAGAATTACAAATTAGGAATCAAAATTACTATAAAATAAAAATCTTAAAAAAGGTATAATCCAAAATATTTTTAAAAGCAAGTTCTATACTATTTTACGATAAGCTTTCTGATCACTATATCATATGTAATGACAGTGGCTGCCATGGTAATTATTACAAAACACTTAGCAAACTATAATTATATGTTCGTTTGTTTCTTTGTTGGCGAATATCTTCCACAGCTCTCAATGTAAAATTGCCAAATCTTACATAGTTATTTAGTATCGAAAAACTAGCGACACTGCCACAGAGTGACAAATATTAAAAACATTTTTTGGTTATGAACAATTGTTTGACTGCGGGAAGGAAACCTTGTGACAACACGACAAGGCAACAAATCCTATTTTCTAAATTACATTTGCGGTCTATTTACCAAAATTGCTACACATTACAAATTGGACCCACGCAACACCGGATGACCCTCCTTGACAACTTTGACCCAGGGAGCCTGTTCTGGGCTTCCACTGGTTGGATTTTAGATGATATTTAATATGAAAACAACACAGGGCAGCCACCTCATGGGTGTGTTGGAAGAGCTGCTAATTATTTTTTAAAGGACGACAGTTACATCCAACTCATTGATAACTTAATAACGTGAAGATTTAAACCCGGGCAATGCCAGGTACCTCAGCTAGCTAAATTATAATAGTAATATTCCCCTCTGAACAGAGCACTACTGGCTTGTTCTGAGGGGATTCAACTTTGCCTCAGGTCTTAAACTATTTCAGCCTGGGCATTATTGACCTGGAATTTAGTGATGTATTGGTTAGGACTCTGGTGTTATTGCTGACACTTTATCAAGACACTGGCGTGTTTGTGCACTGTGCTTGAAGTGCAATGTGAGTGTATGCACAGTCAGAGTCCTTTCATTTCTACAGCTGCTACATTATGTGTCATGACAAGAATTTATTGGGATGCTTGTGGAATAGATTGTTTAAATGTGCAGCCTCCTCCAACATGTTTTTATTTAACATAAATCACTTTAAATCTTTAAGCTATTAAGTTATCAATGAGTTGGATGTAACTATCAACCTTTTAAAAATAATTAACAGCTGGAGGTGGCTGCCCAGTGTCGTTTTTGTTTTTTATATTAAATGTCATCCAAATCCATCCAGTGAAAAGCCCAGAACAGACTCCCCGGGTCAAAAGTAGTCAAGCAGGGTCATCCGGCGTCGCATAGGTCTGATTTGTAATGTGTAGCAGATTTTACATCTTTGGTAAATAGACCAAAAATGCTATTTAGAAAATAAGATTTGTTGCTTTGTCGTTATGTCCTGTTGTTGCAAGGTTTCCTTCCAGCAGTCAAACAATTGTTCACAACCAAAAAAATTATGTTTTCAATATTTGTCGCTCTGTGGTCTAATAGCTTACGTTTCAATACTAAGGAACTAGATAAGATTTGGCAGCTCTACCCTAAGAGCTGTGAAAGATATTCATCAACAAACACATACACACACACACATATATGTATACACATATATATATACACATATATACATATATATATATATATATATATATATATATATATATATATATATATATATATGATAGATACATACATAAGAACATATGTAAGCATATTATTCACAGACACTTCCAGTGGCAACATTATTTTATTGCATTACCATCCCAGAATCCCACCTCATATTTTAAAAAGATGTTAAACATCTGCCTGCAATGAAGGTGCTAGCAGGTCACTATAGATTAAAAAGGTTGGATTGTCAAGGGAACTTAGCGCCAGTACTCTATTTCTGCTTTGAGGTACTAAAAAGAGACAGCTACCCATATTTTCAAAAAAGCTGCCGAGTCAAACCCAGACATCAGGTATGGTGGAGAAAGCTGCTGTAAGGCACACAAAGACAGTCGATATGGTGGAGGGATGTTGTTTATTGTTTTCTTTAGAGAAAGTGTCAGCAAGTACAGGAAGTAACTTATTGCGATACACTATGAGCTGACTGCCAAAATTTCCAGGCATTACTAATAGAATAATAAATCAACTTTGAGAGTTGTGTACAAAATCATCTGCTTAGACTATAATTAACAGGAATGCATCCAAAAAACATAAATTAAAAAAAGTAATTCTTTAAAGCCACATTACCACCCATGAATGGTCTGGTCCTTCTCTTTCCTAGAGCAAAGATGGCTGTTCAGTGCAGCCATTTTTACTGGGGCTGTATGACACTTTGGAGGAGGTGTAGGGCAGAATCAGACAGCAGCCTCAGTCACAGAACCTGAGGATTTTGATTGCCACTTGCTTTCACATACCCCCTCAGCAGCCATTTTAAAAGGAGGAAACTTAAATGCCCTTAATTGGCCACGTAGCTGGTAGTACAGCTTTAATTAAAATGGACTTTTCCAAATGTAAATTTCTTATTTTGCTGCTCTTATTGCATTTCAACTAATATTACATGCTGCATACCTTGAAGGCAATACCCAACCAAAAACATTTTATATTCTTTAAACTCTCTCACATCAAATATCAGAATAGAAGGGGTGTGATGGCTGGGAAATACAAACTCCCATACTTCCACAATAACAGCAAATTCTCTGTTGCCTATCACAGAATTCCGTTAATACACCACATACATGATTTTTGTGTGTTAAGTGTATTGAACAAATAACAGTCCTAGGGGGAGAGATCCCCCTATTTGATATGGGGGCAGGGGCCAGATTACAAGTAGGGGACAATTTACAAATCTGAAGTTAATAAATAAATAAATATTAACAAGTTACTTTCTAAAGAAAAGTATTTGAGGTCTTGAAACCTAACAAAAACTAAGAAAATATTTTTATGATGGTTAGATAAGCAAACATTGCACAAATGTGAACTAATGACCAGTGTGCATTTACATGCTATGGTCTACTGGACAAAAAAAATAAAATAATTTTAACACTGCCCAGGAAACAGTGGAGGAGTAAGATAAAAATATTTTGATTTCAATGGGTTTTTCCACATTTTTACTAAACGTATCCCTCCCAGACTAATTTATTTCGCCCACTAACCTGTACTTGCCTTGTAACAGTGGTCCTCCACTAAATGTGGATCAACCTGCACAGCTCACAAGATCAGATTGGAAGACGTTATATCTACAGCGTTTCTAGGTTCTGGCTTCCCAACACTCTGATAATATTTATATGTTCTAATTTGTGCCAGCCCAATTAAAGTTCCAGTTTCCTAGTTTGCTGTCAGTCAGAATCAGAAGAGTCCCCGTAGTACCTTCAGTAGTTAATCCAAATAGTTCCAAAGTTCCCTAGCCGCAGGTCAGGGGTATGAAAAAGAAAGGCTCAATAGTGTGTACCGTTTTAACAAGTATTAGTATTGTACCAAAATGATCTGCTCACCTGGATGCAGTTTCACATTCACATATCAAGCAGACCATCTGTAGATATTTAGCAGTGTTTAATCAGTATTTCCATTCATTTAAAGTCAATATAAGAGGATGTATGTACTTATGTTAAATCTCTTTCTCTGAATCCATCTGGGGGACACTGCCACAATGGGGTTGTATGAGGGCGCAGAGGCACTTAAATAGTTAGACTGGCTGCTGACTCCTCCCTTCTGCAACCCCTGCTAGCCTCAGTGTAATACAAGAGCCCCAAGGAAGAGAGCACCAACCAAGACCACACAGCAGTAGAGTAAAAGGGAGGGAACGCAGTGTCCCCCAGATAGATTCAGATAAAGATTTAACGTAAGTACATAAATCCTCTTTTCTCATTCATCCACTCTTTAGGGACACTGCTACAATGGGGACATACTAAAGCAGCCTCCTAAGGGAGGGAACGCTCCGATAGCCCGGTCCTCAAAACATTGTGACCAAATCCTGCGTCATTCGATGCAAACACGTTAAACTGATAGAACTTCGTGAAGGTATGCAAAGAGGACCACGTGGCTGCCCGACACAGTTGATAGGCAAAAGCCCCATTGCGCACGGCCCAAGAGGCCCCCACAGAATGAGTGGAGTGAGCGGTAATTCTCGCCAGCACAGGTCTGTGTGAGCTCACATAAGCATGCCTGATAATGCACTTGATCCAACGCGCAATGGTCTGCTTGGAAGTCGGCCAACCCCTCTTTAGGGAATCCATCTTTCTAGAAGACGTTGTTCAAATAAACTCAAAATGCCCTGACGACATCTAAGGATGCAAGAAAAGATGACTCCAAGGAAGATGAAACAACCTTAACAGCCAGAACCATAATATATTGATTAATGTGGAAACCTGACACAACCTTTGGCAAGAACGTAGGAACCGTCCTTAGGACTGCCCAGGCTTTATGAAAAACTAGATATGGGGCCCTGCATGACAAGGCACCCAGCTCCGACACCCTGCGCAGACTCTATGGCCAGCAAAAAAACAACTTCCCATATTAAAAATCTCAATTCAAATCGAACTTATAGGTTCAAAAGGAGTCCTCTGAAGAACCTCTAAAACCAAATTTAAATCCCAGGTAGCCAGGGGCAGAACATAAGGTGGCTGAACCCGTAAAACTCCCTGGAAAAAAAGTACGAACATCCGGCAGAACTGTCAGTCTATGTCCTATGGAAGAATACCTAGACAGCAGATACTTGGACTGTCAGTGAAGCCAGTCAAAGTCCTGCCTCCAAACCTCTCTGCAGGAAAGCCAGCAGACGGGGTAACTTGAAAAGATCAGCTATGGAAGAATGCCATTCACACCATCTAATGTAAGTTCGCCACACCCTGTGGCATATATGTGCCGAAGAAGGGTTGCGCTCTCGCATCAATGTCTACACTACCTTGTGCAAGAATCCCTTAGACCTCCAGAGATCAGCCTCAAAAGCCACGCCATTAAATCCAGTCGATGAGAATCCCGATGATAAAACGGGCCTTGTCTTAGCAGGTCGGGACGACGAGGTAGGGCCCGACCCAGTCTGCCATCTGTAGAACATTAGCATACCAAACCGTTTGGGCCAATTCAGAGCTACCAAGATTACCGTTGTCCGATTGCAGACTTACCGGCCTGCCCTGTAACAGAGACTGCGCTCCCTGAAGGGCCAGAAGCATCGCCTTTAACTCGACAATGTTGGTCTGCTGGAGAAGGTCCCTGTTTGTCCACCGACCCTGAGCTTCCCATAGTGAAGCACAGAAGAGACTGATGTCCCTCCGAAATTGGAACATGGAGATAAGCGTCTTTGATATCTATAGATGCCAAAAACTCCCGCGGTTCCAAACCATGGATGACTCAAACAACCGATTCCATCGGAAAATTGCTCACCCAGAGGTACTGATTCAGGCCTTTGAGGTTGAGAATCAGACGAAACGAGCCATCTGGTTTTGGAACCAAAAAGAGGTTGGAATAACTAAACCTAGGAGCTTGCCCTCTAGGCACATTCACTGGTAGGGAAGTACTGCTTCCTCCCGTTGCCTGACTGATCATGGTATGCATCTCAGGTCCAAGAAGAACGGAACCGGAATAAGACAAGGCTTCCAGGGACTTCTCTGAATCCACATCCGCGTCCCATGAACTAAGTCAGGGGACTCTCCTAGCAGAAACAGGCGCAGCCGAAACCGCAGAAGAAACGGATGCTGTGTTCTGTGCTGCTTTTATATAAATAACCCGATGCTTCCTTCAAATGCATGGTTAACGGAAGAAGCTCCGAATCCTGTAATCCAGCCGCTAGTTGATCAGCCCAAGATTCCATAGCCCTAGCAACCCATGACGAAAACAACAAGGGTCTGAAAGATGAACACGTAGCAGAAAAGATAGACTTCAGACAACTCTCTTTCTGTCCGTGGGGTCCTGAAGGACAGCTGAACTCTGCACCTGCAAGTAGTATGACGAGCCAACCGACTTACTCGTGCGTTTACTCTGGGTACTTGTTCCCAGGTCGATGCCTCCTGTTCCTGAATGGGATATATATTAGCAAACCTATGAGGAACGGAAAACTTCTTATCTGGCTGTTTCCACACTGCCTCGGCTATCTTTGTGAGCTCCACCGAGGAAAGGAAACAAACCGTCTTAGGTCTCTTACGAGTAAACAGACCCTGGTTCGAGAGACCCGGCTCCTCTGAGTCTACCGGATCCAGAGTTTGACGGACCTCCATGACCAGATCCTGAATACCCTGATTCTTTACTGACTCATCCCAATCATCTAACTGGGTAGAATGTAAATCCTCAATCACTTCCCTTTCTTCTTCAGAAGACCCTTCTGAATCTGACAGAGAAAAAAAATGAATGAGAGGATCTTTGTCGCTTGGTTATAGGTGTAACCATACCTGAAGAATCTAGCAACCTATTCAAGCGGTCCAATCTCTTTCCTAGGGAAGATGACCAGGCTGGCTCCGATTGGGCAGACCTAAGAGGAATAGGAGCAGTCTTAGAAATATCCCCCTTGGCTATCTGTGAAACAGCCATCACATTGTCTGCAGAGGTAGTTGGGACAGACTCTGTAGGGGCACCTACCTCCATGACCGCAGTCTCTGCTTGTCTGTTAATAAGCTAACGGACACAGACTATGCTAGCGAGGAAACCCATGCTGGCTCCTTCACCGTCACTGCGGTGACCCCCTCTGCCTGCGCTTCACCAGACCCCACTTCACATTGTGTGCACACAGCCCCTTGGTCCTGCTGACCCACAGGAAGGTTAGCAGCACATTTGGAGCAAGCATAAAATTTCCCTTTTGTGATTTTACCCTTGTCAGACAAAATGACACATTTTTTTCTTTTTCTCTTTGTTCTAAAAAAAACAACAAAAAAAAACCAGTCACACCACAGAGTGAATAGAAATACAATTCCTGGTCTTGCCCCTGGCTAATGCCCACAAGCAGTAAAACAATGTGTCACTATAAGAACCACGGATGCCTCACTATTTGCTTAGAGATTTCTTTGATAAAAATGTAAGTGTCCAACAGAAAATAACAATTTTCTATATGGAGCATATGAGATAAGTTATACAATCAAAAACCCCCTTAGGGGACTTAGCTGAAGAAAGGTCAATCGCAGAGGGAGGGAGTCAGCCACAACGCAATAGATTGCCAACGGACTGTCTACAGTTTCTGTCAGAACTTCACTGTACACTGCAGAGTACTGGCGCGAAGTGTGGAGGGAGCATCTACAAAAACTCCTTCCCACACAGACATATAGTAGTCTCCCTCCAGGTCTCTATCGCTGTATTCACAGAAACTCTCATATATCACTGTGATCAGACCAGCTTCCTTCAGACCTGTCCTTCTGGCCGCGCAGAGCCAAGTCCCCTATCCGCCTCAGCGGGGGACTTGGTATCTTCCTATCAATGGCTACTCACCTGACAGGGCTCAGCGATCTCTGCCAGCAGCAGTGCGGACCTGACCGGAGGAATTGTGACAGCCTGCAATTGTGCGGCTGTCTGTCACGAGCCGCGGCGGTACTCACAGCCGCCGCGGCTCGCTTCCAGCGCCCTCTGGCGTCCCGGCCGTCACCTTGTTCAGCGCCGCGTCCCAGCAATGTAAGAGGCCGAGCGTGCGCGCGCACAGTGCCCTCCAGCTAATTAGTCCAGCCTGTGGCTAATTTAGTTTAAGTATACTGCCGCTGTGTATGTTTCAGGGACAAGCCCTGATTGGTTGCTCTGGGTATAAGAGGCAGGGAGGGCTTAGCCTCCCTGCCGGTTATAGCTTCTGTTGCCAGTCTGCTGACCTGCTCTGTGCCTTGTTCCTGTCTGTTGGACTTTCTGCTGATTACCCGTGTATGACCCTTTGCCTGGATTTGGACTTTGCTTGTGTATCTCGTGACCCTGACCTCTGGCCTGTTTACCAATCTTCCTGTCTGCTCGTGAACCTTGACCTCGGCTTGTTAATTGGAATTGCTACCTGCTGCTGGCCCTTGACCTCTGCTTGGACTTCACTCCGCTTGCCTGGGTTCTCCCAAGCCGGTACACACTTCACGACCCTCTGTCAGTCTGCAGCGCAGCCTGTCCCCACCATCAGGGGTTTCAGTGAACACCTGACTGGCCGAGTAGACTCCGGGTTGTGTTGTGCCGGCTGGAGGGGTTCCTAACACTGTCACAGTATTAAGGAGTGGGCATCTAAACCAACTTCAGAGGACTTCACAGCCTCTCAAAACATCACAACACAGAACGCTAAGGCATTCCCACTACAGCACTTACATCTCCTTACCTAATGAAATAAATAAAATAGGAAAAATAAGAATAAAAATAACCTAATCTAAACAGCAAGTACTGAAACAGTACTCAGACAGCCCAACTACTTGGGCACCTAAACTGCACTGAGGATAGTAGGGGTTGCAGTAGGGAGGAGTCAGCAGCAAGTTTAATTTAACTATTTAAGTGCCAACTCCTCTACGCCCCTATATAGCCCCAGTGTAGCAGTGTCCCCCAGAATGTATGAATAAGAAAGATATATTCTCGTGAAGTTCCAAGGTTCCCTCAGCGTAATTCAGAACATTATAAATAGTTGTAGATTGCAGGAGTATGCATTGGCCATTCACTGCCTGCTTCCTCCAGTCAGTGTTTGAGGAGCCGAAATGACTGGCAGTTGGTGGATGTATTAATTTATTATTTCTTGGGGGCAGCGGTAAATAGGCAGAAATATTAATGACATGAAATCTACAGCAAAGATAAATAAAATAGTTTAGCCTGGTGGATGATATGCGTCAGAAAGCTTAACCACTGGTGTAAATCCTAAGAAAAAGAGTTGTCACAAAGGTAAAGCTCAGAGTGCATCACAGAAATGTAGTGCGAATGGTCATGAAAAATAGTGGGTGTGATTTAACAAAAGGCGAGGCTAGTAAGAGATTGTGCCAATGTAAGTATCAAACCATTGACATACAGTGATTCCTCTTTAGAACATCTACATCACTATAACATCAGTTTTGCCCTTTATTTTAACATAGTGCTATACAAGCTCAGAATGAATATCAAATATGAATTTTATTTCCCAAAAGTATTTTAACCCTTAAAAGTTATTTTGAGATTCATAAAAATGCATAGTGTACTGTATTAAACTTTTGAAATGTTGAATAGCTGCATCGTGAGAAAGGGTAAATAAATATAGATAGATCTGAACTGAAGTATAAACCATAATCCGGTAGCTTCTTTAAAACAATGTACTAACATCACCATAACCCAATACAAGTAATTTCACAATTATGTTTGGCAGTGATTAAAACCAACTGCAAATACAATAAGTAAAAAGAAAGGAACGCCCTACTCTAAACTATTCTAATGTATGGGTTTCTGCTATAACAAATAAAATTGCAATATCTGTAGCAGCAATGCCATGAAAAAAAAGAGGAGTGTTTTTCTTAACATAAATCACAGTGACAGGCTATGGCAAGAAAGTTAGTATTTAGCATTTAATATATTTTTTTTCATCAGACTGCTATTCGTGATTTAGGATTCTGAACTACAGCGGCAACCACAGTTACATGGCAGATGATGTAGTAAGCAGAGAGGCTTTGGAACACCACTCTGAGCTCTGTACTGCCTGCAGCATCCTTCCCATCACGACATGCCGAGAGCCTGTTTAGCAAACTTACCATATCTTGTTTGCCAATCACAGAGCTATTGAAAAGATCGTGATTTATAGGATAGCGAAGAAAAATCTGATGCATACTTAAAAAGGTACTTAACCCGTTATATATAATGTATTTAAGTGAGATTCCTGGCATTTGCTGCAGGTTGAGCATGATTCACAGATAAAATAATTTTAAGTTCAGCAGTATTTCATAACATCAATTTTATTATACTTAGCAAGTCACTTCTATTTGACCCTGAGATTATTACGTCCCTGCAACTAAAGGTGGAGACCATGCTTTGCAGCTATCCTGTAAATGGTAGTATGTCGTGTGGGTATGGCATACTGTCACTTCTAGTTCAATTGTAGCTAGAAAGTTACAATTATTGAAGCCCAAACTAGAGCTTCTTACTGGATTTTGTATCGCTTGGCTTTAAGCCATGACCACTCGCAACACGTAACTAATACACACAGACCATTGATTAATCACTTATTACAGCGCTCAGTGCCCCACATATTATGCATGCAGTTATCAGCTGTCATTGCGACGTCACCCACTCCCCGGACTAACAGTAGAGTAAAGAGAGCTAACCTCTGGGAGAGCAGAGCTGACATTAAGATCCCGGGCATGCGCAGTAATCAGCCTCCGCGCGTCTTCTACGTCCCTGCGCTCCGACGTCATAACGTTTCGAGAGGATGACGCACTCTCTGTGACTGTTATGTGCGTGACTGGAGTTTCCCGCCATTTTCAGGATTCGTTAACTTATTTCACATCAGGTAGGGAGGGCAGTGTGGTTGGAGTTTTGCCTGTGGTGAAAATAATTGTCCAGAGTGTGTAGCTGGTGGTTACAAGACGCATTGGTACCACGGCTCTCTAGGGCGACACGTCATTTCATTTGTGCACGATTTTATTAAAAGACCGATAGAATTTGCATGCGAGTTAGCTTATATAAATATTTACTGACGTATTTGACATTTACAAACAAACAAACATGGCAAAGATCTTCAACAGGCACTCTGATGCATACATGTGTTTGTTATTATATTGTTATTTATGTTTTGCACTATCGAGATAGTTGTGGAGCCCTAGGCTTAAAAGCACAATATAATTGTATGCAGAGATTAATAACAATTACAACGAAGATCACACAAGTGATATTATCCAAGTAACATCATGAACCAAAACTAAAAATTTCGTTTTAGGTGGAGAGGAGATTAAAATAAAAAAAGGATAATTACCATACAGGTACAATCAGTATATTTTTAGTCTGGAGGGGGGAGGGGGTGGTGGTGGTGTTTGTCTTTAAATATTTTCCCTTTAGTTTTGAAAAAGATATAGTAATCTGGAAGATTAGTGCCTGCAGTTTTATACTGGTGTTACTATTAGTAGTCAAAGTGGGAGTGTATATGGTGGTATGCCATACCGCCACTTCTCCTACAGCCTTCATTATATAAGCCTTCATTATAAAACTATTAAAGCCCATTTTTCATACTGTTCCTTCTAAATTCCCATACCGCCACTTCTAAACCTCCACTGCGACCACTGGTTACTATACAATTTACACAGCTGTAGATTATCCACTTTTTTTTTGACATTCTCCCCCTTCCCTGTTGGAAAAAGTTCATTACAGAACCTCCCTCCTTCATGGTGGACCACTTATATAGGTGGTTCATCAAGGAGTGCAAAGTGAAAGCAATTTGTGTCTGTCTTTTTTTTTTTTTAAATTTGACGGAAATTGCATGCAGGTATGCCCGTATTCAAGTTCAAGAGGATCTCAAGTAACCTTTCTATTTGGAAATATATAAATACTGTTTGTGCGGCACTTGCCATATGTAGACACAACACACTGCAGGATACGCATAATGTGTGTGTGTGTGTGTGTGTGTGTGTGTGTGTATATATATATATATATATATATATATAGGGGGTATTCAATTGACGTCTGGATCGCCGCAAAGCCCGCGCTCGAAAAATATAACCGTTAATACGGTAACATCTCGCTGTATTTCAGCTCGCAGCTCCCGTGCCAGAAAGTATTATGGGTTTTTTTTTTTTTAAAGCAAAATCGTTTGCTCCCCACTCTATTTAGTCTTCGCCCTAGTGCTGGCAGGCTATTGATGTGTGAAAAATTTGACGTAGGGTTCCCCCTAATTTAATTGAACCAGCACTAGGCAAACCAGCCGGGGTGAACGCAGTTTGGGTCCCACGGCCATAATGACTAAACACCCACAGACTGCTCAGCGCTGGCCTGGATTCCCTAGGGATTGTGGTCCGCTGAAAAATGTAAGCGGGCCACCCCCCTAGGGACACCCAGGCCAGTGCCGATAGCACTAGGGCTCTTCCTACTAGCCCTGGGCAGTGGGTGGTAGGGTAATAAATGGGGATTTTGTATGAAAAAAAATAAAACAATTTTTTTTTTTACTTGTGGAACTACATGTCCCAGCCAGCCATGTTGTCCTAAATAGTAGGGCATGCTGCTACTTGTCTAACTACAACCACCAGCGTACCCATAGCACCCAGGGCATGTTTGCACTTGTAGTAGAACCACATGTGCCAACATGCTCTTACACCCACGGCTGGCTGTGATTTGTAGTTCCACAAAGCAAAATGTTAAATAAAAGCACAACACCCTCATTCCAACCACAAATCTTTATTAAAAATAATAAAACCCCAAGAAATACAGTAAACACCCTCATGTACACCATAGATTTTAATACAAAAAAAAAAAATACTCACCATGGACGAAATCCTCAGTTTTATGATGCTTTACTTACACACACTCATTTACGCAAAGTCCCAACAAATATTTTTACCTTCGAAGAAAGGTCCGGCTTGCCCACTGTCCCACAAATATTTGTACCTTACAAATGTCCATGCTTGGCCAGTGTTCAAATGTTTGTAAATTAAATTTCAAAAAATGTACCTCCTTGTAAAATCTTTAATTCTGCTGTACAGGGGGGGCCATTGTTGCTTGCAGTGTGGGGGCCCATTCTCTTGTGCAGTGCTGGGGCCCTTTTTTGATTGCAGTGTAGGGGCCCAATCTCCTTTGCAGTGCTGGGGCCATTCTTGATTGCATTAATTTACTTTTATTTTTTTATAGTAAAATGAGTGCCTTAACCATTTCAAACTCGCTAGGACCAATAATAGAGCGCGAGGGGGTGCATGCAAAAAAACAATTGAATTGAGGGTTGTTTTTTTTAAACGCGCGCTCGAACAGGGAAAAACGCGCGTTTTTTTTTTCGAGCGCGAAATTTTAACGCATCTTGCTAACAATTGCATAACCCCCAATATTACCATATTAACAGTAATATTTTTCGAGCGCGGGCTTTGCGGCGATCCCGCCGTCAATTGAATACCCTATATATATATATATATATATATATATATATATATATAGTCCCATCAGAATGCACAGATAAAAAAAAAAATGAAATACATTTATAACATGCCATTTCCCTTTCTTGTGCAGTCCTTGAAATTGCAGGCAGACTGAAGTGTCCGTTCTGGATGATTTGTATGCACTTGCGGTCACTGGTGTATATTCCGTTTCTAAGCATGCGCTGAGCAATTTTACGCAAAATACATTATGTTTCGGCATTTACATTCCTTAATGAATCAGGCCCTCAGTTTATCTACCAACCAAATGCAGCCTTTGTTTGTGCCCCTCCACCCTGTTCCCATCTGCCATACATTCACTTTTATCTCTCTTTGCTACGGGTCTGGAAAAGTTATCTCTTCACAAGCTGATATCGGCACCTCTTTGAATATTCTTCATTTCTGCCACTGATGTGACAGGAGGAGAGGGAAGATGGGGTAGCAGGAAATTGGCAGGTGTTTGGGTACATTAGGGTATTGCGGTATTGCTACACTGGCGCTTTTTCTATAGCTCTTATGCTTGTAAAAATCACAGCTGCAAGGATGTTCCTATAGATGTCCATGAAATATTATTGGATGATTTTACACTAGCACAGTTACTACTGACAGCAATTTAGCCTATCCGATTAAACACTACTGGAAAATGCACCTCTACTTAAATTAAAAACTCAATATTTATTCAAGTAATTATCATAAGTGGAAAAATCATTCATAAAAAAAGTTTACCATTTCGACTGTTGTAAGCCTCAGCTGAAAAAATTGCTAGAGTGACACTACCCTTCAGAAAAGGGGACATTGCTAGCGTGACACTTTGGCGACATGATAGAGAAGTCAGACTAGCTGAAATGTGACAGACCGTAAAAGATTGGAAGCGGCTCCTACTGAAGTTAGTAGTCCATTGAGTGGGGGCCAGGGTGTCATTAGGAAGAAGAGGAGTGGCAGTTGGACTGGTTAGTCATGAAATTTAGAGCTGCAAAATTTTTAAAACTTAATTTCATGATTACCAAATATATTTATAAACTAGATGCTGTTCCCACTGACTTCTGTTTTGTAGACAGGGCTTACTGCCAAAATCTCAGCACCACTAATTTTACAATGTACAAATTGCTGTTTTTTATATTCTGATCATTGATTTGTTAGGTACCAGAATGCTCCACTATGCCGGACAGTGGGGAAAACAGGGTGTAACAAAAAAATAAGAAAATACAAGATAGACAAATAAATGCCCATGTGAAAAATGTAGGGGAACGTAATAAAAAAAGGAGAGAGCGTCTCAGATTGGAAATTGGGACCATTGTGAGGGTGTGAGCAGTATAGGTGGGCGTGGGGTAATTTCTAATCAAGAAGTGGATTTTTAAGAAGAGCTTAAAAATTTGAATGCTGATAGGCTAGTATCAAATAAGTGGGTATAGAAGATGGTTGAAAATTATTTGGCAATATGTTCAATTGTAATGAATTCAATTGTAAATGTTATCCTTGAAAAAGTCATGGTCATGTGACGAAACGCGTCGACAATACCACACCTACTTCCGGAAATCGCCATTTGCGTTCCACTGTGGAACGCACGCCTTCTCACTCGATTGGAATCATACAGGACCACGATTGTTGCACAACGCCTGAGCTTTATCTACCGCTTAACCATCGGTTGCCACTTTTTCCACAAGGACTAACCGCAAGTATTGTCACTTTCTCCTACCAATCTATTTGACGAACATTTACTGTTAATCAGAAACTCCCATTGACTACACAACAAGGAGACCTTACTTGCATTTCTGAATCCTGGATCAGTATTATTATCCCCCCAATACTATTTGGCTTGTGCACAAGTGGACTCTTTATCAATCCCATTTATATTGTTTTTATCATGTAATTATTCTTTTTATGTGCAAATAGCTGCTTGTCACATTAAATATTACATCTGTATTTTATACATATCAACCCGTGCAATTTGTTCCATATATCATTAGATATACTACCCATTACAATTGAACATATTGCCAAATTATTTTCAACCATCTTCTATACTCTAGCGCTTGTTTTTCTTTTTCTTTTTTACAAATATCGGTAGGGAGTGGATTCTCCCATTTGTAGCTGCTGAGTAACACACCTATACACATAAATATATATAGCGTAATATACTATAAGCTGTGTGCACCCTTTCTACTTGATTGTCAAATAAGTGGAAGTGGTTATCAGAGACAAAGAGAGGCACAGGACAGGATAATCTAAGCGGGATAATATTTAGAGGGGTAATGCTTAGGACTTTGTAGGTGAGGGTAAGTAATGTAGAGTTTGAAATGAGAAAAACATTTATGAATGCAGACTTAAATACATATGTAGTCAAATAGACATTCCTTTATCCTTTTTTATCCTCTCAATTTAACTTCCATGTATGTTCCCTGAGTGGCCTAAGGAAGGATCAATCTGAAATTCATGACAGGGGAACGTCAAGGGTTAACCCACTACATACTCTAACTTTCCTGTGATCCTGTAACTGGATTTTTATCTTATAAATTAAAGCTTTGTGAATAGTCCATATCAAAGCAGCTATACCATGTGTGTGTGTTTTTTTTTACCTAAATCACTTTGGCAGACTGTAAGAAGAAGCTTGGTAATTACAATTTTTCCTTGGTTTGTTTCTTTGGGCTGTTAATATTGATTTGTAGTTCTGCACAGATTCCACAGTGCCATGGGAGTACAATGATATCCACAGTCACATGGCGCATAATATAGGGAAGAGAAATGCTTTGGAATGCCGAGTTCTATCTGCACTGTAATATCTCCCCTTCTTTTCCGTCTTCTGCCATGACCTGACATGGTAAGAGCTGTTAGTCTGTGAATGATTTGTAGGACGACAATTAAGAAAAAAGGCTATCGGATGCATACTTAAAACATACTGTAGTAAAATTGTATGTGGGTCGCCATACTCTGGGGTGGACGGTTGCACTTCAGACAGAGAAATCACATAAGTCCAATGTTTCAGGTTAATAGCCTCAGCTAATTTTATTTGCCAACATAAACAAAATCCTAGCCATCTGGCTGCTAGCTAACACCTATTATCGAGCTCTAGGGGTTCTCCTTCAACCATTTGGACATTATCCCTAGCCTATAACAGAGTGGGGTCCTTTAACTGCTCTGAGGCAAATATATCTGTTCTCATTTCAAGTTCAGGCATACAATCAACTGGTTCCACAACATTTTCTCCTTCATTAGGAGGTACATTCTCCTGTGCTCTACTACTGTCCTCGTCACTTTCTGTCTCGCCATGCATATTTGAGAAAGGAAACGTTTCAGATTCTGGGACCACCCTCACCGCATCTGTAGCATTATTAACTGGGTCTGGGCTATTTACTTGTTTAACCAACTGGGATCCCCACACCTCCCAGAAGTGAGAGAAATCTCGCCCCAGTATTGCATCAAACCCGAAATGAGGAATTAATCCAACAGTAAATACTACAGAACCAAACTGTGTTACTATGTTCACTGCAGCGGTAGCATAATGCCATGTATCCCCATGTATATAGGTTACCCCAACACTTCCCCCTTGATGTTTTATGGGGCTCGCCAACTCGGCTTTCACTAGTGTCACCATGCTACCAGAATCTAGTAGAGCCTTTACACTTTTGCCTTCTATGTTCATTACACACATTTGTTTGTCTGAGTCAGGGTGTAACGATACTGGTGGTATTATCTGAAGCCCAATAGCCGAGTAGATATCCAGAGAGTAGTCAGACGTTTGCTGGGTCGGTACACAAGCGGGTAGTCAGATGTTTGTCGGGTCGGTACACAAGACGGTAGTCAGAGGTGCAAATGTAATTCCTTACACAGGGTGTCGGTCTGTAGTGCAGGCCAGCTGGGCAAATAAAGACGCTCTGCGCCATACATAAGCAGTAACACTGCATAGGCTCAGAGGTAAGTGAACAATTAGCAATATGGCCTAATTCACCAAATCTAAAAACATCTTATCACATTTCTATCAAGTCTTGTACGAGGCTGGGACCTTCTTGGCATAACTGGCCAATCTCCAGGTTCCCGAACTTCAGTCTTTGATTGTTTCAGCTCATTCTACCGCCCAGCACCCTTTTTCCCGCAATAGTCTTACCAGAAGTCACTAGAGATCGGCGTAGCGGAACTAGGGGCCGGAGGGGTATACTCGTTAGTTCCTCAGCTGCCAGATACCTCTCGACCATCTCCACAAGCTGGTCTACTGTTTTGGGGTCTCCATGGCTTACCAACTTGCTCAGAGTTGCAGGCAGGGCCCATAGATAGCGATCCATCATGATCCTTCCCACAATTTGGAGGCCTGTCAAAGTCTCCAGTTGTAACCATTTTTTTGTAAGGTGGATTAGGTCATGCATCTGTGAGTGGGGAGGTTTATCTTTCTGATATCCCCAAAGATGTACTCTTTGCGCCCAGACAGACATTGTGACACTCAAACGGGTCAGAATTTCTACCTTCAATTTATCATAGTCCTTGGCATCAGTAATGCTTAGATCATAGTATGCCTTTTGCGACCCCCCAGATAGGAAGGGAGCCAATAGGCTGGCCCACTGAACTTTAGGCCAATTTTCCCTTTTAGCAGTTCTCTCAAAAGTTGTTAAATAGGCCTCTACATCATCTCCCTTGGTCATCTTTTGAAGAAAATGACTAGCCGGTATAGAGCTGGAGCTATTTGTGACTTACGGGGAAGCCTTGCCAGGCAGGGCCGCAAGAGTCTGCACCACCACTTTTAGGTCTAGACTTGTTGCCTCAAGTTCTCCTCAACGGCTGCCTGTTGTAGCCTCTGGGACTCCTCAATGGCTTGTATTCGCCTATGGGACTCTTCATTGGCTATCTTCTGTAGCCTGTTGGTTTCCTGCTGAGCTGCATTAGCTGCCTGCTGTACCCTGGTAGCTTCCTGCTGTACCGCAGAAGATTGTATCAACGCTTTGACCATATCTTCCATGTTACCTCCCAGTGCAGGAAAAGGGCATAATGTAGCTCTCTTAATCAGCTGGCGATGTCCCAGGTTAGGGTTCATAAGACTTTGTCATATAGCAGTGTTAGCTAACCTGTGACACTCCAGGTGTTGTGAAACTAAAGTCCCAGCATGTTTTGCCAATATATAGCAGCTTATTGCTGGATGGGTATGCTGGGGCTTGTAGTTTCACAACACCTGGAGTGTCACAGGTTAGCCAACACTGTCATATAGAGTACTTTCCCAAAATTGGGTGCCTGTCTCTTTAAATTTTTTGACAGTCTTTTTTGGCTGAAATTAAAGTACATTGCATGCATTCTCCACCATATGTAGTAAAATTGTATCTGGGTGGCTGTGCTCTGGCGTGGACGGTTGTACTTCAGCCAGAAAAATCGCATAAGTCAAACGTTTCAGGTTAATGGCCTCAGCTAGTTTTTTTTCGCCAACAAACAAAATCCTAGCCATCCGGCTGCTAGCTAATACAGTGTAGTACACTCTCTAGAGTGAGGGGCCTAATGTCCCTCACTTTAAATCGGCGGTTCCCAAACTGCGCCGCGGCTCCCAGGGGTGCGCGGCGCTGTCACTGGGGTGCCGCGGGCCAGACATAAAAAAAAACAAAACACAGAAACTTACCAATCCGCCGGGCGCCGGGACCCAGCAGCCTCCTCTCTCCTGCAGCTGTCACTGAATATCGACGTCAGTAACAAGCTGCAGGAGAGAGGAGGTTGCTGGGTCCCGGCGCCCGACGGATTGGTAAGTTTGTGTTTTTATTTTTTTTTATGGCTGGCGCGGGGCAGATTGAGAGGGATCGTGGCAGAAGAGGGGGACAGCGGGACAGAGGAGGAGAGCAGAGGATGGTGACAGCGGGACAGAGGAGGAGAGCAGAGGATGGTGACAGGTGACAGCGGGACAGAGGAGGAGAGCAGAGAATGGTGACAGCGGGACAGAGGTTGGTGACAGGATGGTGACAGCGGGACAGAGGAGGAGAGCAGAGGATGGTGACAGTGGGACAGAGGAGGGGGACAGAGGATGGTGACAGCGGGACAGAGGAGGAGAGCAGAGGATGGTGACAGCGGGACAGAGGAGGAGAGCAGAGGATGGTGACAGCGGGACAGAGGTTGGTGACAGGATGGTGACAGCGGGACAGAGGAGGAGAGCAAAGGATGGTGACAGCGGGACAGAGGAGGGGGACAGCGGGACAGAGGAGGAGAGCAGAGGATGGTGACAGTGGGACAGAGGAGGGGGACAGCGGGACAGAGGAGTGGCACAGAGGGTGGTGACAGCGGGACAGAGGATGGTGACAGTGGGGCAGAGGATGGTGACAGCGGGGAAGGGGACAGAGGGACAGAGGATGGGGACAGAGAGCAGAGGATGGAGACAGCAGGGCAGAGAAGGGGGACAAAGAACAGAGGAGGGGCACAGTGGGGCAGAGGAGGGGGACAGCGTGAGAGGGGCAGTGGAGGGGGACACAGCGTGAGAGGGCAGAGAAGGGGACAGCGTGTGAGAGGGCAGAGGAGGGCATAATTGAAAAAAACGTGTAAAACACATAGTGCAGCCAGTTGGTGGAGCATTCATTTCTTATTCTTTTGATAAATAAAAATCTGTGGAATATTGCATGTTCACCGACATGCCAAAATAAGGCATTTATCACATGAGCTACAAAACTCCACCATTTTGTTGCTGAAAGACATTCAAGTGCTAACTCTGTATCTACTCACCTATTGTAGCATATATTACTGAAAAAACTTTTATCCCAATGTGTGTGCTTTGTCATGCAAATGTTAACATTTTTACTTTGATATGCATAGCAGAAAATAGTAAGCACAGGGTAAAAGATGTAAATATTTTCATTTTTTGAAAATACCAGGCATAGATTAAAGTACATTATCGATCTGAAGAAGAGCAGCTGACTGCTCCTGTATACAAACTATTAAATCAATAATGGATTTGCGTAAAATTATATTAAGATAAATGCACTCAATAATTTACAGTTAGATTCAAGTTGAAATGTGCTGCTGCTTTGGGGGCTAAATATATCTTGAATAAGCAGCAAGTAATTTTAAATCATGTTAATTAACAGAAACTTGATTTAAATCTGAGAAGTCATAAATGCTTTGGGGATGTAACTCACCCTCAGCAGGAATGGCATTAATCTCTTAACTTCTAACCAGTTTGTAAAACTGGAATTATGCTGTCTGCGCATTTAATAAATTTCAAACAAAAATGTGAATTATTTATTTAGACAGAAATCTTCATATTAATGTGCAATTAAAAAAGCCGAAATAGGCTAAATAAAGACTGATAACATTTATTCAGTGAGTATTAAATAACTACATCATTATAAATGTTAGTCTCAAATGTGAACTAAGCATTTCCTTAAAAAACTAATTCCATCAACTTCTAGAATGTTGTCCATGTAGCAAAGTAGTATTAGAGATGTAAATAAGTGATTGTCCAATTCGATCGCTTTGATTCCAAAGCAGATTTTTTTTTTATTAAGATGCAAGGAGATAAAATATTTAAAACAAACATTTTACAATAATAATCAGTTGCAGGAAAAAAGGAAAAGGTTACCAGAACAAAAATATATCACTAAGATGAGCTAGTGAAGCCTACCAGCTCAAGAGCTTCTCTGGGAAACTCTGACTTCCAGTAGTCAGTGTAGTACATTTTATTAACTTGATATAGTGTCATAACTGATATTAATGCTGACATTAGTTTCAAGTATACAGGTTATACATTGTTACAATGTTGATTTTAGGATAGAAGAGCTAGTGAAATTAGCACAGACACTAACAATGAGAATTATGCACTAACCACTTGTAATGTTTAATGTACAGTAGAATAGAGATTGTTTGACATCCCAAAGTAATATTGAATCTGTACCCAATACTCAGTAAATGAATATTGGTACAATTTAAGTATATTTAATGTCAAAATTAGTATAGCCTTGAGATGTTTGTTTTATAGTAAATACCAAATTCAATGGGAGAATAGTTCCGATTGTACAAAGATCTCTTTGATGAAATAAAAGCATTGTCATTAGCAATTTATATTGCATAAATGAGTATCTGTGGGAATACAGTGATATTAATACAACAAGCAATGAAATTACATCTCACTGCTACAAAGCATTTACACACGACAGCGTTAACAGTGAAATGCAATCGCTAGTTTCATTGAATTGTAATTGCACACAGGAAAAACGATTTATAAGCAATTCAGATTGATTTTTTTGACCAATATTTTAATTTATCTTTAAGAATAGACAAACCACAGCAGCTGTCCAAGTCGCTTTAGTGGGGATTCCAACATTGTAGTTTTGTTGTCTTATAGTTAGGTATTTTAAATTATATTTGGGCATTTCAAATTACATATTTTAAGAAAAAGGTTTTGCACAGAACTGTTCTTTAATGGGCATTATTTGATACATTATTTTTAAATATTTTTTTTTACAATTGTATAATAGTAATAATTAGGCAAGTGTGATGTATCCATTAATAATGATGGGACTATGAATAATAAAAAGCCTTATTTATCGTTAAAAAAGTTGAAATAAAATGATTATATAAATGTAAAAATACATCTATAGAAGTCCATGAAGAGCTAGATTTATTAAACCATGCAGTTTATGCAAAAGCAGACATTTAATAAATATGTGGTAGAAACATTACAGCATTATCTGGGAACGCTATAATGCCTCCACATTTCATGCTTTTGTAGATGTAGCTCAGAATAGTAGCAAATTATCCCATCATGATCCCAAAATAAAACTTTGGGGATTTATTAACAACAGTATGAACAATTTTTGAGATGCTTTTCAAAAATGTAAAAAAATGGCTTTTTGAGAAAAATCAAAATTTTCAATTAGGTGAGATACAAGTGCAATAAAAAACATACAATCTGGATAGGCGCAAAAGGGGAAGGGTTTGAATTGAAGGTATCTGAGTATTAAACACTAGTTAGACATAACATGGATCACAAAATAAAAAGAATAATAAATGTTCATATTCACAATGGTGGTCGTGAGTAATATCAATGTCCAAGAATCACAAAACCATCTGTAAAGGATTCCAATAATCGTCAAATGTGTTCTCATATATGTTCACAGGGTCCGCCACAGAACTTGCAGTTAGTTAGAAGACGAGAAAAAGAGACAATTTCTCCAATGGTGTAGTAATCCAATAAATGCATTTATTAAACAATGAACAAAATTCACTTACATTTTGTAAGGAAAACAGTGCACATCAAGGTATCTTTAACACGCATTTTGAAATCCTGCTAGTGATCTAAACCGCGATCAAAGTTCCATGTAACTTCCGGGTTCAGTTGCCCTGGTAACCAGTCTCAATTCTCATTGGATCCAATTTTTTTTTGTGATTCTTGGACATTGATATTACTCACGACCACCATTGTGAATATGAACATTTATTATTCTTTTTATTTTGTGATCCATGTTATGTCTAACTAGTGTTTAATATTCAGATACCTTCAATTCAAACCCTTCCCCTTTTACGCCTATCCCGATGGTATGTTTTTTATTGTATTTGTGGAAGTTGAGTAGGTATTTCCAAGGGTTTTTGGGCTGCATTCCTCGACTTTCCCCCACCATATAGGAGCGCAGAAAGGACTACCAAATCTATTTCTTGAGATACAAATGCAATTCAAAAAAATGTTGAAAGCAAATTTTTCATTAAAAAATTGCAGCTTTCAAGGCATAAAACTTCAAAACCAGTGTTCATATCTTCCTAAGATTTAGGAGTTTTCTTAACCCCCATGGCAGAATTTATTATATCGAATTTCATTACAATCTGAAATGGTAAGTTTGAAACCCTGTGTTGATTTGACGTGGAATGACGCACCTCTTTGTCTTCATTATTCTGAGTCTGCTTATATTTCCTAAAGGCTATCTTTTTTGCTTTCACAATACATGCTATTTCTTTTGATCTATGATCTATGCTTTCAATTGATGCTTTCTTCATTCTTCTTTGTATTTTTATATATATAACTATCGGAGCATTTATCAGCGGTGGAATCTGACTGAAAAAAGATTCAGTATGGACACATAAAAAGAAATATATATGCATATTATGATTATGTACTTCGTTTATTTTTTCCGAGGTTGTAAGAGTTATTGATGTATTATGTGTGTACATGTTAGATCGGATTGTTAAAACTTTATTTGTTACATTTGAGACACAAGCATCGGAAGTACGTCACCGCACCACTTCCGGTTGGCATTGTGTGAAGAGGATAGAGTTACGCCACGGGAGATATGTGGTGCCCAAGCCTCGTTTTAACTGAGGCAGGATATAAAACTTGTAGGATGGTACCTGCAAGACTACACCGTCCTTGAAAAAGACTCGTGGAGAGTCGAAATGCGTTGGAGCAAGCGGGGACCTGACTCGATTTTCATCGGATCTGGACTTCCATATCAATGCCCGATTCCTGTGACAGTCTGGTACGAGTCCCTGTTATACTCTGTTTTGAATGGATTTTATCTTTGTATGAACATTTTATTGTTTTTATCTATTATACCTTTGATTAAAAAAGAAATTACTAGATCTCTCCTTTCCATTATTTTGCATTTAATATGGAGGGAATTGCGGCTTCCCAGTGAAGGAAGGAAGACTAAAAGATCTGGGGCCTGATTCATTAAGGAACTTAAATTAAGAAGTTTCTTATTTAAGTCTGGACAAAACCATGTTGCAATGCAAGGGGTGAAAATTAGTTTTCTGTTTTGCACATAAGTTAAATACTGACTGTTTTTTCATTTAGCACACAAATAGTTGATAGCTTATTTGTACACTGAAATTTAAAGTTGATATTACTGAACCTCTTCAGTTCAGTAAGATTAAAGTCTCCCATGATTATTACCTGTCACGCCTGAGGATCTGTCTGTACCTGGATTGGGTTGTGTCTCTGGAGCTGGACTGGTGACTACGTGGACAATGCTGGGTGGCCTGATGTTCCTCTTCATGTAGACTGGTGCTGATGGTGTTTACACTAGCAGAGGAGAGCAAACAGGAACTGGATTGCTGGACCGGACTGTAACCGGAATGCTACAAGAGTGTTGGAATCAGAGCCAGAATGCAGAATGCAATGTCAGAGCTGGATTGATAGCAAGATAGATAGCAAGACTGCAAACTGCTGGGAACCAGGTTGGCGTCTGAAATACAACGTTGCACTAGCAACAAGTAAGGGCTCCAGTAAGTCCTTTTATAGTTGTTGATGTCTGATTGCAGGCTGCAGTCAGCTGGACAGAAGCAGCACTCTGAGTTGCTGAGATGGATAAGGTGACTATATCCAAGATGGCAGCTCCCATGAACTTATTTTGGAGGGAATCTGAAATAGAGACTGTTATCACCTGATTGACTGAGAGGAATCATGTGACCAAATCCAAGATGGCCACACCCATACTCTGATTCTGGCAGGATCTCTGGAGTGGAGACAGACTGGACAGCTTCTTACAGAGAGGTCTTAAACCAGTAGAGCCTGAGGAACTTGGAAAGGCAGCGAAGAGGTAAGTGACAGAACCTGAGAGCCTGGTGTGTGACAATACCTTTACTTTTAATGCCATTTTATTGATATCTTGCATTAGGTTCGTGTCCAGTTCCTCTTCCTGACCCAGAGGTCTATAGTTCACCCCAGTACGAAGAATAGCCTTCTCTCTTGTTTCTATGGTCACCCAAAGGGCTTTAGTTTTTTCTTCAATACTTTAATACAAAGTAGTATTTATGCTTTTTTCCACATGCATTGCTCTCCTCCTCCATTATTCATACTCTGTCCTTTATAAATAAAGTATATTCTGGTATAGCTATGTCCCAGTCATGATTTTCATTGCACCATGACTCCGTAACAGCCACAAAATTCAGATCATCCTTTGTCATTATCGCAATTCTACGATTTTATTTCCTAAGCTTCTAGCATTTGCACACATACCTATAAGAGTTTTTGTTTGGGCATCTTCTATTCCTAGCTACGTTTATCTCTCGACTATGTTTTTTTTATTTAGAACTGCATTGTTTTCTGTTGCTGTGGATATGTTTCATGTTCTATTAGCCTGCAGAAACTATACCTCTTGGTTACGGAAGCAGATTAATTTATTCCTGTTTAGTACATTGCCCTCCTTTGCTAGTTTAAATAGTTCCTGATAAAGCTTCCAACCTGCTCACTAAGTATTCTGATTCCCCTTGAAGATGGGTGCAAGCTGTCACTTTTGTATAAGCCCCTATCTTGCCAGATGGCATGACTATGGTGGAGTGCACAGAAACATCCCGGGTGCTTTTTTTTAAGCAACTGGGATGCTGATTGCGGGTCCATTGGCAATCATATTACCGCAATTCCATCCATGATACCTTGGGGGCTTGTTCTGAGCATCTTTTGGTGCTTTAAATGGCAGAGAGTGAAAATTTCAGAGAGAAAATTTACAGTAGCGAAATTCCATGCTTATAGAGATATACCAGATCTTACTCCAAGAGAAAATATGATGGGGGTAGGGACTGATATTTATCCATATAGTGACATAGGCCTAGATCAACATTTCTCACAAGAAGTTCTAAATGCATTGAAACTATTGGAAGACTATCACAGTGTTATGAGCTTACCTGATCCGTCGCTCCGTCCGGAAGCCGCGCTTCCGGTTTTCGCGGTCACGTGACTGCAGCCCGGAGGCGGTCACTTGATCACATCCAGAGGCGGGGATTTTGAATCCCCGACAGTAAAAAAACCTCTCTCAGACACTTGCTGAGTGTCAGAGCAACACTTACCTGTTCCTGGCTCCTGTTCTTCGTCGATTGCTGTGTCTTCCAGTCTCCTGTGTCTGCTTGTGTTCTGACCCCTGCCTGTTCACTATTCTGGCTCTCCAACCCCTGTGTACCGACTCGGCTTGCTGACTACCCCCTCTATTCTTGTGACCCGTGTACCGACCCCTGCCTGATTGACTCCGAGTTGCCTCCTGATTCTGCCTGCCTCCATTCCTGTGTACCAAACCGGCCTGATTGACTCTGCATCTTCATGCGACTCCTGGCAGCGAAGCCCACCCCGCCTTGCGGAAGTTCTTGGTGAACACCGGGGAGATCATTAGACTCCGCACCTCAGGTAAGCCAGCGCTAAACAAGATTAGTAGTAGTATTCTAGTAATCTGTTACAGTTTGCTCTGAGCATGGATTCAGCGGCAAAAGATCTGCTGGAGCATTTAGTGGGAAGGATGGATAAGCAAGAGGCTAACCAAGAGCAACTTTTAAAATTCCTCAATAGTTTACTCGGTTGGACATTGTCCAGAACACTTTGGTGGCTAGTGGACCACCTGCACCGGTGGTTGCAGCCCCAGACCCCCCGCCCATAGCAGCAGCTTCTTCCTCTCAACTACGGATACCTAACCCACCTAAGTTGGATGGAGATCCTAAGTATTGCAGAGGATTCTTGTATCAATACTCCATACAATTCAAGCTTTTGCCAGGGAATTTTCCTTCCGAAAAGCTAAAGTGGCCTGTGTGATATCGCTGCTGTCCGGCCAAGCCTTAGCATGGGCTTCCCCTTTATGGGAAAGGAATGATCCCATTCTGTATAATTTCACCACCTCTTTGTCCACTTTTAAGAAGTTTTTGATGAGCCAGGAATGGTATCTAATGCTGCTACCGGCTTATTACCTCTTCACCAAGGAAACCAGTCTGTGGGACAGTATGCTGTCCACTTCAGAACGATGGCCTCTGAACTTCGCTGGAATGACGAGGCTCTCGTGGCTACGTTCTGGCAGGGCCTTTCAGATTGGATCAAAGACGAGCTGGTATCTCATGAACTCCCTACGTCTCTGGACGATCTCATCTCCCTCTGTGTTAAGGTTGATTTCTGAGTTCCTGCCTCAAACGTCCGGGAAACGACAAGGCCTAACGTGTTCGGGAGCTGTATCGTAGGGCCTCTTCACTCAGTCTCCCTCAGTTCCTTGTAGTAATGATTGCCTGACTATTCCCATTTCTCTTCAGTCAGGACATAATACCTTCTCGCAGTCCGCACTCCTTGACTCCGAAACCGCAGGAAATTTCATTTCGGCTGCAGTGGTAAAGCAATTTTCCATTCCCACGCAAGCCTTAGAACAACCTATCTCCCTTCTGGCCATCGATGGGGAAGAATTCCTGAAAGGTCCATCCTGGTACGCACTATTCCCCTCCTTCTCCAGATTGGAGCACTCCATCAGGAGAACATCTCCTTCCTTGTATTCCAGAGATCTACCAATCCAGTCATCCTAGGATTTCCATGGCTTCGTCTCCATTCCCCCACCCTAGACTGGAAGTCTGGTCATATTTTGTCCTGGGGACAGTTCTGCTTCTCTCACGGCCTTCAAAGGATGGTCCCCCAAGATATTCCCAAACGCTCCCAAACATTTCCTGTGACTCTTCTGCCTGAACCCTACCAAACCTCAGATGTTTTTTGCCAACAAGAGGCCACAAGACTCCCTCCTCACAGAATCTGGGATTGTGAAATTGACCTTATGCCTGGCAAACCTATTCCTCGAGGCCGTGTATATCCCCTTTCCATTCCTGAGTCTAAGGCCATGGAGGAATATGTCCAAGAAAACCTAAGAAGGGGCTTCATCCGTACGTCTGCCTCTGCAGCTGGGGCTGGCTTCTTCGTGAAAAAGAAAGATGGGGTCTTCGCCCTTGCATTGATTACAGAGGCCTAAATGCTATTACCATTAAGAATCGGTATCCACTGCCATTGATTTCTGAATTGTTCGACCGTATTAAGTGTGCCACCATTTCCTCTAAACCTGATCTCAGAGGAGTGTATAACCTGATACGCATTAAGGAGGGGGATGAATGGAAAACAGCGTTTAACACCCGAGACGGTCATTTTGAGTATCTGGTTATGCCCTTTGGGTTATGCAATGCCCCAGCTATCTTTCAGGGCTTTATGAATGAACTCTTTCAAGAACTCTTGTATCAATCAGTAGTCATCTACTTGAACGACATCCTCATCTTTTCTCAAGAGCTAGTATCCCATCGCAGACATGTACTGGAGGTTCTGTCCCGTTTTAGGAAGTATCGTCTATTTTGTAAGTTAGATAAATGTACCTTTGAGCAGAGACAAATTCCTTTCTTGGGATATATCATTTCTGGCACCGGATTGCAAATGGATTCCACCAAATTAAAAGCCATACTTGACTGGCCTCAACCTTCAGGCCTTAAGGCTACCCAACGCTTCCTAGGATTCTCCAATTACTATTGTCAGTTCATTGACCTGTAAGACTGCTGATGCTAGCGTATGGTCTGCTGAAGTTACCCAAGCTTTTATCTTATTGAAGTCTTCTCCTCAGCGCCCATTCTCCAACAGCCCAATTGCTTGCATCCTTTTATCCTAGAAGTGGATGCGTCTTCCGTTGGTACAGGAGCAGTACTGTCACAACGGAGCTCTTCTGGCAAACTTCATCCTTGCGGATTCTTTTCCCGTCGCTTGCTACCTGTTGAGAGAAATTTTGGGATAGGTGACAAGGAGCTCCTGTCCATCAAATTGGCTCTCTCCGAATGGAGGCATCTACTAGAAGGGGCACAATTTCCTATTACCATTTATACTGATCATAAGAATTTATTATACTTACGTACTGCCCGCTGTTTAAATTATCGACAAACAAAATGGTTCTTATTCTTCTCGCGCTTTGATTTTAACATCACCTTTCATTCTGGATCTAAGAATATGAAGGCGGACGCCTTATCTCGCTCCTTTGATTCAGCTGACATGGAACCCTTGGAGAAGGGCAAATTCATTTTAGACCCTTGCCGAGTGTTGGCAACTACACACATTAACAAAGGTTGCCCTCCGGGCAAGACGTTCATCCTTCCGTATCTACGCACCCGACTCCTACGCTGGGCTCATCGCTCTCTCTTCTCCGGGCATGCTGGCATCCGCAAAACCTGGGACTTGTTGTCCCGAAGTTACTGGTGGTCTTCCTTACTGAAGGATGTAAAGAGATTTGTTTCTGCTTGTTCCGAATGTGCTCAACACAAAATCTCCAGGAGAAGGTTTTATGGATGTTTACTCCCATTACCCATTCCTGATAATCCTTGGTGTCATTCACCGGACTGTGAGTGCTACTTCTAAGGTAGTTAGGAACCGTGTCCGTTCATTATTATGAGGTACTGCGCATGTGCAGTCCCTTTTAACCTTCAGTTCTGTTCCTTTAACTTAATTGGCTGATCAGGCAACACTCCCTATATTAAGCACCTGTGGTCAATACCACGTGGCCTGATCTTGGAGTCTCATTCCTCATGAGTCTCTGAAGGTGTTCCAGTGCCTGCTGGTGTGTTCAGCTAATGCTGATTCCTGTTTGACGTTTGTGGTTTCCAGACCACTTCTATTCCTCATGTTCCTAGTGTCTTCAGCAGCTGATTCCTATCCGCTGCCTCCGTATATCTACAGTTACAGATTACTGCAAACTCTCCTGTGTTTCATCGTGACTCCAGCAGCTGATTCCTATCCGCTGCCTCCGTGTATCTACAGTTACAGATTACTGCAAACTCTCCTGTGTTTCATCGTGACTCCAGCAGCTGATTCCTGTTCGCTACTTCAGCGTGTCTACAGAGTCTGCTCGTCTCAGCGCTCCAGTCTGCATTCTACCTGCCGTCAGCTGACCCGCTGCCTACTGCTTCTACAGTGTGTCCATTTGTGTCAACTTGCCTGTTGCATCGAGTCTACGCTCCTCGGCTTCCAGCTTTGCTACATCGCTTCAACTCTCCCGTGGTCTCCTGCTGTTCTATTTGATATACTACTGCTTCCTGAATATTTGTCGTCCTTGCTGGCCTACCTACAAGTGCGCTGCACCTACCTGCCGCTTCCATTCTGCAAGGACTTCTCATCTCGTCTGTTCCCTGCTGCTCAGGTATCCCTGCAGCTATCTCTAACAGCCTGCTCATCTGAACCACGGTATGCATAGTTCTCATTGACTGTGCTGGTGTATTGCATATCCATCTGGACTGAGTTGTTCTCCGGAGTTTCCATCCTCTGAGACTTGCTATTATTGACTGTGTTTCCTTTTGCTGGACTATTTGAGTGACTTTGTTTATCTGTGCAGTGCTGTTCATTCATTATTATCATTGTGTGCAGTTCAACGTGGGATCAAGTTCAGTGTACCCGTGTAGACTCTGCATAGCATTTATCTCCTCGTGTCCTTCCTCACATATATATTCAGTGGTACAACTTGCTAGAGGCAGACCACTGATTCCTGTTTCCCTGTGTCACCAGTTGCATATATCCTCTCACATAAGCAGTGGTACAACTTGCTACTCGCAGACCACTGACTTCCCCGTTACCTTCACCTGGATTCCATTCCTTCACTACAGACAGCGGTTCAACTTGCCGTACGCAGACCACTGACTACCCTCACGTGTCCTTGTCCATCCAGATCCTCGTGTTCAGTTACCTATTGTTTACCAGTGCTGCTAGTCATAGACTTTCTGAGCATTCTCTAACCATCTGCTGTTTCCAGTTCCATTATCACCCTGCCATCAGAGTATCATATACCAACTCTACTGCTCTGATAAGACCATCAGCGGGTGATACTGGGTAAAGACTCCTAGTGCCCGTGACACTTGGTCACAGATTTCCATGGACTTTATCACAGGCCTTCCTCCTTCCAAATCCTCTACTGTGGTGCTAGTGGTCACGGATCGCTTCTCTAAAACAGCCCACTTTATTGCTATTAAAGGTCTTCCATCTTCCTCCTCTTTAGCCGATATCTTTATTAAAGAGATATTTTGCCTCCATGGTTGTCCTCAACATATTACTTCCGATCGAGGATCCCAGTTCATATACAAATTTTGGAGGTCCTTTTGCAGTAAGTCCGAAATTAAACTTGATTTTTCCTCTGCATATCATCCCCAGTTCAATGGGTCTACGGAGAGGACCAACCAGGAATTAGAGACATTTTAAGAATATTTATCTCAAGTAATCAAGATAACTGGGTGGATCTTCTCCCATGGGCTGAGTTCGCCCATGACAATCATTTTCATGAGGCCATCTATATCTCTCCCTTTTTTGTCTTTTATGGTTGCCACCCTAAACTACCCACCGTCTCGCAAATTGCATCTTCTGAAGTTCCGGCTGTGGACTCGTTGTTTCGTAACTTCTCTTTTATTTGGGAACAGACCAAGATAAATTTAAAAAGAGCAACCATTTATTCTAAGGAATCCTACGATAAGAAGTGGAAAGCGAGTCCAAGTTTTTCTATCGGTGACAGGGTATGGCTATCCACTCAAAACATTTGTTTAAAGGTTCCCAGAAAAAAATTTGCTCCCAAGTTCATTAGTCCGTTCGCTATATCTGAAGTCATTAATCCAGTAGCCTTTAGGTTGAGTCTGCCTCCCTCTCTACGCATACCTAATGTCTTTCATGTCCCCTTGTTGACACCAATGGTAACCAACAAATTCTCCACTCCATCCAGAGTTCCTCCTCCAGTCGTGGATCAGGATCAAGTTGAATATGAGATCAAGTCTATTCTAGATTCTCGCAAAGTTCAAGGTGCTGTACAGTTTTTGGTGGATTGGAAAGGTTACGGCCCTGAGGAATGCTCCTGGGTAAGAGCCATTGATCTGCACACTCCCCATCTTCTTAAACTATTCCATAAGAAATTTCCCTTGAGACCATATTAGGTGTTCGGAGTCCACCTTTAGGGCAGGGGGTACCTTTATGAACTTACCTGATCCGTCGCTACGTCCGGAAGCCGCAATTCCGGTTTTCGCGGTCACGTGATCGCAACCCGGAGGCGGTCACTTGATCGCATCCAGAGGCAGGGATTTTGAATACCCGACAGTACAAAAACCTCTCTCGGACACTCGCTGAGTGTTAGAGCAACACTTACCTGTTCCTGGCTCCTGTTCTTCGTCGATTGCTCTGTCTTCCAGTCTCCTGTGTCTGCCTGTGTTCTGACCCCTGCCTGTTCACTATTCTGGCTCTCCAACCCCTGTGTACCGACCCGGCTTGCTGATTACCCCCTTTATTCTTGTGACCCGTGTACCGACTGCGGCCTGATTGACTCCGAGTTGCCTCCTGATTCTGCCTGCCTCCATTCCTGTGTACCGAACCGGCCTGATTGACTCTGCATCTTCCGCTCCTACTCCGCTGCACTACATCTTGGGGAGAACCTGAGCACCGCGACCTGCGACTCCTGGCAGCGAAGCCCACCCTGCCTTGTGGCTGTTCTTGGTGAACACCAGGGAGATCTTTAGACTCCGAACCTCAATTAATTTTTTCCCGAAATAAATGAATTGCCCACAAATCAAAACCTTTGTGGCTATGGTCTTAAAAGACTTGGATAAATTACAATTGAGATCTGAAAATTCAAAATTTATAGGAAATCTTACACGAAAAGAAGCAAAAGCAATAAAAGAAATTCAAGACTGGACTGATGTCCAAATAAACTCGTAAGTTAAAGGAGGCAATGTTTTCATTTGGCCAAAAGAACAATATAGAAAGGAAGCTTAGAAACAACTCAGAGATGATAAATGTTATAAACGTTAATTTTCAAATCCTACAAATTACTTTAAAGAAATATTGTATATGATAAAATGATTGATAAAACCCTCAAAGAAGAAATAATTTTATGACTGGAATACAATTTTCTAAAAGTCAATGATCCAAAGACTTCAACCTTCTATATATTTGCCGAAAATTCATGAAAATGAGACAACACCACTAGGCAAGCCGATTATATCCAGCATGGGAGACTTATTAGAACAAGCCAGTGTATTTCTGGATACACATCTGAGAAAATATGTAATAAATCGACCTTCTTTTGTCCACAATACTTCTGATGTATTAAGCAGATTGTTTGATCTCCATTTAGATAGTGACGCATTCACCATGATAAGGGGATTTTGCAATACAGCATTTCTTAAAGCTGGATAAAAATATGGAATTTAACACCTTTCTGCTTAAACTTCTCTATTTTGTATTAGCAAAAATGTATTTACTTTTTGACAGAAATTTCTTTATACGGATCCGGGGTACAGTGATGGGCACGGTATGTGCACCAAATTATGCCATCCTGTACATTGGATGGTGGAGGTAAGGTGGTTTTTGTGGAAGTACATGGAAATTTTACTAGGCCTGTCAGTATGTGGATTCACTATATTGATGACATTCTGATCATTTAGGATGGTAATAAGGACCAAAGTTTAGAATTGACATACTAAACAGGAACGATATAAATTTGAAACTGACAGTGGAAATTGACAAATGTATGGTCAATTTCCTTGATTTACAGAATAAAGTTGGTCCTGAGCTTCAAGCAGAAGAACTCTCCGACAGACCTAAACAAAGAGGATATAGCAATCGGAATATAAAACAAGCATGGTGTGGCACCAAAAAAGAGGATTTATGTACTTACGTTAAATCCGTTTCTCTGATTCCATCTGGGGGACACTGCTTACCATGGGGTTGTGGAGGGGAGCACGGGAGTTGGCACCTAGCTAGGTAATCTTTAGCACTGCTGACAGACCCCTCCCCTCTACAATCCCCCTGCCTCTTCCTCTTCAGTTAATTTAAAAAGCCCCAAGGAGAAAAGTCAATCAACCAAGAGCATACAGAGGAAAAGCAGAAGGGAGGGATCGCAGTGTCCCCCAGACGGAATCAGAGAAACGGATTTAACGTAAGTACATAAATCCTCTTTTCTCTTTCATCCAGTCTGGGGGACACTGCTTACCATGGGGACCTTCTAAAGCAGCCCCCTAAGGGTGGGACCGCTCTGAAAGCCCCGCACGTAGAGCACTATGAGCGAAATTTGCATCCGCGGATGCGAATACATTAAATTAATAGAATTTGGTAAATGTGTGGACAGAAGACCAGGTCGCTGCCCTGCAAAGCTGGTTGGCAGAAGCCCCATTTCTTGCTGCCCACAACGCCCCTACCGATCTGGTGGAATGGGCCGTAAGTCTCTGTTGCACAGGACGGTTAACCCTTATGTAAGCGTGCTTAATGGTTGTCGTAATCCATCTCGCAATGGACTATTTTGAGGCTGGCCAGCCTCTTTTGTTAGAATCATAAAGAACAAACTGAGAATCGGTACGTCTAATCTGAGAAGTTCTTTTGACATAAATATGGAGAGCCCTAACCACATCTAACTTTTCCATAGACTGCAGATCAGAATGAGAAGTTGATGAAAAGACCGGATCACAATTTCCTGATTCAAATGGAAAGCCGACACAACTTTTGGAACAAAGGAAGGGTCACTTCTCAATACCGCTCTGTCCTCGTGAAAAACCAGATATGGTTCCCAGCAAGACAGCTCCCAATTCGACACCCTACGTGCCGATGCAATTGCCAAAAGAAAGACGACCTTCCAGGTCAAACACCTAAAATCTGCCACAAGTAAAGGCTCAAAAGGGAGGCCCTTTAAGCATATCCAGTACCAGGTTAAGATCCCATGGTGCTGTAGGCGGAACATAGGGAGGCTGAATTTGTAAGACTCCCTGAAGAAAGGTCTTGATGTCTGGCAAATCCGCTAACTTCAGGTGAAAGAAAACTGAAAGTGCTGATACCTGAACTCTTAAGGAACCTAAATGGAGCTCTGCTTCCAGCCCATCCTGAAGAAAAGCCAATAACCGTGGAGACGAAAAGAAGACGTGTGAAAGGACTTATTTTCGCACCATCAGATATAGGCTCGCCAAATACGATGATAGATGCGAGCTGAAACCGGCTTTCGAGCTTGCAGCATAGTGTTCACTACATTGGGGGAGAAACCCCTAGCCCTCCAGAGGCTGGCTTCAACAGCCATGTCGTTAAACTGAGCTGAGGTATATTCTTCTACCTTGAAGAAGAAGGTCGTCTCGTGACGGAAGACGGTATCCTTGTCCTTTCGCCATGGAGATTATGTCTGCGTACCACACTCGATGCGGCCATGAGGGAGCTATTAGAATTACCGACAGACCGCCTTGCCTCACTCGTCTGAGCACGCGAGGAAGCATGGGAATCGGGGGAAACAGGTATCCCAACCTGAATTCCCATGACATGGACATCACGTCCACCACTACCGCTAAGGGGTCTCTTGCCCTTGCGCAAAACCTGTGAATTTTTTTGTTGTGTCTGGAAACCATGAGATCTATATCCGGAAGACCCCATCTCTGAACTAGGGACTGAAATACTTCCAGATGGAGTGACCACTCCCCCGGCATCATTGGATTTCGACTTAGGTAATCGGCCTCCCAGTTCTTTATTCCTGGAATGAACACTGCCGAGATTGCTGGAACATACTGTTCTGCCCAAGCAAAAATCTGAGCTGCAATTCGCATGCAGCTGCACTCCTGGTTCCTCCCTGCCTGTTGACATATGCCACAGCCGTTGCATTGTCGGACTGAACTCTGACTGGGTGGCTCTGAAGGAGGGTCTGGGCCCCCCGAAGAGCTAAAAGAATTGCCTTCAACTCCAACGTGTTTATTGATAAGGCTGATTCCTGAACAGACCAAAGTCCCTGGAGCCGGAGGTGCAGGATTACCGCCCCCCAACCTCTCAGGCTGGCGTCTGTTGTGGCTCTGATCCATGACCATAGAGCGAAAGACCTGCCCACCGACATGTGATCCTGATTCAGCCACCACTGGAGCGATTCTCTCGCCCTCGGAGACAGCGAGATCCTCCAGATCCAAACGTAGGTGGGATCCTGACCATTTTGTTAACAGATCCCACTGGAAGCATCGAGAATGAGCCTGACCGAAGGGGATTGTTTCAAAGGAGGCCACCATCTTCCCAAGCAGCCGCATGCACAAATCAATTGAGGGATTGGGAGAGGACAAGACCTGAGTTGTTATAGTCCGGATTGAACTGATCTTCTCCGTAGGCAGGAACACCTTCTGCCGACTGGTATCCATGATGAGCCCTAGGAAGACCATGCGTTGACACGGAACCACCTGGGATTTCTTTAAGTTTATCAGCCACCCATGGCTCTCGAGAACCGCTATGGTGAGTGATAAGTGCTGACGTAAGCAAATCTCTGAGGAGGATTTGATGAGTAGATCGTCTAAATAAGGAACGACCTGAACTCCCTTTAGGTGAAGACACGCTGCCATCACCGACATGATCTTCGTGAAGACCCTTGGAGCTGTGGAGAGGCCGAAGGGAAGAGCCTGAAACTGATAGTGGGAGTTCCCCACTGTGAACCTCAGGAGAGACTGATGATTGCTCCAAATGGGAATGTGGAGGTATGCGTCTTTTATGTCTATGGACGCCATAAACTGATCCTTCTCTAGGCCGTTTATCACTGACCTCAGGGACTCCATTTGAAAATTTTTCCACTCTTAAGTGCACATTGAGGTTCTGTAGGTTTAAAATGGGTCAAAAGGACCCATCCGGCTTCTTGACTAGAAAAAGATTTGAATAAAAACCTTTCCTTTTCTGGTTGTCTGGGACCCTGCAAATGACTCTTTGCGAAAGAAGAGAGGCGACACAGGCCTGCATTGCCTGTCTTCTTTGTGAATCTCGGGGTAGCGGGGTTACAAAGAAGCGCTGTGGTATCGGCCCCAGCAGATCTATCATGTACCCTCTTGATATAATGCCCTGAATCCAAGGGTCTTGGGATGATGCTGCCCACTGTTCCTGAAAAAGAGACAGACGTCCCCCCACCGGCGCCACCTCTTGGAGAATAGAGTGGCAGTCAGGACGCAGGCTTCTCCTGAGTCTTGGAGGCCTGGCGCCTAGCTGCAAACGAGGACCTGCCTCTGATAGAAGAGCCTCGAATATTCGGTTGTCTACCTTTAAATGACTGTCCCCTGGGCAAGGAGGTTCCCCGAAAGGACTGACGAAAGGAGCTAAACCAGGGGGCCCGGCCTCTACCGGAGAGTACATGCAAAGAGGTGCTTTTGCCCCCCGTTGCCTGGGAATGGATTCCATGGATTTCTTTGATTCTGAATCCCCTTCCCAGGATTTCAGCCATAACGTTCTTCTAGCTAAAACTGACGCAGCCTGAATAGAGGAGGACACAGATGCTGTGCTCTGAGCCGCCTCATAAATGTACCCTGATGCCTCTTTCAAATGTAAAGCTAGGGTAATCAATTCTGAGTCCTGTAAGGCCTCTGCCAGTTGCTCTGCCCATGCTTCCATGGCTTTAGCAACCCAAGCTGAAGCAAAAGTGGGTCTAAAGGAAGAACCCGCTGCTACAAATATAGATTCTAACTGGGATTCCACTCTGCGGTCAGTGGTATCTTGCAGAGTTGCTGAGCCCGGGGCTGGAAAGAGAGTGTGTCGGGCCAAACGGGCTACTGGAGTATCTATTTTCGGAAATTTCCTCCCAGCGAGCCACGTCCTCCTCCTGTAATGGATACAGGGAAGAGAACCTCTTTGGAACAGAGAACTTTTTATCAGGCTGTTTCCAGGCTCCCTCTGCAATATCTCTGAGTTCTACAGAAGGGGGAAACCGAATAACCTTCCTTTTGGCCTTCTTAAAGAGACTTCTGTCTCTAGGACTAGGATCCTCCATTTCTGGGAGGTCCAACGCCTGCCTCACCGCTAAAACCAAATCATCAATAAACTGATATTTAGTGTTTTCTTCCTGTTCCAAGGGTTGAACCTGGTCAGAATCCAAATTTGATTCTCTTTCCTCTTCTGAAAATCCCTCAGAATCTGAAAGGACCATGAGAGGATTAGCGGATCTAAGCCGCTTTCTTTTAGCTGGGGGCAGGTTTGGGTATTCAAGTAACTGGTTAAGTCTGTCCAAACCCTTTATAAATGCTGAGGACCATGCCGGTTCTGTGGGTACAGGTGGCTGGTCCGTAAGCAAAGAGGAAGGTCCTGCTATAGCCGTTTCAGTAGAAACCGTGGCAGCAGGGAGCCCCACAGGTGTAATAGCATTATTAGTCACAGAGGCTGCCACACTAGATAACAACTGAGTAGATTGGGAGATCATCTGTGCTAAAGAGGAAACCGACTGTGTCAGGGAAGCCACCCAGGCCGGTTCCTCCGTCAGTGGGGCTGGAAGGAGCTGGGTTTGCGCAGAGGGGACCTCTCCTTCGCAGACTGAGCAGAGCGCCAACGGGTCTTTCTGCCCACATGGTAATTTAACTTTACATCTGGAACATGTAAAATATTTAGCCATAGGGCCTTTTCCCTTTTCTGACATTTTAAAAGGAAAAGCTTTCTGTCTCTCCTCTTTTTTTTTTTTTTTAAAAGGAACTTATCCTTATTTCTGGCAGAGTTGAAGAGGTCTCCTGCAGCGTTGAATACCCCGATGCCCCCTCCTATTTTCCTGAGGGGGGATCTTGGTATGGCCCCCGACTCTCCTCCTCCTCGAGTCCGGTCACCGCTGCCCAGTTTCTGTGAGTGTGCTCTCTATATATAGAACACACTCCCAGCTCTGCCCTAACCTAACTCTATGTCTAAAAATAAAAATTAAAGTTATTAAAAATAAAATAAATCACTAGCTGTTTCTAAACAAGCCCAACTCCTTTGGGCACCTAGAAAAAACTGAAGAGGAAGAGGAAGGGGGATTGTAGAGGGGAGGGGTCTGTCACCAGTGCTAAAGATTAACTAGCTAGGTGCCAACTCCCGTGCTCCCCTCCACAACCCCATGGTAAGCAGTGTCCCCGAGACTGGATGAAAGAGAGAGATTAATCTCACCAATCTTATATTACATCAAAACAAAAGATAACGATGACAAGAAAAATACAGTAAGATGCATTGAAAACTATAGTGAAGAATAAACAGTCATTGAAGATATTTTTCAAAAACATTGAGAGATCTTACAAACAGATCCGGATCTAGAAAAGATCTTAGAACCAAATGATCTGATCAGTTGGAAGCGCTTTACTAATCTTTGGGATAATTTAGTCCATAGCCACTTTAATCCTTCTAAAAGAACCTTAAATATTATCAAATATTCATTCTAATGTGGGAAATGCAAGGATTGCTGGTATATGAAAAGAAAACCTTATCAGAGATAGATATCAGAAAAATCATAAGATTTTAAACTACATCAACTGTGACACAGAATGTGTGGTTTATAGACTAAGATGCCCTTGCAATAAGCTCTATATAAGGGATAACCACCAGGTCCCTAAAAAATAGGATATTAGAGGATGCAAGCAGCTTTCACAATGTTGAGAGAGACAAGAATAATATGAGATATTTTGAAAGATAACACAAAGGCAATTCGAAAGATCTAAGTTCATTTGGTCTAGAAAAAGTAACCCTTGGCATAAGAGGAGGTGATATTGTAAATGAGCCCTTAAAACGAAAGAGCAAATGGATATTCCTAATGGATAGCCTAACACCGAAGGGCATGAATGAACATATCATTTATGCATCCTAATTGTGATAGTCATCCATATGCGAGAAAAAATACTTTTTTGAATTTGAATGAGTACATTGATCAGGTACCTTTCCTATGAAATAACAACTACCTATATTTGATCAAATACATTTTGTATATATAAAGAACAGAGACATTGCAGTGTTCAAAACAATAAAGTTGAATTATATAAGAATTCCCTCAATTAGGAAAACAACTGACTATCTTAGTAATTATTACGATAATTATTAGTAATTATCTTATATCTTAAATATTCTAAATTTGTCTCAAAAGATTCACTCTCTTTATTATTATTTTATAAATGTAGATAAATCAATTGAAGAAAACACATCAGATATCATATATAATGTATTGTATTTATGACAGTAAACAGTTCTTACACATAGCTAATTCTCAAGGGAGGGTGGTGGTGGCTTGGGTCCAGCAGTGAATAATTAGATCCTATTGTGGATACATTAAATAATGAGATACAAATGTTAAACATAGGTTATAGTTAACACAATAATACTTACCTTAACCAGTGCAATTGCATAGAAAATATGAATATATTAATCCTATAATATATAAAAATTATAAAAAAAATTACATCTTATTAACCTTTTGGACTCATAACAACTGTAATTATTATGAATGATATCAATAACCTGATAACTAAGCAGTGACACATTATCTAGTTTATAAATATCACTTCAATTTTATTATTGATAGGCATTTTATCTATCTCCATATCAGTTTTATTATTGATAGGTACACTATTGATTTAACATCACTTTCGCACTATTTTTCTATCAAGGAATGATAATCCACATTAACTTTCACAAACTTATTAATTAATGTAATTTTTTATAGTTTATTACTTTCTTAATAGTATTCCTTTATGGGAATAACAATATAAACGTATCATACATAATAATTCACTATTTAAATTTATCATTTACAATTCACATGTTTATTAGTTTAGAAATAAAACATTTTTTGATTAATTTACACTCACGTAATGACTTCACATCATCACATTTTACAACAACATTTTCTCACTCGTTCACTATAATCTCATAATTATGTGGGATATTAATAATTATTTGATAATCACTATAGATAATTTATATTCATTGTTGTTTAGATAGAATGACTTTGAATTATTGGCCTATTTCTATTACTAGATACTGTAACTATAAATAACCGAAATTTTATTGATATAAATAAATATTTGAAAATGATTGGTTATATAATGATAGAATATAGGATTTTCACCATACATACCATTTAATTATGATGAAAGCCTTTAATAGGATGGACTTGATGATTCTAGTATTAATTATTTGATAGATATAATTTTGTATTGAGAATAATTAATCAGTACATTTCGGTACATTATATCACCATAGAATAAACTAACTAATCCCTGATTGGCTGGAGGGAATGTCTATCAGAGGAAATGCCTAATGATTCACTACAGCGAGATCTCTAATGTGATTGCTTTAGAGACATGTCAACCACGGACGATCGGTTTATTTCTATAACAAAGCATGGGCAAAACACGTCGGTGAACGTGCACTATGATCCTCTCTGTTCTCTTAATACAATATAAAAAAACAGTCTTGGGGACGAACTATATAAACATATGGTATAATAATATGGCCACTCATCTATACTGGGTCAGTGAAGGGAATGCACCCTGCTGCAAAGGGAGCTTGCTGCTAAAATGGAAAATAATTATATGGATTTTCAACATAGATCAACATGAATCCCTAGTGAGCACAATGTTATTAACACAATAAGAGGCTCACTAGTAGAAGAGAAGAACAATAAGAGTGTCTCATTGAAGGATACAACAATAAGTTTTTATTACTATATGTTACTAAAATGCGAAAATAGAAAGATCTAAGATTTACAGGGATGACAGCTATTCAAATCAAAAGGAATATAAATGTCTAGTTTGGTTCAAAATGCTTGAAAAAGGAAATTGTCTAATAAATTAAGGAAATCTGTAAGTCATATTACTGCTCCATTAGCTATAGATAGTAAAAAATATATAAATAATAATAACACCCTATAGATAGAATTAGTAGCCATTTACAGTTTGATGCTGCAAGTTATCACTGACATAGAACACTGATTATATGCTCAAAAATAATGCAAGCTATGAGAGAAATGAATAATTAGAACTAGCAGCTATTTATATTAATATGCTGCATAGTATTATAAGTACTCCACAAATCATTTGAAAAAATAATAGTTATGACCAATCCAGTAGCTATTCATATCAATTAATTATGAAATTCTGAGAATCACTGTTCTTTATTTTTTATTTTTATGTATATTTATGAAATAATCATCCAGTCAGCGTGATGTGGCTAATGTTCTATTAAATATAACAACAATTTGCTAGATCAGCAGTGACAAAAAAATATTAGGCATTGTAACATAAATAATGTATTAATGTAAGACAACACAAACAAAGAAGTAGAAAGACACTGCAGTTTAGAGAACACAGAGGATCAACAAGGGGAAAACAACTCTTGTTCTTCCCCAGATTTTACTCTGCACACTTTTCCTTTACTAATTCACTTATTTTATCCTATATTTCGCAATATCAATACAATATTACCATACCTTATACGTTTTTAATATTTTAAATAAAAATTATTATTTTTAATATAATTATAATTACTTTAACAAGACAAAACAAGAATGAGTCTATATATTAGTATATAGGAGAGTGCCTCTAATATCAGAACTTTCTTTTTTTATTTTCTGTCTAGAAATCATGGATATTGTTCTGGGAGAGCACCCCCTATGAAATGATAAAAACATGAATCAGAGACATATACCAGTAATTAATTAATAAATAATAGACTCAATTGGTGCGGATAGGTTCTGTTCAGCATGTACCAGGTCACCCAGAGCACACAGTTCAAAGATATTACAGTCAAAAATATTACGTCACAATCAACGTATAACAAATGCAACTGATGTGACACATTGGACAATTACGTGTGTGAACTGTGGTGCCCTACACTTTTTGGTAGAGGAGATTAATAGCCATTTTTCAGACTGCTGTCACAATGGAAAGGTTTTGTTATCCGATGTGGTTGTTCCGCCATATTTAGCAGAACTGTTTATGACAAATGCCCTCAAATTACGTACCGATTATCTCCATAATAATCTCAGTTACAACTCTCTGTTTGCCTTCACATCTTTCAGATCTGATATTGATGAGTTATCTGGTAACGGACCATTCACCTTTAAAATACATGGTGCTACAAACTATCTGCGGCAATTTTATTTGGCAAGGGAAAAAATCGAGACTTAAAAGGTCCTGTTTAGCTAAATCCTCTCAGTCAGGGGGCTACGGATTGCCGCTATTTGAGCGGTATTATCATGCTGTTAACCTTAGCTATATCATTTCCTGGCAGTCTGCTCCAGGGATTAAAAGATGGGTCAACCTGGAGAATGCCCATACTCCAAACCACAACTTGAACTCACTACCCTGGCTCCCCAGGAATCAAAGGCCAGCCTCAGTGTACTCGCACCCCTCCATACAGTTTACACTTAACCTGTGGGATAAGCTTCACAAAAAGTGGGAACTCACTTCATTCCCTTCTCCACTCACCCCGCTGTGGCACCATCCAGATTTCTCGATGGGAAACAGTCATTCTCACGCCCATGGCAAGAGGCAGGCATCACTCAGTTTACCCACATTCTGGGAGAATATGCTCCCCAGACCTTTCCAGATATCAGAGAGAAAAAGGGTCTCCCCTCATCCTTACACTTTGCATACATACAAATCAGAGGCTTCATACAATCACTCTGCAGGTCCTCCAAACTATGTAAACCCACACCTTTCGAGAGGAGATGTATGCGCAGCTCAGTTTCTCAAGGATTGATATCACTGGTGTATCATATTTTCCCGAGTCCAAAATCTGATTCAACTGAATCCTTTGAGGAGGCTTGGCTTCAGGACACTGGCAAGGTTCTGGATCAGGAGGGATGGTCCCGGCTCAGAGTGAGAATCTCTAAAATCTCCATCAATACCTCAATACGAGAGAACACATTTAAAGTATACACTAGATGGTATCTGGTGCCTGCAAGATTACATACAATTTATCCTGGTACCTCAGATCTATGTTGGAGAGGTGGGCTTATTTTTCCACATTTGGTGGACATGTCCTAGTATCTGTAATCTTGTCACTCACCGGACCGTGAGTGCCTCTGTGCTGGTGTGTGGTTCTCTATCCTTCCTGCCGGCGCCTGTCCTGAGCCGCGGCCGTCTGCCATCTTGATGGTCTGCGCATGCGCAAGATCCATGAACTCTCTTATGACTTTTCTTTTAACCTAGTTGGTGGATCAATCACCTCTCCCTATTTAAGGCACCTGTGGCCATGGTATCGTTGCCTGATCTTGAGTCTCATTCCCTGTGAGTCTCTGAAGGTGTCTCCTGTGTCCTGCTCGTATCTTCAGTTTCCTGCTGGATTACCTGCTCTGCTCACCTGCGGTTCCCATACCCGCTACAGTCTTTCAGTGTCAAAGTCGTCTGAATTTCTTGATCCGATTCGGGACCCTTGGGCCTAGCTGGAGCAGGACTGAAACAGAAACTAGCAGCCTGGATAATCTTCCTGCTCATGTTCTTGCTGAATGTAAAATATAGCAGGGGAATGAGCAGTCTGGAAATGCTGACAGGAGCACTGCACTTTAGTTATGCAGACAGGAGCACTGCACTTTAGTTATGCAGACAGGAGCACTGCACTTTAGTTATGCAGACAGGAATACTGGAACCAGGAGCCAAGAACTATCCTCTGGAGAAAAGTGTGTTGTTCTGGCAATGAACAGATCACAGCAGCAGGTTTAAATAGGATGTCCCAAACAACTATTGGCTGATCAGTTCATGTGATCACAGCTTCTGAATCTGGTTGGTTTGAAATGATCACCTGATTGCATCCAAGATGGCCGCGCCCATGCAGCAGAACAAACAGTATGTGTATATTTACAAACGGAGAAGTGGAGAACGGGAATGCTGCAGATGACCAGAAGGGACCCAGGTAGCCGTGATATGACAGCGGCGGATGAGGTAAGTGCGGCTAAGATCCCGATTTGTGACAGTACCCCCTCCCTTACGAGTGGCCACTGGACACTTAGATTGCGGCTTAGTTGGAAACTTGCGGTGAAATTTTTTGATGAGAGATGGAGCGTGAACATCAGAAGCTTTGATCCAGGCCCTCTCTTCTGGACCATAGCCTTTCCAGTCGACTAGATATTGTAAGGTCTTATGTCGAAACCAAGAGTCCAAGATCTCTTTAATTTCATATTCGTCACCATGTTCAGTCTGCACTTCAGGAGAAACCAGTTTGGGTGTATAAAACCGATTTAGCACCAGTGGTTTTAAGAGAGAGATATGGAAGGTGTTGGGTACCTTGAGGTAAGATGGTAGATTTAATTTGTAGGACACTGGATTGATGACTCGGGAGATGTTAAACGGTCCAAAAAAGCGAGGTGCGAATTTCATAGATGGAATCTGAGGCGTAGATTGCGAGTAGACAGCCAGACTCTGTCTCCAGGTTTCAAGCTTGGAATGGCTCGTCGCTTGTTGTCAGCCTGAATTTTGTAGCGTTGGGACGCTTTAAGTAGAGATTCCCGTACCTGGCGCCAGTGGCCTGAAAAATTCTTTAGGAAAACTTCAGAGGCAGGTACTGAGGCTGTAGGAAGTGGAGTAAACAAGGGTACCCTGGGGTGTAGGCCATAGACCGTATGAAATGAAGTGGAAGCAGAGGATTCGTGATAATGATTATTATGAGCAAATTCTGCCCAAGGAAGCAGATCTACCCAGTCGTCTTGAGAAGAGGATATGTATAAACGGAGAAATGTTTCTAGGTCTTGATTAACTCTTTCCGTTTGCCCGTTGGATTGGGGATGATAGGCTGAAGAGAAGTTTAGTTTGATCTGTAGTGCTTGGCACAAGGATCTCCAGAATTTCGCCACAAACTGAACTCCTCTATCTGAGACGATTTCTTCAGGACACCCATGCAAACGGAAGATCTTCTTTATAAATTGCTGAGCTAGGATAGGTGCTGATGGGAGTCCACAGAGAGGAACAAAATGCGCCATTTTAGAGAATCGGTCAACGATAACCCAGATGGTATTGAAATTATTAGAATTGGGCAAATCGGAAACAAAGTCCATAGAAATATGGGTCCAGGGTTTGGTGGGAATAGGGAGAGGCAAAAGTTGACCAGCTGAAGATTGTCTTGAATTTTTATGTTGGGCACAGCTGCCACATGCGTAAACAAATTGCTGAACATCCTGATGAAGCGTAGGCCACCAGTAGCTTCTCAATATGAAAGATTGAGTTTTGTGGATGCCAGCATGACCGGCAAATCTGAAACAATGTGCCCATTGGAGCAATTTTTTACGCAGATTCTCAGGAACAAAAGTTTTCTCCTGGGGAGGTGTATTGTCAGGTCTACTGACTGCGATGCTGAGTGGGCTGATAATAGGCCGTGGATCCACAGTGATGGAATCTTCCTCTTTTACCATAGAACGTGACAGAGCATCGGCCTTGCGATTTTTGGAACCGGGACGGAAGGTGACATGGATATCAAATCGAGAAAAGAATAGTGCCCATCGGGCCTGACGTGGATTCATGTACTGTGCAGTTTTAAGGTAGAGCAGATTCTTGTGATCCGTGTATATTGTGACAGGATAACGAGCTCCCTCAAGTAAATGCCTTTGTCCCCTATGGCATAATTTCGTTCAGCTGGTAAAAATTTTCGGGAGAAGAATCCGCAGGGATGCCATTGCTCATCAGCTGGTTTTTGGGAGAGAACTGCCCCTACTCCGACAGATGAGGCATCAACTTCCAAGTAGAATGGACAGGTTAAATATGGTTGCCTGAGTATGGGAGCAGAAATAAATGCTTGTTTCAGAAGTTGAAAAGCAGATTGGGATTCTTCAGACCACTTGGCAGGATTAGCTCCTTTCCTGGTGAGGGCGGTGAGTGGTGCTACTACAGTAGAGTAGCCACGAATAAATTTTCGATAGTAGTTAGCAAATCCCAGAAATCGCTGTACTGCCTTTAGTGTAGATGGTTGAGGCCAGTTAAGAATATCTTGCACCTTCTCTGGTTCCATACGGAGACCAGTGCCCGAGATGATATACCCCAAGAATGGAATGGATTCAACTTCGAAGGTGCATTTTTCAAGCTTGCAATACAGTTTATTCCTTCTGAGACTGCTGAGGACCTCTTTAACATGTCTGCGATGGGACTGGATATCAGAGGAGAAAACGAGGATATCGTCCAAATATACCACAATAGTATGGTACAGTAAGTCCCGAAAGATTTTGTTTATGAAATTCTGAAAAACTGCTGGGGCATTGCTCAGACCGAATGGCATGACAAGATATTCGTAGTGCCCATTCCTGGTGTTAAAGGCGGTTTTCCATTCGTCGCCACGTCTGATACGGATCAAATTGTAGGCCCCGCGGAGATCCAACTTCGTAAATATTTGGGCACCTTTGACTCTGTCAAATAACTCTGTGATGAGGGGCAGAGGATACCGGTTCTTGATGGCAATGTCGTTGAGACCTCGGTAATCGATGCAGGGACGTAATCCACCATCTTTTTTTTTTTTACAAAAAAGAACCCGGCTCCTGCCGGTAAAGAGGATGGGCGAATAAAGCCCCTTTCCAAGTTCTCTTTTACATGTTCAGACATAGATTTTGTCTCAGGGATAGAAAGAGGGTAGACTCTGCCACACGGTGGGGTTTTACCCGGAACAAGATCAATGGGACAGTCCCAATCCCGATGAGGTGGTAGAGTTTCAGCGGCCTGCTTACTGAAAACGTCTGTGAACTCTTGGTAGGCAGAAGGAACTGGCAAAACTTCCTTATCAGAGGTGGAGCAATGTGGAAGAACACGTTGTAAACAGGACCCGAAACAAGTTGTAGCCCACGCCAGGATTTGTGGAGTCGACCAGTCAATATGGGGGTTATGCGTTTGAAGCCATGGAAACCCGAGAACCACAGGGCTAGTGGCTTCTGGGATGACCAAAAAGGTAAGAGACTCGGAATGCAGAACTCCTATTTGGAGCGTCACTGGAGAAGTCTGATGCGTAATGGTACCCCCTGGAATACGGCTACCGTCAACCGCAGAGAGAAAGATGGTCACTGGAATTTTCTCTAGTGGAATGGCTAGTTCAGCAGCTAATTTGGCAGACATGAAATTCCCAGCTGCTCCAGAATCCAGCAGGGCTGAAATGTATTGGGAGCCTTGAGCGTGTTTCAGAGTGACTGGGATAATACAGTCCTTGCCTTGTGGGGAGCGAAGGGCCACTCCTAGGCTCACCTCCTCATCGTCAGCTAGGAGGGTGTGTTTACCCGGCTTATGAGGACAATGATGTAACAGATGTCCGGAACTGGCACAGTATAAGCAAAGTTTCTCTCTAACTCGCCATTCTCGCTCGGTGGGTGAAAGACGTGCTTTGCCTAATTGCATGGGTCCTTCAGGGAAAGGAGACGGTACACGGACCCGTTGAATAGGGTGGAACTTGGGGTGTTTCAGCTTCCTCTTTTCTAGAGCTCTCTCTCTCTGAACCGAAGATCAACCCGATTGCAGGTGTAATCACTTGGTCTAGCGTTGTAGGTAAGTCCCGAGACGCTAATACATCCTTAATGTGGTCAGACAGGCCCTGCCAGAAGACCGAATCAAGAGCATCATTATTCCAAGATAGTTTAGAGGAAAGTGTTTGAAATTGAACGGCATATTGGCCCACAGACTGCTGCCCTTGCCGAAGCCGCAGAATATCTAAAGCGGCTGACGTTGTTCTTCCAGGCTCGTCGAATATTCTGCGGAAGGTAGACAGGAAGCTATCAATATCAAATAAAATTGGGTCAGATTTTTCCCAGAGCGGTGATGCCCATGCCAGAGCTTGCCCTGATAGTAGCGAAACAATATAAGCAGTTTTGGTACGTGCAGTAGGGAAATTCCCGGGTTGTAATTCAAAGTGTATACTACACTGGTTGAGAAACCTGCGGCAATTCTTCGGATCGCCATTGTATTTAGCTGGCGTGGGAAGATGGAGTCCGGATGAAGTAGGTAGTGAAGCAGGTATTACTGGCTCAAGCGGAGTATGGGATGGTTGACTGCGGCAAAACTGCAAGGTATCCATACGAGTAGAAACATCCTGCAGCAATCTCAAAATTTGCCCCCGGTTAGTTTCTTGTATCTCAATGCGTTCAGCTAATATTTGGACAGAGTCCTCCCTCGGGGTATGTTCCCCTAGCGGATCCATTTGGCCATAACAAACTGTCACGGTCGTCTGAATTTCTTGATCCGATTCAGGACCCTTGGGCCTAGCTGGAGCAGGACTGAAACAGAAACTAGCCGCCTGGATAATCTTCCTGCTCATGTTCTTGCTGAATGTAAAATATAGCAGGGGAATGAGCAGTCTGGAAATGCTGACAGGAGCACTGCACTTTAGTTATGCAGACTGGAACACTGCACTTTAGTTATGCAGACAGGAACACTGCACTTTAGTTATGCAGACAGGAACACTGCACTTTAGTTATGCAGACAGGAACACTGGAACCAGGAGCCAAGAACTATCCTCTGGAGAGAAGTGTGTTGTTCTGGCAATGAACAGATCACAGGAGCAGGTTTAAATAGGATGTCCCAAACAACTATTGGCTGATCAGTTTATGTGATCACAGCTTCTGAATCTGGTTGGTTTGGAATGATCACCTGACTGCATCCAAGATGGCCGCGCCCATGCAGCAGAACAAACAGTATGTGTTTATTTACAAACGGAGAAGTGGAGAACGGGAATGCTGCAGATGACCAGAAGGGACCCAGGTAGCCGTGATATGACAGCGGCGGATGAGGTAAGTGCGGCTAAGATCCCGATTTGTGATACTCAGCTCTCCTGCTGTGCCTGCATATCCTTGTTGGACAAGCTTCTCTACTCAGCAGCTATATGCATACTTGTTATTGACTATCAGTTGTTATCCTGCATATCCGCTTTGGACAAGCCTCTCTACTCAGCAGCGGTATACATACCCGCTATAGACTATTGGCTGTGATGCTGCATATCTGTTTGGGACTAGCTCCTCTGCTCTCCAATTGTATTTATACAGTTATAGACTCTTATCACTCCTCCACTTATCCGCACCTGGACAAGTCCTCACCTCATCACAGCAGTGGTACAACTTGCTATACGCACACCACTGACTCTCCTGCTACCTACCTACACCTGGACAAGTCCTCACCTCATCACAGCAGTGGTACAACTTGCTATACGCAGACCACTGACTCTCCCGCTACCTACCTGCACCTGGACAAATCTTCCCTTCACAGCAGTGGTACAACTTGCTATACGCAGACCACTGACTCTCCCGCTACCTACCTGCACCTGGACAAATCTTCCCTTCACAGCAGTGGTACAACTTGACTCTCCCGTTACCTTCCTTCACCTGTTCACGTCCACTCTACTCTCCTACCAGTACAGCTGCAAGTCGCTGACTCTCCTAACAGTATAGCTGCAAGTCACTGACTCATCTATTCCATTGGCATTCTCTCTCCATCTGCTGTTATATACGTTACTACTAATCCTACTGCCCAGAGGACCGCTGTGTAAGCCCCGCCTCTCTGGTTAGCATTATCAACTGGTGAATCCTGGGCAGAACTCCTAGTGCCCGTGACAGTAAGATCAGGCCATGACAGACCCAGGATCGGAACCAACAGCTAAAGAGATACTGCAGTACCTGGTTACTCGGATTGAACAACAAGATGTTCAACAGCAACAGTTATTCCAATGTTGTCAGGCTCTAGCCTCCTGAGGAATTCCTGCGCAAAATGTAGCAGCTACTGTTGATCCTCCAGTACCTTCTTCTTCCCCAGTGCCATCCCAGGTGTCTACCGTTTCCACGCTACACCTGCCTACTCCCTCTAAGTATGATGGAGACCGAAAACCTGTAGGGGTTTTCTTAACCAATGTTCCATTCATTTCGAACTTTAACCTCACAACTTTTCTACTCATCGTTCTAAAGTGGCCTATCTCATCTCTTTGTTTTCCGGACAGGCTCTCGCATGGGCCTCCCCTCTGTGGGAAAGAAATGACCCTTTATTGGAAGATAGTGCCTTGTTTATTTCTACGTTTCGAAGAATTTTTGACGAACCTGATCGTGTTATCTCTGCGGCTTCCAGTATTCTCCGACTACGCCAAGAATCCCGGTCAGTAGCCCACTACGTCATCCAATTTCGGATTCTTGCCTCCGAGCTCCAATGGAACACTGAGGCGCTGATAGCTGCCTTCTGGCAGGGTCTTGCCGACAAGATCAAAGACGCACTGACCTCACAAGAGTTACCCTCCTCCTTGGACGACTTGATTTCTCTATGCCACCGTGGAGACATGAGGTTTTGTGAGAGAGATTCCGAAAGAGGAACTTCTTCCAAAGCACCTGTTCACTCAGCATCTCAAGTTCGTCATCTTCCACCTCCAGTCGAACCCATGGAGGTAGGACGTTCTAAACTAACATCTGAAGAGAGGGAGCGACGAGTGAAAAATAGACTCTGCATCTATTGCGCTGACTCTACTCACATGCTGAACTCATGCCCTAGAAGGTCGGGAAATGCCAGGCCCTAACCAGTTCTGGAGAGGTAAGGTTAGGGTCCCTGGAGTCCTCTCCATGTTCTATGGATTCTAAAATCTGTGCTTTTGATGTTACCGTTTCCTTTGCTACCAAGTCATTTATGTCTCAAGCGCTTCTAGACTCTGGAGCTGCTGGAAACTTTATCTCTAGTTCTCTAGTGAATCAATGGTCCCTACCAGTGATTCCTTTAAAAGCAGCTATCGCTGTCACCGCTATCGATGGTTCTCGCATAATTAATGGGCTCATCACTCAATGTACGACTCCATTGTCCCTTTAAATCGGAGCCTTACACCAGGAGAAAATTTCTTTGCTGGTCCTTCCTGTTACCACCAGTCCCATTGTACTTGGCCTTCCATGGCTTCAACTTCATGCTCCTCAGATTGACTGGAACACTCCTCAAGTCACTTCCTGGGGTCCGGATTGTCATCATAGATGTCTGTCTCAAGTTGTTCCACTCAAAATAAATCAAGCTTCTATTACACCCTGTCCGCTGGGTCTTCCTCCACAGTATGCTTCCTTCGCGGATGTGTTCGATAAGATCCAGTCTGAACGCCTTCCGCCCCATCGGGCGTGGGATTGTCCGATTGATTTACAACCTGGCAAGAACCCTCCTAGGGACCGTGTGTATCCTCTCTCGCTACCAGACACCCAAGCAACATCTGATTATATCAAGGAGAATCTCCATCGTGGTTTTATTCGACCTTCCACTTCTCCCGCTGGAGCGGGGTTCTTTTTTGTTAAGAAGAAAGATGGGTCATTACGACCCTGTATAGATTATCGTGGACTTAATGCCATTACCATTAAAAATCGGTACCCTATTCCGCTAATTACCGAGCTCTTTGACCGCATTAAGGGAGCCCGTATATTCACCAAACTTGATCTCCGAGGCGCTTATAACTTAATCCGCATCAAGTCCGGAGACGAATGGAAGACAGCTTTTAACACCAGGGATGGACACTATGAATATCTAGTTATGTCCTTCGGGTTGTGTAACGCCCCAGCTGTCTTCCAGGGATTCGTGAATGAGATCTTCTGGGACTTGTATGTTTGTGTCGTCGTCTACCTGGACGACATATTAATTTTCTCTCAGGATCTGCCCACTCATCATCAACATGTGGCAGAGGTCCTTTCCAGACTCCGGAAAAATTCATTATTCTGCAAGTTAGAAAAATGTTCATTCGAGTTGCCCCAGATTCCATTTCTGGGATATATTGTCTCCGAAGTTGGTCTTCAGATGGATCCAGAAAAGGTGAATGCTGTGTTACATTGGCCTCAGCCAACTACTCTTCGTGCAATTCAGCGTTTTTTAGGTTTTGCCAATTACTATACCTGCCTCTACCTACCTGCACCTGGACAAGTCTTCTCATCACAGCAGTGGTACAAATTGCTATACGCAGACCACTAACTCTCCCGCTACCTACCTGCACCTGGACAAGTCTTCCCTTCAGAGCAGTGGTACAACTTGCTATCCGCAGACCACTGACACTCCCGTTACCTTCCTTCACCTGTTCACGTCCACTCTACTCTCCTACCAGTACAGCTGCAAGTCGCTGACTCTCCTACCAGTATAGCTGCAAGTCACTGACTCTCATCTATTCCATTGGCATTCTCTCTACATCTGCTGTTATATACGTTCCTACTATTCACCCTACTGCCCAGAGGACTGCTGTGTAAACCCCGCCCCTCTGGAAAGCATTATCAACTGGTAAATCCTGGGCAGAACTCCTAGTGCCCGTGACAAATCTTTGGTCGTTGGTTGCTGATCTAATAACAAGAATTTTAGATATCGAGGTGGTGCCCGACCCAATGGTCATGTTGCTATGTTCCCGAGTTAAAGCTCTAAATAAACAGGGAGACAGACTTGTCCAACACATCTGTGCTGCTACTCGCCTGCAGATAGCGAAAGAGTGGAAATCCCCTCACCCACCTAGCCTTCAAAGTGTAGTTTCCCGTGTGTGGTACTTGGCCACTATGGAATATATTACCAGTCTTCTCCACGACAATATTTTAAATGTCCACAAGGTCTGGGACTTCTGGTACTCCTACCATCAAGCAACAACGCCCGCCACCTGAAAATCTTCTCCAATATATTCTTAAGATATACCCCTTCTCCCTTTTACCCTTGTCCCTTTTACCCTTCTTTATACACTTTTTCTATCTTCTTTCCCCCCCTTTTTCTTTTTTTCTTTATTTTTTATAAAAAAATAAAAAAAAGGGATAAAAATTAAGTAATAACTTTATGGTAGTTGAGTTCTTTATAATTCATAGGTAGAATGGATCAACCTTCTAGTCTAATTTACATTTTCTCATCTCTTTTTTTTATATAGATTAATTCATTGTCAAAATACTAAAACAAATTTTCTGTAATAATTAGTTTCATGTTTGGTAATAACTTTCTATACTTTTATCGTTATGTCTTGATTCATCTACCTCAACTTATTATTTTTTTTTGTAACCTACTGTGTGGATCTCATGTTTTTGCAAAAATAAAGAGATTTAAAAAAATAAATAAAATACATGGTGCTGTACATCACTTAATAGGAAGCTTGCACCAGATACTGCAGTTACTCCAAGTTACACCCAACTTTATTTCCTTGATACTCATAGGCAAGTGAGCACTGTATGCCTAGAAATCCAAACTGTAATAGAACATTGATGAATGATCTTAACACTATGTGGCATCAAGTGAACCCTCTTACACAGAGCCTAATGATACAGTTATTTAGTAATTACATTTCAGTTTAATTTAAAGTGGTAACCACCGGGTTTCTCTAGTATCCTTGAATTACTAAAACAGAAAAAGATATACATTGAATGTTCTATTAATCACAGTATTTTAACTCTTTAGATCACTAACTTTATAAGATTTTAATAAAGAATTTAGCTTTTCAGTAAACAAATGTATATTTTTTCTCTAACTTTATCCTCAACTAATTTTAATAGCAAATAAATAAAGATGGGCTATTATAGCTATTAACTGGGTTCAGTGCACCACAATCTATTTTCCTTTCTCAAAAATATATGGAGTGCAAGATAAGAGTAAGCACACTAAAAGATTGTAAATCAGCAAGATGAATCCAGGGTTTGGATAACACAAACAAACATATAAAAGGTCTTGTAAATGAGTTAGATGAATAGAAATTCATGGGGTAGATTTACTAAAGTGCAGTTTATTTAAAATGCAGGTCTTTCATTCTTGCAGTTTTCAAACCCCAAGATTACTTAAAGTCAAAACGCTGAGATACCACTTAGAAATGGTCATTATACAAAGCATCCATATCATAAGAATACAAAGCATGCGGTTTGAGCTAACTGCTTAAAGAGGCAGGTTGGGGAGGGGAGAGGCTAGACAATATATGAAAAAAACACCCTCCCCTATGCTAATTAACATTGGGCCCAATCTTATATGGGGGAGGGGCAAACAAATGCTTCTAAGCTAAGTAACACTGGGCCCCTCCTGGTACCCCTGGTGGGTGGGTATCAGGGTAATAAGGAAACAACAGAACACAGCAATAAAAAACAAAGTGCAATTAAATTATCAACCCAGCTGAGAACAGGTACACTGGTGAAGGAGGTACAAGTGAATTCCATAACACTTAGAAACTAGACAAAGGAATGAGGAGAGGTGGATAGTGAATTAATGTAAGCTGAACCAGTGCCCAAAAGTGTGGGCACAAGTAACAGAATAGTTGCAACTGCAGGGGAGAAGAGGAGACCAAGGGCAGGGGCCTATTGTTGAGGTGCAAAAATGAGACGGGTGCAGAAGAAAGTGGGGAGGAGAAAGAGCAGTTAGAGAGATAGAAGATGAACCAAGATAGGACAGTGTCAGAAAGGCCAATGGTGTTAAGGGTATGCAGAAGGAGAGGGTGATCAACTGTATTGAAGGCTGCAGATAGGTCCAAGAGGATAAGCAGGGAGTGTGGCCTTTGAATTTGGCAGATAGAATATCATTTGTTACTTTGGTATGGGCAGTTTTTGTCAAGTGGAGATGGTAGCATCCTGATTGGAGAGGATCGAGGAGGGAGTTGTCGGAGAGGTTGCTAGTGAGACAGTTGTAGACAAGCCATTTGAGCAATTTAGAAGCAACAGGGAGGAGTGAGATGGGTCAGTAGTTGGACTGGGTGCTGGGGTCAAGATTTGCTTTTTTTAGAATGGACGAGACACAAGCATTTTTGAAGGATGAGGGAAAGATACCAGTGGAGAAGGATAAGTTGAAGAGGTGATCAAGGTGGGATCAAGGCAGTAGGCAAGAGGGTTCTAAGGAGGAGGGAGAGAAGAGGGGGTATGTTGAGGGAAGAGAGGACATAAGTAGTGAACAGACTTCCTCACCCAAGGCGGGGAGGAAGGTGTATATAGGATGATGGCTGGAGGGCAATGGGGGGGGGGGGGGGGGATTGAGACCAGCAGAGCTATGAGAGAAGTGGATGGAGGAATTCTCATTTTTGATGGAATCAATTTTGGAGATAAAGAAGCTGGTAAAGCCAGTGCCAGTGATGGTGGGTGGAAGGGGAGGAGAGGGAGGGAAAAGTAAGGAGTAGGGACGAGGCATTGAGGGTTTGATGAGTGAGATAATATAAGAGACTTGAAGAAAGTTTGTTTGACTAGAGAGAGGGCAGAGCTGTAGGAGAGGATAAACTTGAAGTGAAGAGAATCTGCAGGGAACGAGATTTCCTCCAATGGCGTTCAGCAGTGTGTGAACATTTTTTAGGAAAAGTGTAAATGTCACTGTATCAGATGTTTGAATAGACCTTGAACCCTGCTCAGGTGATGACTAACCTCCCAGAGGTGTGGAGTCTAAGGGGAAGAGAGGTATTCTCCAGGGATCCCCACAAGGGAATATGGACTGAACACACCCGAACTTAGCAGATTTGAGTACCGAGCGGAGTCGGTTCGGTACTTTCGTGCGCCCTCGGAATTGAAAACGAGGCAAAATGTCATTGTTACGTCGTCGGATCTTGCGAGTTCTGGATTCTTTAAGTAGCGCCCTCCACGGCGATCCAGCGCCACAGAGGGACACAGAAGGGGTAGCATGGTTCTTGGCAGTCTCTAGTGCAGTTGGGCAGTGTCATAGCTAGAAAAGAAAGAGGAGAGGTAGTAGTGTTCTTCAAAGTCTCCAGTGACGTTCAGGAGAGCTCCATTGCTAATTGTCATTGCTGAAATAGAAATAATAGAGCTGGCAGGCTTGATCTTCTAAATCTGCAGTCACATTGTACTGTGTTATATAGGTAACACACAAACAGGAGAGCTCCATTGCTTCATTGCTAATTGTCATTGCTGAAATAGAAATAATAGGGTTGGCAGTCTTGGTCTAAATCTGCATGTCACGGGCACTAGGAGTCTTTGCCCAGGATATCACCAGATGATGGACTTACCAGAGTAATATAGTTGGTAATATGGTTCTCTGGTAGCAGGGTGACAACGGAACAGGAGAAACAGCAGATGGTGAGAGAATGCTCGAGGAAAGTCTATGACTAGCAGCAACTGGTAATGAGTAGATGAATGTACACAAGGAACTAGGTAAAGGAATGGAATCCAGGTGAAGGTAGGTAACAAGGAAGTCAGTGGTCTGCGTATAGCAAGTTGTACCACTGCTTATGTGAGAGGATACTTGAAACTGGTGTCACAGGGAACAGGAGTCAGTGGTCTGCGTCAGCAAGTTGTACCACTGCTATATATATGTGAGGAGGGGCACGAGGAGATGAATGTAAAGCAGAGTATACACGGGCACACAGAACTTGATCCCACGATGATATCCACAATACAAGATAACTGACAAGCACTGCTTAAGTATACAAAGTCACAATAACTATCCAGGCAATAGGAAACAAAGTCAATGGTAACAATAGCTTCAGTGGATAGGAGGCTCTGGAGGAGAACACAACTCAGTTCAGATGAATATGCAATACACAAGCAAAGTCAATGGAAAGTATGCATACCGCGGTTCAGGAGAGCAGGCTGTCAGAGAGATGTGCAGGGATACCTGAACGGCTGAAGGCCGGCAGGAGGAGAGACCACTGGAGGGTGGAAGCGGTAATCAGGTTGGTGCAGCGCACGGCAGGTAATCCAGAATGAACGAAGCAATACTCAGGAAGCAGTAGTAAGTGGAACTGGAAACATGAAGAACACGGGAGAGTAGAGGCTGTCTGGTATCCAGTAGTAGAGGTGGAGTCAGCGGAGCGCTGACACGATAAACCCAGGAGAGTTGAGACGATCAGGAACTCTGTAGAAGTAACGGAGGCAGCGGATAGGAATCAGCTGAGTGCAGACACGATGAACACAGGAGAGTTGAAGTGAGCAGGAACTCTAGAAGTAACGGAGGCAGCGGATAGGAATCAGCTGAATGCAGACACGATGAACACAGGAGAGTCGAAGTGAACAGGAGCTCTGCAGCAGCAACGGAGGCAGCGGATAGGAATCAGCTGAGTGCAGACACGATGAACACAGGAGAGTCGAAGTGAACAGGAATCAGCAGGAGCTGAATACACGAGGAACACAGGAACACCTTCAGAGGCTCATGGGGAATGAGACTCCAAGATCAGGCAACCAGGTAATGATCACAGGTGGTTTAAATAGGGAGGGTTGCCTGATCATCCAATCAATTAAAAGCAACAGGTACTGAAGGTTTGATAAGGGCTGCACATGCGCAGACCCTCAGGATGGCGGACGGCCACGGTTCCTGAATACACGGGAAGTTCACTCACAGTCCGGTGAGTGACACTGCAGTCACATTGTTCTATGTTATATAGCTCACACACAAACAGGAGAGCTCCATTGCTCTATTGATAATTGTCATTGCTGAAATAGAAATAATAGGGCTGGCAAACTTGAGGGTAAATTTATCAAGCTGCGAGTTTTCCGGGGGGTTTGAAAAGTTTAAAGAAAAAAACACCTCTCAAATGAAGGTGATAATTTCTGTAGAAAAACATAAAATTGACAACATGCCATTCTACCCAAAATATTACCATGCATACCAGCATCAGCTAGCTCCCTTCTCTCAGCTAGATCTCAGCACCTGCAATCTACACTGTCATCATATTCACCCTCATCAGTGTGGACATCATCCTCAAATAATACTAATTCATTCCTGCTGGAATCCTCCATCTCAGAAGTCTGTGTACTTTGATGTAATTGCTGATAATGGCCTTCCTCATGGAATTTGTAGTTCATTTTACGGAAGAGCTGTCACGATTTTTGGGCAATTCTTTTAGACCAGACCAAATGTCAAAATGTTGTGCAGACTCATCTGCATGACCACTGGGTGTCTTGGGAAAGCTAAGTTTTTTCCTAGCAGCAATTTCCAGAGAAACTGAAGGAAGAGGTGTCATTGTGTCATGTACCAGTTGAGCTGTCAGCTTGCTGACCAGGGGCCTGATTCATTAAGGATCTTAAAGGAAGAGGATTCTTATTTCAGTCTCCTGGACAAAACCATGTTACATTGCAAGGGGTGCAAATGAGTATTCTGTTTTGCACATAAGTTAAATACTGCCTGTTTTTTCATGTAGCACACAAATACTTGATAGCTTATTTGTACACTGAAATTTAAAGTTGATATGTGTATGCTACATGAAAAAACAGGCAGTATTTAACTTATGTGCAAAACAGAACACTCATTTGCACCCCTTGCAATATAACATGGTTTTGTCCAGGAGACTGAAATAAGAATCCTCTTCATTTAAGATCCTTAATGAATCAGGCCCCTTGAGATCTCTTGAGATCTGGGTCAGTTGAAAGAAAGAGAAGGCATTCCATCTTGCACCACTTTTCTTTTCTGCCACTGCTGTGTGGCAATGTTTCCCAGATGTGCTATGAACTGCCGTGTGTTTGTGTGATTGCTCTGCCGCTTAGCATCCAGCCAGGTTGCTGCTGTCTTTGTTTGAAAGTGTATAAAAAAAAAATATTGTGACCTGTGAGGTGGTCAAAATTGACTGCAAATGACTTGAAATTAGTGTTATTGAGGTTAATAATAATGTAGGGGAAAAAAAAAATAATTATGTGGATTTTCTAAAAAAAAAATAGGTATTTTAGAAACAAATAGTGATCCAAAACCAAAACACGCAAGGGCGGTTTTACCAAAACACGAAGTTAATCCAGATCCAACGCCAAAACCAGAACACAAGGCTCAGTGAACATCTCTAGTGAAGAGTGAGAAGTCTTGTAAGGCAAGAGTGATTTGTAGTTACCAGAGACGTGGCGAGGAGCAGGTCAAAGGTAGATCTTAGAGGCGAGAGGGAGAGTATTTTGAGACGTAGGATGTGATGGAGTTGCTGAGAACTTTGTAGGAAAGGGTGAGTAATTTGATCTGTATTGTAGAGCATACTGCGGGGATTTACAAAGTGCATTGGCGGATGTGAAGAGGCAAGAGAAAAAGGTCTTGCTGCATTTAAAATGGATTGAAGTGGACATAGGTGGTAGAGGTAGTGCTTAAGAAAAAGGTGGTTCGATTGATGTTGAGGGAGATTTATGGTGGGTGGTGACTCTTGGGAGGAGGGAAGATGATAAACTTTACTTTAGACATGTTGAGCATGTTGTTTAGGTAGTATTGGGACATCCATGTGGAGATAGCAGGGAAGCGGTTTGTTACACAAGATAGTACAGAAGGGGAGAGATCAGAGGAGAACAGGTAGATTGAATTTTGTCAGTATAGAGGTGGTATTGGATGCCGAATAAACAAATTATTTCCCCAAGGGAAGAGGTGTAAAGTGAAAAAAGCAGAAGGCCAAGAACAGCTTCCTGAAGGATCCCAACAGATAAAGTAGAGGGAAGAATGTGCCAGAGGTAGAGACACTAAAGCAGCAGTTTGATAAGAAGTGAACCAGGAAAAAACACAAAGGCTAATGATGTGAAGGGTGTGCATTAGAAGAGGGTGAGCAACAGTACTGAAAGCAACAGAGAGGTCCAGGAAGATGACTATGGAGGAGTGACTGTTAGATTTTTTTGTAAGTAGATCATTAATCACTTTTGTGAGTGCAGTGTAAGTGGAATGTAAAGAACGGAAGCCTGATTGCAGATAGTCGACAATGGAGTGAGATGAGAGAAAGTGAGATAGCCGTTTGTACACAAGTCGGTCACGTAGTGTAGAAACAAAGGGGGGAGAGAAATAGGGCAGTAGTTTTAGAGAAATACTGGCAAGAGATATTTTTTTTAAGGATTTGTGAGATAAGATGAGAAGGAAATGTGCCAGTAGAGAGGTGCAGTTTGAAGAGGTGAGCTTGGAGGTAAAAGGTTCATTTTGTTCTAGTAAGGGCATTTTTGTATGGAAACTACAGAAGGTCCAGTTTGGGAGGCTGCCAGTAGAGGGAGATTAAACAAGATCTAAAATAATAACATTTACAGATTTCTGGGCAAAATCCACTCTAGTTATCCACCTGAACTTTCTCTTGACTCTAGGATGCTTAATTCTCTCCTCGAATCTGTATCCCTGAATGACATCTGGCAAGGAATTGCATGCTGTAAATACTATTTTAGAAGTTATCTAGTTTCAAATGACTTTACACCACTTTGGCCACTGTAGTTTAGGTCCTCTTCACTTATAGTTTTCACAATATCATGTGGTCAGATCATGCAATTATGGAGACCACTTTTGAGAAGTGGGCTTTTTGCAGGTAAGAGCATTTGGAAGTTTCACAAATATTTTTTTATGGCTTTGTGGGCAGAGATTAAGTAACCAAGACATTGGGACACTGTTTTGAAATATATCATCCAACGCAATCTGACAGAATGCACATTCAATTAGGTATATCTCATAGGCCTCCAGATTGAAGGATGAAGATTTTGTTAAGGACTTAGCTTGTTCCAAGCTCTTATGTGACTTTCTAATTGCTATAAACAGAACCCTTCTTCTGAGCTGCAACATGAAATTTAGAACCAGAGACCAGAGCTAAAAGACCTTTTTATCATATATGGCTGTTTTTGCACTGTCGTCATCAACAACATATATTTATATACTGCCAGCAGATTCCGTATCGCTTTACAATTGGGAACAAACAATAATAAAACAATACTGGGTACATATAGAGAGGTAAGAGAGCCCTGCTCGTAATCTTACAATCTAGGGGACAATGGTTTGATACAAAGGGTAAGTGCTACATCCTATTGCATATGTATGCAGCAAAAATGCAAAGGTCAAATGTATTTAGTGGGCTGTATGTTCAGTCACACAACTATGTTGGTCAGAGGTTTGTTGTCTTGCGTTAGCTTTGTAGAGGGTGGTAATAGAGTAACCTAGGGAGATTAAGAGGGTGATTGAGGAATATTATCAGATTGTCCGAAGAGGTGGGTTTTCAGAGAATGCTTGAAGATTTGAAGACTAGAGGAAAGTCTTATTGTGCAAGGGAGGGAATTCCACAAAGTGGGTGCAGCCCGAAAAAAGTCCTGTAACCGAGAATGGGAGGAAGTGATGAAAGTGGAAGAGAGACACAGATTTTATGCAAAACAGAGAAGTTGAGTTCGGAGATATTTTGAGACTAGTGAGGAGATGTATGTTGGTGCAATTTTGTTGATGACTTTGTATGTTAGTAGAAGAATTTTATATTGGATTTGTTGGAAAACAGGCAACCAGTTTAGAGACTGACAGCGACTCAGCAGAGGAAGAATGTTTTGCAAGGAAAATCAATCTAGCTACTGTATTCAAAATAGATTATAGAAGCTCGAGTCTCATTTTGTGAAGTCCAGTAGATGGGAATTGCAATAGTCAATGCGGGAGTTAATGAGTACATGAATTAAAGTTTTTGCAGTGTCTTGTGTGAGATATGTGCGTATTTTGGAAATGTTTTTTAGATCTATGCAGCATGATGTTAATACAGATTTCATGTGGGGAACAAAGGATAGTTTTGAGTCAAAGATTACACCTAGGCAGCTAGCTTGCAGGGTGGGATTTATGGTCATGTTGTCAACAGAAATAGAAATGTCAAACAGGAAGCTTCTATTGGTGGGTGGAAATATTATTAATTCTGTTTTTGAAAGATTAAGTTTGAGTTGGCGAGAGGACATCCAAGACTAAATGGTAGAGATACAGTCAGTAACGCGATACAACACAGATGGTGAGAGATCAGGAGAGGATAGATAAATTTGTGTGTACTAGAACTAAACAGGTCTAATCAGTGTCAGACTGGAGCATAAAGGACTCAAAAGGGAAACCAATGGTAGGATCCCACGTAACTGCATGCACCAGTGTGAAGTGTAATCAGCCCATGGAGGTGAGACTAACAGCACACTTAAATGAAAAATATATAGGTACATTATTCATTTTCAACGAAATAGGCAATTAGATGCTAAAAATGCTTTACTCTTATAAACTTATACATCATGAAATTGTAAAAGAAATACAGGTATGTAAAACATTAAACAACTTTTATTTTAAACAGATAAATATACAGGTGGAAGAATACAAACATAAATTATAAATACTTATAATTAACAGAAATAGAAACATTTAAGATCAGCTTTTAAAAAGTTAGCATGTAAATTAACAATCATTTTACTGACAGTTATGAACATCTATTTGTTTAGTGCTAAGAACATTGAATGCATTCATACATACCCCATGCATCTGTGAAAATAAAGTTGTTCTTGACCATTCTGCTTGTTAGCTAAGAGATTTTTTAAATACCCGCCTATACTATACCCTTCATTTACACTAATAGGTATTCTGTAAGTTACAGCAATACAGTCAATAGAGAAGCAATTTTTGGAGGAGGGAAGGTGAATGAGATAATTGATACATTTTCACAAATATGAAAATGTCCATTTCAGTAGTAGCAGAAATTATTCAAACAGTTCTTGGCCAATCAGTGGTCTCAAGTGATATTTTACTATTTTAAGCTTAGAAAAAACTTTCACAAGGTATCTGAGAACAAGCTACTGTAAATAGAGTACTCTGTAAAAAGATTTGCATATACAGCAGAATGTAAAATGCAATTAAATACAAATTAAATTAAATACAAACATGTGGTTTTCACCTTCAAAATCCCATGGGAATATTCTTTCTTGCAGTAGTCCAAATATAAATGTAATGCAAGTAGACTCCTTGGACTTCATATATTATAGCTACTAATTATCTAAGCACTGGAGGGGTGAATACACAATCAGCCAATCAGAAGCTGATAAATTGTGCTGCTGAGTCATTACCATCATTGTATATTGTTTCACCAGCACCCATACAATTTAAAAGTGTAATGAAGATGGTAGTGGCACGTTTCATAGGCTTTATTTTTCATATCACTGTATAATGTTACCTTATCATAACTTATTTTTTTGTCAAGAACAATTGTTTAAGGAAAATATGTTTTTAAGCAAATTTTGAAGCTGTACTTTTAAGTTGAACAATATCTACTTCTGCCAAGTGAGCAGCAGTTTTCATAGATTTTGAGGCTTATTTAGAGTAGGTTGCATTTCCACTCTGCTCATGTGTACCAAAAATCTATTGTATATAGTTTTTTTTCATATCCGATGACTTGCGTCTCCTTCCTCTTGGAGCAGTGAAGTGGAAGTAAGGAAGTGTGGGCTGAGTGCACTAAATACACTTATGTCACAATTATGTGAGCACGCCTTTACTGTACTCAGCTTTGTTAATACATTGTTGGAATGCCTTTACTCCACCCTGTCCCTCCCCTCGCCTGTTCCTACTCAAGCAACTTTATTTTTGATTTGTAAAGCCATGTGCCCTAGCTGGGAAATTAAGCACACTTGCACAGGTGTTCTCAAGCCACCTTGAAGCTGTTTTTGCACTGCACAGCAACATTTTAAATGTGTTAAACTTTGTAAATTACTTCCAAGTTCTATTTCCTTCCAATTCTCATTGCCAACTACCTCCTGGTTCTATTTCCTTCTAATTCTCCTTGCCTCGACAACTAAGTAGAATGTAAATCTCAGAATCATTAAGAAAACTGAATTACAATAAACAGATTCAATTAATTACTACAAAAAAATATTTATAGACCAGGATACCTCTTTGAATTCTGAAACATGTAGCACACATTCACTGGCCTAACAGAGCAAAGGTGTAAGACCAGGCACAGTTTCAGAGGCACCTTTAGGGGAGGGGAGAGGGGGTACCAGTGGCCCATAAACCTCTGTACACTTGAATAACAACAGTTCAGTGGTTTAGAAAGAGGAAAAACATTTTAGGAATCTCCTCCTCCTGCCTGCATTAAACAATTCTATAACACTTTGTCTGCAGAATAAAATCTATTTTTGTGGGGATCTGCCTATGTTGTAATGAACTTTGGCTTCAACAAAATGGCTGCTGTGATTGCTCTTACTTTTGGCTCTAGTGTATGTTTTTTATGTTCTGGCTATAGTGTTTCTGTGGCTTTAAGGAAAAGAAATTGCAGTAAAAGTAAGATGTTTGTGATATTCTGAAGTTGAGAGTGAAGCACTAGGTTAGTAACTGTAACACTACTTGAACTTTTTTTTAAAATTTTATTGGATGTTGGGTGGATTAGTATTATTATTTTTTGTATTAGCTTACTTTATGCCTCATTCTTTTTTTATTTATTTAACATAAGTTATTCCATTTATAGACATTGTTCTTTTCTAATTGTATTATGAGCGGTTCGGATTCCTTGAAATCCGACGTTGGAGATCCGAGTGAAACCGAGTCGTGACTCGGTTTTTCCCATCAAACTCGGATCTCAAAACAAGGTGAAACATCATTTCAATCAAATTTTTCTTTGCAAAACGCATGCTATATATATAGTCCTCCCTCGTTTTCTTCAGTGCCATTTTAGTGCAAACAGCGTGTATGTTAGCTGTAGTGCTCTGCTCATAAAGTAGCGTTAAGGGTGAACCAGGAACATAAGAAAGCAGTAGAATCCTGTCATTATTGTAAAGCAGTTCTGTAGAGAATAGTCAGCTCCAATAGTTTGCTGATCAATTGCTTTTCATTTCAATCTTAAATACACTTTACATAGACTAGTGGCTACTGGTTGTTGTTAATGCATTGCATATAAATAATAGTACTAGAAAGTATACACAGAATGAGTTAGATAGATATATTATTTTGAACTAACTAGTATATTTATTTATTTGAAAAAAACAGTGGGCTTTTGCTGTCAGACTATTAGCATCAGAATCCAAAAAACAAACAGATTTCTTTCTTTTAAACTTGAAAGTTTTCTAGTGAAAGTAATCTTGTGTGAGGCAGTGATAACTGAAATAATTTAGAAAAAAACTGGGTGTTTCCGTGTGAGATTCAACAGCAATTGCACACCCTAAAAAAGGCCATATATTATTATATTCTAATCTTTTCTATTTTTCAATACTTTTATATGCTCTGTGCCATAATGCAGCCCGTCTGAATCAAACCAGGGGACTCGTATATATTCATGGGGAGGGAGGGAGGAAAAACCATTACCCCAGAGTAAACTTTGTCCAACCCTGAGGTAAAGGGGACTGCCCGAGTCCTGCAGCAGAGACGGTTTCCAAGAAGGGGTGTACTTACTCTGACCCCAGGGCAACATTGATGCCTCAAACTGCTACTGCGTCCCGGCTAGTGACAGGCAGCTGGGGCGCGGAGCTGTAATTAAATTATTACTGCCTCTTGAGTGGATGTGGGGTGTGCTCTTGGCCCCTTTTCTCCTTTCTCCGTGCCACCGATTCCTGCTTTTAAGCTTTTACTACATTGAGTTATCATCTGTGGGCATCTGAGTACCTGTGAGTATGTCCAACTCTACAGGAAAGGTAGATGCTATAGGTGATGACCTCTCCTGCTAGTTCTAAAAGCTTATGACATTTACTAGGAAGTTGTAACATCCTGGGACTAGTGGTATAATTGCAATCTTACCTTCCACTGTTTTGGTATTAGATGTTAGCTGACTCGCTTTGCTCTCTCCGCGACCATTTTTATTTAAATAAAAACTATGAGCTTTTGTCAAATTTACATTAGTATCCCAGTGGTTATTTATTTATTCAATTACAGTAATAGTAAGTTTGAGCATATGAAAGGGAGATATCAACACTATTCAGTTTATTATTTTTTGAATTGAATCAGAGAAAGCAAATGCAATGATGGCAAAGTTACAAAATCCTTCATTAAGACAGCTTGCTATAGACTTTGGCTAACATTGGTGAAAATCGGGACCGTTGTGAAGGGATCATTAGAAAATAGACTGGAAATGAATGTTATTAATGCTATAAATAGTAATATATGAGCAAAAAACAACTCAAAATAACATTATTTTATCAATTGTTCACAATTTTTAATTAAATCCATATCCAAAATCAAAACCTTTCACATTTGCTCAACAACATCGGTAGCAAACCCGAAACACAAAGTTGGGTTAAAACCGACACCTGAGGGACACCTGAATTATTATTGCAATATATATCCCCCAAAACCAAGCATTTGGAAACCCCCTGTAGAAATCCAGGTTTGCCTTTTATGTTTGGAAGCAAAAACAAAAAACATCTTTCTCAAGCTTGTCACCCCCTTCAAGAATGTTTTTATTTATTTTTCTTTACAGAATTTTGCAGGAAGAAGATGCAAGCATTGAAGTGTTTTCCTTCTCTTGGACAGATCACGAGCAAGCCATTATTTGAGTTCATTTTAAGACCTCGCACAATAACAAGGATTGTCTCTTGGGTGAGAAATTTAAACATCTGATTTTGCACTACACAGGGAGGATTTTTCTGTAAGCCATATGAACCAATCAAGTATGCTCCTATTATTCTAAATTATCAAAGGGACATTTTAGGGGAGGGAAAGTTTTAAAATGGCAATCTAATCTGTTTTTGAATGACATTAGCATATATATTGCAAATAGTGCCTGAACACTTGCTAAATATAGATTGATTTTACCCTCTAAATGAATATTCTGCACCTAGTTTAGTACTGTCATGATTTTTACATTTATTTTGGGTCCCTTTTAGATTTCTTGGTGGCAAGTGATGTGTACCACCTCAAGCAACTTAGAATTGCATTCCAAATATAACAGAGTATCTGAGATAAACAAGCAAACATGAATTCACTTTTCAAAAGTATCATGTTAAAAGTTTAGTTCCATACATTTTTAAAATATGTTCGGATAGTCAAACAGATCTGTAATAGAAGTCTATCTTATTGTCTTTCCTTAAAAATTAAAATTCCTTTCACTGCTCAACATGTTTATAAGAACCCAAACTTAAATTTCTGAGCATTGTTCCTTCACTGCACATCATGCTTATAAGAGCCCAGTAACCTTGAAACTACTAGAGATAATATTAAGAGCACATCTTCTATTATGAGAACATTAATTAAATATTAACATTAGTTTATATATATATATATCTTTGTAACATATAATATCGTACTCGACCATTATGGCTACCTGCATCTAAATCAAGTTATTCTCATGTTAAATGTCAATTTTCTTCATGCCCCGTTCTCAGTGCCACCAAAAGTATTGCTGTGATAAAACCAGTTAAAAGTATTTTAATTATTATATTTCCAGTCACGCTAAGTGAGCAGTAAATGACCATATTGCCATATATAGTCTTTTATCTTTAGGTTATATCTCATTCCACACCAATGTGATGTTTTAGCAGAAAAAGTATTACTAATAAAGATATTTAAAAGTTATGTTTTTTTTACTGATAATAATGAAAGTGTAGATAGTATTTCTACTGTAAGATTCATCTTTATAATTCCCAGTCTTCCTGGGACAGACTAACCACAACTATTGGTATGTAAGTAGAAACTGTTTGTGATTTTATCCTACTATTTTCACTAGTTTATTATATGTTATTTTTGTAACCATTTTGTTATATGCACTCTAACCTTTTTATTTAATGAATTCTATTTCTGTGTTCAAATTCAAAATTGACCACTGTTACTAAATTAATATTTTTTGTTTGGTTAAAAGTCACTGGTGGTGACTGTTTACTTAAGTACAGTTGAAGTGTCCTAGAGGCAAAGTTTGGTTAATTGTGCCTAGTCTCTTGGTATCCTGTAAGGCAAAATAACCTACAAAGTAGTGGCAGGTTGTATTAACACATTAACTTCCACATACATCTCAGGAAAGGTCAGTAACCTATCCATGTCATCTTGTCACATTCCTTTTTTTACAGAATGTCTCAATACATTTTGAGAAATGAGCATAAGCACATTATAAAATGTGTCATAGGCTGCTTGTGGAGTAAAGGTGTTGTTAGTAAAGAGGTTTAAATTCTCTTTTCTTCTAACTACACCATCAGCCTGCTATGATGTCAAAGTTTTTTTTAAAGTATTATAAAGTACATTTCAGAGGTAAAAACATAAACAAATGTATATAAATGTTACTATGGCATTATATATATATATATATATATATATATATATATATATATATATATCTATAGTAGCTGTCCACATAAGTCTGCACGCCTGCACAGAAGTGGGAGCAGAAGCTGTCTGTAAAATATCGTTCCCAAACACACCTGAAGAGGAACGTGCATTCTTCTAATGAAGTGAACTTGAAAAAATATTGTTTTGTTGATTTTCTCAGATGTGTAGTGCCTCAATAAATAAAATTTTCATGAACCACTCAAAACTGAAAGCTCTTGTAGCAGATGATCCAATCATGGTCTCAAAATATTACTTTTTGCAGATATTTTTCAAAAATGTAAAAATATGGCTTTTTGAAAAAATCTTAAATTTTGATTTTGAAAATTTTACATTTTTAATTTTTATTGAAATATACTACTGATTAATATATCATATGAAAAGCCATAATAAGAGGTTTAAAACGAGACCTTGCCAACTCTCTAGCTCCATCAGGTGATCTACAAATGCAATTTAAACGAAATGTTAAAAGCTAATTTTTCTTTTAAAAAGAGAAGCTTTAAAGGCATTTAACTTCAAAACCAGTGTACATATCAGCCAAAGATTTTGAGGTTTTCTTTACACACATGGTAGCATTTACTATACCAAATTTCATTACAATCTGAAACGGTAAGTTTGAAACCTGTGTTGATTTGATGTGAAATGACCCATTAGTGGAGTCTGAAAAAGTATATTAGTTCACAAAGAAGACAAAGAAATATAAAGAGAAAAAAGCAGAAGGCCAGGAACAGAGCCTTGACCAATCCCAAGTAAAAGAGAGAGTGAAGGGGATCATGTGTCAGAAGTAGAGACAATGAAAAATCATTCAGAAAGGTTGGAGGTGAATCAGGGGAGAAACAGTGCTGCAAAGGCCAAGTGAGTGATGGGTGTGCAGGAAAATATAATGGGCAATTGTATCAAAAGTGACAGAAAGGTCAAGGAGAATGAGAAGGGAGAAGTGACACTTATACTTAGCTGTGAGAAGACCATTGGTCACGTTAGTGAGGTCAGTCTCAGTGGAGTGTAGACAGTGGAAGCCTGATTGAAGAAGGTCAAGGAGTTAGTAAAATGAGATAAAGTGGTTTAGGTGGTTTTAGATAAACAGTTCAAGTAATTTGAGAGCAGAGGAGAGAACAGATAGTTGAAGAGAGATGTAGGGTTGAGATATTGTTTCTTGAGGATAGCAGAGATTTCCGCATGTTTGAAGTCAAAAGGGAAAGTCCAGTTGAGAAGGACAGAATGAGGAGGTGTGCTAGTGGTGGACAAATGGTGGGGAAAAATAGCAAAAGAAGTGAGAGAAAATGTGATCCAGGGGACAGGTTGTGGTGGAGGAGAGAAATGTGAATAACTCATCCCCAGTAACGGGAGAAAAAGTACTGAGGGTGGATAGGGAAGTAGAGGAGAAGGTGGAGTGCAGGATTTGGCAGAAGGAGATTTATTGATGATAGTGTTGATTTTGCCTGTGAAGTAGGTGCCAAATACGAGAGCAGTGAAGGAAGGGGTGGAGGTGAAGGGCATAGAAACGTGTTGCACCATCAGCCTGCTGATGCTGACAGACTGGGTGAAGTTTAGGTACATAAAGTAGGTTTGCTTGCCATGAGAGAGAGGGCACTGTAGTAAGAAGGAAGCATACATTTGCAGTGGATGTACTCAATGTTAGAATGAGATTTTATCCATTGGTGTTTTTTGGTACAGGTGTCTGGGTTGGAGTTTCAATTGCTAGAGATGATTTTAGGTAGGTACATCTGTCTCGTCTATGGCTGTGGTGAGTGTTCCATTTTGGAAAAAAATCGCCATGTAGGTGCAAGACAAGGTATTAATAGGAGAGAGAGGAGAGGTACAAGTGATGCTCAGAAGAGAATTGTAAGATCAGCAGTTAATGGTCAGTATGTGTACATGTTCATAATGTCTACACACTTCAATGGTGGACATGTAAAATGTAGACAGGGTTATAAGGTCAGCATTCAAAGTTTGTTATGAACCCCACAATCAGCGACTGATAACCTCTTTACAGAACCTATGGTGCAGGATGTTTTTGCCATTAACAGCTGCCTTTTCCGGAACCACAATGTCCATTGGTAATCGGATGCCCCCCGGACTTGATCCCAGTATTGTATAGTTGTTATCAGCCATGTGTGAGGTAGAGTCAGGTAAACTTACAGCCATGGGGCACATGAAGATAAAACAGGACAGACTGGACACAAAAAAGAATAGTCAATTGGCAGGCGTGTCAGAGGGCAGGGGAGGTGCACAGGGTCAATAAACAGGCAGGGCCTGATTTATTAAGGAAAGTAAAGCAAACAAATTATGTAACTTTGAACCTTGGCAAAACCATATTGTTTTGGAGGGGGGAGGTAAATTTAAAATGTGAGGACAGATTTATAATTGGGGTAGAGGATGTCCTAGATCAACTTTAAATTTCGGTGTACAACTTAGCTATTAAGCATTTTTGTGCTACATGAAAAAACAGACAGTATATATCTTATATGCAAAATAATAAACTAATTTGCACCCCTCGCATTGTAACATGGTTTTGTCCAGGAGAAAACATACTTATTTTTTTGCCTTACTTTGCTTAAAGAATCAGACCGTCAAAGAGTGTAAGGGCAGGCAGAGATCTAACGGCAAGATCCAGTAAAATAGCCAAGGTCGAATATACTGAATCCAGAAGATATACTAATTTATATATAACAAAGGTACAGGAACTAGCCTAGCTAAACCTAACACCAGCAAGGCAAAAATTGTATTTCTATGTAGGTCCTGGCCAATCAGCTGCTGGATAGAAATAATGTGATCAAGAAGTTTTGACAGATCAGCTGCTGGGTAGAAATGATGTGAGCAGAGAGTGTTGCCTGATCAGCTGCTAGGTAGTGAGCAGTAATGAGTCTTGCAAGAGCTGATAAAATCAGCTGCCATGTGAAACCCTCTATTAGCAACTTAGAAATTAAGGCGAGTATGGTTGCTTAGCATCTTCCAGCACACAACAATTCTGACATACAGCAGAATCTGGAATGGATTGTCAGACAACAGAGCAGCAAAAACATAACAAAATGTCAACATTAAGCAGTAGATTTAAAATGACTATACATGTTAAAAAAAACCTGGAAGAAATGTAAAAAAAAACCCCCACTGTGGTCCCACCCCAAACAGTTTAATCAACCATTGTGCTACCAGCCTAGGCTGGTACAAACATATCAGGGGACCAAATGTGTGGTGTCCCCCATAATTTACTATTACCAGCACTAGGCTTTGCCAGTATGGGCTGGGGGAACTATAGCCCCGGGCTGGTGAGTATGGGGCTGTGTTCCCTAGAGAGATCGGGTTGTCAAAAAAAAAAGCACTGATTTCAAGCCCTGGGAAATCCCCAAGTTATAAATATGACAACTGATACTAAGAGCTCATTTTGCGGCGTAGCTCTTAGGAGCTAGTCTTGCGTCGTCTATTAGGGTTTTTAATTTTGACAAGGATCTCTGGATTTATAATAGATGAAGACCCTGGACCTAGATGATAAATAAAGAGGAGGGATAAGGGTAGTGTACGGGTGTTTTTATTTCAATTAAAATAATGTTTACACTGATGTCTGTGTTTTATTTAGATTTTTCCTTTGTGCATTACAAGGGCCAGCCTGTCCAAATACTTTATGGCAGCCTGGGTATGCTGGGACATGTAGTGCACCAGGGACAAAATGGTTTTATATATTATAAAATTATTATTAACCCACACCCACCACCCAGGGAAGAGCCTTAGTGCCATCAGCATGTGGTTATGTACAATTAGGGGGTGGAGTCCATGTTTTTTGCAGACCCAATCTCACCTTAACCCTATCTAGCCCTGTGCTGACCATCTGGGGATGGTTTGCCATTAGGGCAGGAGGACCCCATGCTGCGGGTTTCCCTGTTATATTGCCAACAGCCCAGGCTAGCAAAGCCTAGTGCTGGTAATAGTAAAATCCTCTGAATTTCCATGTTTAGCTGAAATACTGTGAGCAGATGGTAGTTCACTATCTGTTGAGAAATTAGTAGATGCCAAGGAATAATACTTGAGAACTATAAGAACCACTCCTGCTACCACATGTCACTCTTCAATCTGTGGCCCAAGCATGCACTTGGTAAAATTCTTAATCAAATGTATTATGTTTGCATTTTTTTATTTTATAAGCTTCAATGTTCTTGGTGTATGAGGTAGAGTCACTTGAGGGATCACTGGCCAGAGCAGAAGTAGGAGAGCAGGCATAAGGGCAGGGATGGAGCCGGGAACAGTCACTGTTCACCGCCCATGGGCCATCACAGGAGGGTGGTGTAAACGGATGGAGGGAGACAGGAGTCTGCTATCCAAGAGAAGCCAGGGGACCCAGAGCTGATTGAAAACTTGACCCCTGTCCTAAAGACAGTAAGTACTCTCCTCTATAGCTGCAACAAGGGAGTTCTGGTGTCTGAGTGTTGATGGAGGAGAAGTGTGTTTCCTGTTCAGAGCTATTAGGGTTTTAGCACTTAACAAGATGTGTGCAGTCAACTTTCCAGAAAACTTATCAAGCTCTTGAGAGAGAAAAAGAGCAATAAAACCCAGGGTCCTTTGCCACTGGAGCAAATAATCTGGAGAGATTATTAAGGGAACAATAATTGAACAGGTCCACCATATATATGGAGCATGGTGCCCCCATGACCACAGCCTCACCAACAGTCAAGGGAGGAGGAGGGAACATGCTGTGGAGTCTCTGGGGGTATAATACCAGCAGTAGTAGATTTTTTAGGGGATCTCTTTTATTTGAGTCAATATGGAGCTCTTTACTATCCCCACTCTTATGTCCTCCCACGCCTCCTCGTCCAGGGGGAGATCAAGATCTTTTTCCAATTCAGTTTCATGGGATCACGGTGAGGGAACTGCAATATCAAGAAAGAGGGTATAAAGGTGAGATATCATGCCTTTTGCTAAAGGATACTGTGTGCTTATGTGTTCAAAAGGGGTAGGAGCTTGGAGAACATGGTCGGAGGTAGGGAGTGGAGGATGTGGTGGTTATGAAAGAATTCAAAGAGATTTAGTGTCTAGGATTGGGATTTCTGTTGAAGTTCTGCCAGGGATAACCAGTGGCCTTGGGAGGAAAAATCTAGAGGGAATTTAAAGCATGCTCCGGCCCAGCCTCTGCACCTCGTAGCAGATGAACTGGGAAGGAAGGGGGTAGACTGGGTTGTGCCAAATGGGAGTTAAGGGAGATATCGCAGTGGTGAGTTTGAGTTTGAAGAAATGGGTGTTCCAGATTCTGGTATTCAGTTTGAGAGTAGGCAGTAGTTTAAAAGAGGCGGGTCAGGATGCGAAGGATAGGCCCCATAGGAGGGTAAGGTCAGGGAGATTGACAGATTCTATATCAAGCCAGGAGGTGAAGCCTAGGGGAGCAACAAAGTGGGAGAAGCGGGAATCTAGGTAATAGAGTATGACATTGGGGAACCCTCTGCTGCCCCTGGGAATCGACTTATTGGCCGAGATTCGTGGGTGCCTATGATTCCATATAAAATGAATGAGGGCTTGGATATTACGAAGGAGGGATGTGGGTACAGCTATAAGTAGGCTATTAAAAAGGTAGAGCCATTTGTGGATAATTTTCATTTTCACAGCGATGATCCTGCCCATAAGGTGTTTTCAGGTGGACAGATCGGCCTGCCTCCAGAATAAAAGAAGTGGGAAGTTTTCATGAAAGAGAAGGTCATAGCTGGAAGTAAGGTAGACTCCAAGGTATTTGATTCATCTAGGCTGCCATTTGGAATTGAAATTAGACTAGAGGGTTTGAGTTTCCTGAGGGGGGACATGGATCAGCATGGCCTCTGATGTGGAGTAGATGACCATATATACAGAAACAACACTGTACATCTGCACTCCCTGTATGCCTGGATTGGATCTAATCTGGGAAGCTAGTTGCTCGATTACTAGGGCAAATAAAAGTGGGTATAGAGGGTACCATTACTGATGGTGACCAGATCAGAGAATGTACCATTAATCAAGACCTTAGAAGAGGGGGCATTATACAATGCCAAGATGCCAGTGAGGTAGTCACCTGCAAAGCCAAAGGCCTTAAGGACTGCTTTCATAAAGGTCCAGGAGATCCTATAAAACGCTTTTTCAGTGTCTAGGGAGAGCATAATAATGGAGTATCTCCTGGAGTTAGTGATGTGTATAAGATCAGTGGCTTGCCTGGTATTATCCCTCGCTTGTCGGCCTAGAATAAAGCCCACCTAGTCGTAATGGATCAGGGAAGAGAGAAAGGTATTCAGACAATTTGCTAAGATGTTAGCATAAATTTTCATGTCTAGGTTAAGTAAGGAGATGGGTGAATGGTGTAAGGTGTTACAAAGGTATTACACTATTGATTTTTTTTCCCACAAATTGATTTTCCTGATATATGGTCTGGAATCTCTGATGACCTCCTGAATGAAGGTGCGATGACCAATATCTTGATACAACAAGAATTTATCTGGTACGCATATTACTTATCACCATATTTATAGGTTTAAATCACTAGAATACTACACTATGAACTGCCTTCTATTTTTTTCTAGATTTGTTTCACGGACCTACCATCCGGTTATTTTGCAACGTGGCTGCCGCTCATTATTATGATTTTTTTTTGTCAAACTGTCAAAATCAAGATCTGTGGTTTGGACTTGATTCGTGAAAAAGCACCATTGTATATCTTTACTTTTGTACGAATATATATATATATTGTGGCAAAGAGGGACATTTTCCACAGTTCCCCTAAAAGGGAACAGGTAGGAACACGGTTAGTCTGCAGCAGCAGGCTGAAGACAGGGTTAAGTTTTCCCTAGGTTCCTCTTTTAGCACATACACACACAGGTGTTCCACATGGGTGTAATCGGTTTGCTTTGCTGTGATTTGTTTTAGTGCTGGTGTGGAGGATAAAGGCACTGTCTGTATGTGTGAGTGGGACCACTGATGCCAGTAAGTGGCCCGGCTTGCAGACAGGGAAGTTATGTCTAGCCAGATGTAGGTGGTGGGGATTTTTGTGTTACTGTTTCTGTATGACTGCTGTAATATTGCTAGACCATCCTGACAACTGCTAGTAAACAGTTAAATGGTTCAACATGCCTGTGTCCGATTCCTGTGGATGCTGTACTTTCTCACAAGTGGTGTCATCATGGGATCTGTAGGACAGCTAAAACACAGCCGTCCTCCCAGCCTCCAGACGCAAGGGTGGTGAGTGGAGTCTGTTAAAAACCACTATAATACATCATACTGTTGTAATGCTTTGTTTCAAATGTGTTGCTGTGAAGAGACAAACCTTTATACTGGGAACTGATTAGCAGCTATTTTGGTTGCAAAATAAAGCAAAAGTTAAACACTGCTGGTTATTGTAGTGCCACACTTATTAAAGGTTCAAACTGTGAGTTGGGTGTGGTCCACAAAAAAAATAAATTTGGTTTGTTTGCTATTTACCAGTGAAGGTTTTAAAGCACAGCTGGAAAAAAAGGGGGTTTAAAAACAAACAAAAACAAATTTATTTTTCTGGTAATTGTATCATGTCTTGTGGGTCACTTAGTGGCGAATTGGGTGTGGTCCAGAAACTTTTGTTGTTTACCTGAATACTGAGAAGAGCTAGGTTTTCATTTCCCAGCATAAACTCCTGTGGGAATGGAAGACATTTTAAGAACCCTGGTGTATGTGGCAGCAGTGCAGGAGGAAAATACCCAACTTCTAAGTGAGGAGATCACTCAGTGGAGAGGCTTCAGCTACCGCCGCGCTACAGAAATTAACTTCTGATGATGACGTGGAGGCATATCTAATAGCCTTTGAGCGTGCCGCCAACCGAGCCAAGTGGCCGAATACCTGGCTCCCTATCTTTCAGAAGAAGCACAGCGAACTTGTATAGACCAGACCAGGCTGGCGATTATCAGAGGCTGAAAACCGCCATCTTAGCGAGGGTTGGTGTCACCAGAGCAGGGGAGGTCCAACGATATCATGACTGGAGACTCTCCAAAGATTTACCGGTTCGGGCTCAGCTTGCTTCACTTGGTAGAACACTAAAGAAGTGGTTGCAGCCAGAAAAGAACACTGCGGGCAGAATGATCAAAATTCTGGCCATTGACCATTGTATCCGGGATATAGACCGAGGGCTCCAATGGTGGGCACTACAGGCGGATCCTCAGATATATGAAGAATTGGCTGCTGTTATGGAGAGATATAGCCCAAACTTCTGTTGCCCGCACCAAAGTTTGTGCTTCGGTCAAAAACTGGCATATGGAACAGTGGACCGTATATTGGTGAGGAGAGGTTGCTTGATAAAAAGGCAGCCAAATCTGCATTAAGTCCAATCTGCTTCGAGTGCAAAGAGCCTGGACACTTGAGGGCTCAGTTCCCAACGTTAGTAGAGCCTATGGATTGTTCACTAGCGCATACACAACCAACCTATCCGAGCTGCTGTACCATGAGTCCGGTTACCGGGAAGTCCTGCTTGTTCCGCATGACTGTGTTTGTGAATCACCATCTGGTGCTGGCTCTGGTAGATTTGGGTAGTGAACTGTCCTTGGTTTCCAGCTCCATATTACCAGAGAAACTGACGCATAATCTGTCCAAAGTGAAGGTACTTTGTGTCCATGGGACTGCCAAGGAATATGACAGGACTCTTTTGCCTGTCACTGTGAATGGACAGACAGTGACAGTGGTAGCGGCCGTTGCCCCAAAATTACCATACCCTTTAATTCTGGGCAGAGACTTTCCGCTGTTCAAGCAGATCCTCCAGGAGTGAATCCAGCCAGACACGTCTGCAATTGAAGCACCGGCTGAAAGTCCAGCCTTGATGGAGGAGCTTGAGGGAACAGAAAATGGAAAGTGCCAGGATCTACTACGAAACCTGAACCAGACAATTCAGGAAGATACACATCCTAAGTGGTGGGAGCATAGACAAAGGAGAGCTGCACAAGTGCCAACGCAGAACCAGACCCTGGCATCGTTCGTTGGCGAGACCTCGGGTGAAGGGGCTACACCTCCCAATGAGGACTCAGACTGGGCAGGATTGTCTAACTTGTTTCCACTAAGAGACTTTAGCCGAGACCAATTTGGAGATGTTGCCTTAGCTAATGTCTATAAGAATGTGGTTGAGATTAATGGGGTAGAGAAGGCTAACAAGCCTGCAGAAGGTATTGCCTAATATATGGAAAAGAATTATCTGTTGTATAGAGTTGGTAATGTACAAGGTAGAACTGTAGAGCAATTTTTAGTGTCACAAATCCATACATCACTTGTTCTCAAAGCTGCACATACACATCTGTGTGGGGGGCACTTGGGGGAAGATAAAACATGGGAGCGGATATTGCTCAGGTTCTATTGGCCAGGAGTGTACGAGGCAATAAAAAGGTATTGCAGAACGTGTCCAGTATGTCAGAAAACCTGACCGAAACCAGACTATGGGGCCCCGCTAGTTCCCATCCCTGTGGGGCAGACCCCGTTTGAGCATATTGGTATGGATTTGGTAGGCCCATTAGAGAAGTCGGCCCGCGGCCATCAGTATGTATTTAGTCATAGTGGACTGTGCCACCAGGTATCCTGAGGCTATACCTTTGCGCAATAAAAAGTTCAGTACAATAGCAAAAGAACTCCTTCTGTATTGTACCAGGTTGGGTATCCCCAAAGAAATCTTGACTGATTTATGTACTCCCTTTATGCCCTGTCTAATGAAAGAGCTATGCTGATTGTTAAAAGTAGAAACGTTACACACATAAGTATATCACCCGCAGACTGACGGGTTAGTGGAATGTTTTAATAGGACACTCAAACATATGGTGAGGAAGGCAGTGGTGCAGGAAAAACGGGACTGGATATCCTATTACCCTATTTAATGTTCGCAGTGAGGGAGGTGCCTCAAGCATCTACCGGGTTCAGCCCCTTCAATTTGTTATATGGCAGGCAGCCAAGGGGCATTTTGGATGTTCTCAAGGAGGGCTGGGAGCAACAGAGTCCAAAAGAACCCAATGTGATCCAGTTTTGTCCCAGTTGTATGACAGTTTGGGGAAGATTACCTCTTTGGGGCAACAACATATGCATGAGGCACAGGCGAGACAAAAAAAGAAACTATGTTAAGTCAGCTGTAGTTTGGGCTTTCCAACCAGGTTACAAAGTTCTGGTCCTGGTACCCACACAAGAGAGTAAGCTCTTCACCCATTGGCAGGGGCTATATGAGGTGTTTGAGGCTGTAGGGCCTGTTAATTATAAAGTCAGGCAGGAAGGCAGGAGAAAACCTATTCAGACATATCATGTCAACTTGCTGAAATCTTGGCATGATAGGGAGGAGCCACAAGCCGCGTTGGTAAACGCAGTTGTGCAGGATAACAAAGTTCCCATAAGGGACGATCTGTCCCCAGGGCGGAGACGACAGACTGAGGAAATGGTTCAGAGGAACCTTGACGTGTTTTCTGAGGTGCCAGGCCGTACCACGCTCATAGAACACAACATAGTTACACCTCCAGGGGTGGTGGTGAGAGTAAGACCATACCGCATTCCTGAAGCTAGACGTGTAGCTGTGAAACAGGAGATTAAAATAATGTTCGACCTTGATGTCATTGAGGAATCCAATAGCAACTGGAATAGCCCCATTGTACTAGTGGCCAAGCAAAACATGAGTATTCATTTTTGCAACGATTTTAGGAAATTAAACAAAGTCTCCCTGTGACAGGATGGACCACCTATGCAACCCTGTCTGTTGTTGCTGGGAACCGGCTGGGCATACTTTGCCACCATTCCCTTTCGTTATCCCAAATGCTCCTTCTTGCCCCAGTAGGAGGGGCTTAAACGTGCTGCCACCACTGGACTCCTTACCGGCATCCAGTACCGGGTTTCTTCTGGGTAGCTGACACAAGTGTACCCCGTTACTGGTGTACCTGGGCTGGTACTCCTGATCTCTTACTATGGATGAGGGAAGCTGTGGATGGATTTCCCCTGGCCTATCACACTGACCAGGGTTGCATGGGTAGCAGGCAGAGTGGTGGTACTGGAAAAGCTCGGGTCCAAACCTCAGAAACAACCGGAGAACGGATTAGATTTAGGGTCTAATCTGCAGGTCACAGGAATACAGCAATGCTGAAGATGTTTTCAAGCAGGTCTTTGAAGCAAGTGATGTTTATTGGCTCTCACACTCGTTGGAGGTACCAGTGATCATGTCAGATGAAAATCAGAAGAACAAGTTTCCAATACAAACTAGTGCCTTTAACACAGTTTAGACAAAGCCAATAATATTTACACTTAGCTATGAAATTCTTAAAACCCTTGCTGTGATATCCTGCGTCTTATTTCAGAGGCAGGATACTAGCAAGTCAAAAGGTCTAACTGACATGAATACCTTCTTCAGACATTCGCCAAATACACATTCCTATAGAACAACACAAACAAGTCAATTCCCCACATCACAATACACCAAAGGCTTTGTAAACAAAGGCTCATTGTATCAGATATATACATCAGACATAATGCATTTTCTCTAGAAAGGCTAAACAGAAAAATACATTTGCTAACCTGGTCTCAGAAATAACGATTTCCTATCTCAAAATATACACAATATCAAACATAAGTGCTTTGGCAATTTATATAAATAAGCGCCCTGCGCTATTTCCTTTAAATAAATTTACACCATAAGTTATTTATATGTGATCCAGTCACACTACGATTTTGACACGTATCCGATGCCCTGCATTGATGAATTAGTGGAAACCTTAGACAAAAGTCAATACCTTACAACATTAGATCTAACCAAAGGCTACTGGCAAATTCCCCTAACACCATCTGCAAAGGCTAAGACAGCCTTTTCAACCCCCAGATGGGTTGTTCCAGTATAAATTTCCTAAAACCACACCAGGAGTATGCAGCTGCATACTTAGATGATATAGTCATCCACTCCCAGGACTGGGAGACACATCTACCCAAAGTGGAGGCAGTATTATCCTCGCTTAGGGAGGTGGGTCTAACCGACAATCTGGAAAAATGCGCATTGGCTATGCGTGAGGCCAAATACTTGGGGTATGTTGTGGGACAGGGTCAGGTCAAACCCCAAGTGAATAAAGCAAAGGCCGTCAGAGATTGGCCCAAGCCTGTGCTGAAGACCCAGCTGAGAACCTTTTTGGGCCTAGTGGGCTACTATCGCCGGTTTATGGCTAATTTTGCCATTATGGCTGCTCATCTTACAGAAAACCTAAAAAAGATTTGTCCAGACAAGCTGGTCTGGTTGGACGCAGCGGAGGTGGCCTGGGGGGATCTTTGGGTGGCTCTGTGTTCGGCACAAATACTCCAAGCACCAGATTTCAGCAGGAGATTATTTCTGCAAACAGATGCCTCTGGAGTAGGTTTGGGTGCCGTGCTGTTGCAGAGGTTGGATGGGACAGAAAAACCCATCCTCTATCTGAGCCGCAAACTTCTGCCCAGGGAGAAGAAATACTCCACGGTGGAACAGGAGTGCCTAGCCATCAAATGGGCCAGCGAGGCTCTCAGGTACTACCTCCTGGGTAGGGAATTGACCTTGGTCACTGACCATGCACCACTGAAGTGGATGCACAGAAACAGGGAGGTGAATGCCCGGGTAACTAGGTGGTTCCTGGCGCTGCAGCCCTACCACTTCATAGTGGAGCATAGGCCAGGGAGTCTGCACAAAAATGCAGACGCCCTCTCTCGCCGGGATGCACACTCAGCAGTGTCAGCGTCACCAAGGTTGGCGAAGCTAAGCGGAGGGCTATGTGGCAAAGAGGGATATTTGCCAAAGTAACCCTATAAGGGAACAGGTAGGAACACAGTCTGCAGCAAGAGGCTGCAGACAGGGTTAAGTTTTTCCCTAGGTTCCTCTTTTAGCACATACACACACACACAGGTGTTCCACATGGGTGTAATCGGTTTGCTTTGCTGTGATTTGTTGCAGTGCTGGGGTGGAGGATAAAGGCACTGTCTGTATGTGTGAGTGGGACCACCGATGCCAGTAAGTGGCCAGCTTGCAGACAAGGAAGTTATGTCTAGCCAGATGTAAGTCGCGGAGATTTTTGTGTTACTGTTTTTGGATGACTGCTGTACCATTGCTGGAGCTGTTTACCATCCTGACAACTGCTAATAAACAGTTAAATGGTTCAGCATACCTGTGTCCGATTCCTGTGAATGCTGTACTTTCTCACAATATATATAATATATGCATGCACACACACACACTGCCTACACTTAAGTAAACATAAGGATGATTTCAGAATTTTATTAGTGTGTTATATGTTGGAGTAGCCGGTTTAAAAATATAGAACCATCGGTTCTAGAACCAATATTTAGGACTAAACAATGTTTTGTAACCAATGTTTTTGTTTCAACCAAGAGGATGTAGATGGTGACACCTACCAGTAGTTGGCGCTACTGAGTACTGAGAAAGGGAGTCTACAACGCTGAGTGTCTCTCGTAGCTACTCAAGGGAATGTGATACTCTGAGCATGCATGCAGATCAGGACCGGAGAAAGTCTCGTCGCTATGCGATGCTCTGATCATGCGTGCGGATTAGCAGCGGAGAATGTCCTGTCTCTATGCAACGGGACGCGGGCATCGCAAGGGGGCAGGCGTCCTTCTAGTCCATCTAGAAGCAGGACGGCGCCTCACAGTACTCTCCTCTCTTCTCAGTCAAGGTTTGTAAGGTAACCTCCCTCTCCTTATTAAACTTAGCTAATAAATGAGGAGCATAAATCTCTTGAACATCGACTCAACACATCTCCTCTGTGCCATAACCCTTCCAGTCGATGAGATATTTGTGACGACCTCTGGAAATCCGGAAATCTAAAATCTGATTGATCTCATACTCCTCCCCATGCTCAGTGTTCACAGAAACCGAGTGAGCAGGTCTCTTCACAAATTTTGTTTAGGAGGAGCATTAACAAGGAAATGTGAAAGATGTTATGAATCTTGAGTGACGGAGGGAGGTGAAGTCTGAACGTGACTGGATTAATGATTTGTGTGATCTGAAAAGTCCCAATATAATGAGGAGCGAGCTTCATGGTAGGATCTCGAAGTCTCGAAGTTCATGTGGACAACCACACTCTGTCTCTAACTTAAAGAATAGAAACCGGTGTACGGTGACGATCAGCGCTGGACTTGTAGCGTTCCAGTAACTTAGATCTAGCTTGAGACCATATTTGGGATAAATCCTTAATGAGACTTTGCACATCTGGGAGAGAAGAACCAGGCTGAGTCAGTTAAGGGAGGAGAGGGTGGAGCCTGCAGTTGAGAAAGAATGGAGACGAACCAGTGAATTTGTGCACATGGTTATTATGAGCAAAATCTGCCCAACACAGAAAATGACTCCATTCAGACTGATTGCTTGAGAAATAAGTCCTGAAAAAATACTCCAGGTCCTGGTTGACACTTTCGGTCTGGCCGTTGGTCTGAGGATGATAGCCTGATGAAAATTTTAGACCGACACCCAACTCTTTGCAAAATGATCTCCAGAACTTGGAAACAAATGGAACTCCTCTATCAGAGATTATATGCCGGGGAAAACCATGAAGGCGGAAAATCATTTTGATAAAAAGATTGGCAAGAACATAGGCCGAAGGGAGTCCCTTGAGAGGGATGAAATGAGTCAGTTTGGAAAATCTATCCACTACTATCCAGATGGTATTGAATCCATGTCTAGATGGTAGATCGGTGACAAAATCCATAGAAATACTAGTCCATGGTTTCTCTGGAATAGGAAGTGGAACCAGAGGTCCTGATGGTGATTGCCTAGGCGTCTTATGTCTGACACAGACTCCACAAGCAGAAACATAAGCTTGCACATCTGCCTGGATAGAGGGCCACCAATAATGCCTAGAGATGAATGAAAGGGTCTTCTTGACACCAGCTTTACTGGCGAACAGGGAGTTATGGGCCCATTTAAGAGCCTTAAGATGAAGCTTCAGAGCAAAAAATGAAATGAACGGCCAACAGGAGGGACTTTGGTTGTGGTTCTGGTGAGGGCCACAATACTGGCAGGGTCCAAGATAGTTTTGGCCGCTGGGAGTGAAGAGGTTGGAGATCGTTATCATCAAAAGAACGGGAGAGAGTATCAGCCTTAATATTCTTAATCCCAGGTCAAAAGGTTAAAATGAGGTTAAAGCGGGCAAAAAACAAGGACCAGCGGGTTCAAACATTGAGCTGTTTGAAGGTAAGGGAGATTCTTATGGTTGGTGTAAACGGTAACAGAATGCTCAGCCCCCCTAACAAGTGTCTCTACTCCTCTAAAGCAGTTTTAATTGCCAATAACTCCTTATCCCCGATGCTGTAGTTTTGTTCACTAGTGGAGAATCTTATGGAACAAAAGCCACAGGGATGAATCTTCCCAGTAGAATCTTTCTGTGAAAGATTGGCTACTATACCAATGGAGGCATCATCATCAACGTAGAAAGGCCGAGCCAAATCAGGTTGTTGCAAAATTGGGGCGGAGAAAGAATGCCTTTTTTAAGGACTGAAAGACGCTGAGAGTCTCGAGAGACCACGAATTAGATGCTACCTTGCGGGTGAGGGTAGTAATTAGTGAAACAAGATAAGAGAAATCTTGGATAAAATGCCGATAATAATTGGCGAACCCAATAAATCATTAAATCGCCTAGAGATCCAAAAGTTGTGGTCAATTAAGTATATCGGCAACTTTCCCCGGATCCATGGATAAACCGGAACCAGACACAATATAACCCAGGAAGGGGACCCGAGGAACTTCAAAAACACACTTTTCGAGTTTGCAATACAGATGATTGAGGCGTAGTCGAGAGAGGACCTCTTTGACGTGACCTCGGTGAGACTATAGATAGAGAATATAGATGGGGAATATTAAAATGTCATCTATTTTGACAACAACGGAAAGATATAGGAGATCTCGGAAAATCTCATTAATGAACTCCTGTAAGACCGCTGGGCATTGCACAGGCCAAAGAGCATCACTAGATATTCGTAGTGGCCATCTCGGGTGTTAAAGGCGGTCTTCCAATCATCGCCTTTACGGATCCTAATCAAGTTGTAGGCCCCTCTGAGGTCTAATTTGGTGCACACCGTGGCTCTTTTGATCCGGTCAAATAACTTAGAAATGAGAGGTATAGGGTACCTGTTCTTCATGGTAATGGCATTGAGTTGCCTGTAATCAATACATGGTCTCAAAGAACCATCTTTTTTCTTGCAAAGAAGAATCCTGCACCAGTGGGTAAGGAAGACTTCCGAATTAATCCTCGGTTGGGGTTCTCAGAGACATACTCAGTCATAGATCGAGTCTCGGAAATTTTTAAGAGAGTAGGTTCTGCCCCGAGGAATATTCTTTCCCGGAATAAGCTTAATGGGACAAATACCAGGGGCGGTGGGGTAGGAGAATCTCAGTGGCAGACTTTGTGAAAACATGTTTGAAAGAGGCATAGTCTAAGGGAAGACTATGACTTGGTTTCACAATATGGCATCTGGTAGGGAGGGCACGTAAACATCGATCTCTGCAGAGCGGACCCCAAGGAGTAGCCAGAGCTCGCTGTCAATCAAATTGTAGTAAGTGGTCCCTTAACCAGTGTAACCCTAAATTTATCGGGTTGATAGTCTGGGGAAGAACCAGAAAGAAGATCTATTCGAAGTGGAGGAGACCAACCTGTTATTGAATTGGACAAGTGGTCTGGGAAATAGATCCATTGGCTACCCAGTTGCCAATGGAACGATGATGGGCATCAAGAAATCAGTTTTATCTTGAGGACATGGGGGAAAACGTTATCAGCCCTAGACTGGCCATCCCGGCACTGACTAGGACCTTGCGTTTCCCGGTCTCTCAGGGCACTGAGACAGAATGTGCCCAGGGTCAGCGCAGTAGAGTCATAGATGGTTCTTAAACCTTCGTTCCTCCTCCTCAAGAGTCAGACGAGAACACCCGTTTTGCATGGGGTCTTCAGGAGGAATAGTTAGGTTTTAAAAGGTCGGAACCAAGAGTGGAGTAGCCCGGCGAGACTGTTCTCGATCCTGAGTCCGTTCCAGAAATCAGATATCAACCCTGACACATAAAGAGATGAGTTCATCTAGGTTGACAGGTAAATCTCTAGAGCTCAATTCATCCTTAATTCAAACATGCCAGCCCCTGCCAGAAAGCTGCTACAAGTGCTTCATTATTTCACTTTCGTTCTGAGGCAAAAGTCCTGAACTGAACAGCGTACTGGCCCGCGGTGAGACTTCCCTGACGTAGCTTCAGAATACCGGATGCCGCAAACGCAACCCGACCTGGCTCATCGAACACTTTTCTGAAGGTCTCGATAAAGGAAGAGGAATTCTGCAAAAGCGGATCATCGTGCTCCTAGTGAGGGAAGGTCCATGCTAGAACTTGATCTATGAGCAGCAAAATAATGTATGCCATGACTCGTTCAGAAGAAAAATTTCCAAGTGATAATTCGAACTGGATGACACACTGGTTAAGGAACCCTCTGCATCTCTTCGCATCACCACTAAATTTGTTAGGAGGTGGAATGCGAATCCTACTAGCAGAATTGGAAGTAACTGAAGAAGAAGAGCTGGCAACAGAGGATGTGAGCGCAGCAGATACTCCAGGAGGAGTCAAAGTTCTCTGAAGGTAATCCAGACGTGTAGCCAGTCCCTGTAAATATTGCAGGAGTTGCGTCTGATTAACCTCCTGTTGATCGGCATGGTGTGCCAGCTGCTGCAGAAGGTTAGCGGTGGAGAGATCACCGGTGCCTTCGATATTTGACATGGCCAGAGTATACTGTCACAACCACGAGGATGAAGATGGTAACACCTACCAGCAGTTGGCACTACTGAGTACCGAGGACTCCGCTGCAAGAGGCGTGCAGATCGCAGCCCGCAGTATTAGTTAGCTGGAGAGGTGTCCAATGAGCCGATGGTGCAGCAGAATACAGGGTGGAGATCTGGATGCAGCAATGCACACAAGAAGGATAGTCAGCAGAACAAGGTCAAAACCAGAGAGACAGTCGACAGCCAAAATCAGAAGCAGATGAATGGTCAGGAAGCCAAGCCAGAACCAGGAAATCACTCTAAGCCAGAATCAGGAGCCAAAGGAGAAGTCAGGAACAAGCCGTGGTCAAAATCCAAATAAGCATACAGGAAACAGGAACAAACGCTGTGGCAAGGCAAAAGACCAAATTTCCTGGCACCCTAATGGAGTCAGAGTGCTCTTTAAATAGAAGGAAGTACTCCTTGATTGGTGCTGCGCTTTTCGGCGGTAAGAACGCAACCAGCCATTAAGCAGGGAAATAGTGTCTCTTGTCGCTATGCGACGGAATGCTGTGCATGCGTGCGGATCAGGAGCGGAGAATGTCCCGTCACTATGCAATGGGACGCGGAAATCGCAAGGGGGCAAGTGTCCGTCTAGAAGTAGAAGCAAGACTGCACCTGACAGTTTTCTTTCTATGTCCCATCCCTACACCTGGGGGTAAATTTATCAAGCTGCGGGTTTGAAAAAGTTGAGATATTGCCAATCTGATTCTAGTTATCATTTATTTAGTACATTCTGCAAAATGGCAGCTAGAATCTGGTTAGTTGCTATAGGCAACATCTGGACTTTTTCAAACCCGGAGTTTGATAAATTTACCGCCAGACTGTAAAGAAGGGGGTCAAATTTGGACTTTGGCGGCACAAAGGACATCCAGTGTGGCAAGGTCAAGGGGTTGTGGCGAGCTTCCAGTTGTTGGAGTTTGATGGAAAGCTCGTTAGTTTTAGTGCAGTATTCTTTTTTTAATCCTAGAGCCCATATGATCAGGTGCCCCCTCAAGACAGCTTTATGGACCATCCAGAGGGTGGATTTGGAGATATCTGGATGGTCGTTGAAATTGAAATACTTCTCCAGGAGTGAATGGAGTTAGCTTAGGATATCCACATTATGAAGAAGAGAGTGGTTGAGGCGCCACGCCATGGGGCGTGTCATGAATCGGGGTCTTAGACTTGTTTGCACCACTGGCAGTATCATATCACCGAGCATCTTCCTCCTGTCAGAATGCAGCATTCTAATTCCTGGGACATAGCGTGACTTCTGTCTGCTATACTGGCGGTTGCCATCTTGGGTGAGACATTTTGCTACATCCTGTTTATTATGAGCACCTGACTTCATTCACATCCACTAATTAGCTCCCTCTGCACACTATAAAAGTCACTTCCTACACTCAGCTAATTGCCAGTGCAACACTTTCCTAATTTCTAGTTTCCGCTTACCATTGTTGCTGTTCATTTGTTGCTTCATTCTGCCTTCTGCTGTACAGATTTCAGCCATTAACCCTTCGTGTGAATTCAGCTTCATTCTGCCTGCTGCTGCACAGATTCCAGCTTTCATCACTTGTGTGGATCCAGATTTCTTCAGCCTATTCCTCTGACTCACCTACTGGCTATTTGGGGGAGTAGGCTTCTGCTCTGAGTTTTCCAACTTCTGAAGCCGTCTCTGGGTACTGGCTTCCAGTTCCAGGTTTTACTCAGTTTCGGATTTCTGAGTTGTCTGGGGCCAGTTCCAGGCTTTTACAGTTCAGGAGGTAGTCACCCCTGATAATATGCTGCATGAGTTCTGAGCTTTTCCAGTGCCAGTTTTGTTACAATAATAGTCTTAGTTTCTGTATTCTTGGGGGTACTGAATCTCTGGCCGTGGGTTTAGTCCCTCTGTTTCTGCGTCCAGGTTCCAGTTCACCAGTTCCAGATTCTAGTCATTTATTCCAGTAAGGAGTCCAGTCCAGCATTCCTCCTCCTGACATCTAGCGTACCGGAATAGAGTTCATCCTCCCTCTATGAGCAAGACCTTCATCTGTCCTCCTAGTTTCCCCTTCATCCCTGCTACAGCTACTCCGAAGGGTCCTGAGATGTATCCCAGAATCCTTATTGCCGCGACAGGGCGGGGTCGTGTCAGGAAGGCGGATAGATCCGCATAAATAGGGACATGATCTGACCAAACTATAGGCTGGATCCGGACCTATTGGATGTAAGGGTGAAATCATGGGTGAGCAGGATCATGTCAATTCGGGAGTACAAGTTAAGGGGCGCTGAATTAAAAGTATAGTCGTTAGTAAACGGTTCCTTCACTCTCTGTGAATCATAGAGGAGCTGGGATTTCACAAAACTAAGGAGGGATTTAGAATGGAGCGGTTCTGACGGAGATGGGACCGCAGTCTCTGGTGCAGAACAGTCCAAGATATTATTCAAGACCGTTTTGAAGTCTCCAGTGACAATAAATTTCCCCTGGCGAAGTCGTGAAATAAGAGAATCTGATTTAACAAAGAATAGGTTTTAGCATTGGTTAGGGGCATATACATTAACAAATGTGCACATATTACTATTGAGCTTCCACCAGGATAAAACAACGGCCATCTTTGTCAGCAAGAGAGCCAAAAAGTCCATCGTAGGAGCTGTACCACGATATTGCAGGAAGGTAAGTAGGCATGTAAATAAAACATCATAAAGTATTTGCATGGAACAGGTATAGTAAGGGAAACAAAGCAATGTGAGGAGGCGCTCTCATTGTCACGGCTATGAATAATTATGGATCCCCAGCCTCTACTTAGATGGTGATAGTAGAGGGTGGTGGAGACAGAACACGATGGAATTGAAGTTCTTAACTTGAAGCATCACAGGTAACAATAACAGAAACGATGATGGTAGTGTTGTAACTTGGTATATTAATAGATGGTACAACAGCAGTAGTAATCAAAGGTATGTACAACTCAGCAGAGCCGAGCACATGGCAGTTCATAAAATACAGTAATAATCACAGAAGTTACTTCAGTTGGTAACCAATGGCAACAGCATGAGAAATAGGCAATATAACAGTTCAACGCTGAAATGGTAATTAGAACACTTGGATCCTACACGAAACACACAGCAGATGAAGGTGAACCACTGATACAGCTGAAAGTCCGATGAGAGTAGTATGCAGCCTTGGCTGATCCAAACAGATAATATGATTCACTTTAGCAGGTGGTTTTAGGTATCACAATAGTTCATATTAGCGGAACAGAAAACGTTATGTGTTGTCCAAGAACTTGGATATAACTGGTAACATGCAATAAGGTGTTGCCTAGAAGTAACAGCGCGATAAACGAAATCCAAACTGAGCGTGGAACTACAGGTCACAGATGATCCGGTTAACAGGTAAGCGTGAGTTCATCACCAATAGACAACAGCTGATAATGCACACAACTTGAGTTGAGGAAATGGCTCCCGGCTTGGCAATATATTCATATTAACAGATCAGCAATAATAATCAGCAGAGTAATATTAGCCGTGGCAGACATAGAACACAGATGACAAGAAAACTTGAATGTAGTTCAATATAGAATACCGCAGCATAGGCAGCCGAGTAGAGTGGTACTTGAGTCAATCAATATGAGCGCACACCAAAAACATGTCGTACCAGTGCATGGAGCCAAGTGGGAGTTAGAGTAAAGAACCAGCTCAACCAAGGACGAGGTGGAAATAGGGTGGAACAGAGAGCACTAAAACAAATAAACAACAGTGCAATGTGAAAAGAAGTTCAGGGCCCGAGGGGTGAACCCTCGGGAAGGGAGGACATCCTCTAGAGAACAGCACAGGAAGGAATCAGAAAGCAAATACAACACCTGAAGAATATCTTCATGGCCCGGAAGGCAAAGCAGGTGAGGCAGGCGCGACAGATGGTGGTCCATTCAGATCTAAGAGACTGGCGTGTACATGGCTTTGATGGTCATTGGGATAGAGGAGTCGGGTCATCAGGCACGACTTCTTCAGCGGTGATACCCAGCTTGGGGAGCCAAGTGTTCGCTTCAGGGAGAATCTTGGTGATGAGCAGTTTTCCTTGGTGCCAGACCAGAAGACGAAATGGGAAACCCCATCAATATTTAATAACCTTCTGATGAAGCGAAGTAGTGACAGGTTTAAATTCCCTACGTTTGGCCAGGGTAATGGGAGAGATATCCTTTGCAGTGAAAGTGAAGCCTGCAAATATTAACTCTTTGCATAAACTTAATGTAATTGTCAATAAAAGCCTTTGACACTTATGAATGCTTGTAACATCTGATAAAAAGGTCTAAAAACACTGAAGCCGCAAACTTTGTGAAAACCAATACTTGTGTCATTCTCAAAACTTTTGGCAATAACTATTCAAATACATATTCTTTAATATGGAGTCAATCCCTCTTTTTTTTTTTTTTTTTTTATAACTTTTTATTAGAAACATCTTTTCCCATAGAAAATGCATTACAAAATCTCGAGAGGTTAAACAGAAATAGATAACACGTGTTTACATACAACAGGTTCTCTTGCACTTGGAAGATAAATGTACATTTATCTATCTAATACTGCAAAGATGTTATTTTAACTTTTCAACTTTGAAGGGTATAAAGGGGGGGGGGTATACAGGGACCAAAGGGAAGGATGGGGGGTAAATGATTCACACATCCAGTAAAAGAACAAGTATGCTTGCTTAGGAATACCTTCCCATGTCTAGATTCCACTAGAACTGGAGTGGAGATTGATTGTGATATATGGCCCATGGGGTCCAAATTTTGTAGAAGGAGACGGAGGAGCCCCTCAGCACACTAGTAATGTGTTCCATCTGGTAAGTGTGCCAGATCCGACTGCAGACCATCTGGAGTGTTGGTGGTGTGGAGCTTTTCCAAGAGGCCGCTATTTGACATGTGGCAGCACTTATGATGTGCCTAAAGAGTTTGTTAGCAGATTTAGTGAGGTCTGGAATGGGTAGTGGCAGGTCAATCCCTCTTTTTTAGCAATAACAGCTCTCACTGTTCTTGAAAGGCTTTCCACAAGATGTTGGAATGTTTCTGTGAGATTTTGTGCTCAGTCATTCTGTAGAGCATTTATGAGGTTAGGCACTGATGTTGGATGAGAATGTCTGGCTCTCAATCTCTGTTCCAGTACATCCCAAAGGTGTTCGATGGGGTTGAGATCAGAGCTCTGTGCGGGCCAGTCAAATTCTTCCACACCAAACTCATCAAGCCATGTCTTTCTAGTCCTTGCTTTGTGCACTGGGGCACAGTCATGGTGAAATAGAAAATGGCCTTCCGCAAACTGTTGCCACAAAGTTGGAGGCATAGCATTGTCCAAAATGACTTGGCATGCTGAAGCATTAAGATTGTCCTTCACTGGAGATAAGGGGCCCAGACCAAACCCTGAAAAATATCCGCATATCATTATCCGTCCAAACCAAACTTCACAGTTGGCATAATGCAGTCAGGAAGGTAACGTTCTCCTGGCATCCACCAAACCGAAAACTTGCCCATCTGACTGCCAAACAGAGAAACGTGATTCGTCACTTTACAGAACACGTTTCCACTGCTCCACAGTCCAATGGGGATGTGCTTTACACCAGTGCCCCTCAACCAGTGTGCCATGAGATGTTGCTAAGTGTGCCATGGTGCAATGCCTTCAAAAAGAAAAAAAGCACAAGATTTATGGCAGTACTTTTATCACACTATGGTTAACTGGAAGACATTGACTTAAAGAAATAATTTCACCATTTGTTCCATATGTTTTCTTTGTAAAATATCTTAGTGAAATAAAGAGTTCATTATTATTAAGTTATGGGGTGGCACTTATGAATGTATTCCATACGTGTGACATTCCCGCAAGCGTGTTCCTTATCTATTCGCTGCTGTCTCTGCCATAGTTGCCAATTCCGCTTATAACAAGCAGATTTGGCCTTGCTTTTTCTTCAAGTTGCATTTTTTTTTTTAGGTTGCGGGTTATTGGGCGGGTTACACGGGTTGCGGGTTACACGTGTGTCGAGCTCAGGTCTCTCTCGCCCTTGCTTTAGGTACTGCCTGAGAGACTGAGACACTCATAAATTCCTGCCCCTCCTTTCTCCACACATTTTTCTTTCCTAACTTTCCATCCCACTGTACCCAGAAGTCCTGCCCTCCTCCCTACTTATCTTTTCTTTGGGTATGGAGCTAGCACTGTCCCTTTCCTGTTGCTTGCTGAGGTTATCCCGTTTTGGTGAGTTTATGTTCATATAACTTTCTCTCTTTTAACCACTGATCTCTGCCGTCTCTTCCCTCCAGCAGCCTCTTTCTTTTTTTTCCATATTAACTGTAAACCGACTACACAACAACGTCAGCAAGCAGCGGTTCACTCTGTCCCCGGGATTAAAGTGCTAGCTTTTCGGAACAGGGATGTCTGCAGTGTCTTCCTATAGAATGTTGCATATTGTGCAATCAAACTGGTGTATTTATCAGAGTTCACGTCAACAGGGCTCAGCCTAAAATAACCTGCAAAGTTCATAATCATCATTTAGGCACTGTTAAAATAATCAAACGTAGAATTTTATTGTTTTTGGGAACCATGTCTTTTACTTTATACTGCACAAATAATCTGGTGTTCAGCTAATTAGAATTACTGTATTTATGCTAGCTATAGAATATCATTAAATCTTTCATGTATTGGTGTAATTAATGGTACCACAAGCAAGGAACTTATGTCTGAAGACATGGCAACCACTGGCACATGTCACATTCATATCTTACCTGTCAGACAGGTATCACATTAGTTGTACTTAAAAGTTAATATTAATTATAGTTATAAGTTAACATAGTTAATATTAGTTATAAGAAAAAAAATGTTATTAGCTGCGATATTAAATTTACTACATACAAAATAACAATTAAATATAATTTCTGTTTATGCACTTTGTAATTCCTGCTTTTTTTGTATATTTTTGCTTTTGGTGTGCCGCGATATTTTGGGAAGGGCTTAGGTGTGCTGAGGGTGAGAAAAGGTTGCGGAGCACTGCTTTACACCACTCCATCCGAAATTGGCATTGGTCTTGATGATGTGAGGCTTGCATGCAGCTGCTCGTCCATGGAAACCCATTCCATTAAGCTCCCACCGCACAGTTTCTGTGCTTACATTAATACCGGTGAAAGTTTGGAACTCTTCAGCTATGGAATTAGCAGAGAGATGGCGACTTTTACACACCATGCACCTTAGCAGTCGTTGACCCCGCTCTGTGATTTTACAATGTCTTCTGCTTCATAGCTGAGTTGCAGTTGTTCCTAAATGCTTCCACTTTCTAATAATATCACTTACAGTCATAGTGGTGGTCTTCAGGTTTTGTTGTTTATATTTAATGGGACCTGTTTAAGGCATTTATGTTGCAAGGCTGAGTATTTGTTTTTCAGTGGCACTCAGAATAAAAATCCTCTCACATACAAAATTGACACATGTAATAAAGATATGATTCATTTATACATGTGATTAACTTAAGCTATAAGTGAAGGTTTTGTTAGTAAAAAGTTGTAAAGTTTATTTAATTTAAGTGGAAGAAGGACTAAAATGGTAGCTGGTTGGACTTTGATGTGACGTTTATGCTTTAGCCCAGTGTACCTCTTGAGATTTTTATGCCTACGTGCACAGTGAGGCACATTTCCAGTTTTTTTGAGGCTTCTCTCGATTGTGGAGAGAAGGTATGCACCTTGAATATACTGGGTGAACCAACCAGACAGACTGGAGCAAATCCAAGAAGTTTTATGCTGTGCTTTGGTAAAATTCATTTGCTGATTATGCTCTTTTTAAAAAGCTGTCTTGGCAGTGTAGATGTCACACGCCGGTCCCATAGCTAGGTGCCGGTGTTGTGACTTTCCCTTTAAGAACTATGATTGTGCTTGCTTCTGCTTCAGAGACATTACTTTTTCGCAGGTGTTCCTTGCTACCTTGATTGGGACCTCCTCCCGAAGCTTATTGGTTCTAGAGTACTATTTTAACCTCCTGTGATTATGGACTCATTGCCTGTTCTTCGTGTTACTCACGCTGCAGTGGGTTCTGGCTGTATACCTGGACTTTTTGTTGTTCATTACCTGTTCTCTGGATATTACCTGCTGCCGAAGTTACCTGTTATCGTTACTCTTCATCGGCTCAGCTGTATTCCTCTCTGCGGTTCATCTACAAGCTGAAGTTACTTTCTGCTATTCATCTGCACACTGAACTATTTCGTGAGTTGTCTACTACACCTGTGCTTATATCTATTGGCTCAAGTACAATTCTATCCGGCTGACTATATTGCTGCACTACGATATTGAACTACAATCAAGTTGTTTGTCATCTGTAGTTCTACGTCTGGCACGGCTTACTATTACTCTGCTGTTTACTTATTGCTGGACTTTTACTATGAACTGTTTGCCGAGCCTGTAGCCATTTCTTCAGCTCAAGTTGTGTGCTCCTGTTCAGCTGCTGCATATTGTAGTGAACTCACCTTGCACCTGAGAACCGGATCACCTGTGACCTGTAGTTCCACGCACGGTTCAGATACTCTTCACCTCGCTGTTCCTTCTAGGCAACATCTTATTGCATGTCTCTATCTACACCCAAGTCTTTGGATGTCATATAACGTTTACTGTTCCGCTAGATAAGAACTATTGTGATACCCGTAACCACTTGCTAGTTGAATCATATTATCATTCCGGATTAGCCAAGGTCTACATACTATTCTAATTGGACTTTAGCTGTATCAGTGATTCACGTTCATCTGCTGTGTGTTTCCTATTGGATCCAAGTGTTCTACTTATCATCTCTGCGTTGAACTGTTATTATGCTTATTTCATGCTGTTGCCAACGGTTACCAACTATGAAGTAACATCTGTGATTATTCCTGTAATCTGATGAACTGCCGTGTGCTCAGCTCTGCTGAGATGTATATATATTTATATTTTAATTTCTGTTGTATCATCAATTAATATACTACGTTGCAACACTACTATCCTCTCCTGTGTTATTGTTATCCGTGATGCTTACGAGTTAAGAACTTTAACCTGTGATTACCATCACTCTGCATACCATCGTGCTCTATCTCCACTATCCTCTACTGATACCATCTAAAATAGAGGCAGGGGATCCACAAATTATTCTGAGCCGTGACAGTAGAGAGTCTAATATTGTCTGCAGCAGTCAATTTATCTACCTTTTAGCTACCTTTGCTCCTGCCGGCTATTATTGCCGGCGGGAACAAAGGTAGCTTCCCCTGACCTCGGCAAACGATGATGGATCTGTCAGATTGAGCAGGTCGCGGGTATAGCAAGATTATGTATTTTTGTTCAATTTTCTGGTTTGGGTGCAATTATACAAATCATATAGATTATCTAGAAATAAACTGATTTTATATAAATATAGTTTGTTAAAGTAAAAGGGAACCTCAAATCTATGTTAAGCATTTACATTTTAAACCTACTTTGGTAACTGGTAGCTGAAATTAAATAAAGCTTAAAGCATTAACAACTTTAATTGACTTCCTATTTTGTGTTTTGTAGATTTTCTCCATTATTGTATGTGGGTCCATTATTTCTGGAGGGTTTCAGAATTTGCCCAGTTCTTCCAAATTGAACTGTGTTCTGAATGAAAATCCTGCAGCCTGTGGATATGGAATTGGCATTGGTATTGTGGCTGGGCTTTTATGTTTATTATTTCTCCTGTTGGATATCTCCGAACCTTACATCTTAAATCACTATATGCAAAAGATTATCCTTGTTTCCGACACTCTCTGCTCTGGTAAGTTTCTGCTTGTCAATTTGAAAGCATTTTAACTATTGTCATTTGTATATTTTTCCTAGCTAACCAGCTCATAATAATGATTATAAATCTACTAAAATAGCTAATACCCAATCCATAAGTGCTCAGTACTAAAAATGCTTTAAATAAAATAGCACATAATAGCTGTTCTTTGCAGGGCCGTGTATCCCTAATTTTACAGGTAAGACATACATGCACTCTCTGGATTTTCAGTTTGCATTTTTTCTGAATGTAATTTGCATACGACTACTGCAGCCTTGGTATCCACCAATGACTGTGGGCTGAATGTTTGTCCTGTATATTTATGTAATTTGCATTTTAGCATAGCCCACATTTCCTTAACATGGATAGCCACCACAAACTAAAGATTTTGCATATGCTGTTGATTGTCCATCTTTTAGATTAGTAGCATCTCAATATTTCTTGTGCAAAATGTTATAATGAAGAAGTTATAGTTAAAATAAAAATCTTTTTGTATATTGTGTAAACCTAACTGTTTGGAACATATTTAATATGATATTTCTATCCTTTTTATAGATTTATAGATCATCTGCCTTATGTTTTGTGGTATTGTTTAGTGCATTCTTGTAGTTGGAAGAAACCTCTTGGCAGTAAGTCCTACCTAACAGTAACAGGAGACATCTAAAGGCTACACAAGTAGCATACTCCATGAAAAACAATCACAACAAGCATTAACAAGTAAAGCACTAACAAATAAAAAAATAAAAATAATTGAACTAGAAGTCAACCCTAGGCTAGCTCTAATTCAAGTGTAACAAAGAGAGAACTCACAGTGTGATACTGTAATAAATAATCAGATTGTGCAATCAATCAATTACAAGCTTGAGAAACTCAATTTCCATAAACATAATCATTTACAAAGCTCAAACGGCCAAGGCGAAGCACAAAATCCTCCTTAAAGTAGGTGTATAGCATACATTTTTGCACAGTGTGTCTATTTAGATTCTTCTACCTTCCCACAAACCTTAATGCAATTCTAGTCTGCAGCCACATCTCCAGAGAATGACAAGTAGTCATGCACCATGATGTGCGTTGGCTTGACTCTTTAGGTTTACATCCTGTACTTTTCGTAAATAAGATCCTCAGAGTTCATACTTAGTGTCACGAACAGCACTCACCTGAGTCTGCGTGATGCATATGTGACACAGGGTTAACCACAAAAACAACCACCTGGTCTGTCTAAAATGATTAAATCCTTCCCTATCTATGCCACACAATAGCTTTGCGATACTAATTATGCCACCACCAAGGTTTGTTCGGACAAGAGCTGACACTCTTATTTAGGAAGCCTTTGGTTCTCCCTAGCATTAATCTAACACAATTTACTGTAATCAGAGTTCACATAAACCACAAGGTTTGCACAGTTTCAATTATGTAGCGTCTGGACCAAACTGTCGCGTGAATTTGTAAGAACACAGAGACTTGAACTTATTAAGTGTAATTTAATATGGAAAATACATCCACAATGCTTAAGATAAAACAGATAATAAAAGACATACAAATATAGTGCAATTGTTTCTTATAAAATAAAAAGGATGAAACGCAGAATTGATACCTCACTTAGAATCAAGTTTCTGGTGCTGGGAGAAGCAGGAAAAATGGGACCTCTTCAATCAAATGACTCCCTTAGAGTGAACCACGAGTTATATTTTCACGATAGTTTTAAAACCAAGCTACAGGGCTCACAGCCCCCCTTCCTGTGAGGTCAGAACCAACAGGACTGTAGAATGCAAATTAGGGTTTTATACTTATGCTGTAGAGACAGGTTTTTGTCACTCTATCCTAACTTCTCACCCATATGACTTACAAACCTGATTTTACCTCCACACAACAGGTCATAAATTTCCCTTCATCTGCATACCACACATGCCTCTGTTAGGTATGATATTGGAGAAAATGAGATGATATTTTCCTGTGACCCTATTCAGCTTGAATCTGTCATTAACATACAACCCAGTCTCTGCAGTCGGCATGTCTGGGGCCTCCCAAACATGTGTTAGATTTCATTGTCTTGCAAGAGATATCCTCAAATGCTTTCACATTTGCGTCCTGCCATAAATGGTATAAGGTGCTACCCTTATTTACCAGCCCCCTCTGGGTAGTTTAACATACACAAAGCTCACTGATCTAACAGCTTCTAAGAGAACCATGTCACACTATTTCTAGGAAGTAATTCACGAACATATAGTTGCAGATTTATGCCTAAAAATTAGCTTGCACATGACACTTAGCCATGTCACATACCCACAGTCACATAGCTTGTGAATGTATTTCTACTTTAAATCCAAACAAGGTGCACTCTGAAGCAGCAAAAGTCACTCATGTTTTACAGTGGTTCAATATGATACAGATATCATCTCCACTATCCTTCAAAAACATATATAGGAAAAATAGAGTAAAAACAAAATATTCCAGGATTGCAGTAAAGTACAAACAGCACCAGAGGGTGTGGCCCTTGTGTTAGGTGCTCAAGACACACCACCCGAAATGTAATGCTGTTCGAAATTTCCTGCAAACCTGGAATAAATATAATAGAGCATTTTTCACTCTATTTGTGTGTACAGTCTTAGCATTTTTTCAATGTATTTCTATTTTGGCCTTTTACTAACCTGAATAGTCTATAATACAGTGAAAATTAATATTGTGCTCACATTACTTTATTTTGTATAGAGAAGGAAGTACTGTTCGATGCCTCAACTAAAGGATTTACATGTGTTTTTGCTAAGATATTTGGACCTTTTCTTAATTGTATGATATAATATCTCAAGAGGCTCTTATATTGGATCAATTTAAGTTTTACAAAGAAAATATATGGAATATATTAAGTAATGGGTTTTAAATGGACAGAAAAATTAAACTACTGCATTCTTAAAGCAATTGTTTCTCAATTTAAATGTTGTTTTATTTATGAACTGTGGAATAGATTGTGAAAATTCAATTGATATGTTTTTTTATGGTAACTAATTGTATATATTGTGTTACTAGTTATTTGTGCGGCCCTTTGGTTTATTGGATTTTGCTTCCTGGCACATCAGTGGACTCTGTCTATTCCTAATGCCTATCCAATGGGAACTAAAAGTGCTCACATTACCATAGTCTTCTCCTTTTTTTCTATTCCATGCTGGGTAAGTTACTTTCATATTTATACAATAATAGTTCTGTCCTTACTTTTTCAGCAAAATAGTCAGTCCTAACTCCATTTAAGACAGTGTGTATTCTGCACCAACTACACCTAACTTCTTACAAGTAAACACAACAATTGGGTTGCAGCTTCTAAACAAAATAGTTCCCTATTTCCTAGTTAAAGAGTTTTCTGAATATACAAATTAGATAGAGCAAACATTGTTGTAAAGTGTCCTAAGATTTCATTATACATACAATATACATATATGAATCAAAAAACAAAATTAAAATCATGAAACCAAAATTTCTGGAGTAAAGAATCTATAAAAAGACAAATACAAAAAAATTGTAAAGTCCCTTTTGTTAGAGTTCCCAATCCAGAGTAAGTCAATGTTATGTATACTCCCACACTTTAAAGAATGTGTAAGTGACAGTAACTAATAACTTATGTGCCTATACCTGTATGACCATTCTTGGGTTCATTAGATAAAGGTTCTCTTCAGTCCTCCTTGTAGACTCTCTGTATGTGATACAAACTCTGCATTCCATTTGTATTTGCTACAAACTCTACATTTCATTTGGAACACACGTGCACCGCAGTCGTTACTGTGACGAAACGAGTTTGATAACACCTTAACCAGCCTGTCCTTCGTTTCTCACAATATGTGGATTATAACATATTCTTTTTATAACCCTTTCTTTTGTTCCACAGCTCATCAGTGTACAACTGCAGTGTCTAAATACATGTGGATAAGGGGACATTGTAGCTCATTGTAAATATGTATATTGTTTATTGTATATTATAGATATTGCAGTGATGCAGTTATGCACTGTTCTCAAATTGAATCTAGGTGGGTTATTGGTAAGGATTAGGTGGTGTCCAGGATACAGGTGAGGGGGCTGGAGCTGCATTTATTCTACCCCATCCTTTCTTTACAGGAAGTACGGAACAGCTTGGTACCCTGTGACATTACAAAGAATTGTGAGGGGTTAATTTCAGGAAGGGTTAACTGTTATCTGATATTTGGACGTGGGGGAGGCCAATTAGTACCCATTGTCCTCCACAGATCTTCCTGAGAAACCGCAGGGGAGCTTCTGTGGAATAACAGCTCATCTCCACTCACCCTCCAACTCGCTGGTCTGGCATCCACCAATGTTTAAAGAGGGAGAGAGCCAGGGGGTTGCACTATGGAAATTGGACCCTAGATATAAGGAGCCACTCCAGGGGGGGGGGGGGGGGAGATGATGTTCATTCTGTGATTTGACTCCTGAAAGGTGCAAGGTCTGGTGTTGAGTTGCCATTATCTACCAGAGACTACATATGCAGCTGAGAGAGTCCATGGGCTTTGGATTCTGCAATTCACAACAGCCAGGTGACTGTAACTCCTTAAGCTAGTGGTGTAAGGGACAGATAATGTGGTGATCCTGCCAGACATTGATTTACTGTGTGTATATAATATTCTAGTGATTGTTTTTATTACAATAAATGTATTGTTTTACTTTGGAGCTCCTTCTAACCAGTGACACCATTCCTCAGAAGCCCATTTGATGGCTAGTGACTCACGGTTACCTAAGTCATAATTTGCTTCTGCAGAGGTAAACTTCTGAGAAAGGTAAGCACAGGAGTGCAGTCTCTGATCCTGAGGATCCTTTTGAGAAAGGATAGCACCAGCCCCAATGTCTAAAGCATCAACTTCAACAACAAACAGGAGTTCAGGATTCGAATGCCTGAGGACTGGAGCAGAAATAAAGGCGTTTTTGAGGGCTTGTAAGGATGCCAAAGCCACAGGCAACCAATTAATTGTAGCCGCACCTTTATAGGTAAGGGTTGTAATGGGTGCCACTAGTACAAAAAAGAAAACAGATAAATGTCCTGTAGTAATTTGCAAAGCCTAAAAATCTCTGAATGGCTTTCAGATTTTTAGGTACTGTAGCACCCAATATTAAATTACCTGCACCTTTCAGGGATCCATAGAGAAACCGCTAGGGGAGGTGACATATTCCAGGAATATGACTTGTGTGACCTCAAACTCGCATTTCTCAAGTGGTGTTGACGAACTTTGAGGAGCACCTCTCTGACATTTTAGAACCAGAGACTAGGAGTAGATCAGGATGTCATCAAGGTAATCAACAACGAATTTGCGCAGGAACTCCCATAGGACATTATTAATTAGACTGTGGAAAACAAACAGGGCATTGCAGAGTCCGTATTGAAGGCGGTTTTCCACTGGTCCTTCTCTCTGATTCGAACCAGATTATATGCTCCCCACAAATCGATCTTGGAGAAGATTGTGGGCTGCTTAAGCTGGTCGAAGAGAACAGAGATGAAGTATTTTGGACTGAAACTTTGTTTAGGCCACGAAAATCTATGCACGGCCTCAGACTTCCATCCTTCTTGGATACAAAAAAGAATCCGGCTCCTACCGGCGATTTAGAAGGTCTGATTGTCACAAATCACCCTACGAGGATAAGTTATCAGAATCTGTTGTTGATGAGAGCTTCACCTTTATCAACCCCCTTTCCCATGGAACCAGATGTGTGCCGGTACTTGGTTGTCCCCAGGACTTAATTTACAGTAGTGATAACTTAATTCAGATAGGTGGGCACCACAAAGGACTTGGCAGCGGGATGCTGAGTTGAGATCTCTATGGCAACAGGGATACAGGAAACACCTAGGTTAAAATATACTGAGTTACAATAGGATGTAGTACCAAACTGCATAAGAGTATAAGAGTTTGGCAGTGTAGAGTAGAGAATGGAGCTGGAACTAGCTGTGGCAGGATGGTAGTGGAAACCGGGAGGCCGAATGAATGCTTTGCTCACAGAGCTGCTTTAATCCTGTGTACAGGACGTTAGGAGGGGGAACCACACAGAAGGTAACAGCTGGATTCTGTACACAAGCAGGTAGAATGAAGGTTAATTCACACGAGGAATAAATAACCAAAGTATTTATTTTAGCAGGCAGAATGAAGCTGAATTCACACAAGGGTTAATGGTTTGCAGTTCATATAACAGCAACTAGATAAAGCAGCTGAATTCACACAGAGAGTTATTGGTTTGCAGTTCATATAACAGCCAGCAAGATGAAGTTGAACTCACACAGAGAAGTCCATAACACAGCTGCAGGATGTGGCTGAATTCTTTCAGAGGATAAATGGTGGAGATCTGTATACAGCAGGAGGACTGAAGCAGCAATCAGGATGAAGCTGAATTCACATGAAGGGTTGAGATCTGTATACAGCAGGCAGATTGAAGCAGCAAAACAACAGCAACAGTGATGATCAGGAACTAGGAAAGTGTTGCACTGGTAATTTGCTGAGTGTAGGAGGAGACTCTTGTAGTCTGCAGAGGAAGCCAACTGGTGAATGAGATCAGATTTTCAGACTCAGCAGGATGCTTAGCAAATCTCTCACCCAAGATGGCAGCCTCAAGTACTGCAGACAGAAGTCACGCTTGTCCCCAGATAGAATGCTGCATTCGACCAGGAGGGAGATGTATGGTGATATGGTACTGCTGAGTGGTGTAAACAGGACTAAGACCCCGATTCGTGACACCACGATCCTGCTACTGGGTAGTGGTCTCACAGACGAAAGTTAAAGTCAAACAACAGGCAAAGGGTCATTCCAGGCACTTATAAACATAATTGGGGTCACAAGCAAAAGGTCTAATCAGGCAGCGATCAGGGGTAGTCAGGACACAGGCAGAGGTCAAAACCGAGTATCAGACAGGAGCAGAAAAAACTCAGGAACAGGAGCAAGGAGAAGTAAGCGTGTGAAAGCTGTAACTGGCAAAGGCTCAGTAAAACTGCCAGGTATTTAAAGCACTAGTAGCAGATTGAGCTGCAGGTGAGTGGAGTTGATTTATAACAAGCAAGCTGAAAACAACAGTGCAGGAGCCAAAATGAAAACAGTAGTTACCTGCAGTTCCTAACACTGAAGAACCCTTCCTGCAGGTGTTCCTCCACATACTCTTCCATAGCCTTGGTTTCCAGAATTGACAGTGCGTACAATCTACCCTTGTGTAGCATGGAACTGGGGATGAGGTCAATAGCACAGTCATAATCCCAATGTGGAAGAAGGGAGGCCACCTGCCAAACACGGAGGGGTAAGGTCAAACAGGTATAAGAGCAGGCTGCTGTCACGGATTAATAGAGACTGAGCCCTACCTGTTGGTATTTGCGCTGCTATGCTAGAAGACGCAGAGTCTAAACACGCCTCCGGTCTTCGCCAGGGACCCCTGCAAGGAAGTTTGAAGTTATCTGCAGAAGACGCACAGGCCACAGCCCTTCTAGTTAGCCACCAGCGAAGAGGTGGGCGAACAAACATGGTTGTGTAATCCGAGGTCAGGCCATGTGAGCAAAATGGTACAGAAGGATCCAACAATAGCGTGGTCGGGAAGCCAAAGGTCAAGCCAGGAAATCTCTATATGCCAAAAGGGAGTCCAGAAGGAAGGTCAGGAATTACCAAGTCAGGAGCCGGAGAATCAGTCAGGATGGAGTAAAGCAAACAGGAATGCTGGAACATAAGGAGACCTTGATACTCTGGCACCTGCCTAGTGGCAGGTTTAAATAGAGGAGCAAGAATCCTGATTGGTGGCAGAGGAATCGCGGTCAGAGCAGCTGACCCCCATCAGGAAGTGACAAGAAGAGTCCCGTTGCTGGGTAATGGAGATGCGAAGAACTGCGTGCACGCAGCAGGTGAGGCCCAGGCGGAAGAAGGAGTGTCCCATTATCTAGCAAAGGGACGAGCTGTCGGCAGAGGAGGGCGTCTGTCCTTGGCACTAATGGTGTGTTCGGGGAAGGCGTCTGACAGCTTCGCTCCAAAGTAAGATCTCCCCTTTACTCCCATCAATATGAGGATTGTGGCACTGGACGCAGGGATGCCCCAGAATCAAAGGGACAGAAGGACATGAGATCCTGAAGAAAGAGAGGATTTTGGAATGGAGTGTGCCCATCATGAGTTGCAAAGGTAGAGTCCTGGAGAAGATCCTACCACCAGTCAAGGCTCTTCCATCCAACCCACAGACTGTAATACTTGATTGACGCTCCACTGGGGCAATACCAGGAGACTGGATGAATTCCAGATCAAGGAAATTACCGGCAGTGCCACAATCCAAGAAGGCAGAGACTGAGGTGGAACTAGTTCCATTGGCAATCCGAGCAAGAATCAGCATAGAATTCTTGGAAGAGACAATCTGAAGACCTAGGCACACCTCCTCAATGCCTAGTTCTGATGATTTTCCCACCTTATTAGGTCAGGAACAGAGTAGATGACCCATGTTGCCACAGTGCAGGCAGAGAACCAAGGAGCGTCGAGTGTCGCCTAGACCTTTCCTCTGGGGAGAGGTGATAAACTCCTAACTGCATGGGTTCAGAGAGTTCCGGTGGTGCAGGATAAGATACCAGAGAGAAGATGGAAATTGATGCCCTTTTTGGCCTTCCTTTCTTTAATCCTTTGGTCAATCTTGATTACAAACTGCATTATGCTCTCCAAGGTAGTTGGTGAGGGATCCTGCACTAAGGAGTCCTTAATGTGCTCAGAGAGACTGAGACAAAATTGACTCCCCAACCCAAATCTAATTTGAGAGACTCTAAAGTACGGATGGTGGGTACTTTTTGTGCAGAATGGCAGGACATTATAGGAATTCTCCAGAAACATTGGAATGTCCTACTTTTGGATTGTCACGATCTGCCTACAGCTTATGCATTACATGCTGCTTTGCATGGCAGCTCCTGCCTTTTTGTCCTTATTATTATGATATTTGTATTGGCAGTACCTCCATTCACCAGAGGTGCTGCTATTGTGCCTTATTGTGTGCATTAGGGGTTAACCTTCATGTTCACCAATTATCCCATGCACCTGGGTGTGGTTTTCCCTTTATATACCTGTCACTCCCAGCACACATGGCTGGTTATTGTTGTCCTATTCTGATGTCATATCCTGTGTTACCTGTGGATTCTTCCTCCTGCCTTGCTCCTCTGGTTTATGCTGCCTGGAATCTGTTCATACCCCTGCATCCCTGCATTAGCTGTGTACCTGCTTGTTTCTGGACATTTATATTGTTTCCTGCATCAGCCTGCACCTGGTAATTACCACTACTCCTGACTACTGGTCTGCAAATAAACACAGAGTGTTTTCACCATATTCGTGACTCCTAGCTGTACTCCTGTTTGTAACCGTGACATGTATGAAGATCTGAGAGAGTTACTGGATGAAAAAATCTCCATAACCTGGAGGAGAGCTAAGAACCTCAATGATTATTTGGTGCATAGCTTTCTGCCTCCCGAGAAAACTATCATTAATACTAAACCGACTGGATTTTATAGATGCGGTCGCTGAAAGGCATGCCTATATACCATACAAATCAAGGAACACTATGATAAATATTTTAAAAAAATGGACTATTAAGGATTTTGTGAATTTTGACTCATTGAGAGTTATATATTGCCTATCATGTCCATGTAAACTTAACTATGTTTGCATGACAAGTAGACCTTTCAAAAAACGCATCCTGGAACATGTCAGTAACATAAAGAATGCTGAAAGAGATAAAAATAATTTCAAGCAACTCACTACAGTTGCTAGACACTTTCTTCAACATCACAATGGGGATCCAAAATTCTTGAAGGCCTAAGCTATGGAACAGGTCAATAAGGGTATAAGAGGAGGTAATCTCCAACAGGAACTTTTAAAAAGGGAAAATGAGAAAGATTTTCCTTATGGGGAGTTCAACACCCTATGGCCTTAATGACCATAACAACTATACTGCTTTTCTTTAAATCATATTAATATTAGTATATAGGAGACATCATCTTTGTTTGGACACTATTCACTGATCTAATTTAGGGATGCATTAATTCCTCACATGTATTATCATCAATTGGGCTCCTAATCACATTTTATATCCACTAATGCCCTGTAATTAGGTATTTTACACTTTGTATTAATTATATAATAATGATCAATACAATTAAAAATAAATAAAATCAAAAACCAAAAAATCTAAATTATAAACACCTTTGCATTTCACTAATAGTCACTTTATTATTTTTGTTTTAATGCTCCCATATCAAATTATATATATCTGTACTTTTATGTAGTAATTTTGATTAGAATAACGTTTTGATCACATAATTACACATCATATATAATAATAACTAATATCAATTTTAATTCTTTATTAAATCACTTATTGTATTCTTATACATTTGTATTTTCAGTAATTAGAAATAATTGTTCTTCCCCATTAGGTAATAATATTGATTATCGACTTTTGTCACACTGATAGGGAACAAATAGCATAATATATCTCTCTGTTACCTTATTAAAATGAGTCCCAAATATATTCTATACAGTGAAACCATAATGGCTTTTCACTGTCAATAATAATACACGCTGATCCTTGTTATAAACACAGACCTCAGACCAATATCATCTAGCATAGGGCGGGACAACACATGGGATAGGCTGAGAGTGGAGCTTGTCAAAATGTATCATCGGTTCCGTGATAGAACCTATAAAGAGACAGTTGCTAGCAACGTCGCTAAGGATGTAAGAGTATTCAATGAAAGGGGAGGGCTAAGGACTATAAGAAGCTCATTAATCCCTCTTATTGGCTTGCCTTGAAAAAGCACCAAGTGAAACGCGCGTCTTTGGCGAAACTCGCCACGCTCGCTGACTCACCAGCTAATTTAATATACTTCCTTTAAGCCGGCTATCATATTGGTGTTTCTCGGGGGATGCAGCAGTCAGTGGATGAATTATTACAATAGTGTGTGTGTGTGATCTTTCAGGTTCAATCTATATAGATATTCATATGACCATGATCTCTTCAAATGGCTTTAACTTGCTTACAATAGGAAAGATTCAGTTGTACCATCAGAGATTAATCAAGAAATGATTTCTAATAACAATCATGAATAAACTACCATGTTGAATACATTGTAGGGTTGGATTACCATATTCTAATATTAAGGACTTTATAATACTTGTCAAACACTCAAACAACCAAACACCCAGTCTATGGGGATTTGTTCTAACTGAATTATATATCATTGGATTAATATGGTGCTAATGCTGAATTGAGCATAACTGCAACATATAAACAATTTATGAATATTGATATCCTTTATTACCATAATATTAACATTCAAATTATATTAATAAGGGCGTTATCATACTCAAGCTCTGTGAACAACAATATTAGTATTCAAGTTATCCAATCAAATCCATTTTTTTTTTAATATTTCGCTGGTTCTATATGGGAATGAGACACAATCATTCTCCATTTTTAATGTATGCCAATAAAATGTTATTTTTTAATATAGCATAAAATATTTGAGTCATCGAGTGCCCTATATATACACATTTTCTCTTTTTTGTTCCTTATTGTTCTTTAACAATTCCCTGGGAAACAAGGATGTCGGGGTGGGGTACTTTCATGAGTTGCAGTTGTTCCCATGCCATAGCGGCTCATTATTTTCAGTCTGACCTCGTCCCGGCCGTCGTTATGGCGTCACTTCCCTCTTCCCCATCTCGGCTGTCGCCAGGGCAACGGCCGAGGGGGCTTCTCTAATCAGCGCTGTGTCTCGGCAAATGACAGCCGGACATGTGCGCATTTAGTTGTGCACATTAATTAGTAGCCTCCTGGGGAGGTAATTAGGCTAGTTCGAGCTCTGGCCTCACATTGGTCAGTGTGGGGATATAAGACAGGGAGGGCTTAGCCTTCCTGTCGGTTATAGTTTCTGTTCACACACTTGCTGACCTCCTTCATATCACTGTGGATACTCTGCCTGTAATCTGATAAGATACCTGTTGTGACTTTGGCTTTTTCTGGACCCTGCTGTTTGCTGGTTGCCCCTGACCTCTGCCTATTTACTGGATTCTCCTTACTTGCAACCTGCTCTGACCCTTGGCCTGCCCCTAGTTATTCTGATTGCCTTGGACCCATGACCCATGAACTGTTCCAGGTTAATCTCTTTATTCCGGTTACTTCTACCATCTACGTCACTACAGTTTCTGTACATAAGCGCCCACTATGCTGAGTTTAAGAACTGAGGGCATCCGAGTACCTGTGAGTGTAACGAGCTCTACAGGAAAGGCCTCTGCTAAAGACAAAGACCTCTACCAGACCTCTGGTCTGGGAGTTCATGTCAGAACTGTTAGCTATAACATGTGCACCCTATGTTCTTAAGTATAACAGGAAAAATATTGAAAAAGCACTATGTTAAAATATATTGAAATGTGTAGTGGTCTCCTATGTAAATCATTTACTCAATAAAATATTTAAACAATGTACTTAAGCTTAAAAGAACTAATACCTGTGCAATCTTATTTAAGTTGTATATTATATCTTAAAATAATATTTATTGTAAAATTGCACAACAAGCCTAAAAGGGTGCAACATATATAAAAATCCAGCATAGAAAAAAGTGTATGTAAAAAATAATATATAAATAGCCTGTTTAAATATTAGGGGTCAAAGTATGCAAGTCATAAATCCACTTTGTCTCTACTTGCAATATCATTCTTTCATAATGCCCTCCCCTCCACTATTTTATTCACCTTATGTATAACAGTGAAAAATAGCAATTGTCAGGGCCACCTTAACAACTTTATGGGCCCCCGGGCAATGCAGTGTATCGGGCCCCTAAAAAAAATAAAATATATATATATATATATATATATATATATATATATATATATATAAATTGTGTGTGTGTGTAAAAAAAATATATATGTATGTAAAAAAAAACGTGATTATATATATATATATAATCACTTTTTTTTACATATATATATATATATATATATATATATATATATAGGGGCCCCCTTAACTTACCTTAAGTCCGATCCTCTTCTTTTTTCCGCGCCGCTGAGTCTCTTCTGCCCTCTTCCGTGTGAGCACAGCACGGAAGAGGGGACCAGGGAGGGAGCCGGATCACTGCTGATGTGACCGCAAGGTAAGTATTTAAAAAAAAATAAAATAATGCAGGGCCCCCGGACACCTGCCCATCGTGCCCAATGGAAGAGACAGCCCTGGCAATTGTGGGTCCCTGTTATTGACTTCAAAGTGGGCTGAAACACTATGGTATTCTGCATTTGCTTAGAAATCCTAACATTCTATTTCCTAATAGTGCATTTTAGGAGGTAAATTACTCCTTTTGTTTCATAACTAATCTTTTCATTTATTTCAAATTTTTTACCATTGGAAGATGATGATTTTTACCTTTGCAAAATTTACTCCCTATTATACTACATCCGTAGCAACCTGGGCAGTAGAAAAAACTCCTTTCTATTCCTTCAGCCATGTATTAGGTGGGACTTCCTGCTCCGTTACATAGCTAGGCACTGTTTTTTGTTAGATGCCGTTTTGTAAATAATCATTGGTTTGTTTCGTAGGATTTGTTTTACGCTCTCATATTTTATCAAAATATGGCAGTATTTCTCCAAGATCTTTTTAAACCTCCCAGCCAAACTACTGTATTCTACTGTATTCTGTAATAAATAAAACCATAGACTGTCACCTTTTCTTCCTTTTTATTATAGGTTAGGAGTTGTTTCCTACTTTCTTCACTTTTTTAAAATTCCTTCTAACTGTATTCCTGTTATAATTGTGTTCTTCAAACTTATTCATTACAGAGATTCCTTGTTGTGTGCACATCTCGATGTGGTATAAATGCATTGGAATCCACTCGATTATTATGTGTTTTGGTGTAAATATGCCCATTATTCATGCAAATTTCACTTTTATCTGCTGTAAACTCTAAATTAAGATCATTGGAATTAATATATATGATAAACTCTTCTAGGGTTGATCTTTCTCTTTCCCAAATTATGTCAATATCGTCTATATACCCTCAGCAATATCTTACATGTCTCACAAATGTTTTTCGCACTATACAAATTCGCAAAACTTTTGTCAAAAGTTATCTCTATAGCTGTACCATTCATTTGTTTTTAAAATGACCCGGCAAACCAAAGGTAATTATGGACCAAAATTAATTGATACCTTCTACAAAAAACCCAATTTGTTTCCGTTTTAAATCGCCTAAATTGATCAAAAAATATTCTACATGTTCACATGCAATTTGGTGCAGAATACAACTACATAATGATTTTACTTCACAAATCGCCATAATATAACCATTCTATCGAATCCAACTGGCTTAATTCCTGCATTGTGTCCTTAAGGAACCCAGGGAAACCTTGATTTCATTTTTAGTCAGGATTTCCTTTAATTTGCCTACCTCTTAGTCAGAACCTCATTGGTCCCACCAGTCGTATAGAAGTTGGTTTGCCTCTTCTATATAGTCTCCTTTATTTATTAGCAATACACCCCCTCCTTTATCAGCTAGTTTTTTTTTGTTCTCTTGAAATTCCTTTAATCTATTTTGTTGTTTTTTTTTGGAAGATTACATTTTATATTGCCTTTGTCATCTAGACCTTTTAAATCCTCTTTCACTAGTTTTTCGAAAGTGGTAATATAGCAGGTTTTTATAAATCTCAGATAAAAAGTGGACTTAGATTTTGAAGTTTCTACATTTGGGTCTAGATTTACTAAGCTGCAGGTTTGATAAAGTGGGGATGTTGCCTATAGCAACCAATCAGATTCTAGCTTTCATTTATTTAGTACTTTCTACAAAATGACAGCTAGAATCTGATTGGTTGCTATAGGCAACATCTCCACTTTTTCAAACCCGCAGCTTAGTAAATCTAGCCCTTGGAGTAATAAAAATACAGCCCTTTTCTTTATTAATGAAATCAATATATCAGGCGCTACTTTGATGTCAAGCAATACTTTAATTTATAAATTATACAATAGATCTAACTATTATCTGCAGCACGAGCAATCTACTGATATTGCCCCAAAAAATCCAAATGGACAAATAGAAAATATAATTGGAAGTGCTGATATATTAGATATAATTTATTAATCTAGTAAAATCAACATACAATACTGATATACAAAAATATAATTACATTAAAACATATAGGGGCACATTCAATTAGCGGGATCGAGCCGGAACGGGCCGCGTAGTCAATACACGGTACCGCAATAACGTGGATTTTCGTTCGCAGCCCGTAGGGTTGTGTACGAAAATCCGCGTTAATGCGGTACCGTATTAATGGCAATAGTGCACAGGATTCGGGGTAACGCGCATTACCGCGAACCGGAAAGCTAATTGAATATGCCCCATAGAATTAATATACCAGTATATATCAATACCTGCAGGTTTTATATTTTATCACACATGAGCTCATAAGAGTAGTTTATATCCATAGGTACTTGTAATTAATGAAGAAAACAAGGTATCAAAATAAGTCCTCAAGCATAAGTCCTCAAGCATAAATAAAACACCTGAATGAATATCCTCCAAATGAATAATAGATGTAAAGGTTTCATTTATGCAAGAAAGAGTTTCTCATATAGGACCGCAGATGATATAAAAAAATAAGTATTATGGAGCAAACTGAGAGCTCTTCTTTATTACTCTTAAAATAATTTTCAGCGATACTTTTCTATTAAAGTTTTGAAGATCCACTTAGGTATCAAACTTGTTTAAACCCTTTTGGGTAGCAAATTTTAGACCTTTATTAAGGACATTAATATGTGTGTCTTGTAATGAAAAATCAGTTTAAAATACTTTTTGGTTTTACTTCCTTTTTTTGGGTCTTTATTTCCTACCCTTGCCTCCATCTTTTTGTTTTAATGCGCTTTTTCTGTTGTTATACACTATTCTCCATTCCAAATGCTCCTTTTCTGGTGCCTTTTCCATTTCTGGACTCTCCTATAAAAAACAAATGAAGTTTGGTCTCTTACCCATGTCCCTCTATTTTGGATTCCCTAACTTCCTTATTATATGCATCAAGCTGCTCATTTGTCCTAATTTTATGTATTAAGGTCGTAACAGTTTCTTTGTTATTCCTTTCCATTTTTCCATCCCCTTCTTTTAAGGGGTGTCTTGAGGCCTCTTCTGAATCTGCAGACCCTCCAATTTTCTTTGATGGAGAGTTTAAACAGTTTCCTGCAATCCTTCAACTTTGTATGAAGCAACTTGAAGAATTTCCGCCATATTTTTCAGACCAGTTTAACCAAGTAGGTTTAATGTTTATAAGCTTCAGAGGAGAGTCACAGATTTGGGCCTTCTTATTTCTGATGACTCCATTATCCATAATACCATGGACGTCATTAATGCAGTTTGTTAGAAATACACTCCATGTCACTCACCGGACTGTGAGTGCCACTTCCCGTGTATTCAGGAACCGTGGCCGTCCGCCATCCTGAGGGTCTGCGCATGTGCAGCCCTTTCAAGCCTTCAGTACCTGTTGCTTTTTATTGATTGGATGATCAGGCAACCCTCCCTATTTAAACCACCTGTGATCATAACCTGGTTGCCTGATCTTGGAGTCTCATTCCCCATGAGCCTCTGAAGGTGTTCCTGTGTTTCCTCGTGTATTCAGCTCCTGATGATTCCTGTTAATGCTATTGTGGTTTCCAGACCACTTCAACTCTCCTGTGTTCATCGTGTCTGCACTCAGCTGATTCCTATCCACTGCCTCCGTTGCTTCTACAGAGTTCCTGCTCACTTCAACTCTCCTGTGTTCATCGTGTCTGCACTCAGCTGATTCCTATCCGCTGCCTCCGTTGCTTCTACAGAGTTCCTGCTCACTTCAACTCTCCTGTGTTCATCGTGTCTGCACTCAGCTGATTCCTATCCGCTGCCTCCGTTGCTTCTACAGAGTTCCTGCTCACTTCAACTCTCCTGTGTTCATCGTGTCAGCGCTCCGCTGCTTCCATCTCTTCTACTGGATACCAGACCACCTCAACTCTCCCGTGTTCTTCATGTTTCCAGTTCCACTTACTACTGCTTCCTGAGTATTGCTTCGTTCATTTTGGTTTACCTGCCATGCGCTGCACCAACCTGATTACCGCTTCCACCCTCCAGTGGTCTCTCCTCCTGCCGGCCTTCAGCCATTCAGGTATCCCTGCACGTCTCTCTGACAGCCTGCTCTCCTGAACCGCGGTATGCATACTTCTCATTGACTTTGCTTGTGTATTGCATATCCATCTGTACTGAGTTGTGTTCTCCTCCGGAGCCTCCTATCCACTGAGGCTATTGTTACCATTGACTTTGTTTCCTATTGCCTGGATAGTTATTGTGACTTTGTATACTTAAGCAGTGCTGGTCAGTTATCGTTGTATTGTGGATATCATCGTGGGATCAAGTTCTGTGTGCCCCGTGTATACTCTGCATTACATTCATCTCCTCGTGCCCCCCCTCACATATATATAGCAGTGGTACAACTTGCTGATGCAGACCACTGACTCCTGTTCCCTGTGACACCAGTTTCAAGTATCCTCTCACATAAGCAGTGGTACAACTTGCTATACGCAGACCACTGACTTCCCTGTTAACTACCTTCACCTGGATTCCATTCCTTCATCTAGACAGCTGTACAACTTGCTATACGCAGACCGCTGACTCTCACTACCTCCTCGCTACTCCTGGACATTTACCTCACTATAGCAGTGGTACAACTTGCTATACACAGACCACTGACTTTCCTCACGTTCCCTTGTCCATCTGGTTCCTCGTGTCCAATCATTTACTCATTACCAGTTGCTGCTAGTCATAGACTTTCCTCGAGCATTCTCTCACCATCTGCTGTTTCTCCTGTTCCGTTGTCACCCTGCTACCAGAGAACCATATTACCAACTATATTACTCTGGTAAGTCCATCATCTGGTGATATCCTGGGCAAAGACTCCTAGTGCCCGTGACACTCGATCTGCATTCAGATCATCTTATCACAGTTTCTCTGTTTCCATTCAAACGCCAGCATGTGTTTTAGTTCTTACACTTGTCTCTAAATCATTTATGCATGTGGATATGAACAGACAAACTATGTCATATAAAAAAAAACTAACAAGAATGAAAAAACCCTTCCTATACCGCGTCAATCACAACAAATACCAACCTTAGTTATTGGATTTATGGAGATATCACCACAGTTTGATAAAATAAAGAGTGCACTTTTGACTCTAGGCTGGGATTCAGATTCTGAGAGTGAATTTCTTGATGACCCTAGAGAGATAGTTGACAAACTTTCTATGTCTTCTGTTTCCGGTTGAAAACAGTGGCCTCGGAATACAATAGATTAATAACACGTGACACTCAGGTTGTTTAACAGGTATATAGTTTATTTAAAGTTAAGAATTAAAAGAGTAAATACAATACAAAGAGTAAATTAAGAAATACTTAGCTGCTGAAAATAGATTGTCCCAGTAGAAAGATGTTTAATCATAGATTATCCTAGGACACCGTCTTTCTCCGTGCCACTGACGGCACGTTATCTTGAAAGCTAGGAAAAACGAACTGGCAACAACCAGGTGCTTGGCAGTCCTGCAGTATTCCAAGCCAAGGTGACGTTATGTCGCAATTACCTTGCTTTTATTGACCAGGACCTTAAAATCATTTACATATAATGTATCAGCATGATTTTGAACAGTCTGCTGGTTTAATACTGATAGAAGTTACGCATGTGCAGTAGGCCCAAAGACAACTCCCTAAGAAAAAAAGTGAATAAGTTTCTAGAAAAGTCTTGATTATATAAGCATTGTGAAATCACTTGGTTATATAAGCCTTAAAGTAATACGCACATGAAGGCATAAAAAACATAGAGAAGGCACTGCTGAAATGTGATATAAAAATGGGTGTTCAGATTAAAAATCAATAATAACAATGCCAGGGTTTAAATTGATTTTTAATCTGAACACCCACTTTTAAATCATATTTCAGCACTGCTTTCTCTATGTTCTTTTTGTATATTAACAGGGATTGACAATTAACCCTTTTTTGCAGCTGCGTTGTGTGTAATTTGAGTGTGGCGTAGCACAGCGCAGGATTTTTTTCTTTTGGTTTTCTTTGCACATGAAAGTGAAAGCAACAAAATGGGGTTTCAGCAGTCATTTTGTCAGACCTGGGTTCAACTCCTATGAGACACAATTATCATAAAAGGCATAACAAGAGAAGAGCCTGAATTTTGAGTCATGCAGCGTCTGGAATTGCTCCTTAAAGGGGGGCACTATGTTAGGACCATGTCCATATTTTGAATCAGATCTGCCATACTTTTGTGCTACCAGAGGTACTGCTGTTTTACTCTGACATTTTCTCTTTTACCTGCAGGAGTTAATCTCACTCCCCTGTGTCTGGCCTTTATAAGACTACCTATTCCAGCAAACTGTGCCAGTTAAATTGATTGTCTCTCTTGCTGGTCTCTCTCTAATACTCCTGTAATCTGGTCCTGATTGACCCCTGGTATCTGACTCAAGTTTGTTCCATCGTTTTCCACATTTCTTGTTACCCGGACCCCGGCTTTGTTTGACTTTGCTCCTGACTACTCTCTGGTATTGTGGATATTCCGGCTTCTGAACCTGGCTTGTCTGACCTTCCTCCTGTCTGATTCCTCTGTGGATCCTCCAGTCTATACTTCAAGATAGTAAGCCTACAACTCCCATCATTTCTAGACTGTTCCTCTGTGCTGTTTCCAATATATCTTGCAAGCATTATCAAGTGCTTTGTTTCTGCTTGCAATATATCTTGCCAACATTATCAAGTGTTTTGTTCCTGTCTGCAGTATATCTTGCCAGCATTACCTGTTGTACATATGGACGAGTGAGAGCTCTATTACCATTGACTGCATTTCGTTATTACCTGTGATCAAAAAAAAGACACAACTACTCTCCGTGGTCTTCATAATGGGAACCCTAATAGATCTGTTTCCTTTGCATCACACCATTTTTAAATCTGTTCAGTTTGGCTTGGGTCATATATATATATATATATATATATATATATATATATATATATATATATATATATATTAATTTTACAAAAACCTCCATCTGTTCTAACAGTTCAAACTCCTCTTAAATTGAGTCAATTTCTGTTACTAAAGTTATTAGGAGTTCTCTTTGATTAACAGTTTCATGAGTTGGAACTATTACAATACAAAAGGTTGTGAATATACCATATTTGTTGGACTATGGCTGCCTATTTAAGAATATACATCTTGGGGGCGTGGCCTGGCAGTCACTCTGAGCGGACGTGCTTCACTGGAGCTCCTCTAAGTACAAAAATCACTGTTGTACGGTGCTTTATTGTCACATTAGCCACGTAAAAACACTGCAAGGTTTAAAGAGAAAGCTACCCACTCATTAAGCTGCTCAGATACCTCCCTGGCAGCTGATTCGGGGACCCGGCAATACCTGACCCTGCTCAGTTGATAGTGCTAGCTGCCCTTTATTGAGCAGCCTACCTCCTATGACACGCCACCTTGGGGACACAATATCACTGGCGGCTTTGAGGTGCCGCCATTGGATCCCTGCAGTGCCGGCTGCATCTGACTGGAAGTCATGCACGCCATTACTGCCTTCTCTTCTGGAGATTAGACCTGTGCAGTGCCTGCTGGGAGCTCTGCTGAAACTTGGTGGACGGAGGGGAGCAGTGGTTTGGTTGCTGAGGCAAACCCGTTGGCGCCTGCCTCCCTGGCTACACGGAGAATTTACCTGCATATCGTTGCAGCTATTCATTCAGAGTTGGACCTCCCATTGTCAGGTCCTTCATAAACCCCCGGCTGTCACTACCTCTTTAACATCTTATTATCGGCATCTGTACAATAACCGTGGAATGCCTCCTGACGATTCTTATGTCCCTCCCACTGCCGGATGCAGACTCTTGCGGTCTTGTTGAGCTGGGGTGCCTGATCAGACTTGGACCCCCTGAGACAACTAGCACTGGCCCATGGATCAGACTGTGGCAGCCCACACTTGTCCCGATGAAAATCGGGGCCACCCCTCCCGGCCATCGCCTCCATACTCCCTTGGTGGTCTCCCTCGAGACTGTTCCTGCGGATGTCAGGGCGTATTGGCGGATCCCCGCTCACAGGCTGTGCGGCACAAGTGTCCGGTGGCACAGCGTCCTCCATCAGGTACAGACCCAGCACCTCTACTCTCCCTCCGGGATCAGGCTCAGAAGATACCTGTGTGGCAACTTGTCCCTCTCTCCACCTGCAGCTTGTGGTCACACCTCCCTGCGAACGGGTTTATCTCCCTGCCAGCGATCCTGCCTTGCTACCCGCTCTCAGGACTCTTCATTTGGCGTGCCTCTCTCCCAATGGTCTGGTTGTGCTCACCATTTCCACTCTCACAGTGAGTACTGTTTACGAAACACCTACAATGTGCTGCTCAATGTAATTGTGCCGACAGGATCGTCAGTTATACCCAGTAACTGTGCAGTCCATCTAGTGGTCGTGTGATTACTACACCCTATAAAACTGGCTTCAGATAAAAAGTGAAAACAATAAAGCACAACAACACAACTTACGAGCAAATGTCTAAATATAAAAAGTAGTTTTGCGTCCGAGTCTGCCACCAGTCCCTGTTCTGCCTTTTACCAGAGCTGCAGGCTCATACTAGCTCTGCTACCACTTCACAATGGCTGTCAATTAACACAAAGACTAGCTAGGCATCAGGTGTCACTTCTGTGGATTTGTATTTGGGTCGTGCACCTTCCCTCCTATGTCTACATAATTAACACTGTCCGGCCCGACCTACCCAGGAAAACATTTTGTCAAAAAAAACAAAACCTTACTGGTGCTCTAATATCTAGTATGCATAAAAACAGCTCCAGGAGAACGAGGGGGACTCAAACGGGGATCCTTCAACATATGACGAGACAGGATTCTCCTGCACATACTACCCCCCCACCTCCTCAATCCTAATCTGTAAACCCGACTGAATCTGCAGACGCTCTGGCCACTATTCAAGCTATGATGGTCTCTCTTCAGAACTCCTTTACAGTTGAATTTAAAAAACTGTCGGCTGATCTTGACAAATTGTGCTGTTGACTAAACGTACAGCTTTTATTGAAAGTATAGTGGACTCAAACTCTAAAAAGCTGCAGGAAGCAACACAAGATATTGATTACTTCCACAGGGAACTGATATTCTTTAAAGATAAAGCAAAGGATCTTGAAAATAGAGAACACCGGAACAATCTTCTTATCCGTAACATTCCGGAGTCGGTGGACCACCAACAACTAGAACCGTACCTGGTCCGTCTATTCCAAGCTCTAGTTCCCGAGCTCTCTGATCAAGATATCCATATTGAACGAGCCCACAGGGCCTTACGCCCCAGACCTAAAGACACCGAACCTCCCAGGGATGTTGTCCTTAAATTTCTAGTTTTTAAAATCAAGGATAGCATAGTTACAGCAAGCAGGAACTCCCCCTATATTCAATTTGAAGAATCTAAGATTCAAATCTTTCAGGACCTGGCTCCCTCTACAATCTTTAAGAGCAGAGAATTCAGGGAAGTCACAAGAACTCTGCGTGAACATGGATATAAATGTAAGTGGGGCTTCCCTTTCTGGCTAATTGTAGAAGTGGGAGGTCGCCAGCTCACCGTACGGGATCCCAATGAAGGCAAAGACTTGCTGCGAAAACTGGACCTGGGCCGTACGGCACCGGATCCGGTCTCCCAACCGTGACATTAGCTTTTGGCTTCTTTTCTTCTGGATAACCTTTTTTCATTTCAGTCCCCCAAGATGGGACTCAAGTTCCTGTGAATTTGTGGAACCTGCTGTGGCTCCACTACCGGTGTTGTGACATTCCGGGCATTTAATCCTGGACTTAACAGTTCTGTTAAAAGGAATTCTTCTTAGTTAATTGTTGAGAGTAATTTACTCACCACAGTTCAGTTATTTCTGATTTTAATTTTGACATGTATAGTCTGTGCTTATATATTCAATAGTTATATATGTTTCTACATGCTTAGAGTCTATATTCTTTTGATACATTTTGGTTTCTTACTCGCTGTTTAGTGTAGTCATTTACAATACGAGCTGCGGTTATGGGGGCTCTGTCCTGTCTGTCTACCGCACGTTGGTCTGGGCAGTGTCTCTGTTTCACCCATTGTCCAGGGCTCCTGGAGGTGGGTTACAGGGTTTGACCGCCCCTCATTATCTTGGGTTATGTGGAATATTAAGGTTTCCCGGGTTCATATTTTACGTCCTTACTAATGTTCAATATGTACTTGCATTCATTTTGCTGTTTCATTGTGTGTTTCTGGGTGGGTCGGGTTGGGTTTACCTACCCGGCCTCATCCCCCTATATTCTGGGTTTTAGGAGAGTGGGAATGGTATAGCCTCCAGTCTCTCCTTGATGTCATAACTTCACTTCCAAAACCTTGTACACCCAATCTCTGAGCCCATTCGACCCGTTCCAACCAGGACAGACCGAATTCCCACCTTCCTGTGGGCTTAATCTCAGTAACCACTTCTCCCCTCATTCTTTTCTGGGGGGAGTAGTTGACCACGATCTATCCCTATCCCTTTACTACCACCCACTTCCTGTTCACTTCTTTTCCCCTTCCTCCTCTCCCTGTTACTTAAGACCTTATGTATGCTTCCCCCTCCCCCCCATTTTTTTTCTTTCACTCTTGTACATCTCGTAGTGCTATTGCGGGGAGTCACGTCCCTCAATTTTGTAACCCTTAATGTCAAAGGGCTTAAAACCCCTCAGAAGAGATCACTTCTACATAAAACTGTTAAAAACTTGAATGCAGATTTTGTATTTTTACATGAAACACACTTTAAACAGAGCGACCACCTCTCCTCGTCCTCTCGTAGATTCCCCACTATGGAATATGCTTCCCTGCCCGCCAAGAGGAATGGAGTTGCCGCCATGATCAGAAATTCCCTGCCTTTTCAGCTTACTGCTTCTAGTCTCGATCGTGTGGGCCGCTTCATTATACTGGTAGGTCAGATAGGACACCAAATTATTACTGTGGTGAATTTGTATGCTCCCAATTCAGAGCAGACTAGCTTTTTAGCAAATTTTTTCTAGAACGAAATAAAATACAGAGGGACATTCTCCTGATCGGTGGGGACTTTAATACAAATTTAACAGAGGAACTGGACAGGTCCGGGGTGCGGAATATCTCCCCACTTACTACACACTCAAAAGCGTTGATCAGACACATGGCTGGGGCTGGTCTGTTTGATTCCTGGAGGGCCCATAATCCCTCATCTGGTGATTATATCTTCTACTCGCATCCACATAAATCCTACTCCAGAATTGACATAATTATGGGGTGTAGTACAGCTTTTCAACTTCTCACTCGCACTGATATACTCCCCAATCCTTGGTCGGATCATTCGGTAGTCAAGGCTTCATTTGATCTCTTGAATAATTCTAAAGGTAGATCGCCATGGAGACTAATTGAATCCTTGTTCAAACTTCTCCAGTTTAAAGAGCAGATGGGCTCCCACCTCCAAGAATATTTTGACTTTAATCTGACTCCTGAATCCCCTCTCTCCACCGTTTGGGAAGCACACAAATCAGTCATTGGAGGAGCCATTATCAAATATGCATCCTTCCACAACAAGCAACAAACCATGAAATTAAATTTTCTTACTGCCCAATTGCAGCAGCTCGAGTATATCCGCAAACAAAATCGTTCCAAATCAGTTTATAAACAAATTCTTTCGGTCAGGGGCGAAATCAATCATTACTGGCTGAAAACACTGAACGAGCTCTTCGCTGGCTTAATCAAAAATTTTATGAAAAAAGCAACAAATCAGATACTATGCTAGCAAATAAATTTAAAGCTAAACGAGCAGCACAGGCAATTGTGGCAGTAAGGGATAAAAATGGTATATTTAATTACGACCCAACAGTTATCAACGACTCTTTTCACAGATTTTACAATTCCCTTTATAATTTAAATACCGCTGGGCCCCCTTCACCTTCCTCAACGGCCATCATTCAGCATTTTCCAAAGGCTTGTAAATTACCACAACTAGATAGGACCTTAGCTTCCAAATTGAACGAGGATATCTCTGAAGATGAGATTAAAGTAGCCCTCAAGTCCCAAAAAGCATCTAAGGCTCCTGGTCCTGACAGATTATCCATCTCATATTATAAAACTTTTGCGCATATTGTGACCCCGCATCTACTTTCTACTTTTAACTTGGTTCTCCACGGTGGGAAATTTCACAATGACACCACACGCTCCAACATCATAGTCATACCTAAACCCAACAAAGACCCCACAATTTGTGCCAACTGTTGGCTATTTGCTAAGATCCTAGCAAACAGGTTGAACAACCATCTGTCACAACTTATCGATCCAGATCAAGTTGGGTTTGTTCCTAATAGATTAGCCCTAGATAACACCAGGAGGACAATAGACTTGATTTGCTATATAAATCAATCCAAAGTCCCATCGGTAATTTTAGCGCTAGACGCAGAGAAAGCCTTCTATAGGCTTTCTTGGCCGTTTATGTTTCAAACCCTTAAAACCTTTGGATTTTTTGGTAATTTTCTTCAAGGTATTCAAGCTCTATACAATAACCAGTCCTCCTTGGTCTCGACAAATGGCTTGAGTTCCCCTGTGTTTGGTATTAATAATGGGATGAGACAGGGCTGCCCTCTTTCCCCTCTTATTTATGCGTTATGTATTGAACCACTTGCTGCTCGGATTCGACTGAACCCAGATGTGAAGGGAATCAAGGTGAATAGTAGACAATATAAGATTTCTATCTTTGAGGACGATGTCCTCCTCACTCTATCTTCACCCCAGACCTCCCTTCCTAACTTATTTATGGAGCTGCAGAAGTTTGGTTCTCTCTCCAGATATAAAGTGAACAATTCAAAATCAGAGGCTCTCGCACTACACCTTTCGCCTCACACTAAGAAATTACTGGAACTTAACTTTGATTTTCAGTGGCGTCCTCGTGCAGTTCATTACCTGGGCGTTTTCTTCACAACTTCCTATGAAACTCTGTTTCAGGCCAACTATCCCCCTTTGCTATCTACAATTAAACAAGATTTACTCACCTGGAATTTTCTTTGTATCTCGTGGTTTGGGAGAATCAATACCAATTAAAATGAACGTCCTGCCCAGGTTGTAATACCTATTTCAAACCCTCCCTGTTAAAGTACCAGATTTCTTCCTGAGCTCTATTCAGTCTCTTTGTGGTAATTTTGTTTGGCAGGGTAAAATACTCAGACGTACTAGGCTCTGTTTAGCCAAATCTAAACATAACGGGAGTCTGGACCTTCCTTTGTTTGAAAAATATTACCACGCCACACAATTGTCTCATCTCCTCTCTTGGCTCTCGCCTGTAGGACTCAAAAAATGGGTGGACATAGAAGAAATGTTGTCCCCAGACTTGGGAGTAAGCTTCTTGCCCTGGACCCCTAGGAGTATCAGACCAGCCTCAGTCTCTGCCATCCCCTCCATTAGTTGAGATATGGGATAAACTGAACAAGCAATTCGCTCTGGTCCCCTACCCTTCGCTGTGGAGACACCCTCGATTCCCACTGTCCTGCATTAAGGCTTTTGCTTACCCCTGGAGGATGATGGGTCTAGACTGTTTCTTTCACCTGATGGAAGAGCATGCACCACGTTCTTTTACGGACTTAAGTGAGAAACATGATCTCCCAAGCAGCATACAGTCAAGTCCATAAATATTGGGACATCAACACAATTCTCATATTTTGGGCTCTATACACCACCACAATGGATTTGAAATGAAACTAACAAGATGTGCTTTAACTGCAGACTTTCAGCTTTAATTTGAGGGTATTTACATTCAAATCAAGTGAACGGTGTAGGAATTACAACGGTTTCTATATGTTCCTCACACTTTTTAAGGGACCAAAAGTAATGGGACAATCCACTCAAAACCTATTTCATGGACATAGACTGGTATTTCATGGAAGACCACGGAAAACAACTGTGGTGGATGACAGAAGAATTTTTTCCCTGGTGAAGAAAAACCCCTTCACAACAGTTGGCCAAATCAAGAACACTCTCCAGGAGGTAGGTGTATATGTGTCAAAGTCAACAATCAAGAGAAGACTTTACAAGAGTAAATATAGAGGGTTCACCACAAGATGTAAACCATTTGTGAGCCACAAAAGCAAACAACATAAAAAAAAAAGCCATTACAGTTCTGGAACAACATCCTATGGACAGATGAGACAAAGATCAACTTGTACCAGAGTGATGGGAAGAGAAGAGTATGGAGAAGGAAAGGAACTGCTCATGATCCAAAACATACCACCATCAGTGAAGCATGGTGGTGGTAGTGTCATGGCATGGGCATGTATGGCTGCCAATGGAACTGGTTCCCTTGTATTTATTGATGATGTGACTGCTGACAAAAGCAGCAGGATGAATTCTGAAGTGTTTCAGGCAATATCTGCTCATATTCAGTCAACTGCTTCAGAACTCATTGGACGGCGCTTCACAGTGCAGATGGACAATGACCCGAAGCATACTGCAAAAGCAACCAAAGAGTTTTTTAGGGGCTAACAAGTGGAATGTTATGCAATGGCCAAGTCAATCACCGGACCTGAATCCGATTGAGCATGCATTTCACTTGATGAAGACAAAACTGAAGGGAAAATGCCCCAAGAACAAGCAGGAACTGAAGACATTTGCAGTAGAGGCCTGGCAGAGCATCACCAGGGATGAAACCCAGCGTCTGGTGATATCTATGCCTTCCAGACTTCAGGCCAGGCGCGGGCTCAGAGATGACAGGCGATGCGGCCGCATCACATGACACGGGATGCGTCCGCGTCATTGATGATGCGGCCGCCTGTGCGCTGACGCAGCCGCATCCCATGTCATGAGATGCGGCCGCCGGTGAAAATGTGTATATTGCATCCGGGGGGGGGGGCCTAATTGCGGTAAGACTGAGCGGCCCGGGGGGGCGCTGCCCCCCGGGCCAGCCCACCCCTGCTTCCGGCTGTAATTGACTGCAAAGGATTTACAACAAAGTATTAAAAAGTGAAAGTTTGATGTAGGATTGTTTAGTTTGTCCCATTACTTTTGGTCCCTTAAAAACATTTTGTTAGTTTTATTTCAAAACCATTGTGGTAGTGTATAGAGCCCAAAATATGAGAATTGTGTTGATGTCCCAACATTTATGGACTTGACTGTATACTTCAACTATATGCAAGCAAAAAGTTTTATACAAGTCCAGACTCAATCATCTAAACTTCGCCCCCCAACGCCCTTTGAGCGTCATTGCCTCTATAGCCCGGGACGTCGGGGCTATATATCAATCCTGTACAGTTCTCTCGTGTCCTCCTCATCCCCTCCCACGGAACCATTTGAGCAGGATTGGGAGCAGAATCTTGGAGTAGCTATGGACGAGGAGGAGTGGTTGCTCATCCGACAAAGGATAGCAAAGTGTTCCATTAGCACAGCCATTTGTGAAAATACCTATAAGATTTATATTAGATGGTACATGATTCTGGCGAAATTACACTCGATTTACTGCCACACCTCCGATCTTTGTTGGCGTAACTGTGGTTCAGTGTGAACCTTCTTCCACATATGGTGGGAATGCCCTGTAGTATCTAAATTTTGGGATGAGGTCTTGCTCCTGATTAAGCAGGTTACTTCAACTGATGTGCTTATGGACCCATTATCTGTGCTCCTGTGCCAGCCTATTAAAGGGATCTCCAAATTATCAGATAAACTGATTCGCCATATATATAACGCAGCTAAACTTCAGATAGCTAGTGATTGGAAGAAAGCTTTGCAGTCCTCTAGAGAGGCTGTTATAAATAAAACCTGGCATACTGCCTCCATGGAATTTGTGACAAGTCTTCTCTACGATACAGTCCCCGCTTTTCATAAAGTGTGGGCCCTTGATACTCCTATAATAATAGTAATATGCCTGGCCTTCTCTAAGCCCTCTATGTTCTTTCCCTTTTCGTCTGTACCCTTTGCCTCTTATTTTTCAAGCTTCTCTTCTCCCCACCTCTGGGACTCACTACTTCCCCTACTTTCTTTTCCCCTCCTCTCTTGTATACCTGTCTCTTCCTCATTTAATCTAGATACTTAAGATCTATTGTAAGGGATGCACATCCACATTGAAGACTCCCCTCCCTCCCTTTCCTTTCATTTCCCTATCAAAGCGCAAAAAATCCAGCAGTCTTTTCTAATCTTCATATATCTCCAACCTTACATGGTCTCTCTATTGAGTTGCCATGATCTTCAATGCTATTTACGTTCATTAGGTCTTTAACTTGTAGCTATTATCTGGATTATGCTACATTGTGAAGGAGGCATTTATTCTTTTGTAGCTTCGGTTATAAGTATTTAAATGTACAAAATTACCTGCATCATTATTATCTGCTATTACAAATAAAAATAAAAAAAAAAAAGAATATACATCTTGTTGGTTGCTGCCCCTCAATTCCTCTTAAAATTGAGGACATAGGGTGGTGAGTCTATCCCCTGAAAGAAGTCAGAGGAAAGGATGAAACGCATCTGACCAATTTTTGCTTGCCAAGGCATCCATAGGAGCATATCGAAAGTACGTTACCAAACCTGGAAGTAACAGCTGCGGTCCATATCCATTCCAAATGGAACACTGAGTTTGAACCACATACAGAGACACTGCAGGGAGTTCTGAAGAGAACCTTTATCCAATGAACCCAAGAATGGCCATACTGTTATAGACGCATAGAGTGATAAGGTACCGTCCATGCACATTATTTAAACTGTGAGAGTGTTACGAGCCGCGGCAGTGCCCAGCCGCCGCGACTCACTCACCCGCGTCCCGGCCGTCGCCATGGCGACCGGGACATCATTTCCGGCCATAACCCGGCCGTTGCCGGGGCAACCAGCAGACGCTTCAGAGCTGCGTCCCGGCAATAGGAGGAAGCCGGGCGCAGCGATTCTACAGCCTGTGGGCTAATTAATAGGGGCAGATTATAGGAGGCAATTACAGGCATTAGCCTGCAACTGTGCAGGCCAGGGGCAAGCCCTGGTTGGCTCTATTAGTGACTGCTCTATTAACCTGCAGGAGTGTGTTCAACCTGTGATTGGTTCAGCTGGGTATTTAAGGCAATGAGGTCTGCTGCCTCATTGCCGGTTATAGCTTCTGTGCTCCAGTCTGCTGACCTGCTTGTTCCAGTCCCTGTATCCTGTTTCTACGTTTGACTTCCCGTGTATGACCCTTGGCTTCGTATTGGACTTCGCTTGTGTTTTCCTGTGACCCTGATCCTTGGCTTGTTTACCCGTTCTGCTACTTTGCCTGTGACCTCTGACCTCAGCTTGTTCATCATTACTGTTACCTGCTGCCGGCCTTTGACTCTGCGTGGACCTGACTCTTCTTGCCTGGGTTCTCCCCAGCCGGTACACACTTCACGACCCTCTGTCAGTCTGCGGCCCAGTCTGTCCCCACCATCAGGGGCTCCAGTGAACACCTGACTGGCAGAGTAGACTCCGGGTTGTGTTGTGCCGGCTGGAGGGGTTCCTAACATTATAACCGGCCCACTCACGGAGACAAGATTAGGATGGATGCAAGTGGATCCACACCGTCTCCGGCACAAACCCTAGCAGGCCATGTTGAGTCTTTGTATCAGATGATGCAGGGATTGGCTGAGCGTATGTCTGTTCAAGAAGAAGCCACAAAAGCTTCACAATCTCCTCCAGATCCCATCTGTGAGCCCAAAATGAATTTACCGGATCGCTTCTCCGGAAATAGAACCTTGTTTCGGAACTTCAGGGAGAGCTGCAAGCTCTATTTTCGGATGAGACCCCGCTCCTCCGGTTCAGAGCAGCAACGAGTTGGGATTATTATTTCCCTTCTACAGGGTGACCCCCAGTCTTGGGCGTTTTCTTTGCCACAGACCAGTCCGGCCATGCAGTCCGTAGACTCCTTCTTTGAGGCATTGGGTTTACTGTATGATGACCCGGATCGAGTGGCCTCCGCGGAAGCTCACCTACGGTCCTTGAAACAAGGCAGATGGTCGGCAGAAGAATACTGCGCGGAATTCCGTAGATGGTCACCTGACAGTGGATGGAACGACCCTGCCTTACGTAGTCAGTTCCGTGTCGGCCTATCTGAACAGATTAAAGATTCGCTAGTGCAATACCCGTCTCCTAGCTCTCTGGAGGATCTGATGCACCTCTCCATTAAAATTGACAGGAGATATAAAGAGCGGAAAACTGAAAAGGAAACGTCATCACCTCCATCCGCCTTCGTTCCTATCTCCCAGGATGGTGAGGAACCAATGCAATTGGGAGCATACCGTCTTTCCTCTGAGGAGAGAGACAGGAGACGGTCACAAGGCTTATGTTTATATTGTGGCGCAAGAGGCCACTTCTCCCGTTCTTGCCCAAACAAGTCGGGAAACGAGCATGCCTAAGGAACGAGGGGAGAGTTCACTTAGGTCTACAAATTGTCTCCCAGAAAAATGCACTATTGGTCCCTGCACAGCTCACGTTCAGTGCTCGTTCTACGAAACTATCAGCCTTCATTGACAGTGGAGCTGCTGGCAACTTCCTTGACATCGAGTTTGCCCGCTCTGCTGGGATTCCGCGGATTAAACTCCAATCTGCCATTACGGTATGTGGCTTAGATGGTAGTCCGTTGCCAGGAGGCAAGATTACTTGGGAGACCCCACCACTACAGTTGAACGTTGGCGCTCTCCATTCGAAATCCATAGTCTTACGCCTTATCGAATGTCCATCGGTTCCTTTAATTCTGGGCCACCCTTGGCTATCCTGCCATAACCCCGTCATGGATTGGGCAAAAGGAGAAATTGTCCAGTGGAGCCCCCATTGTACACAGTCTTGCTTGACACTACCTCTACGTATTATTCAGTCTATTCCGGAGCAGTTCCCTTCTCAGTATCATGGCTACTGGGATGTTTTCTCCAAAAAGGCTGCTGACACACTACCACCGCACCGCAATTTCGACTGTGCCATTGAGCTCATTCCGGGCTCTAAATTACCCAAGGGACGCTTGTATCCTCTCTCCGGTCCAGAGACCAAATCCATGCAGGAGTATATTGACGAAAACTTGGAGAAGGGCTTCATCAGGCCATCCAAGTCCCCAGTAGGAGCAGGGTGTTTCTTTGTACCCAAGAAGGACGGTGGACTCAGACCCTGTATCGACTATCGAGGGCTGAACCTTATTACGGTTAAGAACACCTACCCCCTTCCCCTCATCTCCGTTCTTTTTGATCAATTAAGAGGAGCCACTATCTTCACAAAAATTGATCTTCGTGGAGCCTATAATCTCATACGTATTAGAGCAGGTGATGAGTGGAAGACGGCGTTCAACACGCTCTCGGGCCATTACGAATACCTGGTCATGCCGTTTGGCCTGAGTAATGCTCCTGCCGTATTTCAGGATTTGATTAATGAGGTGTTACGTGAGTTCCTGGGACACTTTGTTGTTGTTTACCTTGATGACATCCTCATATATTCAAAATCGTTGTCTGCGCACCAGGGTCATGTCAGACAAATCCTACAGAAATTACGGGAACATCGCCTCTACGCGAAACTCGAGAAATGCGAGTTCGAGGTCCAGAAGGTATCCTTCCTCGGTTATCTAATCTCCTCAGAAGGTTTCTCCATGGACCCAACCAAGGTCCAAGCAATTCTGGATTGGATTCAACCGAATAACCTCAAGGCGGTCCAGAGATTCCTGGGATTCGCCAATTACTACAGGAGGTTTATTGGCGGCTTTGCTGATATCGTGGCTCCTATTGTCACCTTGACCCGCAAAGGAGGTGATCCAACTGTTTGGTCACAACAGGCAATAAATGCATTCAAAACCCTGAAGAAAGCTTTTGTGTCTGCTCAGGTTCTCAGACATCCGGATCCTAGGGTACCGTTTGTTCTTGAGGTAGATGCTTCTGACGTCGGTGCTGGGGCTGTCTTGTCACAAAAAGACCCCCAGACCCACCGCTTACATCCATGTGCCTTTTTTTCCCGTCAGTTCTCATCAGCGGAAACCAACTATGACGTGGGAAACCGAGAATTGCTGGCAATTAAATGGGCCTTTGAGGAATGGCGACACTGGTTGGAAGGCGCTGCACACCAGATCTCCGTTATAACGGATCATAAGAACTTACAGTATATACAGTCAGCCAAACGTCTGAACCCCCGACAGGCTCGGTGGTCGCTGTTCTTCACTCGGTTCAACTTTATTATCACCTATCGTCCTGGTTCCAAAAATATTCAAGCGGACGCCCTGTCTAGAAGTTTCCTGGCACATCATGCTCCGGTCACCTGCTCAGAGCCTATTGTTCCTGTGTCTATGATTCATGCCGGATTAACTCAAGATTTGAGCTGTACCTTACAAAGGTTCCAGAGGTTGGCTCCTGATAACACTCCGGCAGGATGTTTGTTTGTCCCAGTTCATCTAAGGAAGACAGTCCTTGCTGAAGCACACAACAGTCGGACTGCTGGGCATCCTGGAGTCTACAAAACACTGGAAATCCTTTCCCGTACTGTATGGTGGCCGTCTCTGTCTGCTGACGTCAAGAGTCACGTCCGGTCCTGTGAAGTTTGTGCCAGGAACAAAGTTCCCAGGACTCGCCCGGTAGGTCAGTTAGTTCCGTTGGCCGCCCCTGGTAAACCTTGGACACATCTGTCCATGGACTTTATAGTCGATCTGCCACCCTCTGCGGGACACAATACCATTTGGGTCGTGGTAGACCGGTTCAGCAAGATGGCACATTTCATTCCACTCACTAGGCTGCCTACTGCTCGAGATTTGGCAGTTTTGTTCATTCAACACATTTTCCGCCTCCATGGACTCCCTACAGACATCGTCTCCGATCGGGGTTCCCAGTTCATAGCGCAGTTCTGGAGATCATTCTGTACCCTCCTGGGAATCAAGGTCAGTTTATCATCTGCATACCACCCTCAGTCAAATGGGCAGACTGAAAGGGTTAACCAGTCCTTGGAGAAGTTCTTGCGATGCTACATATCGGAGTTCCATGACAACTGGTCCTCCTTGTTGCCCTGGGCAGAATTTGCCTGTAACAACTCCTGTCACTCATTCACGAAAACCTCTCCGTTCTTTTGCAATTATGGTTTCCACCCCAGATCTAACTCTTTGTATTCACTCCAGTCCGTTGGTATCCAGGAGATCCGTTCCACTGCCAGGGATCTCAGAGTTGTCTGGAAGAAAGTACATTCATCTTTAAAACAAGCCTCACTTGTTGCAAAAAAAAATTCGGACCGACACCGTACCCCCTGCTCCCTTAAGGTTGGCCAGAAAGTTTGGCTGTCTACAAAAAATATCAGGCTCAGACAACCTTGCAAGAAATTGGGCCCTAAGTTCATCGGGCCGTTTCTTATCATCAAGCAGGTGAACTCCGTCGCATTTAGGTTAAAAATTCCAGGCTCGTTAAGAATTCCAAACACCTTTCATTGTTCTCTATTGAAGCCAGTGCTTTATCCTGGTCAAGCCCAGTCTTCAAGTGTGCCTGGGAGAGGTTCCAGTGGGCCACAAAAATTCGTGATTCAAAAGGTCCTTGATTCGAAAAATGTTCAAGGACAGGTGCATTTCCTTATACAATGGAGGAATCGCGGATTAGAAGAGCGATCTTGGGTTCCGCGGAGACAACTCCATGCCCCAAAGAAACTGAAGGAGTTCTTCAAAAAATTCCCTAGGAAACCAGGATGTCGGGGTCCCTCGACCCCTCCTCAAGGGGGGGGGTACTGTTACGAGCCGCGGCAGTGCCCAGCCGCCGCGACTCACTCACCCGCGTCCCGGCCGTCGCCATGGCGACCGGGACATCATTTCCGGCCATAACCCGGCCGTTGCCGGGGCAACCAGCAGACGCTTCAGAGCTGCGTCCCGGCAATAGGAGGAAGCCGGGCGCAGCGATTCTACAGCCTGTGGGCTAATTAATAGGGGCAGATTATAGGAGGCAATTACAGGCATTAGCCTGCAACTGTGCAGGCCAGGGGCAAGCCCTGGTTGGCTCTATTAGTGACTGCTCTATTAACCTGCAGGAGTGTGTTCAACCTGTGATTGGTTCAGCTGGGTATTTAAGGCAATGAGGTCTGCTGCCTCATTGCCGGTTATAGCTTCTGTGCTCCAGTCTGCTGACCTGCTTGTTCCAGTCCCTGTATCCTGTTTCTACGTTTGACTTCCCGTGTATGACCCTTGGCTTCGTATTGGACTTCGCTTGTGTTTTCCTGTGACCCTGATCCTTGGCTTGTTTACCCGTTCTGCTACTTTGCCTGTGACCTCTGACCTCAGCTTGTTCATCATTACTGTTACCTGCTGCCGGCCTTTGACTCTGCGTGGACCTGACTCTTCTTGCCTGGGTTCTCCCCAGCCGGTACACACTTCACGACCCTCTGTCAGTCTGCGGCCCAGTCTGTCCCCACCATCAGGGGCTCCAGTGAACACCTGACTGGCAGAGTAGACTCCGGGTTGTGTTGTGCCGGCTGGAGGGGTTCCTAACAGAGAGAATATATATGTATTAACTGACTCTGGATTGAGGACTCTAACAAAAAGGACTTTAGGTTTTTTGTATTAGTCTTTTTAAAGCTTCTTTACATTGGAACGTTGTGTTTCATGTTTTGTTTTGTTTTTTTAAACTTTTTATTAGAAACATTTTTTTTTCAGTAAAAAGAGGGCATTACAGAATATCGAGAGGTTAATAAAAAATAGATAACACGTGTTTACATACAGTAGAACGCAGGAACACTCTCATAACTTTTTGTATTCGGAAAACAATTGTATATTCATCTAGTATTGTAAAGATGTTTTTTTTAATATCTTAGAATTGTGGGGTATAGAGGGGGGGTGCGATGGGTGGGAGGAAGACATGTAGGGAGGGTTGGGAAATTAAGGATTCACGCATCAAATGAAAGAGAAATATACTTGCTTAGAAATACCATTCCATATACGGATATCACTAAAACTGGAGTGGAGTTTGATTTTGGTACAAAGCCCATGAGGACCAGACCTTGTAAAAGGAGATGGAGGAGCCCCTCAGCACGCTAGTAATGTGTTCCATCTGGTAAGTGTGCCAAATACGGCCACAAACCATCTGAAGTGTTGGCGGTGTAGAGTTCTTCCGTGTTTCATGTTTTTAATTTTGTGTTTTCATTCATGTATGTAAATTTTTCACTTCCTGATCTTGTTAATTCTTAGTAAATCAGTCATAAGACCATTAATGAAATATTAGAACACTTTACAACAATATTTGCTCTATCATATTTGTATATTTAGTCCTAACTCTATGGCATTAAGAGTCTAGAGTGAGAGCAAGAAACAGTCAGTTTTGCTGCTCTATTTCAGTTTAAAAATTATGAATGATTTGGTGTCACATTTGATATCTGTAACACTGAACTACATTTAACTACAGCAAACTGAGTTAAAATAAAACTGTTGTGCAGACTGTAGCTGTCTGTTTAATTTGTAGTACAGATTTTGGGATAAAGAATAGATTTAAAATTCACCTGCTGTACATTGTCCATAACAAAAGCTAAACATAGCACAGCTCATACGAAATATGTTGTATTTTTCTTGTCCTTAACTAGTCATTTGAATTAAAAGTACAATCAAAATTCACTCAGGTGAACACAGCATAAGGCATCTTAGTATATGGCAGACTGTACAGAATTACCAGTAAAAGAAAATTAATGTACAGCATTAAAACGCTACATTACCTCTACAATTCTGATGATATTAAAGACACTGTTTATTTTTAAGCACAAAATATATGCATTCAGTCAAGACTCTCTTAATTTAATTAAGTATATATCTAATAGTTGTTATACCATTCACAACATCCTATAATGGAGTTGAGAGTTAGACTAGGTACACTCTGGAGGTTTTTCAACAATTATCGGGCCAATCACCCGATAAACGACCGCTCGGCCACATATCGCGTCCGTGTATATACTCACATAATACACTACAGTTGTTCCAAAGTGCCAATTGTCGTTTCATTTTGTTGGTCATACTGTTTGTATTTCTTGTTCCAATCACCTTCTGATCATGTAGTGTGTATGCACTCACGATCACAATCTACATAGAGTTTACAGACTCATGGTCTTTTCAGTGATGCCGGCAATGAACATGTCCTGGTGACTAAATGTAGAGAGTGCTGTAGATGGAATTATTTGTTTGTTAGTTCTGAGACTGAATATTTCATTTCAGAGTCACAGAAGTTCACAGAAATTCGTTAACTAAACATAGCTATAACGAGACAGTAAATTAGTATGACAGGAATTAATGAATAAATGCCTATTGTGCTGTCATTCTCTAAACAACTATAGGACCAGATTAAGAGCACAAACCTGAACGTAGATTGTGAGTAGTGTGTATGCATGAAACAACCGACTGGTCAGACCTTCAGTCATTGGTACAAGATTGGTTGGAAAATTCTCCAGTGTGTGCCTAGCCTTTTAGATCATGAAACCAGTGAAGAGAGTTAACGCGCATATAGTTAACAGGTCTTTGTTAATTGTTGTCAACACTACATAATTTTAGTAAAAAGATGACAAGTTTTATAAGATGTTCAGACAACCATAAGAATCTATACCTTTAGAAAAAGGAAAAAGGAAAAGGGGGAAGGGTAGGAAAATGTGTATATAGGGCAATCTTTTGGTACACTATGTACAATGTATTTCTGTTAAGAGTAATATCTTTATTAGAGTAAACAAATAATTCGTTAGCGAAATAATTAAAAACACTCAGTGAATGAAAATGTTGACCAAATAAACTGGGTAGAACACTGTTAAAAAGTAGTAAAAAAAGACTACTATGCTGTCTCACTGTGTTCTGTCAATAATGTTAAGAAATGAGCTGTACCAATATCATATAAGGTATTGATATTGAATTCAGTATACAAAAAAGTATGATGGGTTATCCTTGTTGTGTATCCAATCCTTCTATCATTTCATAGGTTTATTTCAGGACACATAGTTTCCCATTAATGACTAAATACAAATCTCCTCTCAAAAAAGTAGTCCCTTATTATTGCTCCTAGGGGTGGAACTAGTTACTGCACTGGTTATTGTAGTGTGGATATTAATAATCTAATGGTGCAGAGGTACATATTCTAACCCCTCTACTGCTAAACAGTAATGGTGTAATAGTATGTTCAAGTACATGAATTGAGCAATATAGGAGACTGGGGTTAGGTATCACTTAATATCTAGATACCTGTCTTGCCACCTAATCCGTATGTCTACCTCTAAGTCTGCTAATAGGTGAGGTGCTCTATGGTGTGAGAGCTTGATAAAGCTCGTAGCGAAACGCGCGTTGGCGTTTAGCTGAGCTCACTATTTGACTGTCTAATATTATTTAAATATGTATTGAGCTGCACTACCTTACTCCTCTCCTATAGATTAGCGGGGTTACGCTAGGCACTATACTACAGTGTTAGAAAGTACACGCTATCTAAAAGAGCATATTATACTAGATGATCCCCTACTAGTTAGCTCTTGGGCTCTCACACCATAGAGCACCTCACCTATTAGCAGACTTAGAGGTAGACATACGGATTAGGTGGCAAGACAGGTATCTAGATATTAAGTGATACCTAACCCCAGTCTCCTATATTGCTCAATTCATGTACTTGAACATACTATTACACCATTACTATTTAGCAGTAGAGGAGTTAGAATATGTACCTCTGCACCATTAGATTATTAATATCCACACTACAATAACCAGTGCAGTACCTAGTTCCACCCCTAGGAGCAATAATAAGGGACTACTTTTTTGAGAGGAGATTTGTATTTAGTCATTAATGGGAAACTATGTGTCCTGAAATAAACCTATGAAATGATAGAAGGATTGGATACACAACAAGGATAACCCATCATACTTTTTTATATACTGAATTCAATATCAATACCTTATGATATTGGTACAGCTCATTTCTTAACATTATTGACAGAACACAGTGAGACAGCATAGTAGTCTTTTTTACTACTTTTTAACAGTGTTCTACCCAGTTTATTTGGTCAACATTTTCATTCACTGAGTGTTTTTAATTATTTCGCTAACAAATTATTTGTTTACTCTAATAAAGATATTACTCTTAACAGAAATACATTGTACATAGTGTACCAAAAGAGTGCCCTATATACACATTTTCCTACCCTTCCCCCTTTTCCTTTTTCCTTTTTCTAAAGGTATATATTGGCAATGTGTTGAAGCACCTCCCCATCTGATGAGACAAATAGATCTCTGTGATATATAAGGGGTTGAGCTTGGTGCAGTGAAAATTGTTATGTTTGGAACCATAAGAATCTAATTTAATAAAATGTATCCTAAAAGGCATAGTTAAAATCCAAAGTCTTTAACCATGAGAATCTCAAGGAGCTATTTTCCATACTGCATGGATCAATGATTTCAATATCCATAAAAAAACGAATTTCTGTCTTAAATTTGTGAACAGTTTCCTTAGCACGGGTAAAAGACAGTGGACATATTGTTAGGCATGTACTTGATAAAGAAGTCCCACATTAACCTGCGTTGACTCTGGAAGACAGCTGGAGTGCAAAGTCTATTTCCTGATGATGGTGGTATGGTAGCCTTGTTTGACCAAACTTTACAACACGTTTCATATGTGTACAACATATTCCAGGGAATGGAGTTACTTCCGAGCCTTTGCATGTTTACAGGGCTGAGGACAAATGTAGCAGTCAAACATTTAAAGGTACATTGTATCAAACAGTGATAGTGTGCTACTATGAGATTCATATATATTGTCAAATATATATGGACATATAATCTTATTCAGCACTGTTCAACCATATTGAAGCATCAGCAAACCAAATATGCATAAAGATGCATGCACAATAAAAATATGACAATATAAAGAATCTATATATAAAAAAATTATCTAAAAAAAATCTAAAGAATTTATAAGAATGTGTATATATGTGTGTATATAAGAAATTATGCCCTCAGCTTAAATAGAACATACACTATATGGACAAAAGTATTTGGCCACATATCTTAATTACTGTATTGAGGTGTTTTAATCAGAACTATTGCCAGAGGTATATAAAATCAAGCACCAAGCCATGCAGTCTCCATTTGCAAACTTTGTGATACAAAATGAGTCGTTCTGAAAAGCTCAGTGACTTCAAACGTGGTACTGTGATAGGATGCCACCTTTGCAATGAGACGATTCGTGAAATTTTATCCCTGCTGGATATTCCAGTCAACTGTAAGTGATATTATTAGAAAGGAGAAGCGTTTAGGAACAACAGCAACTCAGCCACGAAGCGGAAGATCACGTAAAATACAGAGTGTGATCAACGACTGATAAGCTGAATGGTGCGTAAAAGTCAACAATGCTCTGCTGATTCCACAGCTGAAGAGTTCTGAACTTCCACTGGCATTAATGTAAGCAGAAAAACTGTGTGGCGGGAGCTTAATGGAATGGGTTTCCATGGCCAAGCAGCTGCATGTAAGCCTCACATCACCAAGACCAATGCCAGGTGTCGGATGAAGTGGTGTAAAGTAAACAGACACTGGACTGTGGAGCAGTGGAAACATATTCTGTGGAGTGATGAATCACGCTACTTTGTTTGGCAGTCTGATGGGTGCCTCTGGGTTTGGTGGATGCCGGGAGAACGTTACCTGCCTGTCTACATAATGCCAACTGTGAAGTTTGGTGGAGGAGGAATAATGGTATGGGGCTGTTTCTCAGTGTTTGGGCTTTGCCCCTTATCTCCAGTGAAGGGCAATCTTAATGCTTCAGCATACCAAATCATTTTGGACAATGCTATGCTTCCAACTTTGTAGCAATAGTTTGGGGAAGGCTCTTTTCTATTCCCACATGACTGTGCCCCAGTGCACAGAGCAAGGACTACAAAGTCAGGGTTTGATGAGTTTGGTGTGAAAGAACTTGACTGGCCCACACAGAGCCCTGACCTCAACCCCACTGAACACCTTTGGGATGAACTGGAACAGAGATTGCGAGCCAGGCCTTCTCGTCCAACATCAGTGCCTGACCTCATAAATGCACTACAGAATGAATGGGCACAAATTCCCACAGAAACACTCCAACATATTGTGGAAAGTCTTCCATGAAAAGTGTAAGCTGTTATCGCTGCAAAAGGGGGACCAACACCATATTAATGTATATGTATTATTAGTGTATATGTATTTCAATACAATGTCATTACAGTCCCTGTTGGTGTAATGGTCAAGCGTCCAAATACTTTTGTCCATATAGTGTAGATATATAAATAGAATGAATATAAGAGATATATGTAGTAGTTCCGCATGACAGCTATCAGAAAACAATTGCTGTGAGAATTCACAACACTAGCTCCAGATAACAGCAGTCAGAAAACAGTTCACAATGAATGTTAAAAACACCCTTCAATTCCTGCACTCATCACTCTGCTATGAACAGCAATCTACCTAGTCACCTCACCTGGACTACTGTACAGCTTTCTTTTTTCTGCAATCAGTCCTTCAATGAAGAAGTCAAGTCAATCAGAACAGCTTACCTCATTTATTTGTAGTCTTTGTAAAGTCCCTCAAATCTTCCAAACCTGTGCAGGAGCAAATTTATTTTTGGATTTCTCTACTTGTGCTCTGAAGACTTTTTTTGTTTGACTGTACATCACAATTCTACCTTCTCCAATCCTTCAACCTTGGCTTTGTCCATCACTATTCTACCTTCTCCAATCCCTTTACTTTGGCTTCGTCCAGCATTATTTTTCCTTTTACCATCCTTTGAGTTCAGATTGTACTTCACCACCAGTCCTCTCAGGACTAAGTGGCTTGGCCGATGTTGTGTGTCTCTAATAGCTACTCCAGCCAAGTGGTTCTTTCCTGGGAGGTGCCAGCACAGTGAAATTTTGCTTCTGCCAAACATGGACCACTCTGGGGCATAGCTGAAGTGTTATGGTTTGTAATACCGCTCAGACTTACATGAAGCAATACTTGGAGCCAATGCCCGTTACCATCTCAACCACCTGACCACAGGATCTCAGTTTGTTATCCGGGCACATTCTGCATTACACCCTGATTCAGGAGCATCAGCTTCAGAAGAAAGAGAGGTGGCTTTCACTGTTTCCCGTCACCTCACCAGCCCCATATAATCAGTGCCGTACCATCTGATAGCTTTGTTGAGTTCATGCAACTTGGGAGGCCTGCATTGCACATGGACAAGAGAACTCATCATGTAGAGACTGATTGATGTTATTATTGTGGGGGCCAAGTTCACTGGAAGAAAGTGTGTCTAGGATTAAGAAGATCGGAACTGTCTGGAAATGGATTTGGTACAAGAGTCCGGTGAGCATTGGTGTCATTTTTCCTCCCTTTCCATTCTACACTCCAACTATCTATTGCCCTTTCTTGGGGCTCCTGCGTGAGGCCTTCTTGGATTCTGGAACAATGGAGAATTTTATAAACTTTGACTTCGTCTGAAAAATGGAACTACCTCTTGTTCCGAAAATCAAGCCAATGGCTATAGAAGTGGTGGATGGATGACACATAAACTCCAGCTCCAGTGAGGAGACGAAGTCTGTGCCAAAGGGGCTGCCCGAAGAGTAAAAAGGGTTCTTCAAGGTCTTAGACAAAGAGCAGACAGAGGGACTCCCACCCCACAGAGAATGGGATTGCCCAATCGGCCTGCTGCCTGGCACCATGCCCCAGAGGAGCTGAAAGTACCTGATGTATGAACGTGGGCCATGACCATTTATATACAGAACTTAGAGTAAGGATTCATCATGAAATCTAGAACCCCTGCCAGTGCAAGCTACTTTTTTTCGTAGCGAAAAAAGACAGTTTCCTTAAACCCTGCATTGATAATCAGGGGCTCAATTAAATAACAATCAAGATTCAGTACCTACTCCCATTGGACTGGGACCTCTTCGAGAGGCTCCATCAGGCCACAGTCTTCATCAAACTGGACTTGCGAGGAGCCTGCAACCTGATTCGTGTCTGAGAGGTGAATGGAAAATAGCATTCAACACTAAGGATTTAGTGTTCTAACCATCCGCCCAACATTGAAAATGAAAAGGGTATTCCCACACCACTTCCTGTGTCTCGCTGTTCAGAGCTCTACCCTAATCGCAACAGCTCACAGTAATACACTTACCTTCTGCCTTGAAGCCACAGCGCTGTTCCCGAAGCAGCCAGGACGCTGTTCTGCCTCTTCCATCCTGACAGTGTGCTAGGCAGCAGTGTTGCTCAGTGTCGCGATTGCAGTCATGTGACTGCAATCACCAATTACTCTGGGGGGCTGGCCTTTTAAGAAGCCCTTTTATTGGTCCTTTTTAGTTTTATTGGCAGGGAGCGTCCTTGCCCTGCAATGAAGCCTGCTGTGTTGTTGCATTCTATACCTACTGATTGTCTACCTGTTGCATTGTCCCTACTTGCTCCTGAACTTTCCTTGTGTGACACGATGGGTCTTACAGCCATCATTTTCCCCATCTGTCATTTTAAACACTTAGGATGAAAGTTGCTTGTGCTTAGTTGAACATTGGGTTGCTTTCATTTATTACCTCATTTGTTACATAATCTAAGTGTGTAAAAAACCTGTAAAATGGACTTAAGTAAGGAGGCTCTCTTACTTAACCAGGATTAAGTCAATTAGCAAGTGGCTAGTGCAGCTATTGTTCTCCCTGGAACTGTGTCAGACTCCTAGGGCTAGATTTACTAAGCGGCGGGTTTGAAAAAGTGGAGATGTTGCCTATGGCAACCAATCAGATTCTAGCTTTCATTTATTTAGTGCATTCTACAAAATAACAGCTAGAATCTGATTGGTTGCCATAGGCAACATCTCCACTTTTTCAAACCCGCAGTTTAGTAAATATACCCCCTAGTCTCCAAAACAGCAGGAGGGAAACCATGAGGGGATGACAGCTCTCCACTCCCATCTCCACCCCCCTAATGCCTCCCAACCAATCCCAGCATCTGTGACCTGTGGATAACCCTGCATGGAGGGATTCCCCGCAGGGGAAATGTTGCCCCTTTAGGGAAGCCTGCAGGAGAGACTTCTGGATGTGTGTGAATTTGCTTCTAAAAGCTACTGGCGTTGAAGTTTCAGCTGCTGCCCGTGTGCTGATGATTTTGCCTGGGAATATTGTGACTATTGGATTACAAGCTTTTTCTGGATTTGCAGACTTGTTTGCTCTGCCTAGCTTATTTTATTAATCACGGACATCATTATTCCCCTTTAACGTGCAATGGTAAAGAAAACCTATTTTCGTTGTAAACAATTTGGGGTTATTGAACACTGGGGTGTTACTGGGTGATGGTTGAAGTTTCGTGAACACTGGGTGTTGTTTAAAGTATTGTTTGATATATATAAGCTATTGTTTGCAGTTAGCTGTAATAAAGATACTGTTGTATACACACCTTTTTCTTTGCCTGTGTGATCCTGAACCCCTAGAAACCAGGACTTTCCTCTGGGTTCCTATCCTAACATCCTGGTATCATCACACCTTATTTGCTGCCCTTCTGGCTTGTTCTTTGGACTTTCCTTGATCACTGCCCATACTGAACTTCTGGTTTGACCTGGACTTTCTTGTTGGCTGCCTACCCTCGATCAATTGTATTGTTACTTGTTACCCTGTGTATACTGCCCGATGTACTACTACTACTCCCAGCCTTTATTACTCACCACTACCTGGTTACTAAGATCTAGGGGTAAATGTATCAATCTCCGGTTTTGTCAACTCGCGGGAGTTCGGCGAGATGACAGCTTAAATTTAAAGCGGCGCTGCCCTGTAAAGGGAAACTTCCCTTTACAAGGCAGCGCCGCTTTAAATTTAAGCTGTCATCTCGCCGAACTCCCGCGAGTTGACAAAACCGGAGATTGATACATTTACCTCCTAAACTCTAACTACTCTGAGTACAAGATCTGGGTCATCCGAATATCTGTGAGCATAACACACTCTACTGGAAAGGCAGCTTGCTATATGTGAAGTAACACTCGCAGCTGATTCTTTGTCTAATAAAAAAATGCTTGTTCATTAGAGTTTGCGATAAAGGTACTGTTGACTTTGTCAAAAGCAGTTATGGCAATGATTAAACCTCTTTTCCTTCTCCTACCGCATCTCGGAGGATTTGTTTATTGTGAGTGGAATGAAACTGGGCACCAATTTATATTTTAAATTAGAAGCTTTTTTATAAATGATCTGAGGTTGCGGAGGAAGTATTTATCTCAAATCTGTATCTCTTAAATGTGAATGCCAGTGTTTGTCAGGGCTCTCTTTATCTACTTAGGAGCACACAGACCCCATGATTCAGTTTAGTGTGCACTGAGTCCCATAAGTATAATTATTTATAATCCTCAATTTCCACAAAAATCACTTAGGTGTTAATAAGTTACAGGCCTTCTCTTGAACTTTGAGAAAGTCTGTAACTTAGATGAGTTGTGTCTCACTGGGGCAGATTACAAACAAGAATAGAAAGACAAATAGCTATCAGTTAATGGTGATAGCTGTTCAGCATAGAAGTGAGTGGGAGGATCCCAGTGCAGTGCCATCTATAATAAAAGCAGCACAAATTTGTTGGTGAAAAATCCAGGAGACAGAGCAACAATATTTTTTGTAATAAAAATTACTATACACTAAGAAAAGTTGTATTTTTAATACCCAGAAACCATAAATGTAAAAACATCCCTTCAAGTCTAGCCTTCTTCTCTTTAGGACAACCCTCTTTATTATTTTGTTTTTGTTTTCTGTTTGTTTTTCCTTGTTGTAGTAGAATACTACTGGTTTATGCATAATTTATGACAAATAAATCATAAGAGCGAGGAGACAATATGTGTGTATAGCAGTGGATTCAGTTATGAGCACACATTCCGCTTAGCTCCTCCCATAAGAACATGCACAATTTTACACCCCTTAAAATGCTGCAATGTTGATGTGCTAATTACATGTATTTTGCATAAAATTGGGTGCATTCGCAAACACAATAGGTACATGATGTCACACAATGTATTTTTTTACAGCTGGCCTGCATGTTTGTAATTTTCCTAAATTACCCTTATTTTGTCAAATGATCTTTAAGCCTTTGAAATTGTTCAGTGTCTTAAAAAATCAACTTAAAATTTGGCCACAACTTTGTCACTGTTTATGTCCTGTTTACTATTTCTTGTCAAAGGTGCTGCAACAGTTTTATAAAACTACTTTGCACACTGTCCTAATTTTTACAAAAATGTTGAATGAACAGACAAAAGCTGACATTTTCTGTTGAATTCATATGCAGAATGCAACACTAATGTAGCTGCAAGTTGACATTCTTGCAGAACAAGATTATGCAAATCATTTGTGATCAATTGTACATGTTTGAATATAACAAAATGATATGCTAATATTCACGTATTATTCAGTTGCACTCCCACTTCTGTTCCAATGTAATGAAACAAGTTGTAATAATGTATATTACATCTGAGTTATGCACTGGAGAAGGAAACAGAGGGCATGATACTTCTAATAAGATCCTTTTGAGTAACTCGGAACTTGTTGTCTATGACATTATTGTGGTTGAGGCTAAGCTGCATATAATTAGTTAATTGTTGGCTTTTCCATGTCAGGGAAAATTATTTTCATTTATTAAAGTGATAAATAGAAGTCACTTAAAAAAGTTTTGTTTAACCTACTTTTGCCATGTCTTAAATTTCCCTTTAAATTTTGTCAAATTGTTATCACTGTATAAAAATAATATTAGCATTTTCATTGTTAGGACAAAAGAAATATTGTCAGTAATTTAGCAAATGTCAAAAACTGAGCACTTCATGCGAAGCTGCAGTTTTGTTAATATGCTTATAGTCATCACTGTTGAGATGAGCAAACTCCTTATCATAGTGGCTTTGGGGCACTGCCTGCAAAAAGTAATTTGCCTAATATATTTAATATATTTTAATAACTTTAAAAGGTAGGCACTATGCATATTTGGATGCATTCGGGATTTATATCTGCGTCCAAGAATCTTTTTTATCTTGGTTATCATGATGGTACAATGATTAGCGTTGCTCATTCACAGATCTGGTTCTTTTTTGAGCTACCTACTGTCATGAGCCACGGCGTTGTCCCAAGCCGTCGCTGCTCACTTCTTACAGTCCAGCCACTGTCATGACGACCGGGATGTCACTTCCTGTACCCTCGTCCCGACCATCTCCTAGGCATCAGTCAGTACGCTCTTCCTGCACTATTAAGGCACCGTCCCGGCAAGAGTGCTAGCCGAGCGCGTGCGTATTACCTAGCTTTTAGTAATTAATTAATCAGCTCATGGGCCTGATTATTCACAGGCTGCTGTCTGCTTTTTCATTGGCCATCTTTTGTAATAAAGGTAGGGAGGGCTTAGCCTCCCTGCTGGTTATAGCGCTTAGTGTAAGACGTTTTACTGACCAGTTACACTGGTCCTCTGAATACTTGGCTATCTGTGACCTGATTTCCTTGTTGTGACCTTGGCTTGTTTTCTGGACCCTGCTTATATTCCTGTGCCCTTTGACCTGTGCCTGTTTCCTGGATTTTCCGTGCTTGCTACCTGCCCTGACGTATGACTTGAACCTTGGCTTTCCTGCTTGCTACGGACAAGCAGTATCCCGGTTCCTCTAACCCTGTGCTGCAGTTATTCCGATTAGCTTCTACTACCATAGAGTTAAGTCTTGAGGGCATCCATGTCCCTCCAAACGAGTCCAGTTCTACGGGAAAGGCGGCTGCTAAAGGTGAAGACCTCTACTAGTCCAGTTCTATAAGCTGATCAAATAGCTGCAGCTCTAACACCTACATGGAGTGTTTATGTTCCGTCCTCTCAGGTGGCCCTATTTGGGCCTTAAACACTAATCTTAGTAACATGTACAGCATCTAGGCACATTTCACGGTGGGACAGCATTAATATGAATATGAACATATAAACCAGTGTAAATCAAATTGTTTATTTGTGACACTTGACGTAAAGGTAGCCAAACGTCTCCTAATTGTTAAGAGTTACTTAAAATGTAGATGAGGCTCCACTCAGAAGTATTTAATTAGGAAAAAAAGGAGAATTGTAACTTAGTATTGTAATAGTACTTTTTTATGAAATCTACTTTTCTCAACCTGTGCATTTTGGTCCAATGTATGTGCAGAACATTTAAATAGGCACAATCATTCATAAAAAACAAGTAGTGCTTGCACATTTTTTATGATTCGCAAATGACCCCTAATAACGGTTGCATCCCAGCCAATGTTGTTTAGAGGATAATGTAGCTAAAGCAACATCATAGCACACATCAAGCAATATATGTGAACAAACTATAATATTTGTTGTTACCTAGGTTATATTGTCCTTCATGGCATTCATGCGCTTCCGTATAACTACTTTTGCCGGTTACAAGCGTTCTGTGGAGGAAGCCATTCTACCTATCATAAACAGAATGTCATCATCAAGCAATGATCAGGTTAAGATCCTGCAGAGCAGTGGAAATATGACTCCTTGTAAGATGCCTGATCAAAATATGATTAGTACCTTTCAATATTAACACAAAATACTACATAGAAGTAAGTTCTAGTATATAAAATAATATTATTTATAGTTATTTTAAAAATCTAGTTTATTTTTAAAAATATTGAATCCAAAGTGCTGTCATTATTTAAGGGTTGCCTCTTTGCAAGACAGTCTTGTTGACACTGTTTTTTTATTGAATACG